>NC_142625.1:16617448-17245126 GCF_059453375.1 Lepisosteus platostomus
CACTCCCAAGAGAATAAGGCTGTTTTGAGGCAGTGATACTCACTCCTGGTGTGGAGATCCTCAAGGCATCATGACTTTTGTTATACCTGCATTGTTTAAGACTCAATTTAAACCAAATTCAAGGTCCTTTCATGGTGTGTGGTTACCTATGGAACAAGCATGGCTGCTCATCTAAACTATTTTTATACATTAGTTGCTGCAGCAAATCCTATTTCTAATTATTATTATAAAAAGATAACACAATTCTGGAGAATAAATCAACAGTTCTCCCCCATTTCAGATCAAAACTATTTAAACTTACCCCTGATGGCATGTCTGAAGAAAGTATTGGAATATGGTTCCTTTCAGCTGAATATTTTAGGATTTAGAGTCTGTGTCTAACCAAGCACAGTTAGTATTATATATCTATGGTCCCAGCCACAAAAGAAACAATGGATAAGGGGAGATTTGATGGAAATGTGATAAAAAATCATCATGAAAGAAAAACAGGTTCTAGTTTATTGGGGTTTTAATTGTGTAATGGTGTTTTAATAACTGTGTGACATGAAAGATGTATAACAGGGAAGGACAGAGAATAAGAGTTTAATGGCTGATTGATGTAATTGTGTTTCTTTATAGGCCCAGAAATGTGCAAAAAGGAAATCATTCATTGTGCCATACAACTCTCCTGCCTGTGTTCAGTATTTTCTTGATTTTGCGTGACAGAAAAGGTGCTTGAACATAATACACAGAACATCACCTGAATTCATCACATACAGTAGGTGGGCACAAGACTAATAGTGGTTTGATTTGCCTGCAGATTTATTCTGAATGCACTTTCCAGTATGGTTTGACCATGTGGTTCCAAATCAAGCAGAACAATCTGTGCTGGTTCAGGTTACCATTTAAGCTCTAAAGGCAGTTCAGATGTGCTCAGTGTATTAGTACATAGGAGTTGTTAGCCTTTTGACATTCAGACATGGGCATCATAATTACCAGAGTATTATGTTGCAGATCACACCCTCTTCCTGAGCCTGATTCACATATTAAGAGCATGTTGGTATGAATACAGAAAAATACATGCTTGTTTTTTGTGAATGTAGAGGTGTGTGAAAGAGAGAGAGACAGACTTACTTTTTACCTGCCCTTTCTTTTCATTTCTTTTTCTTTAAGGCCATATTCTGTCACTAAATGTAGTAGGGTTGTGTCAATAATGCATCACATAGACATCAGGATGACAAGTATAGCATGCCTTTTAAGACTTTGGGAAGGTAGTCAGTAATTAAGCAATAATTATGCTTTCTCGCTTCAGGTTTTGTGTTCTATTCCCTGGAGAAATTCCTTCTTTTTATAAAAGAAAACCTTCCCATGTTTGAATCTCATTGTGGGCTAGGAATTGTTTCTGTAACTTTCAGTTTAGGGTGAGGTACAAGATCTAAAAAATCTGGAAATAATTTCTACCATAGTTCAAGCACTTGATTAAAGACCTTTTCCTTAAGACTCATGTGTGGTTGAACTCTTTAAATTACACCTGGTGTGAGCTATAGGTCAAATGGATTATCTCAGCAGACATAACAGACACATTTTGACACCTTAAGGTAGAGTTCAAGTTATTTTCTTTCAAATGTAAGGGCAGCTAGTTCTGAATTCTCTTACATTGCAGGTTATATTTCATAGTGTTAAAAGAGATGTGTTCCCATTAAGAATTAGCTGCATGCAGGTTAGCACAGCTCTGCTTTTGCCAGGATTTTATTTAGGGAGAATCAAGCTGATTATTACATAGTTGGAAAATACAGCAAAAGTGAATGAATAAGCAGTTCATTTCTCATTTAATCACCTGAGGCACATTTAAGAAGAGCTGTAATAAAACTACTTTTGCTGAAGAAAAGTCTGCAACTTAGTGTAGCACTGTGCTAACATTTTAGTCACAGGATCTTAGTCACAGGATGCACTCACAAGGAGTCTGATAATTCAGGACTGGTTAAGTCAGGATAAAAAGCATGTCTTAAGGTTGGTGAAAGGTCTGTATTGTAACAGAAGTTGGGTATAAAGAAGCTCTTTTGCAACCTGGTACAGAACAGTTTACAGTACATGTTAGTACACCATTCTTGTGAAGTGTACTGTATGTGGATCAGTAAAAATGTATAGTGAATGTATCGGAATCATGTGGTATTCTTTTGTTCACATGTTTGTGGACTGAATCTGAATATCTGTTGAATTATATTTGAAGTGCTCACTTTTTGTTTGTGACACTAGTATATAATGATGACTATAATCTTTAAGCACATTGAGTCTGTGTTACCTACAGATTTAATTTTATTATAAGCTACACATATTTGAAGTTGCCCCTCATCCCAGATATATGCAGGCAGTTTTAGAATATATTGATTTTATTTCCTAAATGAAGTATATGTTGTATGTTAGAGTTTTCCATGGCAACAGATCCATCTAACTCAATATAGACCACTTGTTTAAGACCAGTCCGACAACTGTTTGGTAGTTAAGTTCCCTATCTAGAAATTTTTACTTCTGTTGTTTTAACACAACATGATCTGACCAGCTCTCTTTTCTCTTCTTCTCTTTCTAAGAAGTCAGAAGGACACATATATTGTAGCAAGATCATGATTAATGAAAAGAAAATCGTACCAGATTTTTACATGTGTCAATAACATTTTTCTCTTTTAAATAAAGTACTGCAGAATATTTGTGCAAAGTTAAGAGTATTTTGGCTCCAAAAATGCAAGTATCTATGTGCAAGCATAAAAACAAGTACTATTATTTAATTTATAATTATATGAATAATTATTATTAATATTCATTTGTGTAAAATAGGAAAACAAACACTAACATACTACATCAGGTGCCACCTGAATGCTTTTGTGGCCAACCTGATTTTCTTCCAATTTACTTTACTAATATGTAGTTTTGTTACCTCAGAGATTTGTCACATAAATTAAGACCCTGTATTAAAAGTCTAGGAACTTAGTGTAAGATTGCTTGCTCTTAAACACTTATGAGGGAAAGCTTGTTTTTTTTACTAATGTCTTTTGATTTACATACGGCACGCATGGTCAGTGTTCCATTGAAAATAAAATTAAAATAAAGATATTTTGTAGGAAAGTACGTCTAGCAATACCTAAGTTAGCAAAACCAGTCTTTAGGTATTACCATTCTGTAAAGATGCTATTTTTTTCCTAGATGCTATCTAGGTTTACCAGCTGGTATTTTGAGTAGGCACAATCAAAATGAGATCGTCTTCCTGGCTAGTGCAGTCATGGAGGGTTAGGATAGATTTACTGAAACAACAAAACACTGACAAAAAGTCAGTATCAATGAAGTCTGCCCTACATAATCTTATAAATCCACCCTTCCTCTTTTTGTCTGTATCCCTGTATGTCTCCTCACCTATAATGACTCTTTTGAATTGGTTCTGTCATATAATTACAATATTTCAGCTTTCCTTTCCCCTTGAACCCTCTAATATTGCACCGTGTTAATGGCTGATCACTCAATGTAAGTCTATATTTAAGGATAAAAAGTGTTTTTTTTTTACCTAGCGCTCTAAACGTGTGAAGTGCTGTAGCAAGTCATCCCAAAGGCAAATCAAATCAGAAACTTAATCTCCTTTGTTGCATTTGAACATGCTGTATTAAAGAAGATCTTTGTTTCTTTGTCTTTTCATGGGTTGTGGTATTTGCTGCACTGCAGGCCTCTGAAGTAGTTATTTTAAGGTGAGAGCCTGGAGATTTGTCTTGAATGGAGCTGAACTTTTTGTAACTATTCATTTCCCTGGAAAGACTATAGCCCCAACAATAGTAGCAAAAGAACACTTTAATATTTATTGTTATTTACAGAAGACACTTCTCAAAGCTTGTTGCGCCATTGTTTTTGTTGTTAGTGTGTTTATGTTTTTCAGAGCTAAGAATTAGAGCCCTATTGCCTATTTCTTTATAAATTGAATTAGTTAAGACTGTGGTGCAACAAAGCAGTGGGAATTGTGCCTATAATGAGGATTGACTAGGAAAATGTACCATTTTCTTTGCAACGATTTGTGCATTTTTGCTGCAAGGGGAAGTCAGCAACAGTAATACTAGCCCAACTTCTAAGCTAATAATTAGGTCATCGTCTGTTTGCATAGCCACTTGGATGAAGCTACAGATGTTACCAGCTTGGAGCACTTGTATGTTGCTGAGTGCATAGTAGGAGACTAAATCACCACCCTCCCCCTGCAAAACTCCTTTTTTTTGCTCTCTGAATTTTAAATTGTAGCTCTCACTTAACATGGCATATTTATACCACAAACCACTGATCAGAACCTGCTGTTTCATCAGTATCTGTAACAGAATGGAGTTTAAAGCATCAAAACACAGTCCTGCTGTAGGTCTTGTGCAGATTTATAGATGTCATTTTTAAAGAAATGTTTTCTACCTATTGCTGCAAATTTGTGTGGTCTTAATAATTGGTGCCAGAGCAAACTCAGATTTTTGCTATTAATTATTTGAATATTATGCACACAGCATATGCAGAGTTAAAGATCCTATGAAGGATCACTCTTAAGGTACTGTTCAATTTACTTGTTGCCTGCAAGATAAATGTAATGCAGAGTGTGAAATTAAACCTCCATTTTACTTTTCTTTCTTTTTTAATGTAACAGGCAGATTCTCTGCGGCAGTGATTTTATTTAGGCACACAATTTATTTTTGGAAGAGAAAACCATTCATGTTTCAGTGGAACATAAGAGGTAAAGCATATGGCAATAGCTGTGCTTTTAGTAAAAAAAAAAAAGTGTGTGAGATATAATTTCCTTTGTACCACCATCCAAAACATTCTTTCTCCACAAATCGTTTGGTCTCCATCTTATGTGGTGCAGGTTTCATACAGTCCTGTTTTAATGAAGATTTCTTTAACTTGAATAAAATGTACCAATTGATCCTGAAAATCATGAGACAAGATGTCTTAAATTGTATTTTTTTTAAATCTGTGCTAAATAAAAATGCTGTTGATTTTAAATACATGCTTCATTATTACAGAGGTATAAATCTCGCATATTTAAACAGGAAAGAAATAGTGCTGTAATCCACTGCATCTCAGAGGCTAATGTCCAAGGAGAGCCGAGTTCTGAACCTTATGCTTTTGTGTCTCCATTTAACATTAAAGCTGATGGCTTTTTGACAGCTTTATAGCTGACAAGTTCCATGACTAGTCATGCAGCGCAATTACGTATGAGCTAATTTGATGAATCAACTTGATGTTTTGCAGTCCCAGTTGGCCTCACCAGTGTATGCGTTCAATTTTCTCCTGGAGGTCAGAAATAAGCTCTGAAATTTTGCTAATCCCATCACATATGAAGAGCGTGTCTTGTGGAATAATGTTTGGACATGCATCCTTGACTAAATCCAGAAATAGAAACTAAGAAAAAAAGCAAAGCAAGAGGTCTGACAAGCTCTCTCAATCACTGGCAACATGGACTGTTAAGTGAAGTATGCAGACTCCATAAACTTTTGGAGTTATCATCCATCCTGTGTTTAAGCCCAACACCCAAACTAAATCCCGCATTGCAGAGTGATTGCTTTAGGCCTCTCTTGCACAACACGTATTTCTTCCAGCGAAACAGAAGAAAAAGAAGAAAACTATTAACTAACGAGAAGCTGTAAGTTCTACAAAACAAAAAAGGCCTTGGAGAGACTTTTGTGAAAGATTTTGTGAAACAAATGGTATGTAAAGTCATAGGGGATGCTTATGTACTGTAGCCCTGTTTAAGACACTTTTTGTGTCTAGCTTTTCCTGTTCCAAAAATGTGATTCAGTCCCGTAATTGCACAAAACTCTGTTCTACTGTACACATTGAACGTCCTTTATAACACATGCTGTGCCTGCTTGTACCATGCAGTTTTTCTGTTTTGAAGACTGACTTTTCAAAATTCCTTTAGTGCAATATATTGAGTGCTTGATTTGAGTCGAATGCATTTTATAACTATAAAAAATATTCAGCACCATTTCAAGGGAATTGTTTCATGATGTTCTTTGCTTTTGCAGAAGGCAGTGAATACCTGACAGTGTGTGCAGCGCTGTTCGCTTGAAAATTACAGCTTAATTGAAACTCATTAACAGTACTGACAGCTCAGGTGTCTTCAATGAATATAAAAAAGCAGAGTAATCGTTGAGTACCACTTGCATCTTGATTAAGGCTACCTAACAGAAATGCTGATGAATGACGTTGGTTTGGAAACCATTGTACAGCACGTGGTTCTTTATTGATTAAATCCTTCTAATCCATGAAAGCACTAACACATCAAAGTTCTGCTTTTCTTGCAAGTGAAGCATCCTTTAAGATGATTAGATCTAAATGACAACAGCTTCTTATTTATGATTGGAATTATTAAAAAGAAAAATAGAAATTAATTTGAAAGCCTGCCCATTCTTTTTCAAATCAAAGCTTTCTTGTGTTCGCAGATGGCTTTGGGACAAAATGTTACTCTGGTCTAAATAAAGTACGTGGTTATTCATAACGTAAGTAATACAGTGAACAAATGAGTATGTGTGACTTTTACGTGTTCTGGTTTTAATAAAGAAGAACAGAAAATAGCAATGCGGGTTGTATTAAGAGTAATGCAAAAATCACCTGTTCTCACTGGAAGTAAAAGCAGACAATTAAACCAAACCCAATGCCCAAATCCAAAAAGAAAAGAAAAACTAATTCCAAATGTCTGCTTAGTTCATTTGAGCACTGAAGTCAAACATATGTCTGTAAAAATTCAAAGCAATCAGAAAATCAGCTCCATGATTTTCTAAAATATAGCACTTATACTCTTAGTGTACACAGTAGACTCTAATGTGTTTAACACCTGGATGCCAATTAGTGTACAAAGAAGAAAAATTGCCTTGTGACAATTGACAGCTAATATTTCTAACCCTTCTTTTTAAATAACGATTATATATTCCACTGTGCCAGTGCTTTAGGAGGTTGGTCATGTTAATAAAGAAACAAGCTTTCTTTCTTTTGTAATTATCGACAAATATCCAGCATGCCAAAGGGATCAAAGATGAGAACTAAAATCATTATGGTCAGATCCTGCAAATGAGTTTCACATTATTAGCTTTTTGTAAATATAACATCTTGCATCAGAGTGATAACAATTGAATGATCAATGATCATGTAGACCAAAAATGTTGTTTGTTGTCTTTTTTACCATTTTTTATTTTGCTGTAGATATTTTCTAAGCAATGAATATTCAAGGGGAATATTTAGTGTGGTTTCTGAAAGAACCAGAAAGAGAAAGGCTAGTGACTCAAATAGAGATCTGCTATCATTAAGTTATCAAGCTGAGAATCATTTTAATACAGTTGTTCTGATATACTAGTCTAACTAATCACACTGCATATACAAGGCATGTACATTGAATCAGTCTATAAGATCTGCATTGTTCCAGAAGATTCCAATGTTACAAAATGATGCTTAAATGTAAACCCCAGTTTTTTGTTGCTGTCTTCACAATTTCTCTTCGGCTTGTAATGTCACATATCTAGATAAGACTGCAGTTGGTTTACTAATATAAGTAATGTTTTTTTTTTCTTTCATATTCACTAATATGTCAAGCAGTTTAATCTTGTCATCTTGGTGTGAGTAAATCGAAATGTCCAGATCCTTGTTCTATCTGTAGAATATTTCTGTAGCTCTTTTTATTCCTTACATTTTGGTTTGCCACCATAAATGTCTGCTGGGTTGAAAAGGTATTTTGCTAAATTGAAGTTTTGAGCTTTAAGCTATAAAAACCCAGCCAGGAAAGTCAAGCAGCAGATAAACTGTAATGTAAAACTGCCTCAAACAATGTTTCTTGTTTCTCTAAAATAATGGGAGGCATTTTTAGCCTTTTATTGAAGTGTAGACTGTGTGCATAAGGTGCGGCAAGTCTGTCAGTTTTCAATACTGAAGAAAGCTTACGAGACTGGATCTTTACCGATAAGAGGAGCATTGGCACAATAAATTCAGTCTGTGTTTCTTAATTGTGTCACAAACAGGGCTTGTTCCTACCATGGCAACAATGTATCTTGCTGGCTGCACATTACATTTAGTCATCTGAGCTTATGGTTATATGAAATAAATTGTTTCTGGGGTAGGTAATTACATCGAGTGGATGGGTGTTTGTCCTCTTTGTAAGGGTGACTTCAGGAACAATTTCATCTACATGAGAAGACCCATTTGATCAATGATAGGATCTGTGAATACAATCGTATTATGTTCTTGTTTTTGCTTTCCTTTTAAACCTCTGAAGCACCTAGCAATCTTAATCTTAGAGAAGTGAAAACTTTATCACGGGCTATAAAATATGCTGTATTTTCTGTTTTGATGCAGTATTAGTTTTGCTTCTGCTGTATATTGTTGAGCCTTTTTTTTCCTTAGGTTAAAGCCAAATAACTAATAGCTCTTTCTTACACTGAGAATATTGGGAAGATTTAATTGGCTAAGGCAAATCACAAGTAATACTTCCATAGTAGTTTTGCTGGCAAAACTTGACGCCTGGTCAGAATTTCTCCTTTTGACATAACATAGTTTTGTTGTTTCAAGTCAGCCTCCAGTTTGAGATTAGTCAACACAATGTGCCCAAAAGAAATTGCACAACTTGATTGATTGTATCCTTTCTCTTGGGGGGAAAGTCATTTAAATGTAAAGTGTAGGAGAAATAAAATTCCAAGAAATAAATTGTGAGAAAGACAGATATCTTACAAGGCACACCTTCCAGGGTTATATTGGTTTTATGAAAGCATGGAGTCGCTATGAATTGCGGATGTGAACATTAATTAGCTAGTGTCTGTCACAAAGCTTATAAAAAGAAAGTATCTCAAATACTTTTTTACGTAAAAGGTGAAATTAAAAGTCATAAGACAATAACTGTAAAGCTAATTAATACTTACTGTATACCATTGCAACTACCTTAACAGTTATCATAAACCAGAAAATAGATTAGATTTTGATATTATAGAGTTTGATATCTTGATAGAATCTTGTACCCACCTACAAAAGTATATTAAGTTGTAGGTGAAGGGTGAAAGTTAATATGGGGAAAAAAAGGTAGAAAAGCCCTTGCTAGTAATCTATTGCTATGATCTGTTAGGTACAAATTATTTTGTTTTTGTGAGGGCTTTTTGATGTTAAGGCTGAACAGTATGTACTGCAGTTTCATGTTATTATAATTCCTTAGTGAAAAACAACATAGAAAAGCAATACATTCCAAAGAGCCTATTTATAATTTCCAGAAAACCAGGTTTTCCTTTTCTGCACTTCACTGAAAACAGTTGCCTCCTCCACCAGTTTTGAGAATAAACAAAAAGGAGGAAACATTTCTAGAAAAAGATGGATTTAGAGCTTTTGATGCCAACAGGATATGATTTATTGTACACAGAAAGGGCTTTTATACAGGAAGACTTGTACTTAATTGTGGCCCAACTGTATCTGGTTGAACCATAATGCAATGCCAAGCTTTCCTGTAAGAATTGACTTGACTTTTGCAGGGTTCCTGTAATTTACATGTGGGTGTAGTATTATGTCACTGGCTGGATATGAGTGTAAATGTTTTATGACTGACAGGACGTATTAAATTACTGGCATTCTGACACAAATAGAAAGAATTAGACAGGCCATTGTTTGGAGACTCTTTAAAAGACTCTGCTTGAGTGGGTGGGGGATTTCATCACTATTAAACTGCTGTATGAAGATTTTCCACTCGATAAAAGGCACACATGCTTAATTCCTCAATCGTGTTGTTCAGTTGATTTACCAGAGTTTACAGTGTGCTACTTTCTGTAGTGAAAAGATTATGTTGCAGTGCGGGAGTATGCAGGATTACACAATAAGGCAGGCTTATTTGAGAAACCATTATTGCCATTTCTTGTGTGAAATACATTTTACATTTGTTTGTTCATTCCTATTTTCCGAGTTTGTGATCACTGGGATTTTGTATGTCGTCTTCGATTCTGATATTTAAAGGAAGCTGGAGCTGGTTAAACGTTGTCTAAAGTTGCAAGTAAATCCAAAAGGAGCTTAATTGGTTTGAGAGCTATACAGTACTTATACATCTGAACATCTGTGTGATTTGAACCAAATGTTAGCACAGTGTGACATCTGAAGGGAAAACAACATTTTTGTTTAATCCAAATGTCTTTTTTCCAAAGACTTTTCTGTTTCAGGATCTTCCTGAATGACCTCTGCTCTCATAGATCTACCGGGGCTCTTTTCCCTTGAAAAACACTTCCCTAAATCAGAAGCTTTACAGGATACGTTCTATATCCCCACACAAACACACACATGCCTCCTCCCCTCCACCCTTTGTCAACAAGAAGTCCTCAACCAACAAACAACATTGTGACACACACTTTGATGGGTTTATCAGTTGGTTAACCATCTGTTTCCCTGTCCGTCTAACAGTATTTACACCTTGACCTTGAATTTCCTTTCTCCAGCTTTAGTAACATCTTTAATTCAGGATGGGCTAGACGTCCTTGTGTAAGGGCTTGAAGCAAATGACTCAATGTATCAAACGTTCTTTGAATAGCATGGTTTGATCTGGGGGCAAAGCAAATCACGCCAAGGCATAAACCACGGCCAAGTGAAGAGAAAACGCCTGGACTTTTCCAAGATCAGCACACTGGTACCTGGCACTCCCTGGCCAAAGGGACTAATTAGGAGCAAAAGCTTCTTGTCGCAGAACAGAATCATATCAATTTCATCCTTAATTTGCCTCCTGGAGATTTACACTGCTGTGTGAATGAGGAACCAAAGTAGCCTTCAAGCACAAATTAGTCTGTCTCTTTCTGCTTTTATCTACCAGTTTCTTCCTCCCAGATGCTTACCTGTCTTCTGCCTTTCAAATGAATGTGCAATAAACTTTATTTATAGTAATGCAGTATGATTATTCCACTGAAAGTTTTCCTCATCTGCTTAACATGTATCATGTTATCAGAGCATGGTTTGTATTAATACACTTCTTTCCTCCTCTCCTTTTGCACCCATGCAGCTCATTTATTGATAATGTAACCGTTGCTGCTAATTAAATTAAAAAACTGAATACAAGTATGCCAGTTCCTCTTCATTCGTTGGACACTGAATGACATTTTGAAATTTGTGATTTCAAAATTTAAGTTATTTGTGAATGTTTCCTCCCTACATCTTTGCAAAAGTTTTTTTTTTTTATTGGCACAGTACTTTGAAAGCTGTTTACATTTTAAATTGAATAAATTTACATCCGTTGTCCAGCCTATAAAAGTTGATCATCGAGGTGTTCGTGTTTATTTTCAGTTACTGTAGGTACAGTGGTCTCTAGTGTTATTCAACTGCCCAGTGAAAGAGCTCCATAAAGCTCTTTCATTGCTCTATCACATAACAGAAAGCATTCCAGATTGGATTATGCGTCTTGCTTAACATATTCTAAAAAGGTTGTTCTCTATGCTTAATAGCGTAGTACAGAACAAATTAATATTTGCCATAATATACAGAAAATGCGAGGGTCTCATTTGTTCACAACCATGTAGTTTTTTCTAAATCCTCCTCTGGCATGGGTTACACTGACAAAATGTCTCCCATAGTATTATGAGGTTCTGGCACTTCTGAAAGGGGATTTTTAACCATTCCTCACGATAGATTTGCTCTAGATCCTACAGACACTTTGGTTTCCATTTGTGATCTACCCTTTTGAGTTTGAACCCAATTTTTGATTCAAGTCTGGAGAATGATAAAACTGAGAAATGTCCATTTCTTTGTTTCTTTATTAAATTTTTGATTTAGTTGTATGACTTCTATCATTGTAATGCTCGAATGTCCATTTTCAGCCACATTTGAACTTCTTGGTAGGCAGAACCACTGCTCCCTGCCATTTATCACAGCGGGCATGGGTGGTTTCTCAACATGAGCACCACCTTTTATATACCAAACACAACGTTGATATACTTGTCCAAGAAGCTGAACATGTTTCATTCAATTGACCATAAGATGTGGTTCCAATTGTCACTCTGATATACAATACTTTGGCAAATTTGAGTCACCTCTTTTTGTGGTTTCCTTTCAGAAGAGCCTTTCTTACTTGTTGGCCTGACTTTGTATGCCACATCCTTCCAGGCAACCTTGATGGTTGCTTTGGTCACAGTATGCTGAAGATGCCCATTTGCATAGAAGGGCTCCCAATGTTGCCTTTGGCTTTATGTCTGCCATGCAACCTACTAGTCTCATAGACTGTCATGGCAAGATACACTTGTTTCCTCTTCCTGGAGTAGTTGCCATTATACCAGGAATGTTAAATTTAATAAAAAGGATACAGCCTTTTCTGTAGTAGAATCAGCTGCTACATTTTCTTAAGGTAGATTCAGCTTTTTCTGGAATTCTTTATCACAACCCCCCAAATTGTAGAGGTCAGTGACCATTGGAAAGTTCTCTGATCTTCACTATTATGATGCCTGCTACTACTGAATTTCTTCCATGAGTTACCTCCTTTCATACTCCAGGGAAACAGGAAAACCTTCAGAGGCCTGTAAATAGTTCCAGAGGCCTCTAAAGAGTTATATATTGTGGTAGATGTGTTTTTGTTGGATTTTATTTAAAGGAATACTTAGATGTATGCATCAATGTGACCCTTGTGTTTTCTGGAATTAAAGTAATTATGACAAATATGGGTTTGCTCTCTGCAAGGTTATTATGACTACAGTATAGCATTTTTAAGGATAAATTGACTCCACAGCACATTCTGATATACATTATTGTTCCCATTTTATTGATGGTCTGGAGAGCATTGTGCTTATTTATGGTGTAAAATAAATGTGAAATACTGTCAGATTCTTCAAATAGTAAACCATGGCACAGGCAATATGAGACAAGCTTATTGTCTAGTGTTCCTTTAACAAAGGAACCTGTTATTCATGAGAGTATTTAAAGTCTAATAAGGATATTCTGTAGTGCATTCCAGAACTACTGTGTGTAAAATGAGGAGGGATGTTTCTGAAATTGATACCATTTGGCAGCACCTCTCACCTCTCCAACCCACTCGTCTCGTCTCTTCCCCCACTGACTATGACAAACTTGACTGTCCATGGACTCTGATGATAAAGGAATCTCTTGCATTCTTTCTGAAAAGGAATCAGTGTTGAGGGGACAGGGGACATTAATTAGTGCTACACTGCATGAATCACAACCCCACAAAGTGTTAAACTACCGTTGTCTTACAATGTGGCAAAGACGGAATCACTCTGAATTGATATTCTTATTTTAAAAGATCAGCTCTCATAAGGCTGGGACTGACTTTTAATTCCTCACTCGACAAGCTTCTGCTTTACATAGGCTTGTCACATTACAATGAGTGGTCTCCGATGTTTAGACACAACAACCAAGGATCATACACAGGCACATGCAGCTCTGAGAAAGAACCTTCCTGTATCACACAAGGCCTACTATGGAGGCCCACATGAATATCCCCATCTATGAATTGGCTTTATTACTCTGTTCTCCTCTCCACTGATAGCTGATGTGTGGGGAGCGTACTGGTGCACTTTGGCTGCAGTCACATCATCCAGGTTGGTGCTGCACATCAGTGGTGGTGGTGGTTGAGGGGAGTCCCCATTACCTTCAGAGAGATTTGACTGGAGTGTCCATAAAAGCACTATATAAGTATAAGGAATTATCATGATTATTACTAGTAGTAGTCCCATGGGTGTGGTGGTAAGCAATGCACCATTCCACATATTCACTACTTGGGGTGTGAAGGCTCATTCTAATGTTAGTTTGGGAGACATGTTTTTTTCAATAGCTTTGATTGAGAACAATTAAAACAAAATCTTAGGAAAGAAATTTATAAGAAAGACATTTCTTATAAAGTTGCACAGAACATGTCTGTGATAAAGAACGTTTCAGCAGTGCTGCAGTATGCTTTTTTTAATGTGCTGGTCCACTTCCTGCTGGTCAGTTTTGACAGGTCTTTGGAGGTGCTGATCTTACCCAATAAACTAGCTGGGAGGCAAATAGCACTTTAACACAGTCATCAATAGAATAAATCTCAAAACATAAAAATTAATCTTGAGAAACATTATATTTTAGTCTTAACTTATTAATTCTTTATTTAACCAGATAAATTGACTAAAAAGATATTTCAGCCTGAACGCACAAGGATTCAACTGAACTACTATATCTTAGCTACAGTACAAATGAATTGCTCTTAAACCATACAGTTTGCTATACCCCAGATGTCGTTTTTGAGGTATAATTTAGGGAGTTGACCCTGAAGTGCAAATGTCTTTCTGGAAGAAAGTTATTGCATGTTCATGTTCTTTTTTGTCTTAAGCGCAGGAGACAGTTACTAACTCTGGTTGTTCCTAGGAAACAGGCCAACTCTTAAATGGGAGGTTGTAGGTCAAATGCTCGACAACAAAATGACAACTAAAATATCAAAAAGCAAAAAAAAAATATGTTTTAGAATTTTAGAATAACAAACCATGAATCCGGTCTTCTGATATTGAGTTAAACTTGACTGAAATGTAATTCCAATGAAAATCAAATGACCTTTATTAACAAAACAGATGTTTCCTGCCACACAATACAACAATGTACTAACTGCCCAATTTAAATCTTCACACAACCTAAACCTTCAAACGCTGCAGGTTACAATAAACTATTTTGAAAAAACAAAAAGAGTTTCCCCTTGTTTTCTGTAACTAGACGTGGTATTTCTATGCACTTTGAAGGTCACATGTCACACCACTGTTCTGAAGATCAGTTCTTAAATGTATGTTTCACATTGAAGTTTGCTGTGAAGAGGCAGTCAGATTCCTTGAGGATAGTTCTCATAGTTAGGCTATTAATCTTACATATAGGATGTAAAAGAACAGCCAACATTTTTATCTTTTTGCAGTTTTACAGATATGGCCTTGTAAAGTCAAAACATTTGCAAGCCCAGATTTACTGGAATCTAAGCCCATCTTAAGAATTAACCAATAAGATCCTGGAGAGAGCATGTCATACTTTCAAAACTAAAGTCAGTGTTTGCATTAGGTTTGGGATTACCAGAATATTTTTTAAATCTTAAACAAGGAATTATTGTTTAACAGTTATGGTTTACATACATTACACAGCTTTTCTTCTATCGTGTTATTTACTTATGCATCTATGTATTTATACATCTGTTATTAGATTATCTTTAATGTACTGTAAGGGGTGTAGGCAACGTTCTACTTCAGTTTGAATAAACGTTAATTTCAGTTTTAATAAAAAAAGTGAAGAGAAGTCAATGAATGTGAACAGCCACACACAGTAACTACTGCATCTAGCAATAGAAAATTCAAGTAATCCTAAAAACGTGGAGGTCCAGAGAGAAATTGAAACACTATGTATTGGCTAAATATTAATGAGATCTTTCCAAATGCATAAGTTCGTCATCAAAATGTGAAAGTGACAAAATTATCCTACATTCTGCATTTTATCTGTAATTTTGGAGTCATGTTTGCCTACAGGAGGTACAGTTTTGAAAGCCCACTACATTTCTGTAACTGTGGTACCATAGAGGGTAAAAAAGTAGGAAGGAGGTGTTAAAATGACATCTCTGTGGTGTGGACCAGCTCTGGTACAGTACATTGTTTCTCTTCGTTTCATGACTATCGTTCTGAATGCTGATTAGAAAGCAAGCTCCATTTGGGTGTTTTATTTTGAAAAAAAAAAAGACAGCTCAAAAGCTTAAAAACTGCCATGAAGTATTTTGCAGTTATAATTCTGTGTATGTTTCTTCTTTGCAGAAAATTAAAAAAAAGATCCTAATAATCATTGCAGAGTAGCAAACTTTGTTGGTTTGTCTTCAGTCCCTTTAGTCCATGTTGCATGTTTTTCTTGGATAATTTGGAAGAATGTAATAAATGTCAAGGAGGAGCATGAAATGTCTTCCCACAGGTTCGCATTCAGTGCCAACATGTACAAAACAAAAGATATATAGACTGTTAGACTGAAAAAGGCTATAAAATACTTCTGGAATGAATATATTCATGGGGTATGCTGTTTGACTCTACTAATGAACCAAGAACAAATGGAACGCAATAGCAACGCTGTTAAACTTTCAAAGCTCAATGACAAAGAATTGCTTCATTTTTATATTATTTATTTTTCAATGTTAAATGAAGAAACTGTTAATCTCCCATGAGGGGTAGGACACCAACAGGGTAAATCTATGATTTAAGGAAGGCAGTGTTTATATTTGTCATTGCTTAAGTCATTAAGTAGACCCCAGTGTCCTATTAAGAACAAGGTAAATTGAACACAGTATTCTAAGTGAGGTCTAATGAGCGCGTTATGTATTCTTAACATAAGTTATCTTGACTTGAACTCCGATACTCTATAGACAAACAATGCTTTATTCTTTTTAATTGCAGGATATTTTTAGACTCTAGTGTAACTCATTTATTTTTCTTTAAATCTCTTTCCTTTTACAGCCTTACTTATTCTGTGTGTGAATCTTGAAGCACTTTATATTTGTCACTTTGTCCGAATCTGGCATTGAAACTGAGGCCTGCAACTTTTTTTAACACAAAAGCTATTCTTTCTTGAAAAACAAAGCCAGTATTGAACTAGAATGGGCCCGTGATAGTATATCTTGGTCAGATTCCTTTGTGTTGTCAAATGGTAAACAGAAATCCTTCAGAACTGGAAAACGTTCAAGCACAAGGATAATCAGCTGAACACAAACTGATATATTGTATTTTCTTAGTTGGCACTTTAGCTCATTTTGTTCTCGTCAGCTCTTAGATCTTTAAAGCATGAAAAGAAAGTCCTGTGTGATTGCATTGTGTGTTTGGAGAAGTGTATGAAAGATAAACATGTACACTGTATATAGTACAGTAAGTATCCAGTGAAATTTATCAATGTTAAAACCTCATATTGTGTAATATTTAATTTGCAAAAAAGATCACTGTGAAAGCATTCTTTGACAAGTATTGCTTTGTTGGAATGTCTGCGAAAGATAATTAGCACTCAACAAAGACTGAAGAAAATCCCTACAATTTGATATTTTGTAGCAGTGCTGTCAAATACCTGAGTAAATTCAGATTTGTCAGTAAAATACTTCAGAAGGCTTTTCTGAAATCTTAAGAGAAAGAAACTGAACCTAACCATTTTCAAAATAAACAATTCAGTAATAAGTACTCTGTAAAAAAATCTAAAACTATCTTGTATTTTTCACAAAGAGCATAATTTAATCTGAAAAGTGTGTTTCTCATCCAGACTACATTAGCTATAATTTATATAATTACCTTTGTGATATAGGTCCTACAGTACTTTGCCTTTTTTATTTTTCATAGAGAATTACCTAAATTTGAATTTAGATTCAAATCTGCAACGTCTTTTCCATAGACTGGGCCTGCATGTGGACTTACAACAAAAAAAAAAACTTTTCTCCTTGACTATTATTAGATGAGTCACTTAGGAGACCCAACATTTATTTATTTTTATATGCATGTGATAAAACCACAAGCTAAAATACTGCTTAGAACAAAATTGTTGTTTAACAAAGACCTGTCTGTGATTGTGACTTTTTAATGACAGGAAGAAAACAGATTCTTCTGTATAAAAGCTCTGCCTGCCCAAATATACTTTAGTTGTTTCTATTTATTTTCTTTGGTGGTGGTGGTAGCCACGTTTTTGTGTTCATTTGTTCCATTGAAAAAAGCAAGAGGGAAAAAAAGCATTGTTGGAATAATGACTCATTACTTCCTGTCCATTCTGCCCTGCCACATCGATCAGTGAGATTCATTGCAATGTCAGAGGATTGCCAGAACATATGTGGTCACTGCAACACCTGGTATGCATCTTGGCATTAGTTTCATATCGTAGCTCTGTGATGCCCCTATCCTAATGTCTCCTTTCTCCCTTTCCTCTTCTCTGTCCACTGCCTGTATCCACAATGGGCTTATAAATGGAAACATGTTACAAACCCAGGTACTGCCCAGATACATTCTTTAGGAACCTCAGTACCTTCTACATGCCTCCTGGCTTGAGAGCGCCAATATTCATTTTACCTCTGAGTGGCACGAGAAAGGATAGCTAGATTTTAGGAGCAATTTAGGAGCAGGAGATGTCATGGATAGCTGGGGGTAGTTAATATTTGGCATATTCCTCAATAATGTTTAAGCTTAGATGTATGATCTAGGGACATTGTGTTTGATGCTTCCTGAATGAAATATGTAGCAAAGTGAAACCTTGGAAGTTGTGTGCCTGGTCTGCTTGGCACATAAAATGGACATTTACACCACCACCTCTGTAACAGACAGTGAGAGCTGCACCCTAGAGCCATACCATAAGAAGACACACAAGGCAATTGCTTATTGTAATAACTAGAGTGTCTTAAGTTTAAAAACTAATCAGTGTTGCCCCTATTTCACAGGCTAAACAGAAGTGGAAGAATAAAAAGGCTTTGGATCTAAGGCAATCATTTAATTCACTGGTCTTTAAAAGTAGTTATTTAAGAGCAGAAAACCTAAAAGACAGATAATCCATACAACCACTTCTAAAGGAAACATGGAATTACTGCATAAAAACGAGACAGACACTAACAGGCGGCAACGTTTTAAAAAAATACAAGAGATTAAGGATATTAAAAATGAACAAGGCAACAGACGTGATAGTGTAATTAAACTTGTCAAAACACGAAGAGTGTTAAAAACACAAAAGAATAGATACGCAACCTCCTAATGCTTGTGAATCTGAAATGTGTTAGGAAAAATCCAGTAAAATGGTGTTTCAGTAGTGGAAAGCTTGCTTCCCAAACTATTTTTCTCTTTTATTGGCCTTCGCTTGTACAGGGAAAGTTCATTGAGATTCTTCCCTATTATCATGTCTATTATTTATTATTGTCTTTTATAATGTCTGTTATTTCATGTTACATTTCTTTAATCTAAATTTATAAAAACCTGGCTTCATCTGTAACTACCAGTAAACACTGTAAAATTTCCTTAGTACTGTAGGTGTAACGTCTCTCAGTTTTGGGAAATGAATAATGGGGAAGCACAACAGTGATTTTTGTTTAGAAACACTTTCAGTAAATTTTAAACTCAAAATAAGCTGTTTAAAATGAGTTTTTTTTTTCTTAGCAGTAGAAATGACTGTATTTTATGTACAAGCTGTTACCAAAATGTAATAGTGCTGTTGGTTTTGCGGAGAGTTTATTTTGTTGACTTCTCAATCTGTTTTCTTGGTTCAGTTTTACTTTTGCATATGTCTTCTTTGTCTTTTGGTATTAAAACTCTGTAGCCCTAAGTGCCAATTAGTTCAACATTCTCATCACATTACCTTCTCAAATCTTTTCTCGAGGAAGCTGAATCGTATTTTCCTAAGGTTTTCTTTTTACGGCACTATTAAAAGAGAGCTGCTGTACCGTACCGGAGAGTTAGTGATAGCGTAATGAAAACCTGTGATTAAATTTCTGAGTGGTGGGGACACACTATCTCTCTCTTTCTCCCTGAGAAGGAGAAATTGGAAGGTAATAAAAGTAATTACCTCGGTGGAATGTCTCACTTTACTTGTAATTACTGAACGGCTTTAAATAATTTGAAGATATCGTCAAGGTTTTGGTCTTTTTCAAACACCGCAAATTGTACAGTTCCCATTTCAGATCTCTGCTGGTGGAGATACCCAGCCCCTCTGGTCCGTAGTCAGGAGGGCCTTCTCATCCAGGTGTGGCAGGTTACCTTGCCAACCATAAACAGAGCAACTCTCGAGTGGTGTCATCTCTAGCGTGTGGCTTCTTGTGCAAGTGGGTTCTCACTGTTCAGTTTCACAGACGTATAATCCTAGATGTCTCTACAAGCCATGTAGAGCAGTCATGGCTCCAGGCCTTTTAGGGTCTTTGTTGGGGGGGGGGAGGGCAGGGATGAGGTTGAGAAAGAATAAAGACTTGGTGAGGGTTCAGTGCAAATTATGAGATGTGTCAGTATTAGGAGTCTTGATAAAATTTCCCCTTAGATTCCCTCACAGATTAAGATTATGGGTTTGTGGCTTGTAAAGACCACACAGAGCGTGCTTGAATCCCACTAAAGTCCTTCCTGCAAAATATTAGTGTAGATAAATTAAGATGTAACAGACTGATGTAATATAAGTGCCATTCTTTAAACATTGATCATTACACTCTCTTTTGATTTTTAGCAAAGCATCTATTTTATCAGATATTGCATATTTTAACTCATGCACAACTGAATGAAAAGCTAACACACTTTATGTTTTATCACTTTTTTCACAGTAGCATTGATATTTTGACAATTATAGAATCTGAGGTTTATTTTTTTGCTACGGATAAATAATTTACTGATAAAAGGATTGTTGAGTGCTCTGATTCTTTTACAGACAAGATTATCAGAGTGGAACACAGGGCATATTTTGGAAAGGCAGGTGAAGGTATATCATGTAATTGTTTAACGCACAAGTCTTGTGACCAGGCTCTTGATTATTTTAATTGACACCCAACCAACTAAAACATGCTTAGAGGATACTTAAAGCAACCAGTGCACAACTGCATAAACTGAATGAGGAAAAGGAACTTGATGCAACTATGAACATAGTGTCTGAAAAATTAATTAAAAATTGACTCAGAAATATGCTGTAATAAATACTTATAAGAGGATTTTGTAAGAATTTTTGATTGCTAAATGAATGTGACATGGTTGGTGGAGTTTGTAATTTTGCAGAGATCTTTTGCTTTTGGAGTGGTGTTTTAAGTATGCAAGGAAAGTGTCAAATACAGTACCTTTAGTGGTAAGGTGATATCTCTTGTATTATTAATGGGTTGTTCATTTACAGCTTTTGAAGAGGCACATTTGAAACTACAGTGTATTTAGGTTCTAATTTATTTCAGTGCTTGCCAGTAAGTCACAGTTATTAATGCTGAAATACAATAACTGGGAACTCCAGAACTCCAGAGGTCTTAATCCTATTGAAAAGTGGGGGTCCCAGTGCAAACTAGTGCTGTACCTTCATTGTCTCCTCAAATGGCAGTGATTCATCCAGGTGAACGGGTTGGGATCAGACTGCAAATTATAGGAAATTTTGTAGAATGCATTAAAGCTGGGTGTCACAGTGGTTAACATTGCTCCCTTGCAGTGCTGGGGCCCTGGATTCAATTCATGATGAGCTATCTGGATGGATTTGTACAGTATGTTTTCCCTAAGTTCGCATGTGCTCCAGTTTTCTCCCACATTCCAAAGACATACTTGTGAATGTGAACTTAATTGTGAATGTGTGTGAGTCTGTGTGCCATGCAATGGACTGGCATTCCATCCAGCGAGTATCCTGCCTTGTACCAGTTTCTTGCTGGGATAGGTTCCCCCACAACCCAGAATTGGATGAAGCGCTTACAAGATGGATAGAAGGATGGATGGTAGAGCGTTTCTTGCTCATAACATTTTGGCCAGTGAGTCAAACTTTGAGCCCACCAATCAACTGCAGTCTTCAAACCCTGTACTTCATAGTGGCTTTTCGATGGCTGAATAAAAAGCTTCAGTTCAAAAGAAAGTCATTGTGGAGTCGGTGATCTGCAGGTGGGTATTCACTGAAGATTTTCCCATTTAGTATCAGTTAGATGCCATTTACAGTAGTTCCTTGAAGTCACAAGACACTTTTTGACCTTGAAATCTTTGCCATATGACCTTTGCACATGTGCAGAGCAAACACTAAAGACAGTTATATGCATGTTGATCCATTTTAAAGTGATACCAGCGCCTTTTCATTTTCATCAAGGCAGCCTCTCTGTACGATGGGTGATTTAATAAGCGGCAGGGGTGAGGTAGAGCACAGTCTGCATTTTAAGTGTTTACCTTGTAATGGAAAACATCCTCCTGCTTTAAAAGGAATACATCACCTGACAATTCCTGAGGAACGTGGGATTAGGAAGAGATGTCAAATAGTTTTGAAAGACAGGAGGAGAGTTAACTGTAATAAATCCTGTGACTGACGAGTAATTTATTTTAGTTCAGGTGAACATAACTGCCTCAAGGTTTCAGATGCTGTTTTTTTTTAATTGATATTTAAAAACTACCTTCAAGAGTTATCGGTGACTGCAGTGAATGAGATGGAGAAGAAGAACTAACCTTTTTAGTGTCTGAAAGTATTGTGTATCAGTCCATAGTCAAACCACTGAGGTTTCACCAAATTCTCATTTTGTATCCTCAATTTCCCGAGTTTATTTGAAGAAACCCATCAATCAACATTGTTTGAAACAGTCAGTCCTCTCCAATGGATGAAGTTTGTGTCACTCCCTGTTCTTTGTCTGTTGGCAGTGTGCACTAGTGTGCATTGCCGGGACAGTGGACTGTGGCAGCTGATGAGGCGACAGGCACTTGATGTGTTAGGTGTTTCGACCCGTGAGTAATTGACCCGCTTTGATAAACGCTTCAGAATGACACTGGCATAATTCTTCTTAAAAGTTTGCTCTGTCATGAGGATGAGCTAACTGTCTCCGGCAAATATATGGGTGCAATTTTCAAAATGGGTTTATAGCAGCATTCAGGCTGCCCATGAGACAGGAGGGTGAGATAGAGATAATACAGACTTTATTGGTACTGGTGAATTCCTCTATCTACCACCTTTCATCAAACTTTTATCTGTACTTTGCTTTGGATTCCTTGAAGTTTGACAATTCTGTAGAATACCTTACTATATTTTTTAAGAAATATGAAGCCCCTGTATATTTTTGCACTATGGTATGGGTTCAGTTCCAAACCTGGGGTGCTATCTGTGTTGAGTTTGTATGTTCTCCATGTGTTTGCATGGCTTTCCATCAGGTGCTCCAGTTTCCTCCCAGAGTCCAAAGACATACTGGCAGCCTAATTGGCTTCTGGGAAAATTGACCTGGTGTAAGTGTGTGCTCTGTGATGGGCTGACATCCTGTCCAGGCTGTTTCTGGCCTTGTCCCTGTTTCTTTCCAGGATAGGGTCTGGCTCCCTTGCAACCCTGTATCGGATAAAGTGTTTAGAAAATGGATAGATGTACTATGTATGTCTAGCAGCCATATAATTGAATTGTATGCGATCTGTGACTCTGATAACTGGGGAAACTCCCCAGGTTTGTAGAGGTAAATTTCGTATTTGTTCACCTAATTATTTTTATATGCTCAAAACCTGGAACAAACTGTCTAACAATCTTTATCGGTTATGAAACAGTGACTAAATCTTATCAGATAAAATGCAAATAGGCTCAAAGAATATGCATTTACAAGACTCATTTGCTAGTTCTTGTATATCTCTGTTGCAATAATGAGACCTATTGAAACACATACAATAGCTTCTGTGTGGGTACTTTGGTATAGATTACCCAGATCCTGGCATCATATGTAAGAAAAGGGGTTAAAAACAACATCATCCTTCTGTGTAAAAGTTCATAGTTCTTTTTTAATATATATTTATTAAAAACAAGATAAATGTTTTAAAAAAAGATTTTTGGAAATTGCTTCTGTGGTTCATCTTATAATTTTGTGAGTGGAAACAAATGGCTGTTTTAATGTTTCACATCAGGAATGAAGCAGGATAGTTTAGGAGCTTAATCAATGGACTCTATTTACATTAGCTATGGAACATTGTTGTTGCTTTATACTGTATATCTCAATAAAAGACTGTATTAATACCAAACAAGAATGTAGACCCTTTAAATATATAATAAACTGTTGCTATGTATTAATTACTAAATTGATTTAGGCCGTGGCTGAACAAAAGGGACACTGTACATTGAAACTGAATCCTGATGCCGCATAACCTGCCCACTGCCCTTCTTGGCTTCAGATGAATACTATCCTTTAATAGTCATCTGGTGCTAGCTGAAAACACTGCTTATTTCTGAGGCTTAGGACAAGCTGGGAATGATGGCATTTGTGACTGGCAGCAATCAATCATCCATTCTTTCAGGGAGACTAATGCAGCAGTCTGTGGTTTATTGAGAGGGGTAGCAGGGCAGAGATTGCTTTGGAGTTAACACTTCCAAGAACAGCACAGACTGCAGGGTATGGCACGTAAGTTTAGCAAGCCAGAAAGCAATCAAGATGTTTCCTCAACAATGTGTTTGATTGTGTGACTGGGGTGTGAATGTCTCGTTTTGTCTTGTCCAAAGTGCCTCAAAAGGAAGGGGAAGATGAAATGTTATCCAAGCGTGGAAATCATAATAATAATAATAATAATAATTGCTTACACTTATATAGCGCTTTTCTGGACACTCCACTCAAAGCGCTTTACAGGTAATGGGGACTCCCCTCCACCACCACCAATGTGTAGCATCCACCTGGATGATGCGACGGCAGCCATAGTGCGCCAGAACGCTCACCACACATCAGCTATCAGTGGGGAGGAGAGCAGAGTAATGTAGCCAATTCATAGAGGGGGATTATTAGGAGGCCATGATTAGTAAGGGCCAATTGGAAATTTGGCCAGGACACCGGGGTTACACCCCTACTCTTTTCGAGAAGCGCCCTGGGATTTTTAATGACCACAGAGAGTCAGGACCTCGGTTTTACGTCTCATCCGAAGGACGGCGCCTGTTTACAGTATAGTGTCCCCGTCACTATACTGGGGCATTAGGACCCACATGGACCGCAGGGTGAGCGCCCCCCGCTGGCCCCACTAACACCTCTTCCAGCAGCAACCTTAGTTTTTCCCAGGAGGTCTCCCATCCAGGTACTGACCAGGCTCACACCTGCTTAGCTTCAGTGGGTTGCCAGTTGTGAGTTGCAGGGTGATATGGCTGCTGGCTACATATCATCTTAATTAAACCTGACAGTATGTTCCACAGCACTTTAACATAAGACCATGCCAGTTTCAAGTACATAGCCTTGGCATGGAGGTAGTTGGTCCGTGACACCACAGTCAGCACAAAATGGAGTGGATACTAACTATTAGTAGGTGGTAACAAAGTCTTCTGCTGCATAAAGGGCCTATTGCAGACTGTATTACAAAAGGCTAGTAATTATTTTATGGTAAGACTCCACCACTTCGGATGGTGCTTATATTTTATGGCATATATTTACAAATCTGCCATATCCAACAGTAGTTCCTACATACAGTACATGGCTTGCTGATATCTATGTGTCACTTTAGCTTTATTGAAAAATGAGTTTGTAAATTCTGCTTTAAGGCTGGATGATGAATCCATGAAAGCAGACTCTTTGGGAAAGCCATTCATAGTTGTTAATGGGTAGCCTGGAAGTTAATGTCTGTAAGGCTTCTTTCTCTTATGAAAGTACAGACTCAGACAGTGCACAGGATAGGCTGTTACTCATTATTTGACCACCTTTGCCATTACAGAATGACCAAAACAGAACAAATACTGTGTGGACATTTGACTGTGATTCCTGTACATGTTATTAAAGTATAAAAATTCTGCAGTACATTTCCCAGGATCTACACTGTTCATGTCCTTCATTTCTGAAGGTCCTCAACCACTTTATGATCATGCTTTTCTGAAATGTTGGAATAGTTTGGTGGTAGATCTATCAAGTTGTGATATTAAATTGGCTAAACTTAAAATCATGAACATATGCTTATCACAGACAGTAAAAAATAGCCCTGGTGCCTGCATTTCTGAGTAGATTACATGATTAATTAATTCATTGTTTTTATAATGTGCACATGGTAGTTGGTGATGCAGGCTCTAAAGATGTACATTCAGTGTTCATTAAACACTACTGCAATCATATAGAAAGATGGATTTTAAATGTTTTGGCTAATTCCTTTGTCTGAGCTCATGTTACAGTGTCCGAACAAAGAAAAAAAAAGTTCACAAGTTTACATGACACAGTGCAGGAGTTGAAAGGATAAATGGTCAGTTCCATATCCGCTATACAGTTTGATTGAAATATATACTTACTGTTGCATTTAAAATAAAATTCACCCTTGGGGTTCTTATTAATGTTACCTAATCACAGTACAGATATACAGATTAAATTTGAAAAAGACATGTCCATCTTTGTGCATGCACACCTTGATGTTGCATTGGTCCTGTATAAGAGGCTCCCATTTGTATTTCTTGTGTTTGCAAAACAATGAAGCAAAAAGGCAGAAATAAAAACAGATTTCCAGGCAGCAGAATTTTCTTGGTGAAAGACTGGCTTCCCTGCCTTGTCAAAGCTTGGCGCTCTTTCTCGCGCTCTAGCTGGGGACTGCCGGCTGTCTACAAAGTCAGCAAGGAAACATATGGTGTTTCAGCTTCATTCCGTTTGGAGCCAGTCCTCTACCACCAGACTCAACACCAGGACTGCACCCACGCCATTCATGCCCAACTCAGGCAGCCAACTCCAAGCCGCTTCTGGCAGATGGCTGCTCTGCCTGACGTACCCAGTGAGAACGTTCACGTTCAGAAACCCCACCTGAAAACCTAACTAGTCTTGGTTCCTTTCAGGGTTACGGCTGCGGTTCAGGCAGGTGGAGAACAGGAGTGTCATGCACCAAAGAGTGGAAGGAAGTGAGCTGCCCACCTTGGCGGCCCAGCGGATTCCAGAACCTTCTATGAATTTGCAGAAATGAGGGAAATGAAAAGAGACTAACACTCATTTTCCATATCCATTTCACCCGTTTCTGGTCTTTCAATTTCTAGACTCTAAAAACCAGGTGCAGCCCATTTTGTGCTCAATATCCTCCTTTGAATGGCCGCTTGATAAAATAATTTGAACTGGGCAGCTCTTTCTCTTTCCATTGGTACAGTCAGTATAAAGTCTTGCAAGTATATCAGACTCAGAAAGGACTGCATTACCACACAATACAGACCAGTATTGGTCCTGTTTTCCTCAATATCAAAATCTGAGCTAGAGGCTAAGACGGGAGAAATTTGAAGTGTGTTGACCACACAATGTGTGGCCTAATCAGATGTGGTATTTGGGAATGGCGTTAATTGAAAATTAGGCTATGAGCAATTCCTGTTGAGACACATTGATGAGGAAGGGTGTGCTGTAAAATCACCAGACCTTGCTAACCTGTGCCCAGCTGAGAGACCGTCCAAGTACCAGAAAAACAAGTAATTCCCAGATTCTATTAATATATCATGTTTTTCTTGAATTTACGGGAAGGTGGCAATAGCAGCATCTGGAATTTAATTCTGGTAATTTTCTCAGTGATAGAAGATCTCACTTTTAATGATGAGTTCAGGAATGAGAAGTATAAGAACCACAGTTAATCACAGTTCCCTGACAAGACTTTAAATGAATACAGCTAGGTATCTAAATTCTGAGAAAACAATCTGGAGGTTAATCTGGATGGTGGATTTTGTTTAAGCAGTCTGCAGAGAGATGATGTGCTTAGATACTTTACAGGAAGTAAATGTGTCTTTTTTTACAGTGCAATATTTAGCGACAGAAATTAAACTGTATTCATTATTGTGTTCATTTTGGTATGGTTTGGCAATGTGCTAAAACAATTGTGTCAAGAATTGTGTAAAAAATATTCAGTATTAATGTTCATGAATGCGATTCTGAACGTTTTTGAAAACTTGTATTTTTGTATTACCTGAGAAAAGGAAAAAAGTGGACTGAAAATATAAATATATAATTATTTGAATTTCAATGAACTGAAATTTGGCACTACACCACATGTAAAAAAGGTTTAAATGATAGAATGATAATGATGGAACAAATAAAACACCAACATAAAGTGCACATCTAGTGGGTTACAGAGTGTACTTTCTTTGATATGAACTTTATTGAGCAGGCAAAGGGCTTTTTCCAGAGTTACATGTAGAGACAAATCTTTGTATTTGTTTTATTACTTGCTTTATTACTGCAGATAATATGATATAATCCTTTTGGCCCATAAAAATAAATTGTTCAGTTCATACCTTAAATATGTTTGTTCCACTACACAACTGAACCGCTGAGTTCCTAAAGCAGTTTATTCATCAGATCCTCCGATATAGTTGGAAAAACTCTTATTTGTTATGGGAAAAAAATAATGTGCACATTTAATGTAGAAAAGTATAAAAATGTAAGAGCATTTAAAAGAAGAAGAAAAAAGTTAGACGAAAATCAAGCAACTAGGGACCGCAAAATGTAAAACTGATTTTTTTTTAAAAAAATGTAATGGCAATGAAGCTTTTCTGGGGCCATTACAAATACCTTTTAGACCTCTTTTAATACCTAAACCTGCTTGACGAAAGGAACCCCTGGTGGTAGAAGGAACATCTCTGCTTGAGAGCAACAATTTTAAGCCATTTCCAATTCATTTCCTATTCTGCCACAAGCCCTCGCAAGCATTATGCAGTTATTATTTCTTTACAAAAATCGAAAGAGATACTGCTTTCATGAACATTTAACTGACTCCTGTGGGTCTAGTTACTAACAATCAAGTCATGAAATGCCTACAAATTGCCGAGATGTACTTAATTTCTGATGATACCTGACATGGGCACCTTGCTTTAAGGAGGACTTATAAAAAAATAAATCTGTAAAAGAGTTCTGCTTTAATTTCTTCGTATGTGTTGAGATTTTGTTTTGACTAAGCTTGAACTAGACATTTTAAATGCTCTTCTAGGAGGTAGAAGTTGGCATTTTTTTATTTTATTATTTTTATTTCTAAAGGGGAGGTGAATTGTTTTTACAAAAATTTTCCAAAGACCGACTTTCCCTAGATCTAGCACTTTAGGAACCTAAGTATTGTGTAAAATATGAATATATCACAGGATACAGAAAATACCTTTTTGTATTTCAGTGATACTGTGGACACAGGTTTCCTGTCTGAGAGAAATGCCGGTTAGTTCAGTTTTTGGTCATCTAAATTTAATGTGCAGTTTAGTACAAGGTTAAATGTACTGTAACCACCATAATAGATTATAAATTAGTAATAAGCAGTAATTGTGCTGTTGTGCTCAGGGAGCACCTCTCACTCCAAATTTGAAATGATTAAAAACGACAAAAGGAAGTTTTGTTATAAGTCATCTGGCTAGAAGCACTGCATTGTTTTCCTTCAGTGTCATTTTATTTAACATTTTAAAGTTCAGCACAAGTGTTCCACTGCTCCAAAGCTTCGCCATTCTCAAGCAACCCGCCAAGACAAATGTGCTTTGAAATATATATCGCGCTTCAGGTATTGTTCAAATCTGCTTTCCTCTAAATTACTTAAAATTAAACTCGGTATTTCAAAGCTCTTCTGCACATTTGTTGTCGGGAATATATGATGTTGTTCGTGTGCAAAAGCTTTTGCACTTTGGGAATTTTCAGTGAACTCTAGAGTTGCACATAGCCTTTTCACTTACAGCCTGTTGTGTGGGGTGTATAAAATGGCAGCTGATCGGAAACCTCTATAAATCTCAGATGTGGAAAGTAATTTTTGCAGGATATAAAGAAGTAGTTGGCAGAAACATTAACCAATGATTATACTTTAAATGAGCTAATGTTGTTTTTTGCATTCTTTTTATTGTGCATGTTCAATATTTATATATGTTGTGTACCACTTTATGTATATCACACACTGTACATATTTCTAAGTTTTGTTCTGCGGCTCAGTTCAACAATATTTTGCAGTTTTGAAGTATATCACTGAAATTATAGCAACATAGGCAAGTGTGAAACACGCTTCTCGTAAATATCTTTAACCCGCCACCATTACCACCACAGGGCCTCTCTGACACCAGTGGCGAGGACATGTGACCATCTGTACAATCGAGCGTTCTTAGCCATGGGGTCAGTGGATCGCTGTATTTACAACTGTTCTGGGGGGGCACTGTGCTTGCCTGAGGGGTTACTCCTCCAGCGCAATGCAAGCTTCAGAAAAACCAAACACGAAAACAAACCTGCAAGCCTGTACTACTGAACTCTCCCTCACCGCCTCAAAACCCAAACTTAGCTTGTTCACACCAGTGTTCTGCTGCTTTTCTGTTATTTTTATTTTTTAAAAATGCCGTTAGTATTTCAGTATAAACCGAAAAACGAGTCTGTTTATTGCCGAGAGAAGCTGGGAGGTGCAGCAGTGTGACATGACCAAAACAAGGATCTTTAGCTCAGAAGCAGTAGTGTAGCCAGTGGCATTGCTGGTTTGTGGTTATTGCAAAAAACTGCATTCATCTTCACGAGAATGGGGTTTTTCATTTTTCTCAGTTAGAGGCAAAGCCAAACAACTGTTTAGGCCTGTCTAATTTAAATTTAGCAGTGCTCAATTAATGCTATGTTAAATATTTTGAGAGATGTAAACGTAAATCTTTATGTTGAGAAATAAATGGTATCCGTATATAATTCTCAACTTCGATTCTTCATTTAATATTGAATTTTATTAACCATTCTTATTGCAGTATGCACATCTGCAACCCTGAAAATAAACTGAAGTGTGCTACACGTCATTTATATGACTTATTATATATTGAGTATTGCACCTACAGGAGTGCTCATTTTCATTTTCGCAAATAAGCAGATGAATTCCATTCATTATGTTTTAAAGTAGAAGGGTTATATATTATTCATTATTGCAAAAACCCCAGCACACACACACAGACAGATCCTTAAAATGATCTAGGTAGAGTAATTAGCCTTTTTTATAATTGGGGGCAAGGGGAGACTGTCATTTTGCTCAGCATTGCTTTTTTATTAATTATTACTAATTGCTTTTAAGTTCCTTAGGCCAAGTGTTTTTTTTTCTTACCTCGACAGAGGTTATTTTTCTATGCCTTTCGGCTTGATTTTATTTTTCTTTTTTGATGGGAAGCATTTGCCTTTCATGAGCTATTGGTTGTTCAGCTCCTAAAGCAAGCGAGAGAGAGAGAGAAATGCAGATTTTGTCAAATTTATCTTTTTGGGTTTAGCACAGGTTATTTTCCCCCTTAATAAGGCCAAGTCGTGACAGTGTCCAGGTCAGTTCTTGTTGGCAAGAGAGGAAAAGGGAAAAAAAAAGAGTTGATTTCCTGTTCTTGTGAATCATATATCACTGAAATTCCCCTCTGTGCTGTTTGGCAGTGACAGAATGATGGGTGTCATTTATCATATGGACTCAAAGAGGTTGTGGGAAAAGGGATTCAAATTCTTTTGGAGGTGTGTAGAATCCCCTGAGCACTGATACATTAAATGGGGGTTTTCCAAAGGGGATATGAGCAACTATTATTGCACTCTCTTGCGCTGTGTTCTCTAAAGAAGGGTTATTTAACTTAAGACAGCAACTGACAAAGAGTTTGCGAGCGAAGCAGTGCCGGCTCTCACATTCAGCCTGAAAGAAGGATTAAGTCCTGAGCGTTATTTATTCATTTTCATTTATTTGCCTTGAAAGAAATTCAGCTGACAGAGCCTGACATGCAGCTCCCTCCACCCCCTCCCTGCACACACATGTACACACACACTCAGCAGTCTCTCCATCCTTCCCTCTCTTTGGGTTCCCAGCATTGTGGGTAAATAAATGCGGAATGCTGCTCAAAACGCACAGTCAGTTCTGTTTGCTGCAGTAAGTTTCATGTCCCCATCTTGTCACATAAGACGGCCACCGACTCCACTAAAGAGGAGTTGCAGATACCCCCAAGGTACATGAAACATTAGGTATGTGCCAGAACCATCCCCATCTCAGCAGGGCCAAGCAGAAGAGGTTGGCAGGTGATGTGTGCGCAGAAGCTGTCTGTGACTCTTGGCCCTAGCAAGCAAGGTGATTTTACCGATAGAAGTACTTAAAACATGAGGAAATCCCTAGAAATTTCTGTTTGTGACCCTCTGTGAGCAGCATATGAGAAAAAAAAGTTTTTCATTCTCAAACTGAGACTCAAACCATCTGTTCCATTTCTGCGCAGGGAAAGTGTAATGTAGAAAAGTACCAGCTACAATGGTTTCTCAAAGGTTAATGAGCTTGTTTTTTTTATTTTAAATTTGCTGGTCTGACTGTAGTGTTCTTATTTGCGAAATTCCCAGCATGTTCATTATGAAGTGATGTTGCGCAAATCGTGTGCTTTCGTTGGATCTGTGTTTGCTTAAAAGGAGTTATTCATATTTTGTCAAATTTAAAGACATTTGCTGTAGGGTGATGAATTAATCTCCAATGTGCCCACATTAAGATTAATATTCTCTTAACACACGATTGAAGAGAAAGCAAGGTGAATAAATAAATGCATTTTATTATACAGACAGTGTAGGATCTGGGTTGGTCTTTTAGTTGTTCTTACCTTGTAAAAAATGAGAGCAGTACAAGGGCCAGGCTAATTTGAGAGTCTATGTTTTTTTTTTGTTCTCTTGAAATTAAAATCACCAATCACTTTCCTCTAGAACAAGCACTTATCAAAGTCATTCACACACTCGGAGATTCACAGCGTCCACAGCATATAGCACCGACTGGGGGAGTGCTATGGCTTTCAGTGAAAACAAAGGATGCCCACAGGCACCTGGCAGGACACAGGGATTACTGTTGCTTGGGTTACTGAGGATACCGTAGCCAACTCATGTTCGCTCAACTCTGACAATGCTTCACCAATTACATTAAGCCAGTTGGCGAGCAATGACTGTTGGCTAATGATACTGTTTATAAACAAAGTTTATTGAGAATGGTATTCTCTGTTCTCTGATGAACATTCTCTTTAAATACAATGGCTTAAACTCCCTTCCCTTTCTTCTCACCAAAGACAAGTAAAACCCCAAAAGTGCCTAGACGTGGTCCGAGACCTGCCGTGTTTTACGTCTGTGAGCAAAAGGATGGAAAACATTTTTCGGGAAAGATTATAGATCTTCACAGCTCAAGGTGTGATTCCATCTGATCTGGCGACCTGATCATTTTGGTCACAGCACTCAAGTAGCTAAAGACATCAGAGATCTCACATCCAAGCTCTGCCCTGGGCCCAGGCTGCTTTTTTCTTTTTTTTTTGGAGTCGTTAACTGTTAGTGTAACATTTTTTTTCACCATAAACCGAACAGTTGACAACTTACCTAAGGCAATGTGTTTGTTCAGCATTCTAAACAAAATGTCATGTGTTAGCTCATCATGCATAGCAAGAACAAACATGTTATTTTACTTAATCATGTGAACTTGCATTTATTTGTGAATATGCCCATAAATGCAATACACTGTACATAGAGGGTGTGACACAAGCAAGTGAGGTGCAGCATTTATTTGTTGGACAACGTGATCTGGTGGCTAATTTTAGGGAAAATAAATAGGTGGAGATACTGTATATGACAGCTAGAACAACTATTTTGAGAGTTAAAGACCTCTCATAAATATATACCCCATGTTTAACTTATAGTTTGCCAACTAGACATGCACGAAGTGTTAGATGAATTTCAAAATGTCATCTTTTCAGGAGTAGAAAAACATTTAGGAGGTCAGGAGGTTGAGATTGTTTAATGAAGGGTTCAGTTAAGCAACTGGATGTCCACATAGACACAGAGGTCACCAGGATCAGAATTGGGAGAATTTCTTTCCTCAAAATAAAATTTAAGTGTGTTTCTCTGAGGTTCTTGTCCTTCAGTTTATGGTAATTACTGTATTTTAACTTCTAACCCCAGTGGGAAACAGTTTTAACACTTTTTGACATTTGGGAAACGATTACGCTTGGCAACAACAGATGTCATTTTGGTTTCATTAGCACACCTTGTTCATATAGAAAGCAAAATTAACAGTTTCACGGCATTTGAGTGTACAGGTCAGCAATTTTGTTGTCTTCTGCTTTTTTACTTCACCAGAGCTGTTAGTCTGAACTATAAACCAAATTAACTCTTTCCATAGGTTGACTTGTTAAAAGACGAATGACTTGAAGGTTGGTACTTGGCTTCACTTCCTCATGTTGTGCTCATAAATGGAAGCTGACACGTCAAAATCAAACCTGGATCTTCCAAATCTGGCGGATATGAACACATATTTGCTGATTTCTAAATAAGAAACAACTGCTCTTCAGTGTCCGAAAATCTCCAAATTAAAAGGTGGAGCATTCCATTTTTGCTACATCCTTTTTTACCTCTAATAATGAACTTTTTCAACACTCTTTTATTAGCTCAAAAGGCTTATTTGAATTTGATTAGGAATATGGAAGGCCATGTACGTAAATAGTCTTTCCATAGTCTAGTGTCAGCAGAATGAATAGAACGGTTCACAAATCTATTTGATGCTCAAAAGATCCTCCTTTGTGACTTAAGCTGGTTTTAAATGTTGCAATGCATGTGCTTTTATTAATACATACACAGTATATAGAGGTGTCTTTGCAGACATTATTCTATTGTGTGTATAATTATGGACAGGAATTGGGAATGATGGAAAGAGAAGAACTGCAGAAATTCCTGCAGGTGAATGCATATCAGATAGCACGTTAAATTCACGAGAGAGGGCGCCAAGCGAAACAGGAGAGCTCCGGAGTGAATAGTGTGATTGAAGATACATTCCCTTGAATTTCACCTGATCTCTGCCACATTATGCCTGCGACCAGAGATTTAATAAATGAACACAGGTGCTTGTGAATTGTATTCTGGGAAGCCACGCTAGGTTTATGGCAGTAATGAATCTGGATGTGCATGACTAATTCAGTTGCACCCTCCCTCATTTATTTTTTTTCTCTAAGAATTAGCAGTTTGGTTGACATCATTGTTTTATTATCGAATCCGTGTGTTTTTAATTGCAATTATGGACCCCTTATGAGTCCCTGGAGAGGGCATGATTGCAATTAAAAACATAATTTAAATGTTAATTAATTATATTCATTTTTGCTAAACTGGGAATATTGAATTTATTGTATTAATCTGCTGAGCCACCCGCTCTAAATGTCTGAAGATTGCTTTAATTTAGCTTTTTGTTTTCGTCAAGTGGCATTTTCATAATGTTTTGAGATTTGTTGATCTTCAGGCTACGCAGTTCTCAGATTTCATTAGCCGTTTTGGTAATTGGGCTGTGTTGTGTCATTATGATGCTACTTTATTTGAAAGACCTGCTCTGGTGGTCCTAGCTGTTTATTGATATTACACAAGATTCTTTTTACTTTTTTCACAGAGAGACAGATTCACACATTAAAGTAAAATGATACTAAACATCTAATCAGCACCTAAGTAAAGCTTGTTTGTAACCATTGAAGTATTGCTTAGGAGCTCAATGCTTTCCAGTAAAATACAAATAAATAACCCATGTGTCTGGGAAAAGGACTGCCATCAGACAGATGCGTTTTCCTTTCTTCTCGTGGAAAGTGAGTTATAGTATTTCACAAAGCACAGGCTTTGATAGCTACTTACAGCTGCGTGGACATCTGTACATCTGATCAATACCGACGCCTTAGCACCTCCGACTGTGGCATGTTAAACTGACATTTTGTTCAGATTGTATAGTAATCAATACTAACAATCAGGTGTACACTCATAGCACCAGAGCTTTTGTTGTATACAATCCTCAGGACAGGCTGGCATCTCTTTTTCCTCTCTGTGAAGCATCTGGAGCATCTGAAAAGTGAGCATAGAGTCCAAGCATATATTGTCAACAAATTACAGTAGGCATGGCGTTAACGTTGCTGGATTTTAACTTCTAAAACTGTGAAACACACATGATTATAGAACAGACAGCCATTGTTTAAAAGGCTTTTCAGTAGTCTAAGTTTAATAAATCCATTTAGAATGCTCTTCCCAGTTCTTGGAACCTGATGTCTTCTGGAGATTATCTGTGACAGGTTGGTTATGAAGCCATGTTTATGTATAGATTTAAAACTAAGTTTGGCCAAGCATGCAGAACCCTTTTTTACAGTACAAGGCCATAAATGTTGCATTTATGGTGGCTGCCTTTCTTACGTTAAAACCCGAATATCATTAACAAGCAATATGACCCTAGTTTTTACTACAGTACACCCTATACTTGAGTTGGGGTTGGGGCTTCGTTGCTTCTTAATCCTTTTTGTTGCTGTGATTTTTTTGTAGGGCAGTCGCTGATGCTATTAGTATGGGTTCAAATAATTTCCACTCTTCCTCATTCCATTTTGAAATTAAACAGTGACATGCACATAATGATGAATTGCGGTTCTTTGGGCTAAAAAAGTCTCTTTTTCCCCAATGAAAGAGTTGACACACAAGAGGATGGAATTGGTTTACAGATATTCAGGGAAAATCAAAACCCAGGAAAAGCAATGATTTCTATCCTGGCGATAAAGCTGGGCATTTTTTTTCTGTTTCGAATATCAAGGAAAGTCAATAATCTAAATGAAAGATGATATTGTACGAAAAATGAAACCTTTTTTTTTTAAACTGAAACAGTCAACAACTTTTTTTTCAGCGCTATAATTTAAAAAAATGTAGAAAAAAAGTTCTCGTTTTAAACCCATCACAAAAATATTGTATTTTGTGAACAAAAACACCTCTGTTACAAGCTAATTCTCTAGTGCTTTAGATCTAATATCCCTTCCAGTGCCTGGTTAAAGGCTAGTAACCTGTTTTATAAAGAACTTTGCAATGGGTTTTCCACAATATGCCTTTATCGGAGGGATTGCTTATTACATTTTGTTCTCTCATTTTACTTTATTGTGTTGTCCTTTTGGAAGATTGTATTGGAGATTATTGTTTTATTAAGCGGGCTTTTATATGATACAACAACCCAAATACTTGTCGTTGCCCATGATTGATGACCGAGACTTTATTTGCTGAGGTAGTTTCTTTGTTCAAATTGTAATCCTTCACCATATGGCTTTGCTCAAGACACTTAAACGCATGTGCTGTGGCATAAGTGAAATTAATGAGTTTGTATCCTTTTATTTAAGAGGGAACCAGGGATGGGATGGGGAAAAGGGGTCAGGCCACTGTATAATCCAAACAACTAAAACAGGAGAAGCCACATGGCTGGAGAGAAGAGTTTGCCTTAGTTTGGGGAAGGTACAGTATACAGTAATTTTGCCAAAATTCCTACAGCCTTTGTTTATCTTCACTGTGGGAGGATGACCAATCTCAGCACTTAAAGACATATTTTTGAGAAACAGGAAGGTTTTTGATTTTGTCAGTTTATATTGATATTTGCAATCAGAATTCATGGAAAATGTACTGTAACGTTAATGTGCTCTGTGTGATGTTTCCCACCGATATGGTTCAAAGTCTAAAGGGCAACACAGAATTCCTCAAAACCACATTTAACAGCAGACTTCAGTAAATAATAAACACACTGTTAGTTTTCTTCCGGTAGTTTAGGATCAAAATGATTTTTAAAAACTACATTTTTTGAAAAGCGCTCTTCATTTGAAAAACATATTTTTTTGCTGGAGGCATTTGTAACTTAATTAATGCAAGGATATGATCTATTAATATTTTATAAGAAATTATAGTTTAAAATATGAAATCATACAGTTTTGTCAAAATAATAAAAATGTGTGAATTAGATCACCTAATGATGCCAAAAAAATTATAGAAACGTCGGAATTGTTTGGGGTTGCCATATTTCTTGTGATGACAAAGGTATTGAGAAGGATGCTTTCTTCAGTGTTTTGCATTTCATTAAGCTCTTGTTTTTCCGACAAGATATTGTGCATTAAGGGAAAGACATAGCAAAAATAACAGCAATGCTAGTAGTAATATAGAATTTGCACTTGTGAGAACTGTTTCACAACTGAAACCTCTGCAAGGACAACCGTCTTCGGACCTATAGGATGAAGCTCAGGGAAAAAAAACTTGAGAATTCTAATGACAAATTTGTAGGAGCATATCAAGGCATTAGTGGTTGAACTAGTCCATTTTCCCAGAAAAGAACTTCCAACAGAACTATGGCTCAATGACTTAGCAGATAACATATAAAAACAGATACAGGTGATTGGTGGGTAACCAGAGGATGCATTATAAGGACAGTGTTGATGGAAAATAATTAGATTTTTATTGGGGGGAGGGGTATCTGACAATGTAACATACCCACAGATGATCAGTTATAAAATTGCATTTACCAACACTTCAAAATCAAGGCGCAGATTCAGATCATCAGCCACATTGTTTCATCTCAAAGCTTGAGAATTGAAGAAATCGTAGGCACTGTCCACTTACACAAGCCTTTGGAGAACCAGAAGCTGCATTGCCTTGCTCAAAGCGGCGTGCGGAAATGTCCAACAACCAGGTGGAGGTTGGAGGTTGGTGGTGTATGGCAGTCACGGTATAGTAGGTGGCTTCTGAGATCAGATCGGAAGGAACAGAAAATGAAGATAACCAAAGCATGTAGGTCTCATACTTTCTAATTATTTTATTTTTATTTATCAGCCCCTTCAGATTCCTTAGAAGAATACGCTGCTGGGCACTTTTTCACAAATCGTAACGCTCCCTGTCGATACTCCTTAAGATGGATAGTACTTCAGTTAGCTTATTGATTTGGCTCGGCCAGAGATATAAGTATCATTTGTCATTTCTGGAATTATTTGGAGTCCTAGTTAAAAGCCAGAGCCAGGGAGATGGCCCTGCCTTGGGGAAAGCAGGTTGTCTGGGTTTTGATGAATGACTGCACGGGACTCTGGTTTTACTGCGAGCGGAGGGCCTTTAGCTGCTATTTGCTTTCACCACGGTCCAAGAAAAACAATGCGATGGGTCCAAGGACTGAGCGGGATCATCCTGTCATGTGTGACCCACAGCTAGCAGGGTGGTCCGGCTGCAGCAGCTGTGAGTGAGTGGAACTTCTCACTTCCTGTAAGGTTTTGCTCACAGAGGCTGGTCCTGTACGAGTTGGAGGGGGGGGGGGGGATACAAGTCAACCTTCAGTTTCATGTGTTAGGACCCGTGCAAAAACCGAGGTGCTTCTGCTTTTGCAAACTGAACCTTTTGGGGAAAAAAAAAAGGGTTTCTTAAAGTGACTGAGGCACAAAACCTGAAACTTGGGCCTTGTATTCGAGAATTCTGTTTATAGTTCAGACTTGAGTTTTATTGACCTGCATCCTCAATATATTGTACACATTTTTTTTTTATTTAGTCTTTAAAAAGACTGCAGGTGCTGTGTATCATACCATTTCCCTCTCATAAGTCAATTACAAAGTTTGTAATTCATTTTAAAAGAACGATTTTTCATGACTTTCTCATCGGGAACATTAAGGTAAAAATACCGTAAACTTCACCTAAGTCTGCTGGTCATTAAAAGCTCTAACTATTGAGAGGTGTCTTGGAAGCTGGAGCCCAACACCCCATATCTGCATGTGATGTTCTGAATTCTTTTAATTCCTTTATTTTACCAGGTAAGTCAATTTAGAACAAATTCTCATTTCCAATGATGACCTGGGGACCCATTTATTGGCATTAAGTGGAGCGATTTGAATGAAGTACTCCAGTGTGAGTGCAGAACCATAACTACTACACCACACAGCCTATATTAAAAAAATATTTAACATAGACCTTAGAGATTCATTTTGCCTCACTGTTTGAAGCTCAAAAGATTACTAAATTATACTTCTTTAAGCATCTTGTAGCCCTATAATGGGTTTTAAATGGGTACTTTGGGACCCCTGAAAATTGCACATTTTTACATAGAAATACTTGTGAACTTAAATGGAATCAAAAGGCTAGTTGTTGTGGAAAACCAAAGTTTAGTTGCCCAGCAACATAAAGTACAAGAAAATAAGTATTTTGGGACATTTAGTTTATTTGTTGTTGTATCCATCGTTAAATCATTTTAATCCACTGCAGGTCAGTTTTGAAAACGTTATAGATGTGCAAATGTACTGTACATATCCAAAGCATCTGTATGAGGCTGAGATGACACTGATTATTGAAATCATTACCTTGGGTCTGACTCTCTTAGTGCTCAATCCAAGCCATTAACAGAATTACCTGAAGCTTATTCTTAGTTTAATTCACTTATCCATAAATCGTTCGTGACTGGGGTCCAGATAGGGTGAGCTTATACGGCCCACAAACAACAACTGAGGAATCATAAGGAACAATTAAAAACTTGGTTTTGACCTCAAGTGGGCTTTTCATTTCTTTTGCACCTAAACGTATTAGTTTAAGCTGTTAGAAGTTAGAAGTGAGAAAATACACAACTCAGAATTTAGAACCAAGATCAGGATTAGAAAACAGCATTAAGACCGAAGCACTGTCTCATATTTATATTATGGGAGGCACAAAGCCTACCCATGTTATAACCTACTATACAGGAAGGAAGAAAAGGAACTGTTTTAAGAAAAATGGTCACATTCTGAATAATTGTCCCAGCGCTCTTGGTAAGATTGATGCTTAAAATAATGGTTGTCTGTACGGAAATTAACGCTTTTGAATCCCAGAATAGAACTCTACCCTTGTAGCTTTTGTATTTTCCCATTTTCTTAATCATGTTACTCTCATTTGGGCTTTGAGCCAAGCGGAGATGTTCATTACCGTATGGATCATCTTTTAAGACCATTTAAGATCAGAGTGCCCTGAAGCTAGGAACTACTGACTGCTTGAAGATAAAGAGACTCCACAGAGGTTATTGACCTTTCTAGTTTATATAGCTGAAGTACAGTTCAGAAATGGATGTGAGATGTAAAACATAGTCAGAACTTTAGTTGTGGGTGGGCGTAGTTATGCTTTTTCACTTTTTGTTTTTTTTTCTGCAGTTTAATCTGGTGATTTACTGTAATCTAACCTTTTATGCATTTCTGAGTTACAGAGAGAACTTTTAACCCTATGCAGTATAAATCAAATTAATTCAGATGTAACCATTTTTATGATAGAATTTAGCCTGTTGAACTGGAAAGCCCTAAATGCTCACAGTATAAGCCTAAAACGTATTTGTCTTCACTATAGTTTGCATAGAAAAATATCTGCAGTATGTATACGTGTTGTGTGTCATTTTGAACACTGCTACACTGAACACTAACTGATTTCATAGTTAGGTTTTTAGATCTCATAATATGTCTTGCCATAATGCCTTAACCCTTAAGACATTGATTGAGGAGAGTTCAATTACTTTCTCCCCAAAGTCCTTACTGTGTCACATTATTAAGTGTACAAAATATTGACTGAAAAGGATACTGAACAATATGCATACACAGGGATGAGTGACACAAAATTACAATGGGTGTCTGTCAGAATTTATTCAAATGCCAGGGTCCTTGTCTCAAAATTGCAATGGACATTACTTACAGCCTTACCTGACAGCCATAGTTGCTGTTTTTGTATTATGTTTCACATGGTTATGAATGGACTTATTATTTTTCAAAAAGGGAATCGTGACATAACATCATACAAAAACTGGAATGGATACAGATACATTTTGTGTGTCTTGTAGTGCTTGATGCAGTCATGCCATATTGATACAGAATATGTAGGACAGAATTAGAAGTCCTGAATAATGGACGTGATATTTGGTGGGTTGTTCATAATGAAATATGTGGAGATAAGAAGGATAAGAAATGTTCTGGTCTGGGGCTTATTGAATGCAGATCGCTACACTTTTGGTTTTCTGGATGCCTGTGAGCTTGCAGTACTGTCAAAGAGGGGTCCTTCACTTCACCTGCTTATACTATCTTATAATGATGATAGAGTCATTTGCTTTATTTCATAAAGGGCCATTCAAACATATCTCAAAGCACTGTATAATAAAAACATGAACAGAACATTCCTGAAGAGTCTGATTAAATACATTCATTTATAACAGACAAAAATGTCTTGTAGGAATTCCAGACACCCACAACTTTTGTATATGTTCAAGAATGCCAGTAAATGGTAAGTTTAGAGTCTCTGAATTCCTGAACTCATAGGGAAGAGTATTCCAAAACCTAGGTGTGTAATAAAAGGCTCTGTCGTGCTGTTTGTTGTTTTGTTAAAGAGACAAATGAAAAACTAAAATCAGAGGTTCAAAGAGTGTGGTTAGGGAGGTCATCGGGAAGTGAAAAAGGTAAAGGGGAAAGATGGCTAAAAATTCAAGAGCTATATTTTAAATGCTTGGCAAAACTCAACAAGGAAGCCAATGCAAAGATTTCATGCCAGGAGTTAGATGTTTTCCAGAAAGGTCTCATTATAAAAAATTGCAGATGATCCTGACATGTGCACATTTCAGAAGAAGACATGCTTGGTTTATTCCCCTGTGCAGTTCAATAGGAATTTACCCCCTTTTTCTATTATTGCTCCAGTCCTCCCCTCTGTGCACATCAGCATTACTGGGGGCAACATTGCAATGGGCTAGCATCACATCCAGGTGGGTATAGTGTGGTCGTGGTTCATTTAGTGCTTCAGAGCTGGGTACAGCTCTGGACCAATGAGCCCCTAGGCTAATATGGACTATAAGAACAAGTGAGACAAGGTTTTTCAGCTCTTTTTTCTTGCCATTAGTGTAATCTTTTAATCATCAGGATGATTTTTGAAGGATCCCAGTGAATCACACTCCACAACATTGTTAGTTGGTTTTCTTCCAGACACCCACAACTTTTTGCGTCAAGTGTGTATCTGTATTGTAGAGCTACGATCAGTAAGAGTCACAGATGCTGCTGTCTTGTCTTTCCTTATAGGTGACACAGGCTTGTAAAAAGCTCTTTGCTTCAAGAACATTAAACCAATTAATTAAAACAATGTTAACACAAACAAAATTAGAGATCTACCTTTAGCGAATTAAAAAGTGAGGCTGAAGTAGGAAACCGAGTGTGCACTGTGTATTTGATAAGCAGCTGGGTGTTACACTCTGATTTCATCATTTGTTTGCCCAGCAGTCTGGCCCAGTCTATGGTTTCTTAATTCTCACCACTCATAAAAAGTTCATTTTTCAGATACTTCTCTATTGCCTTCTGCTTATTGGCTTATTGGCAGAGCAGCTTCACCTGGGTATTTCTTGAAAAAAAAAGTCAACACACTGCTCATCTGTAACTGAAATCAAACTGCAGAGAAATATAATTGTATATCGCTTGATGGCTGACAACGTGTGAAGGCCTTTCTTTACATCTGTCCTCCAGTCTCAGAGCTACTGCAGTACATTTAATACAGCTCTTTTACAGCATTGCAATAATGATAATAATGATAGCTGTATAAATAAATTGCTATTACGTCTGCAGCAGTTCCTAATATTAAGAAATATATTTTCATGTCTGAGAACTGTTTTACTCACAGTAGGTCTATATGGAGCTTTTCTGCATTAAAGTGACCATCTGAAAAACTGTACAAGTTTGCTGTCCATATAGTAAATTTCTATTTACATTTAATTCAGGCCCTTCACTAGGTGTTTGTGCCTGCTTCTTTTCTGCTTCATTATCTTTTCCTAATGATCTTAATGCTTTTAAGACTGCCGATTTTAATGTACAGTAGCTCGGCTGTATAAATTCACTTATACAATTTGTTACTAAAAAAAACACAATCATTCCAGCTATTCTTATTCTTATTATAATTCCAAGCTGTCTTCCTACTGAACCTTTCTGAGAACTACTGCATGAATTGATGTATTCCTGTTTCCCTGTTAATGACTTTCCTAGAAATTTAACAAATAGTGCTGCATGTACGACACACAAGACAGATGTTTGGGATTACTCACACCTCATTGCTTTATTATGCACACTTAAAGGAGCTCTGAGTTTAGGCAGCTGATGTCTGATGTAAGTCCATTCTCATGCTCCATTTATAAGGCGGTGTCCTTATTCTATCGCTGTTTTATTTTTAAAGACTATCTTTGATGCATTTTGTGCCATTTGCTACATTTGTTCTCATGTTTGCAGGCGCTATGGTACCAACAAAAGGTTAGTTAGTAACCATGTTATGAAAACCTTTAAATAAGCAAAATTCATTTTTCAACCAAATTATGCTGCAAACCTCAAGCAGCATGCAATGCTTAGAAAATGGGGACTGTTATTGTTGATTTATCCAAACACTGGTAGGATTACCTTCAATTAATGTGATACTAGACTTCAGCCATGCATGTCTGTGCTGAAAGCGAAGTAAAAGAATTAAAATGATTTGAATGTAGCCTAATGGATTGATCGGATGCAAATCAAACAGCCAGCTGTCTTGCTTGGTGAAGCCCTAGAATAAAAAGGCATTGATAATGTGGTGTGCTGCTGAACGTTAAAGAAAACCAAGAAAGGGGTTTGGATTCTGTTTTTCATTCCAATTTCACTGATGGGATTCAATTTATTTACAAGGTTACTTGCTCCCATAAGGTCTAGGTCTCCATTAGCAGCACCTTGCCATTGTTTGTGAAGACTTTTTCAGAGATTTCAGAGATTTGGCAAGCTGTTTCAGTCGGGAAACATTGCGTGAACGGTGCTGCCCTCGCAGATCTTAGAAATGGCAAGTGTTCGCAACTTACTGCTAGCATAATTTAATTTCCCTTCACCTTTATTTTTTTGTGTCTAGTGGCTATTTAGATTATTTTTTTTGCCATTGGAGAAATAAGTGAAGTACAGTAGGTGGGAATGATACTCGGCAAGACCTTGGGAAAGCCATTACTGTCTTGCTTGGTGATGGGGAGGTGTGAGGTGATGGGGGCTTGAGACCGCTGTTATAACCACCTTCAGAACTAGCTGTTAATGCTTTTAGCTTTATGCTTCATTCATAAGCCGTTGGTAGAATATAATTCCTTAATTTAAAAACACCACAAAATGGGCACTGTATTGGAAGGAGTGGTTATGAAAAGGATTGATGGAAAAACTGTAGAACTGGACTACTTTTCCAGTAATAATGTGCATGATTATGCATCTGATTATAAGGTCAACCTGCCAGATATGGATGTCTGCTCCATTTTGGACTTGCTGTTTTGTGGAGTGTGTTATATTTACAGTACAGTATGTCAAGGGAGGGTCATTTCTAGAATGCTGCAATACGTTTTAATTAGCTATTTTAGCTCTCCAGACTAGTGTCAATTGGATATATTGAATAAACAATATTTTCTCAAGGTAGCTTAAAGCTGATTATTCAATATGCAGTGACTATATTTTATATTCTTTTAGAGAACTGTTCATTTTTCCTTCCTGGTAGTTGAGTAGCTAGACTAAATAACTATGCCCATCTGGGGTGGAATAAAAGACATCAGTTTCTGCGCTTCACCAGGAACTAGGACACTAAAATAAACAGCTATTAAGTTAAAGAATCTGCAGGCGTTTCCAAATGTGTTTTCCAATCTAATACCATAGGTTTTTAAATGTAAATGTAAACATTTCCATTGGTGTTAAACACTGTGTCATGAGCTATCGGATACCAAATCGGACATCATCTTTGTTCAGCTCCTGTCTAATCTGCCTCCTGTAAGGTGTATTTTAAAAAAAAGTTGTGGGCACACGTGATGGGATGCTACAACTTTAATTACCATTGATATATCCATTGTGGGGAGAGGGGAGCAGGGAGCAAAAGGAGCCCAGTGCTCACTTTTTAATTAAGGCTCTGTAGTGTAACTCGTCAATGTACATTATTGGAAGAATGAATGTCAATGCCATTGCTTTTTCTTCCCCTCCTTTATCTTTGTCAATGATTCAAAGACATGATTTATGGTTTGTCTCCGTCTTTCAGGATCATCCATCAAGCGCTGGTTTCACTGCTGAGCTGCACGTTGTAAATCATCCTGAAAGCCTGTCACTCATTTCGATTAACTGTTCGGCTCCTGTTCGCCGGCCTGCCTCCCCCTGCACTTCCCTTTGCACTGTGGTGGCCATGTAGCACTCCTCCGTGCGACTCCTTTGCCTACTCGCTGTTTAATAAGTAAAGCACTTCATACAAAATTGGTGTCTGCAGGCCAGGCCAGGCTTCTAAAGAGTATTGTGCTGCAAAGACAGCTGTATAATGTTAGGCCTCAGAACTGTCACTTCAGAGCTGTCACTAAAGTTTGTGTCAGGAAAGGTGAGACACTTAAAATGTAGAGAATACTCAAATATAATTGACTAAAATTTTATTTGTCCACTTCCTTTAATGATTATTTTTTTCCATCTCACAAATGGAAGCAGTTCTTTAAATCAAGCAGGTTCTTTTTTTTACAAACTACAGATACTTCAGAAATACACTCCCTTTTTTATTTAAAGTTACACTGTATACCCGTAGAAAAAAGCTTAAAGATTATGGCTGATATTTAGGGTTTTATTTACCTCACTGGTTATTTGTTGTTCTTTTATTGCAAGTGAATTTTAGTGCTGACGTAGAAGTGTACAACACAGGCAGAGGAAAGACATCCTTGTTTTCTCTGTAAAAGAGAATGTCAGGCCATTAGAGCAGCACCAAATTTCTTGATGTGCTGGGCGTGCAAAAATCCAACTTGCAAAGTCATTGGTGATTTGCAGAAATGTATTTCTTTCGCAGTTTCTAAGCAGCCTGTGCTGGGTTGCTCGACACAGGAAGTAAAAACCTCTTGGCATTTTCCAGGCTAGAGGGACTTCACTTCAGAGAGACTTTCTATGGTTATTATTGCAAATCAACAGGATGTCAACGCTGCTTTGTGCACCCCAAATAAGAGCAGCCATATTTTGTGTTAGGGCAGCATGGTGACACAGTGGTTAACATTGCTGGTTCTCAGTGTTGAGGCACTGAGTTCAAGTCCTGGGGTGCTATATGTATGGAGTTTGTATATTCTCCCCGTGTTCGTGTGGGTATCCTCCAGGTGCTCTGGTTTCCTTCTACAGTCCAAAGAAATACTGGTAGGTTAAATGGCTTTGGGTACAATTGGCCCTGGTGTGAGTGTGTGCCTGTTTGTGTCTGTGTGCACCCTGTGATGGTATCCCTTCCAGGGTGTATCCTGCCTTGTGCCTGTTGCTTTCTGGGATAGGCTCCAGCTCCCCCGTGTACCTTTATTAGATAAAGCTGTGACTGGATGGATAATTTGTGTTCTGTACAGTAGATAAGATGGTGCATCTGATCAAGAAACAGGGAACAGGGACTTAACAAGAGCAAACAATTTCATATTGTTTCAATTTTGAGGCTATAGAGAATTATTTGTCCTGCTGTTTATTGAGTACTTTATTTTTGTCTTAAAATAGGATACTCATAAAACCATTTGACATAAACAAAGCATTTGCTTTTTAATAAGAGGCTGGGGTAGAGGGGATATTATAGTAGCAATCCTCAACTTCAATTTCAGTATATTAGTCAATCTGTGTACATTGTGATTTAAAAAGTAGGTATTGCAGACATGGTGCAAGTTGTACTAAAGAATTTTTATTTTAATAAAAAATAAACTGTGTTCATTTTTAGAGCTCTTTTTCATGGTCAAAAGAATGTTTTTCTTCCATTTATTCCATTTATTCCTCTAGTAAGAGAGTACACGAATGTAGAATCTGTTTCAAATTTATCATATCTGTAACACCAAGAACATTTGAAAACATTTCAAAATGTCCATTTTTCTTTTGGAGTTTTAATGTAAACCAAACAATAATTAAGTCCTAGCCGTGTATAACAAGCTCTCCAGGGTATTAATCCAATTTTGAGACATTAAGGAAAATGAGAGGTCACTTTCCTCAGAACAATTACTCATTGTGCAAGTGAAAGGTGTGACAAATTTTAAACCTTTAAGAAATTAAGGAGTCTGGCGTCTACTACTCCACTGCCGTGTGTGTTAATATTAGACCTTAGTTTTGCATGCCATGCAAAAGATGGGGCACATGGATGATTAGTAACTTTTTGAGGGTGGAAGAGTGAATCGGTAACACAGTTCAGATCTGGGAACCACCATTTCCATAATCAATAGACTAACCCCCTCTTTGGTATACTTCGTACATGCGTTTCTGAATGTACCCTAGGCCAATACCTGATGAATTCTGAAAAGGTACTTTGAAGAATTTTAGATACTTCAACTAGGAATCTCTTACTCCCTGAAGCCAGAGGAAGTTTTTATAAATATATATTTTAATGAGCATCTGATATCAAGGATCTGCAAACAGCAAGAAAGCCTGTAGTGAGGAGGGAGAGTTTCAGGGGTTTTGTGCCAACACACTTCACAATTTGGGCACCAATTGTTTTCAAAACTGGCTGTCAAACTCACAATACACGCTATGTGAATCTATAAGAAAGTTTAAGCTTTTCAGAAATAGTGGGTTCTAATCATTTTTTTTTCAGTAGACATTTGACAACAGCACCCGACAAATTTGCCATTAAAATTAAATTGAATGGGGGAGCTGAGCGTTTCAGACATTTTTTCTTTCTTTCTTCCAGCGCTGTAGGTTGGCAGGACTGCTTTTTCCTTTTTGCTGCCATGAAACAGCCTTTGGTCCCACTGAAACTGACAGTATCACGCTTCTCCTGCAAATTTACTGTGTAGCCTCATTGTATTTAATGAAGGGAAAAAGTGGCAATCTACTATTAATGAACTCGGAATATAAAAAAAAATGCCTCCTTTGCTGAAAACTGTGCACAAAACTGCTTGTATAAGGAAACTGGAGGCTGGAGGAGATCCAGAAAATAATCAAAGATCTATAGAGAGAGAGGGAGAGGGAGTCAGAGAGTGAGATGCAGATTGTTTTAATAGAACACACAGTCCTTTTCTATTAGATTCATCAGGCGCTGACCTTGATAAAAGTCTATTGTGGCACCAAACACCAAAAGTACAGAGGGAGCATCACAAACATGGGAATTAATTACATTATGGTACAAGCAGAAAATTGTACAAGTGTAGTGTGGTGGTGTATTTGCTTATCTTCAGATCTCCATGAGACAATCTGTAGTATATAAATCAAAATTGTTTCTTGCACTTGTATAGGACTTTTCACCCCAAAGGATCTCAAAGAGCTTTATATACAGTAGAGGACCCAATTCTTCCAGTACTGAAACACAGCAGACACTTGGGTGACACATAGCAGCCATTATGCACTAGAAGCCACAATACACAAGTGAATCATGTGGAAAAGTGAGGAACTTTTCTAATCAAGCAAATCGAGTGGAAAAGTGAGGAACCGTTTCACCGATTGAATTAAGGGGGGACTTTAACACCCCTTCTTTTCAATCAGTGCCTTTGTATCTTTAATGAGCAAGTAGTCAGGATCTTGATTTAATGCTTCTTCTGAAGGACAGTACCTCCTAAAATACAGTGCCCTCTGTCGCCGTACTGAGACATTAATATTCCTAATAATTATCCTTACACTTACATGGCACTTTTTCTCAACACACCACTCAAAGCACTTTATTGATATTGGGGTCTCTCCTCCACAGCTACCAATGTGTTGCCCCCACCTGGTTGATGTGATGACAGCCAAAGTGCTCCAAAATGCTCACCACACACCAGCTATCAGAGGGGAGGAGACGAAATTGATAAAGCCAGTTCATAGATGGGGTTGATATGGAGGCCATGATTGGTAAAGACCAAGGAAAAATTTGGCCAGGACACCAGGGTTAACACCCCTAGTCCTTTCGAGAAATGCCCTAGGATTTTTAATGACAATGGAGAGTTAGGACCTTGGATTTATGTCTCATTGGAATGAGGCATTAGGAGCCACACAAACTGCAGGGTGAGGGCTCATTACTGGTCCTACTTGGGCCTCTGGTGGAGAGAGATGAGTGATAACTCTTAGTCCACCAACACCACATATAGCAGCTACCTACTGTAGCTTAACTCTCATCCCATTACTATCCAGACCCTGGCTTAGCTTCTTTGAATAGAAGATATCACTATACAAGTTAGTTCAATAGTTATCTTCAATAAAAGCATGTATTTGCCCACTGAATGACTTTATAGTTATCTGCATGGTGCTACAAATCTTTGGGTAATACAGCCCTATGTGTTTCTCACTGATTTTGTTTTTTATTCAGTAAGTTGTGTTTAGTACACAAGCCTTCAAAATGTCTGCTTGCATTAGGTCCAGAGGTTTGCCCCTGATCACTCCAAGCCACTGGAGAGACACCTGTACATCTCTACACTTTGGCAGACATTGCTTTCTGTCTGTACTGAAGCAGCGCCCCAGTTGTAGTTTGCCATCAGCTGGGATTGGTTACAAGCAGACAGCCACCATGAGAACACATTCCATTGAATATCCAGTGAGAGAACTGGATTCATGAATTTTACAAACTGTTACAATGTGAACTTTGAAAAGAAGAATTTGCTGGCACTTTACTGAAACAGTATTATCAGCTCGTGGTTATATTTTAGTAAACTCTGCTACTTCCTCTTTTCCAAATTAATATACTGCAAGAGATGACAGAATTACCTGAAAAAAATATTTTATTTTCCAGCTGAAGAAAAAATCATCAAAATCAACTGCACAGTGATCATTTGAATACCTCTATGTTGATGACAAAGATTTACAGTGGCCTATTCAGAACTAGAGGTTGGTTTAAAAAGTTTATCTGTTTTACTTTAATTGAACAGATGACAGTGTGCCTTCATGGGTATCTAATGCATCTCTTGTTTCCTTATCTAGACTTCACAGTTTCAAATTTGAGCAAAGTATCAGCTGTAAATGCAGAGTCTGACAAAAAAAAAACTGTTTTAACTGCTTATCTGCTTGTCATCTCTTTTTCTTCTTCCGGGTCAGGTCTCAGTACAACCAGTGTGACACAGGCTCTTATTTGTACCACGGGCAGAATACAGCAAACAAACACCGTGTTTAATCGCTGCTCTCGTCTTTTGAGGTTTGTTTCTGATGGATTTTGAAACTCTTCAGGTTGTGTATTCCAGATATGAACAAAAACGGATTTTGCAAAACCTTCTGTGGTTAGTAAAAAAAAAAGAACCTAGGAGATCCGTTAAGGACAAAATTGCAGCTTAGTTCAGAGGCTAATGCCCAAGATAACAGTGATTAATATCTGTGCTTCTTGTCTGGTACAATACATCCTCTAGGTCATTTCCACGTTCAGTTATTTTTTTTCTCTCTGCTCTTCAACTCAGGTTTATAGAACAAATTAGAGTGGGGCAAGGGCTCAAAATCAAATTTTACAGGGCTGACACCTTTAGGTTTGAGGTTTTATAGGTTTAATTTCACCTGTGGATGTCAAAGATAGCTGTTCTGATCTTATAAGGAAATAATTAAAGAAAAAATAAGAATTTGGGTTGGGAAATGGAATTTAGCTGTTTGTTTCTTTATAGCAGTGATCCTCACTCCTAAACCTGGAAAAACACATGGTTTTCTTATTATTTTCATTGCAACACTAGCTCCTTGAGTGAATAAATTATTGACTTAATTGGCTTTTAATCTGAGTCTTTAGGAGCTGTGTTCCCTATAAAAACTGCAGGGAGTTCTTCAGCAGAGAAACCGAAGTGAGGATTACTGTTTTTGAGAATAATAAGTGTGGTGTTGGCTCCCCTTGTGCAGAAGAGGCTAATCCTAATTCTGGAAAGACACAATCCACCAGGTTTTACACTATATATATATAACACCCAAAGTCATCCATTTGTAAAGACTTAGAAAGCATGTGGGTTTTGATCAATTCAGGAAGATAATTGGTTCGATTAACTCAGGAATTGTATGTTGATGTTGGTATTTTCATGTCAATTGATTTCAGAAGTGTTTAATTGAACAAAGCACCTGCTTTAATGGTTAAGACACATCATAGTTCCAGGGTTAGTAGCTAATGGTTTATGTGTGACCCATAAAAGTTTGTTGTTTTACTTGTGTTCAGTACCTACAATGATACAAGATATACTGTAAGACTAAAAAAAAACATTCATTCAAATGGGTATCTTAAATCCTCATCGTTATCAGAACTTTAAGCTATTAAATATTAAAATTAGCAAATTATTATGATAATTAAGTGCTTGGTCAGATAAAGGACAGGTAGACAATAATAGGGTTCAGGCGATCAAGACTAGGGGGGCACGGGGACACAGTGGTTAGCATTGCAGCGTTGAGGCCCTGTGTTTAGTTCCAGACCTGGAGTGCTGTCTGTGTGGAGTTTCTCCCTGTGTTTGCATGGGTTTCTTCCTGGTGCTCTGTTTTCCTCCCACAGTCCAAAGACATGCTGTTAGATTAATTGGCTTCTAGGAAAATTGGCCCTTGTGTGAGTGTGTGCATGTTTGTGTCTGCATGTGCCCTGCGATAGACTGGTTTCCTGTCCAGGGTGTATCCTGCTTTGTGCCTGTTGCTTACTGGGATAGGCTCTGGCACCTGTGACCCTGAATTGGATGATGGAAAATGTATGGATCCGTAGTGGGAGGTCCATCTCAATGCGCTGAATACTGAATTGATCCTTAATTACTCATCAAACTGAGGTGCAGAAATTCATTTCAATACCTAGGATTAGCTGGAGCAAAGACTTGCAATGGAACAGAGAAGCCAGGGTTGGGTACACCTGGTCTAGATGGCTTTGATGAGCTTTAAATCAGGAAAACCGTTGGGAAACAAGGTGTTTCCAGCAGAGCTTTTTTCTCTAGAAGAAAACAGCCTTGGATGTAGTATTTTTATTTTTTTTATATAAAATCGTGCCCTGGCCTTTATATCTTTTGCACACCTGTCTGCAATTCCACAGATTTTGATATGGTTTCATAGTTTAATCTTAAAAGAAAACGATTCATAATTGACAAGTAAATTTGTTTTCTACTCTATAGCTGAGGGAAAATGTTTAATGTTGATAATGCACACACACATCAGATTCAGACGAATTACCTTATTTAAACGAAACCATTTGGGCTGTTGGCTAATTTTCATGAAACCCTTTGACTTGTGCATATGTGTAATCAATGTATTTTAATAGGTTGAGCATATGGGAATCCCCATGCTCATTTTATTTCTTATTAGACAGAGATTACATAAAGAAATATTTTTTTTTGCATACCCCCATAAATGTACTGCTTTACATCAGTTTGTCAGTAAGGATTTAGATGATTAGAAGTCAGCAGGATGCATGTTTAAAAGCAAGGAGTGAATCCTGGTAGTACTTCCAGAGTTCATTCTCCAGCAAGCAAAGCCATGTCAATGTATTTTAATAGGGAATTTATTGTGAGTGTTAGAAGCACAACATAGTTTAAAAAAAATCAGCAAACATATTGCAGCATTGGTCTGCATTGTAAGGCTGTGGGAACTTATCTTGAAAAAATGTGAACAAAAGCACTTATCGGTGCAGACAGTGCTCCTTTTAACTATAGCCTCAGTTTCCTCTGCCACGCTAACATTCCTGACTGACATTCAATCAGGGAAATTTGAACTGAAGCAAGATGTTCTTTTATTAGTGTGCCTCGTTTGCTTGACTGGTCAGCTCCAATATGTAATGCTGAATGAGTGGCATACAGTAAGATGATGGGTTCTTCTCTGATAAGGTTGAATGTGGGGTAAACTGCTATTCTGCAGAAACCAACTATCAGACCTTATCATGCTGTTCTGAAGAACTGTGTCACGAGCTTTGCAGAAACAAAGATGAATCCACGCTGGCTTCGTGTAGGTGCAAGGAAAAATGACCGTTGCAGTGGAAGGCTACATCTATAAAGCAGGTCTCTCTTTTATTCATCTGTGTTTTCTGTGAAGGCCGATTAAATATTTGGAGGTTTTTTTTTTTCCCAGAAAAACTCACTTCACTGAGTTCTGCAAATTATTTTTATTCATGTGTAATTTTATAGATGTATCGGATATGAGTGGTAGATTAGTCATATGTCATAACCACTTAGGTCCTGGAAATTATCCATATATATAAAACTGGACAACACTTCAGTATGTTGAGCAGCCATGTTCACAAATGGCATATTAAGCCCCATCAAATTCAAATTTCAATTTTGTACTGGCATCAGGACGAATTAAAGGTGGTTTACATGTAGGCAGTATTATATAGTAGCTTGCATAAAAGTTACATTTTTGAAAACTGAATTTGGGGTACTGTATAATCTATTGTGCATTAGAACACCATTAAATGACTTAAACTTTCTGTTTTCTATATCTTAAGGAAAGCTTTTGATTATTAAGAATCCACTTAAGGACAAAAATCAGTGCTTCACAGAGTCTTCAGTGTATCAATTCTGAATACTGCATAGTATTAGCAGATCACTCCTTAGTGGACAAAGCCTCTAAGAAAAAGGGGTACAATTGATGTTATATTTTTGGGTCACTGTTGAAATGCTTAGCAATACCATTTTCCCAGCACTGCTCCTAGACAAAGATCTGATCTTAAGTGACAGTAGGTTCTTGAATTCATTCATCACAGCACATCTAAGTCAGGCATACATGCGGTACTTAAAGTTAAAGTTTCATGTGCCATAACCGTGATGTAAACGTAAAACAAACAAATATTTATTTAGATTTAGATCCTTCAGGTGAAGAGCAATATGTGTTTTTCAAATCATTTGGAAATATTTTCCAGATTTTTACACTAGTGTCCACTTTTTTGGAAAGAATAATTAAATTACCAGTTATTTTTGGATTACATACCCATCCAACGTGTTAAGGATTTTCATTAACTTATCTTGTGACAAGCTGGAGGCTCCACAGTGTCTGACAGGAGAGCTGATTGAAGGAGTGGTGCATCTTTCCCTGAACACAGGAGCCTTGGTGATGCTACAAGCCTGAAGTTATGAGGCAGGACGTAGGAGTCACTGTTTGTATGAAATCAGGAGGAGCCTGGTCAGTTAGCACCCTGACACAAACACAACTATGCTGCTTTGGGAATCCGGGTCACAGTCCTGGTGAGCTGACCCAAGCAGAGATGTTTGGGTCTGGGGGCCCAAAGTGTGCTCTGAGGGAGCACATTTACTGATGGAGACATCCAGGGCCTGCCTGAATCCTCTTCTAGTTCCCTGAAACATGTTCATCCATTTATGTTCAATAACCACGCAGTTCAACACTAGGGTACAGTGAGCTGGAGCCCAACCTGCCAGGCAGTGGCACCAAGTACATCACAGGGCACACAAACATACAGGGGAACCATTCAAAGATGCTGGGTAACCCAGGCACCATGCCTTTGGACTGTGAGAAGAATCAAAATTACAACCCATAAGATTACAGGGAGAACTTGCAAACTCCACCCACAAGGAGGCTGGGTCAGAATTGAACTTAATTCTCAGGAGTTGTGAGGTGGTAACTCTAACCCCATCCCACTGTAGCGTCCAGGTGTCTTGTAATGTATTGATGGTCAATGGGGACCACAGGGGTTTCCAATGGTGAAACTGTCAGATATGTGAGACTTAATTCTTGTAAATATATAAGATATATAAATATATAATTCTTGTAGATATAAATATAAATAAGATTGAACTGCGTTCCTTAAGTCTACAGAGTGGAAACCACATTAAGTCAACCAGTCCTCATTTAAGACGCGTAAGATGCTACTCATAATATCTCTAAAAATATAGCACGCAAAATCTTTACATTCTACATATCAAGCATCAGAAATAATTTTCTTCTTCATTCTGCAATAATGCTGTTCACCATATTCAGATGTAATATAATACTAAAAATGCTGTTCTAGAAAAAAGAAAGAGCCTATTATATGATATAAGCAAGAAAAAGACTGTAAAAGAAGAGGCAAATGTAAAATCCACATTTATGTTCAATGAGAAAAGACCTTGTTCTCAAAAGAGTTATGAAGCCAATCTTTAAACATTTTGGAGGAAAAAAGAAAAGTAAATACGAGATTAGAAAGGTATGCGCTGTTTTTTGTTTAACGGACAGCAGTTTTGAAAGCAAGAGTGAGAAGTTTAGTGGGGAAGCAGAATAAATTTGCCGTAGACTAGATTTATTTCTTTGTTTTGTACTGTGAAATGTGGTTCTCATCAAAATAATTAAATTCATCCCCGAGGCAATTGGCTCTGCCTTCTGTCATCACTATTGTTTCTCTGTCTTTAGTATTTTTCTTCAATATCTTGGGAAAGAATTCATTCCTATTCCTTAAAGTCACGAGGTGACACTGTTTAGACCCCTGCATTACTGTAGTGCATTTTTCATATGCGTTTTTTTTTCAAGCGCAGACTTATAATTTTGGTTTTACATATTTCATTTTAATAATTTATATAAAAAGGCCACCACTATAGACTAACAAGGAACAATATTATGCTCTCAAACTTCTATCTAATATTTCAAGGTAAACTTGAAATACATATGTCACAACTTAAAATGTGTTTGGCAAACTATATGCTGTTGGTTGCAAATACAATTTTCCTAGATACAAGACAGCAGAGTTTTTATGTGTCTTTGCGTCTTTCAGAGACAACCTTGCCCCAGTTCCATGATGCTGAAATGAAAACACCTGATAATCACATTCCTTTTTTAACAGTGTGATGACTCAGCATATTTCCTCTGGTGATCCTCAGGGCATTACCACTAGCCTAGATTTTTGCAACACCTTTTCTTATGAGTTAATGTGATGCCAAAACGAAATGCCTATTTCCAAAAAATGTACTGTAGAGACATAAAGATATATGGCACAGTATCCGTGGCAGGTAGTGAAGAGCAGCAAAAATCCTGTTTTCAGCAGTTTATCAAATATAAACTTGAGTGATTCATATTGTTATGTGCAGCAATGTTACAAAATTGAAATCTGCCAGCTTAAACACTTTACCTTGAGCTACTTTTATCCCTCTATAAACAAAGCCAATCATCAGCTTATAATCAAAAAGCCAAGAGAGCTGTATTAGAAAGAAAATCAATCCAAGAAACAGACTTGTTGCAGTAAGACTTAGCAATATTTTCCCTAGTAACAAATGCATTCGCTTGCTGTAATTGCATCAGTTTGTAATATAGTATGCATCAGTTATCTGCATTGCAACACAGATTTATCCAGTCTTTGATTTGTCCTAATTGTTCCAGAATGGCAAAAGACATGACGCTAGGAGGGGGCTGACAGTACAAATAATTCCAAAACGGGTGCATGAATGAACATTCAGAATCACTGAACAAATTCAGTCGGTCTTAATTATCCGTCTAGGTGTTGATAAATGCTCCAGTTCCCGTGTTGGACAACCCAATAAGGTGAATGTTTTATTCTGTTATGTCTGTTACCTAGAAAACAATTCTGTCAATGGGTGGAGGCACACATAAAATGCAAAGTCCTGAGAGCAAACAAATATCAACCCTTTGGGTGAAGGACGTTCATAATGCTGGTGATTTTATGGACAGTTTGCCTTGTACAGTAGCTTTTTATAGGTCAGTAATTGAATATTACTATTGAATTTACAGGGATGTCCTTTTGTGTGAACAATCGTGCCTGGATTCCAGCATGTTAGACCAGGCATGGTAAAAAAGTGCAAGTCTCAAACAGCGTTTGCAAAGTGATGACTTATGAGCTTGAGTGCAGATTGCAAGCCTCTCTTGCTGTTCAGTTCCTATTAGGTTTGCACATGAGTGATGTGTCTCAGAGCAGAAGCTTCTAGCAGCCATCAAAAGAGCAGCCCTGTTCCATGACATCATGAAACTTACTACCAGCATCAGGCAGCTGAAGCACTGGGGAGAACAAGAGGAGTTTAGACAGACAACAACTGGAATCACTGAAGAGTTTAGAGAAGGCGTTTCTTAAGTCAACTTTTATTTTCAGCTTAATAAATCCAAATTTTATCATTCCAGTTTTAGACAAGGAATTACCATTTGTAACCCTTTTAACTTTCACAGACCTAATTTACTTTCAAGCAAATTTTAGACATAATGAACATGATTGTTAAGTTGAGTTTAGAGAGAGACTGTAAATGGTCTTGTAGAATTAATGGCCACAATTATTTTTGTGAAGAGAAGCTCACCCTTGTAAATGGTTTGATTCATAAAAAGGCCTTTATGAGGCCCTACCAACTTCTTTGTGTTATCGAAATACAGTACATCAAACAAAATTGCTGTACAAAATGCAAATCTTAGAGGTCGCAAATTGCTTTCTTAGCCAATATTATTGCAGTTATTGGGAACAAACTGCAGTGTGCCCAAGCGTCGGTTCTTCTTCAATCCTGCTGAAGCCTGTCAGACAGGTTATTCTCACTATCAGGTTTGCGCATATATTGTATTTCTTCTGAGAAATGCAGACTGATTCATCAGTGTGGAAGTGGACATATCTAGAAAGGAAAATCTCTGTGTGGTCAGTGGCCACTCCTGTTCTGAGCTAGGGGCATAGTGACAGTATAGAACTATTTGTATCCCTTTGGCATGAAGTTCAGATGTTCATTTTTTATTTTTTAGATATTACAGTTCACTTTCTGCTTGTAAGAAAATCTATTAAAATCATTATTTTATTGTAGTAATTTTTCTGTGAATCAGAAAATCATGTTTCTGCGATTCATAGAATTTCAGCCTAGAATGATTCATTTGATTTCAGCAAGAATTAATCATGGGTTCGAGGTCTGCCTGAAGATCTGAAGTCATATGGATGATACCAACTAATATCATCTATGAAAGCCACTGGATGATTATTGGTAAAAAATCGCACTGAAAAAAAAAGGCCACAGCCTACAATCTCTTTAGTAATTGTGCTTTGTCATCATAACACATGAAGAACATAGGATGAAAAATGGGGCATTGACTTCCTTTCTTAAATTCTGTTAAGGTGATTAACAGCGTATACTATATCTATACAGTTTATACAGCTGAACATTTGATTGCTATTTGAAGAGCTTAGTGCTTTCTTAGAAAATAGACTTTGTACTGTTACATTAGGCATTTAACTTGTATTTAACGTTAATCAAATGTTTTTATTTGTAACAACATTATGTTGGATTTTCAGTACTTTCCCAATATCAATAAATTACTTCTCTGATGTTGAAAAATCAATTTTGGAAACATTTCACCCCAGTTATATTCCTATAGATAGTTCTGGAATGCTCTGGCCCACCTCTGAACCCGAGTCTCTATAATAGTCTATGTACTGTTCTTCTAAAATAGATTCTGAAAAATAGACCTTTTAGAACACGCAGTTCTAAAATAAACAGCTCTTTACCAAATTAGTCATGCACTTACGACAGTCAGACAGATAAGAGTTTGCAGCACATTTAATACTTAAACTAAGAGCACCTGAAGTTGCCCTCTAAAGTAACTGTTCTTGACTGCTGCCCTTGTTCAAAGAAGACTGGAAAAAAGCTAAGCCTAATAATTTCCATGAGATCATAGCAAGGTTGGGAAGTTACGGTATGTACAAAGTATTAAAACAATGCCTATTGAAATATTACATTTTAGTCATAAGAGATACGAACAGAAATCAGAGGTCTGTGACCCACAGTTGTGAAAATGCTAATCAACCCTAACACTGTGCCCCAGTACCCCTTAATGTAAATTATGCATTCCAGATTTCACAAAGTATAGTACCCCTCCCTCCAGAGCATTAGGCATTATTTAATACCAGAGCACTATTTAAGTTGGACCATATGCTTTTATTAAGCACAAGAGTGTGAGTAAACAGCATGCATTGCAGTGCACTAAAGTAATATTTTTGTAATTGAGAATTCAATATCTACAGTGGGCAAAGTTGGATAATCTTATTTTTTTACTTAGGAGACCCTGAATTCTGAGTTTCTTTCTCGGTAAGTTAATCCATGTGAAAAGCTGTGTCCTGGCTAAGTGACAGAAGAAGCAAAAACCTACAAGGTTATCATCTCGTCTTGTACTGAAAACATTATTGAGACAGCATGAGTCTGCAAGCTGTAGCATAATCAGAACATGTCATGGCCCAATCCAGTGCTAACTTGAAAACCTTGCCTACACTGATTAATTCTTATTTAAGTGTAAAAAGTAAAATAAAGCTAAATTTGTAAGATTGTATTAAAATATTAAATCTTGTACATGTGGGTGTATAAAAGGAAAGCATTATCTGCTTGACTTGGTCCTGTTTAGTGAAGGAAGTAATGCGCTTTTAGTAGCATCCCCCTTCATGCATAAAACTGACAGCAGCCCCTGAGTGAAATTTTCTATTAGTATGGCATGGATGCAACACTTAAACAAATCCGGAATCAAAATCCTTAAAAACACTCCGCGCTCTTTAGGCACTGTATGCTTTGCTACTTTTCTAATCCACCCACGCCGGCTGACACTTTTGTCCTGTGAATTACAGCCCTGTTTATATTTAGTTAAAAATAATGACATAGTTTGAAATTAGAAGAAAAAAAAACAGATGACATAAGCAAACAAATACGGAGAGGGAAGAACAAAAAATCCCCAGACTTCTAATTGAACTCTCTTCAGAAGTTTGCATCATTTCCGTATGAAACACAACAAGCCAATTAAGGACTTAAAAAAAAAAAACTAGAGGACAAAATTAGTTCTCTGTAGACTATTAAAATTGTTGAATGTGGAACAAGGGTTGAGATTCCCTAATGTCCATTAGCCTGTGGCAATTGCGGCATTAATTGGACTATTATGCCTTTATTTTAAGCTGCAGACAGCATCCCCAACTTCAGGAGCCATTCCTTCTTAACACAAGAGAACTACAAAGGGAAGTGTTTACAAAGCCTTTAGAAGCCTGGGGCTCATTATTGGCGTGCAGCATTTAGAGTATCTAATTAAGCATTTAAAGTCAGAATCTCACTGGAGTGTCTTCTGGGTGTCAGATGTTACCTTAAGATGGATTTTTTTAAATCGCCAACGTCTCCAAATCTCCACTCGCAAAGTTCTTCTGGGTCGAGTACCTCAAGGAGTGTACATTACATCGTGGCATAATGTGGTGCAAGTTTTGGGAACATGCATGTTTTGACACATGTTCTATAACTGCAACAAGTACAGGAGAGCTTTTATGACCTCTTGTCTGTTATACTGCTGCCTAAATGTTTTTAGAAGCACATTACAGTAATCATTTGTCAGTCCTTCACTTGGAAGGTAACATTTGTTTCAAGGACCGAGCAGAGCATTTTAAAGGTAACATCTATATTTACTTAAAAAGGAACAAAACAAACTGAGAACAGTCAATGCATTACATTACCAACCTACTCCTGTATAATTATGATTAGTAACCTAGCTAAATATCACTCATCTTCCATTTCTAGTAACCACTTTATCCTAAGAGGGTTGTGGTGAGCTGGAGTCTAACCCAGCAAGCGGGGGTTGCAAGGCGGGGCTCCTCTCTGTATGGGATGTCAGGACACACACACGTTCTGGGACAATTTGGAGCCGCCGATTAACCAGGTCAGCATGTCTCTGGTCTGTAGGAGGAAAGCAAAGCAGTTTGAGAAAAGCCACGCAGAAATGGGTGAACATGAAAACGCCTCACAGCAGGCCCCCCAAGCCAACTCTGAACACAAGACCCAAGAGGCAGCAGTGTGAACCACCATGCTACTCAGCCTCAGGTCACCTGAATCAAAATAATGTATGGCGGATGGGGTAGAAAACTCCAGAAGAAATTTATTTGGGATCGAGAATGGAAAGTTTTGAAGTAGATTCCTTATGAACGAAAGGGCTGAATGAGATCCTCACATCAATAAGCAGCAAACCAACAAATGAGCAAGATGGGACAATTTCCTCCCTTGTGCTTTTATGTTCTAAATGGTTGGGTTTCTACACAATCTCACGCTGAGAAATGAAAAGAGGATTCAAGGACACGAAGACCAATACAAGGTTTCTTTGTTTTGCTTTACACATATGGCTGGTCTGAAAAGTCCACGCCTCTACCACCTGATTGAGGGGGTGGTGCAGTTTAACTTTGGTGGCAGCAGTAGTCATCCATCATGGACCTCAGGGGAAACTACAAACAACACTGAGATGTAGTCAGGACCCTTCATCAGCAGTATTTGGGACATAAGCAGACAACTCTGTTACTGTCTCAGTAACGGAGCCTGCTGTATAAGTGTTTCTTTTGGATTCCTGAGTCCTTCATACAGTGAAAGGAATTTTAGGCCCTTTTAAAAAAAGTGTAAAATAAATCTGCAACATTTCAGATTCACTTCTTTGCGCATGCATGTCATGGAATTCACTAGGTTTGTTTCCAGTAGTGTGACTCATCAAGAACAGATTTGTGAAAATTATGACAGTATAAGTCCCAACTAAAAAGAAAAATTCCACTTTGCAGAGCCTGCTTCCTGCATACTTTGTCGATACCTGAGTGGCTCGCTTTGCATCAGGCGAGGAGACACGGACGCAATATGCATCTTAAGCGCAGTATAAATCCGGAAGATGAAAATGTCACAGAGCAGGTTCATTTTGTGAAGAGGTTTTGATTGCCACGTGCATGTAATTGATTGTTCCAAGGACAGGAGGAAATCTAGAAATGTCATAACAGTCCTGGTTAGCCTGACTCCATTGCCAGGCAATCAATGGGAAGCAAAAAAGATATTGATTTGTACACTTGAGAACTGTAGCTTGAGACAACAAGAGAACAGGGGAAGAGGGGGCACAGACCTGTCACTGGCACCTATGAATTTTCCCATCCCTGAGAGAGATAGAGTTGCCTCTCTAGAACGCAAAGGGCAGGAAAAAAATGCAGCTGTTTTCTTTCTAACCCGAAGCTTCGCTGTTTTACATGTCAAATCAATGGAAAACCTGCAGTGGGGAAAAAAAAGAAGAAAAATAGTTCTGCTGATATTTCTTTAGTTTGAATTAGCCCTTTTAATATTCAATCTACAGGCGTATTAGCAGATAGTTGTTCTCACTCATTTATCAGTTAAGCCTGCTTGTCATGATAAAATGAATGTCTTTGTGCTGAATGAAAATATTGTGCCTGAATTGCAGCTGGGTAGGTGCACAGATGGGATCAAACCAATTATGCCCCCTAAACCTCCACTGCCTCATCCCCTCCCAAACGGGAATCACAAATAAAATCAGCAGATCATATCTGGGAGAGGTTTTCAGATTTGAGAAAAGTTTGGAGATTATGACAATTCATTCTGAACTAACATAATGAAACGAAATCCACATCTGTGTACATCAGTACTGTGCTATTTCAGCAGTGTACATCTTTTTTTTTTTCCTGGACTGGATTGTGAAAACACAATCTGGCAGTGCGACTCAGGAGTTAAAGATATGTTTAGTGGTAAAGTATATTATTTTCTTTTTCATTCTGCCACAATAGCAATAAACATAAGAATTTATCTTTTCCTTTTTTCCACCATGTGCCTGACTACCCCAAGGGTATCTGTCAACTGACACTTCTGCACCCTGCAGAAGCTCATCTGAACATTGTCTTCTCTTGAAGTTGATTTGAGCCCAGTGGCAATATGACTTTAATTACCTGAAAATACCATAGCAAGAGCCTTTTCAAATGCTGAGACATTCATTAACAGAATCTTAATGTGCCAAGGTCTGAGCTCAAGTAGGGTACGTAATTTTCACCCTTATATGTTTATTGTACATTTTCTGTTGTGGTCAAGAATGCACAGAGCATGATATCAGCAAAACTATGCCTGCAGTAGATGACATTGATAAGCTTTTTGACTCTGCATTTGACAAATGCTGACTAGTGCATTGTGATTAAAATGAATTGGTGATTTGTTTTCCAAACTAATAACACATGGCAACATGTTGCTTTGAAATCTATGCTTAGAATGCTTTTGAAATACTACAAATAATAATGTGTAAATTTGAATGTGACCAACGTGAACTCTTTCTACCTTTCAAATGTGGATAGATACGCACTGCTCTAGGGAGCTTGTATAGTAACAGGAAATGTTGCAAGTAGCTTTGTACAGCGGGGAAAGAGTTGAGGCATATAAAGGAATATGCTGATGACAGATCATCAACTTATCTTTTTTTTTTTGCTAATGAAGCACTGGGTAAGAAATGTTTCACATCCCGCCCTTTCCTGGAGTTTTGTTATGTCCAGAAACTGCCAATTCCTGTTTTATTTGATCCAGATCTGCTGGCCGATACACCTGACTTTAAGTCACTTTGTTTTTGGAAGGCAAGCACTGCCCTAATTCCCCTGAGGTCAAAGGTGACACTCCTCGTTAAATCATGGAAAATCTGAGGTATCCGATATGCGTAGTTTCTCACAGATAAACCAGAAGCTTCTACTAAGAGATCTAATATTTGGACTAAGCTTTTTGCAAATCTGTGGGTTGAAAAGTAGAATAAGCTTATATTTCTTCCATAGCTAAACTAAAAGCAAACAACTTCAAGAAAGCTAATGAATTGCACCCATGGCAAATATTGTGTATCTGTTAGGTGTATCTGTTTCAGTTTTCTAAAAAATGAAAATATTAGGGCTTTGAGTTTAATAAGCTGAATACAACATTTTAAAATGCTTTTTAAAATGTGTACTTTTAACAATTATGTGTGTTTCCGTTGAAAAAAAAACCATGAAAGATATTTTGGACAAGAAAGATTTGTCAATTTCTCCATAAACATTATAAAACCTTCCCAGAAGAACGTGCTGAAAGAACTGTAATAAAAAAAAACAGTTGTGCACAATTTTCTCAGCACCTACATCTGACTATTTTTATGAGAAATTGAGAATCTGATGTGCCAGAAATCAGAGGCTGTTGTAACGGATTAATGTTATAAACATTTCAAGTCGCTGATTTATGATAGACACCCTAGGTTTTCTGACCTTTGCATATCCCTGTCAAAAGATATAAATTTGCAGTGACACAGATTGGAGGCTTTACAAGGTTTTATGACATGCTAAATCTCTGTTTTGGCGTGCCGTCCTCCCATTTTGTAAGCCTAGTTAGGTTGAAAGCTGTATTTACTGGACTTTAATAACAAAGACAACATTATTCTTACAGCACACCAGGCATGATTGTTTGTCAAGGAAAGAAAAGAAAGATTAAAAAAACGATGTGTGCTTTTTTAAAATCATTCATAGGATCACATTAACATATGTTCATAATTTTTAGGACTTGTCGTAGTTTATTCATAGATATGAAGTATGTTAGACTGCACAGTAGATAATGTCAGGTAAAATAAAACTGCTACAGTATCAAGGATGTTTAAACCCTCTAAGCAAGACTGGAAATTATTGCCTTAAACCTTGTTCACGGCAGATTAATTTTATCTTTGTATTTTATAAATGAATCTTATATTCTTTTTGTTGCAATGGTTACTTGCCCTATTGATATGTTTACAAATTCAGAACATACATTACCTTGTGCTATATGATTATGATTATGCAGCATAAGTGTGCCATTGTACTTGCATTGTGTTATAATGCATTGTGCAGCACCTTCATCTGCCTGTAAGCAGAATGCCTCACAGGCAGGCTTAAAGTGGCTTCTTCAGTTACTCTGCTACATGCATCTGCTGATGCACTGAAGGCTCATGCTGTTTGGCACAAAATCAGAGCTGGCAAACACAAGTTCTCCATTACAAATACTTTGAGAAGTGTAACTAGTCATGTGGGTATTTGGCATGATCCTTGCCCGGAGGTTAATTGGAGGTTTTCATTTGATTAATTCAGGGTATCAGATCCCAGAGCTAAGAGCTAAAGGGAGGATGTATTCTCAGAAAGTTTTTTTTAGTCCAGTGGTAGTAAAAGAAAAAATTGTAGGTACTCACAATGCTGTCTTTTCTCCTCCAGAGCCAGAAACAATAGTTGGATACTATTCAAACTATCTAAATAATTCCACCAGGATAAAAATCATCAGTGATTACAGTATATTCTTCTGTTTTCAATTATGCATTTTTAAGTGGATCTTAAGACCAAGTTGTCTTTAAAAAATAGTTTTAAGTTAGACATTTTACTAGACGTTTGATGGACTGATCTGTTAGTGTATCCCATCTAGATCACATCATTGCTCATTGAGCCCCTGAATGTGAGTTTCAAGTTATTGAAAATGAATGGATAGACCTTGAAATCTTGAAATACGTCTAATATCATTTGCTGGGCATTTTTTAAACCCTATTCCATGCACTTACTAGGAAAAATAAAAAAAAACATTTTTTCCAGCCTTTAAGTAGCACTAACTGTCTGAAGGATTTCTCCTAGGCTACTGAAAGAGGAGCACTGTGGTCTCTCCCTTACAACTGCAACTAATACTCTCAGAACTACTTTATCTTAGAACTACAGCTCTTGAGAAGCACAGTCAATGAGATCAGATTTTTCAAACAGCCCCATCTGTTTTCTTCTACATCTCAGGTTAGTTTAGAAAAACGTACATTTAACCCGTCAAATGGGTCCACACAATGTGAAATCTAAAACTCGTGAAACCTAAGTGAACACAATTCAATGCTCAATGTAATCCCTTCTTTTGTTTTAATTGACAGTTATTATTATGCACATTGAAAACACAACATTAGCTTCTGGTAAAGATATTGTCAAACATCCTAATTGCGTTTATTCTATTTTTACTAAATGTAATTCCTCATGAGTACTTGTTTAATTGCATCAGTAGTGGTATGTGTCTCATTTTGTTGTCTGTTTTGATCGGCATCACCTTAATAGTCCTATATATATGCCCATGCTCAATAGTTTATTAAACTCGGGTGAAGGCATTGTTTTGCTGAAAACATTGTTTTTCAAAGTCCTGGTCATGTAAATGAACTATATATATATTTGGGGTACTTTTGAGTATGTGGCGGTTCGTTTTCTATTGATCGAAGCTGAAATCCATCATCTTCCACCTCCATAATCTGTTAATAGTATGCATCTTCTTTCATTTTTAGCCCAGGGTCAAACCAGCAGTTTCTGAACTCCTTTATTGGTTGTGCCAGTCACAAGCCCTGCTGCCTTTTTTGACTTGCAACAGGGCTGCAGTGTTCCTGAAGACAACGGAACTGCAAAAGAAGACAATCAATAAAACATGACATGTACAGTAGCCAGCGGTATTCAGCAAATGAAAACCTTATTTTATGGGGTTGGGAGTTGGTGGGTGCTGTCTTTCTGTATGTATATATGACATCAAATGAGCCACTGATAAGGTTAGAAAATGGTCGAATAGTCCTGCAGGCTGCAAGGCATTATGGAAGTATACATGGTTTTCTGAAACTCTACCCATTGTAATTTATAATTTGAAATTCTCTCTCTCGGCATAACAAGGTCACTGAGCTTGCTGCAGCACTGCCATGCTTCTTATAGCCCAGGTTTTATTTCCATGTTTGTTTTAAACCAGTGAATCCTTTGCATCTTCTGCCATTAGCTGCCAGCCTTTCGGCAGAGTTTGTCCTTAGGCACTTGTGAAATATTGATAAAATTCTTATTTTAAACCATCGGTTGTTGAAGTGAAAGCAGTTTGGACTGTGCGGTATACAGCTATAAACCTGCACTGTCAGTTTATCCAGCAAGTACCTCCAACTTAAAAATGGAACTTTTAAAAATGGAAGAGAAACTCTTGAAAGAGTGCTCAGAACAGGGAAGATGTTATTTTTAACCATTATATACTTTTTTGTAATTAAACCCCTGCCATCAACCATTTCTAATATTTCCAGAGGCAGCCTATCTCAAAGCTATGCCCTGGGATTCATTGAGAAACTTAAGCTTTCTCCAATATTAAGAAACCAAGAATATACTTTCAGAGAGGTTAAAAACCAGAGTAGGCAATTTAGCCCCTACTAAATTTTGAATGCTAGTAGTTAATGGATCTAAGGGTCTCACCTTGCCATTTTCTGAAGGATCTAAGCATATCAGCATCAACAATATTGACTGGGTAGATTGTTCCAGGGTCCAACAAACCTTTGAATAAAAAGTACTTTAAATGTACTTCCCTGTAGTTTCCATCTGTGTACTCTGATTCATGTTTCGTGGTCAATAGAGCTGACTTTGAGAATTTTGAATACTTGAATCAGGCCCTCTCTTGGTCTTTTCTGTCCAAGACTAAAACGATTCAGCTCTTTCAGGCTGTCAGGATAGGCCATTCCTTTGAGCCCTGGAACAGACCTGGATGCTTTTCTCTGGACTGATTCCAGAGCAGCAATAGCTTTCTTGTAACATGGAGGCCAAATATATACAGTATTCTAAATGAGACCGGAATAGTGCTTTGCACGATTTTAACATGGTTTCCCTTGATAGAAGTTCGGTTTTAATTATCTTAATATTCCCTTTGCCAGCTTTATTTCTTCTCTGTATTGCTTACAAGGTAACAAGTGTCTCACAGATTGCTCAGTATTTCCATTCTTTTACTTGTATTTTATGTTTTGCTACCTCTTTGTAACTCTCTGCACTCGCCTACATTAAAAACCATCTGTCAGTTGTCCGTCCAGTCTTGAACTCTTATCATCTTCAAGCATAACTACTTTACTGACTATACTATAATCTTTGTGCACTTTGTGCTGTTCTTATATTTATTGTTGATATGAATTAGAAGGACTCACAGCACAGATCCAAATAATCAAAATAATAGGAATTTAGAAGATTACAACCCAGAATAACAAGAGTGCTCTATACAATTCAGTTCTTCACAAAATTGTGTATTATAGTGTATACTGAGTGGTACAGTTATTCTGTAGTATGTTGACATAATAGTCTGAGTTACTGTACATCAGTGCAGGTGCAAAAGCAACTATTAAGGAGAAATCACCTGCAATACTTTGACTGTCTTAAGGCATGGTGCAGAGCTTTGAAACACAATAATTACTTAGGTTTTAGCGTATCTTTGGATTTACCCAGTACTCACATTGAAATGAGGGGGCTGGCTTGTCAAAAATTGTTATTTAATTACCAGTTAAGTACTTTGATAATATCTGTGTCCCATGAACAGTTGAACTGAGAGGAAGATTAGAGATTAAGAACTTCTTTCAATCTTTTAAAATTGTAAATAATTTATGCTTTTGATCGGCAGCATTGAAGCTGTTTTCACAATTTTGACAATTTTTGTAATGATGACTTATGTTAGATATAGACAAGTAAAGAACCCTTTGGTATATTATCCAATATCCAGAACTTTTCAGTTCAAATCTTGAAGATGACCAATTTACTAAACTCTGCAACACAACTTGCAGAGAACAACACAACTGTTCTCTCACTGTATAGCATAATTCTCTATAGTCAGATCTACTTTACTACAGTTTGTAATGTAACTTACTTTAATAAACTATTTCAAAACCTGTTATTTGTGCCAATGAATGAAAATATAAAGGAAATACATTTTGAAAAAAGACTCCTTGCAGATTTATTATTGATTTCTCTGATATTTGGTTTAAACTTGCAAAAACAGACATATTTCCATCCAAATTCCCTACATGCTGTTACATAGTAATGTTCTTAACTCATATATTTATGAGCACATTCTTATAATGTTCTTAACACACATATTTATATTTATCTCTTTTTATAATGCAGTATACTAAAATGTTGCCTCATGGTCACTGAAATGTTCCACAGCTGGATACTATTTTTTAATATGAAGACATAATGAGAGAGACAGCTGTTCTTATATTTATTTTTTTACTGTGCAAGCAAATAACGACAGTTTTCCCAAACTGTCATCTTTAAGCATCTCTAAATTACCTCTGGTTTTCACAGACAGTTTGTAGAGAAGTGGATACACAGTACAATAGAGGCGTGTCATTTATTAATAATGCATCATCATATCACTTCAGGTTGTTTTCGACATTGGTGCAAAGATACTGAATGCAGCTGCTGAGGTACAAGTTTTTTCAAAATTATATTAGGATGCCTGGACGTGAAACTACCCTATACAGAGGAGAATATAATATTCCCATTATTTTCAGTTCAAGCATTCAGATCTCTGGATAGGGTCATTTGCAATGATGCTTAGCAAACCATGAGAGGAATCCATTCCCCTTTGTCACTCACAGGCCCACGTTTGCTGTAAACATGTCTAGACGAAAAGGGAAAACCTTTGGCTCAGTCAGTGGCCTGTCATGAATCAAATGATCCTGCAGGACTCTCTCGTTTACAAGGAGAAGCACTAAGCAAATCCTTCTATTTGATTCCTAATAAGACTTTGACTGCCTTCCAAGCCTAAAAGGTTTCATGATAGGATTAGCACTGTGCAAAGCGTTTTAGATTTCAGAAATGGAAGAAATAGCTTGGGCCTTCTACTATAAAACAATGTATGCATGTGTGCGTGCTGTACATATGAAGAAACTAATATAAAAGGGATGGAATTTCAGTTGGAGGCGCAATAACACATGCTCAAAATGGGTTGGAATTCATTTCGGAACAAGTTTTCAGAAGCTTCCTTTCATTTTTTTTTTTACTAATTTTCCATCTGTTCCATATTGGTTTTTTTACCTTGTTTAAATAGCTTGGCTGTTTTGTGCATTACGAATATGTTGCACCCTGATCACGTGAAAGGGTAGATTCCTGAAAGAGGAGTGTACCAGTAATCCATCTACTCCATCTAGAAGGGACTTATGGAAAATTGAGTTGGGTTCCAAGCTGTCCTAAAAATACTTTTAAATTAGTAACCTTAATGTCATTAGTTTTATGCCATTATCTTAAACATAATATTAAATAATTTCTGAGACTAATTTAGGGTGTAAACTATGTATTATTTTATTATCCAGTTAGGTTTGTAGAGCATTTGGTTTGAAAAAAGACCTTGTCATTCTACGTCTCATAGGTTCAATGACACACCAAATCACATCATTTAACTATCAAATTACACTGATTAGGCTTGTGCTTTATTTAACAAACCAGGTGTCTTCCCTTTGCATAGAAGTTGTGGAAGCCTTTGTTCTAGTGCAATACAGGAAGAGAGCTATCCACCTCTTTCCCATTCTCTTTGAGTCTGTTCCTCTCTCAAAATGTGTTGATGCTACAAGCATTGCTGGTAAGAGATATAAATTGTTAACATACTGCTTATTTTTCATCTCTTTCTCAGTGTACGTGCCAGAGGAAGATATCAATCTCAGAGAGACTTCTGCGGGGGACGAAGGAGAAAATGACTCTCCGCCTGAAGAGAAGTGCCATGACAAAGCCAGCGCAGAAGAGCCCGAGGAAAAGGAGACCGATAACAAAAGCAGTTACAGCTACCAGAACTCGCCAGTGAGCGCTGCCTCCAATCAGGAAGCCGAGTTAGAATCTCGTCTCAGTGATGCCAGTGACCGGCTGTCCGACTTCAAGAGCATCTCCCCATCAGGAAGCCAGAAGGACGAGGACACCAAGAGTCTGAAACTCAAAGATGAGATGCAAAATAGCTTGGAAAAAATGAGAGCAGCCTATGCCAACTTCCTCTCAGATTCCTACTGGTCAGGAATTGGGCTGGATCTGAAGGTGGGTGCCAACTCTGGCAAAGGGAGCTGTGACAGCACCAATGGCAGCACCAAGAGTGACTTTGACTGGCACCAAGACGCTCTCTCAAAAACCCTGCAACAAACTCTTTCTCCAAAGCCTGCCTCCAAGCCAAACCTTTTCAGCTCTGTCCATTTATACAGGCAAAACAGTAAAACGTGCGGGACGGTTTTCACTGGGGCTAGTCGTTTCCGGTGCAGGGAGTGCAGTGCGGCCTATGACACTCTGGTGGAGCTGACAGTGCACATGAACAAGAGCGGGCATTATCAAGATGACAACCACAACAGACATGGCAATGCCTCCACATCCTGCTCCAAGACAAGGAAAAGGAACCTGCAAGACATGGAAGGGAAGGAAGATGCTCAGAAAGTTCTCAAGTGCATGTTTTGTGGTCACTCTTTTGACTCCCTCCAAGACTTAAGCGTCCACATGATAAAAACTAAGCATTACCAAAAAGTGCCTTTGAAAGAACCCATTCCTGTTATTGCATCCAAAATAGTCCCCCCAGCAAAGAAACGGGCTTATGAAGCCACTAGGCCATGTTCACCTGATTCTACCACAGGGATTTCTGGATATACTGACTCTAGAGCATCAGGCTTTCACAATTCCCACAACCGGTATGGATATCAGAATGGTGCTAGCTATACCTGGCAGTTTGAGACATGCAAATCTCAAATTTTAAAGTGCATGGAATGTGGGAGCTCACATGACACTCTGCAGCAGCTGACCACTCACATGATGGTTACAGGCCACTTTATCAAAGTTACAAGTTCGGCTTCCAAAAAGGGCAAGCAATTAGCCCTTGATCCCCTGGCCGTAGAAAAGATGCAGTCTCTTGCAGAGCCCCCAGTAAATGAGACTCAGTCTGATCCTGAGGGTGCAAAAGCATCACCAAAAAGCTTTGAATTGGGAGAGACCGAGATCCAGAAAGAAAAAGGACCAGAGACAACAGGCAACAAGACAGAAGAAAAGGATGGGAAAGATGGCAAACAGGAAACTGGGGAACAAAAATCAGGGGAAGCATCTTTTAAGTACCCTTACCTGCGAGAAGAAGACCTTGAACAAGAATCTGAAGGAGGAGGTGATATATTGAAGTCTTTGGCCAATACAGTTGCCTCAGCAATCAATAAAGCTCAGACTGGGACACCTAGCTGGAGTGCCTATCCCAGCATTCATGCTGCATACCAGCTTTCTGGAGTGATGAAGAACTCCAACCTTCCAGTCTCTCAGCCAATACAACTGAAGCAGGCATTCAACAACAGGTTGAGGCCAATAGCCCCAAAAGGGAAATTTTATCAGGCCGCCCCAGGTATCGAGTCTTTTGCAGGTCATCTCCATAATGTGGAAATCAAAAAAGAACAGAGCAGCCCATCTGATGATAAGGAGGCCCAAATTGGAACACCTGACCAGAAAGCCCCTGCTGAGAGTGATGTCCAGAACGAATCTTCTGTTTCTACACAGGCAGATAAGGACAGTGTGAAAGATAGTACTGAAACAATGAAGAGGAACCTCACTCCAGATTTCTCAGAGGGAAACAAGAAATCACCCAGCCCTCCTGCTAGCAATGGAGGTGGCAATGTGTCAGCACTTATCAATGACTCTCCTGAGATGCTTGGCGTAAACCCACTAAGTGCTTTGCAGTCTGTTTTGAACAATCATCTGGGAAAAGCTAATAAGCCCTCTCATCCCCGACCTGAGGCCACACTCACTGCAAGTACTCAAGCCATGTTCTCCAAACTGAGCAGAAGCTTGGAGAAACCTGCCTTGGCACTCGTCCCCCCCAGAGCCAGCAGTCTTAACAGCTCCTTTCTGTTCGAGAGCAATGACCAGCCCATTGACTTGACAAAGTCGAAGAGCAGCAAAACGCAGGCCACCTCCCGGGTTCAATCTTGCACTCCAGTGCCCCAAAAACATGCCCTGTCTGACATTGCTGACATGGTCAAGGTTCTTCCAAAAGCCACGACGCCAAAACCTCCAATGCCTTCAAGGATGCCTTCCATGAAACTTGAAACAGATGTGAGACGCTTTGAGGACGTATCAGCAGAGGTGTACTCAGTACACAAGAGAAAGGGGCGGCAGTCGAACTGGAATCCTCAACACCTCCTCATCCTGCAAGCTCAGTTCGCCTCCAGTCTCTTTCAGACATCCGAAGGCAAGTACCTACTGTCTGATCTGGGTCCTCAGGAACGCATGCATATCTCCAAGTTCACAGGGCTTTCCATGACCACAATTAGCCACTGGCTGGCAAACGTCAAATATCAGCTACGAAAAACCGGAGGGACCAAGTTCCTGAAGAACATGGACACTGGGCATCCCATCTTTTACTGCAATGACTGTGCATCTCAGTTCAGGACACCTTCGGCATTCATCAACCACTTGGAATCCCACCTAGGCTTCCAGATTAAAGATATGAATAAATTTCCAATAGAACAGCAGACAAAGGTCGAGCCTGAACTGCCAAAGGCCATAGGCGCGAAGGCAATCGAAGGGCTGTCCGTGGATGAAGAGGGTGACTCCAAGTTCAAATGTAAACTGTGCAGTCGGACTTTTGCCAGCAACCACGCTGTAAAACTTCACTTAAGTAAAACTCACAGCAAATCCCCTGAGAACCATTCACAGTTTGTTGAGATGGATAAAGAATAACATTGTCAGTAAGTTTTAAAAAAAGCAAAGGTTTCTACTCCTTTTTCTTTACTGTAATTGCTGTTGTTGCTTTGCTTTTCTTCTTCACAAGGTCTGATTTTTCTTATGTTTCAAGTAGCATTACGTAGGATCATCCATTTTGGAAACTTGTATTTTTAATAAAACACAGACACGGATCCACTGGCTGGACTTGCATAAATAAAAAACCTACAAAACTCTGTTGGTTCAGGGACTCAATAGCTGATTTTTAAAAAATTATTTTGCACCCTGTCCAAACGCATCACCAGTAATGAAACATATTACTGCTTGAAACATAATTGCTGATGTTTGCATGCAATAGCATTGGCTACGACTACTATTTATTTGTATGATATGCCAGGTTTTAATTTTATTACTTTTAAGAAAAAAAAAGAAATGATTAATGCATTTATTGTAATTTAATTCAGATCACCAGACACCTGCATTTTTACTCAGATGTTCTGATGGGTAGATTGATAAACCTGTTGGCACATTTTGAGTTAACAGAAATGTACAGTATATTGCTCTGTAAAAATATATTGTGTTGCAATGATAGAACATTAAAAAAGCACTTTAATAAATGTTTCATCACCAGTTTAGGCTTAGATGCTGTACATGATCTTACAGTTTTAGACGGGCTGGAAATAATGGCGTCCTTGATAAATGTACATACTGTAGAACGAAAATAGTGTTGAGTTTCATGTTAAAAGAACATACTGAAACAAATGAAACCTGCACTTTTTGTACTGATACAAATAAAGCGTTAACATTTTCTAAGAATTTGCTTTCATTCCAAGACTATTGTTCATTGCAGCAATGAATGCCCTGTTTGCAGATAAAAACCTTTGTCGCACAGAAGATCTACCAAGAAGTCCAAAGGTTTTTCTTTTCCGCGACTATGCAGCAAGACCTAAAAAAGCACACCTTCATTCAGTCAACTGTTTTATCCTCATTCATATGACGGTTGAGGGGTGTTCGGAAAGATGGCAGTGAGACACCCAGTCCTGTTTTTGAAAATGAAAGGTGACCAAAACGTGTATCTTCACATCTCACATCTCCATACCAGAAACACAAACACCTGATACCTGCACAGAAAGATCTCAGGTAGCAAGCACAGGGACAGTGATCATTTTCCCTTTTGCTTGAATGGCAGGAAGGATTTAAAATCTGCTGACATGGCCTATGATTGCTCCTGTCAAAAGGGAGCTGAGTAAGAAGCAAGCAGGAATGAACAGACACTTTAGGTACCATACATGTACCTCTGGAATAGACTCCAAGTTGCCATAACCCTTGTCTGGAAGAAGCAGTCTTTAGATAATGGATGGATGGTTGGAGTGGGATACATGATAGCATTGGGTAAATTCATAGGACAATTCCTCAAGTCAACTCTTTCCACAAGGACAACCAACTTAATGGAAAAATTAAGAATTGCAATATATAACCATTTTAAAACTGTTTTTAACATGATAAATTAATAAAACCGTGCCTTGCCACATGCAATATTGATCATAGAGCAAGTCAAGGAATTCATCAGCAAACACAACATTAATGAAAAAGTATGCTGAAGAGGCCTCAGATGATAGCTCCCCCCACATTCCCTGCACCCCCAGAGTCCTCGTAACTCATTTAAAATCCATGGAGTTAAATACATGCAAATTAATGGCATTTTTTTTAAAGAATCAAACCAGGGATATACACACAACATCCAGCTATCAAAGTTAGTTTCTCTGACTACATTTTAGCAATTTTCACCCTAATTAGGTGTTATCATGACAGGATTTGATTCAAAAGAAACAAGGATGCTGCAAACATTTTAACTGGCATGTTCTCTGTGTTTTGGAGCCTCACATTAGCACATTTAATGATCTTGGATGACGGTGCATGTCTGTTTTTAATGGACTGAATGAGAAGAAAAAAATAATTTCTAATGTTTTTTTTTTACATTTTGTTAAATGCTAAGTTTTGCCATTTTTTAGATGTCTTCTTAGTGGAGTACAGTTGAAATTTGGAATACAATTGAATTGCCTCAAAAGACTTACTTATAGTTATTTATAGTTCCTTCTGGACTGGTAATCAGACAAGCAGATATTTGGAAAATCAAAATATTCACAGATATATATAGATTCTGTAGCTACATGTGCTTCAAACCATTAAGGTATTAATGGCAAACAGGAGTTTCACTATTAGCATTTTTTTTATCCTTTATCTGCAGATTGCTTGGTTAAACCTCTTCAATCATGTAGGACTCAGATAACATATTTCAATTTTTTTTAAGGGGGAAAGATGTACTGTCGCAGGATGACAACAACAGTTAAAAACGTATTTCTTTTTTTCGTCAAAGCTATTAAAAAATAATTGCCTTCCAAATTCATAAACATTTAATGCTATTTCATCTTTTTTTTTCATGCAATCAAGTCTTCAATTACCACTACCCATCACATCTCTGTTTTATAACAGGCAACTGACATTTGATGGTAAATGGAGAAAAGCAGACTAGCACCATGGAGATTTGAATATTCTGACACCAACTTGCCCTCTATTGTTGAAAATGAGCAGGCAATCATGATTGTTCATCAGATGGCTCCTAATGCAGTTAAAGTATTCAGCTATAATTTCTCCTTGCATTTATAATTACTGTCATAGACCGCACACCTCGCTGAGCAGATTAAGGCTATAAATTATTTAGGCCTTGGCTTTAGCTAAGGGAACTTGATTTGTCTGGCAAGCCGTTACGTTTTAGGGTATCAACTATTTTAAAGAAAAGAGGCTGCGTGATCTGAGAAACAGCCGAACATTGCAGCAAATTCAGTCCTAGCTATGTTTAATTAAAATAAAAAAGCAATATGCAAAGCACTGATATGTGCTGATAAAAAATAGTGCTTCCTGCTGCGCTCTTAAATATCTCTTTAAAGCTTTACTTCTTTAAGAAATCCAAAACTAGATTTTCAATATCATAAATGGTCATTTATTTTTATTACAAACCCAAGCATATATTTTACTTGCAGGACACAAATCAAATAAAGTATTTACAAAGAGATGCAGAGATTCAGGCAATGCAGCATTTCTTAGTTTCTTGTCATCATTCTATTTGGTTGTTGCAAAGAAAGGCTGCTAATGTGGATGGTGTGTGTTTTCAAACACTTTTTGTGCCAGATGTACCCACAGCACTATTCAAAAATAACAGAATTCTTTACATAATGAGCAAGAAGTACAGTAACTGAAGACCATGGGACTAAAATCAGTGTCTGCATTAAGAACTGCATTAAGGAGTGGAGATCTAACAGTAAGACAGCTATGAAGACACCCATCTCCAGTGTAATCCAGAAAAACAAAATACTGTGTTTTATGAAAAATATATTCATGCACATTGCTATAGGTTTGAAATACTGGCACCTGACATTGACCTTCTGCTGAAAAATGAATGGCATGTGGGCTCATTCATATTCAGATCTACAATATAAATTTACTTTCAAAGGATGATTCACATTGCTATTAAAATATTTCAGTATCTGAAGAAAACTTTTTCAGAATAAATTGAAATATTTGACACCCGGTTTTTCTGACTTCTTCACTTGCATTTCTATGGCTTTTTATTTAAACATATCTGCACTTATCCCACAAAGCTCGACGTGCACAATCACTCCATTTAAAAAATAACAAAGAAATAGACTACATAAGTACAGTGAACTTTTCAAGATTTTTTCATCCTAGTAAAATGTGGTGTCTTTTTCTTCAAACTCTGTTTATCAACTTGTCAGACCGCTGCTTGAAAATTGTCATTCTTCTGCCTAATTATATTCCAGTCCTATAAACTGTTTTTGAATAGCTAGAGACAGATTGAACAAGTAAATGCAAAAATGTAATCGCAGAAATGCAGTTTGGTCAGACTTTGTACTGTGTGTATGAGGTGTAGCATCTTAAAAAAGAACACATTACCATTTCACTCGTATATCCAAGCTATGCAAAATATTAAGAAAACAGACAAAGTTGTGAGATATTTACTGTACTTTGAAGAAGAAACACCCTACATAGGGTTTGTACTGTACCTTAAACGTTGTGACTGAACTTTATAACTGTTTTCGGTAGTATTTAAAATTTGTATGGACCATCTAGATATACCGTGTTGAAAATAATTATAGAAATGGAAAAGTGAGAATAAATTTTGCATTAACAACTTTTATGTAAGATTTAAATATGACCTAATATAGTATTGACTTGCTATATAACAAGGAATTGTTTCCATAATTATTGCTAATATTGTGTAAAAACTAGTATTGTCCCAGGGAATGCTTACAAAATAAAAGTATTTTAACATTAATCAGATTACATATGAAAAAATCCTATACTGATTCCACACTAACTATTGAAATCAGAAAATCAGAATTACTGGACATGTTTCCAGTGATGTACAGTTATGTCTTATTTAGTCTGACACGATAATGTATTTTTTTAAGAAAAGACAGATATTTTTGAAAATTGGTAATATAGCTAAAAATAATTCATGCATATTGACATATTGATAAATCAATCTCTGTAATGAAAATCAGGGTAAGAAGTTTGCCATAACAAATCTGAAATATTTCAGATGTGCCTGGAGTGCTTAATTTGATTGCTAAAGTAAAGCAAAGGGCATAAGAGAGTATCACTTAAAAGAAACGTGAATGTAAAATCAACATTCAGTATCTCAAAAAGAAAGGGTTCATAGTATAGAAATCAATAAGTGTGAGGAGCAGACTGTTCTTAAAAGACCTCTGGTATTTGGTGAAGTGTGCTTAGGAGACCTTGGCACCTTCCAAGAGACTGGAAATTGTTGTGTTGTATGTTGAGCACAAGCTTGCAACAGCAGGTGACCTATTGTCCTTATGATCATTCGAAACTAGCCAGTGTGCCATCACTGTTGAAACAGAAAAGCAAACAAGCAATATTTCTTAATCTTCATGTCTTCGAAATACAGACTTGCTCAAAAATGAGCATGAAATAGCTAATTAAACTAAAAGTTTGATTATGCAGCTTCTTTAACTTTAACCTGATTGGGCATGTGTGCAATGGGGATGTTATTTTACATCCTTTAACTACCAGTAGAAGCTGTTTCAATCAAAGCATCAGGAAATATTTACAGGAAAGTAGACCCAAGCCAGAAGACTTTACAGCCAGAGCCTACACAGATGACAGTAGTGTGCATCCTCATGCAATTACCATATCACCTCTATGTTTCAGTTCATTTTGAAACAGAAAGAAATACTTATGTTTTGTACATAATAATAATTCCTTACACTTTATCTAATGCTTTTCCGGACACTCCACTCAAAGCTCTTTAGGTAATGGGGACTCTGTTGCGGATATCATAAGGGCAAGCCGTGGAATGGCCAGGAGAGCAAAAAAGACCCTATGCATAGCGGTAAAAGGGGGCAACACAGAGGTTGGCCCAGGCTCGGGGTCAGAAACCTATGCCCTCAGGCCACGGACATGGTGCGACCTGGTGCTAGGTGGGTCTCACGACTTCCGTACCCTCAATGCTGAGCAAGGAGCAGAGCAGACACAGGAAGTAAATAGGCTACACAACAAGACACACCGGAAAGACATGAATAATCACAGGGAACTAGGAACGGGACAGAAGAGCAGCACCCTCTTGGTGTACAGGGCATGACAGACTCCCCTCCACCCCCATCAATGTGATTGACGGCAGCCATAGTGCTCCAGTATGCTCATGACACACCAGCTATCAGTGGGGAGGAGATGAAGCAAATTCATAGATGGGGAGTATTAGGAGTCTATGATTGGTAAAGGCCTCTTCCAGCAGCAACCTTAGTTTTTCCCTGGAGGTCTCCCATCCAGGTACTGACCAGGTTCACACCTGCTGAGCTCCAGTGGGTTGCCAGTTTTGAGTTGCAGGGTGTTATGGCTGCGTTATGGTGTGTAGTGGAGGCTGACATATTTGATGGCCTTCACTTTCTAAGTGTTGCTGTTGTTATTTAATTTCCAATTAAACATTTCATGCAAAGGATTATTATGTTTCTTTACAGTTCGGTGGCCTTGCTTGTCTGTTTGTAAAAGTAATGAAACAACATAAGTATTTTCCCTTAATTTAGACTCTTTGTGACCTGTTTTTAATGAGCCAGCCCTGCTTGGTTAAACCGACAGATCTATCTGCTGGGTATTATTTGTAAATGAAAATATTTTTCAAAGCAATTCAGTTTGGACTTTTGTCATGTGGTTAATTTTTAAATGGCAGAACAACTTTGATGTGACTAATATTGATCAATTTCACATTGAAGACCTGGATTTTGAAACTAAGGTTATCTTTGCAGCTTGCAGCTTTTGTTTCGGTGAAGCAGAAAAATAGAAAACAACTGAAAAGCCTAATAACAAAAGTTAGCAAGGCCGTGTTATTTTGTAGAAATGTATTACTCTCTAGCTAAGAAAACTATTGTTACTTTGGGGTAAAAACATGTAAGAAACATTCAAAGCAACCAAAATGGTTGTGCTTTTGCCCAGAAAAGTAATGAGTTTCCATTGTTGAAGTCAACCAAGGCTAATGTGCTAAAGCACTATTTTATCAGCCTTGTGTTGGCGTTTGAATCCGTTTCACATGAAACAAAGACAACAAAACATACGTTGTGTGACACAGTGCCTGTGGTTTTCTCTATCGAGGGCAACAGGAAGTAAGATAATGCTGTACCCATCCTTTCCTTGACCTCAGTACAGTTTTTTTTCGCCTCTGAAAAGCTTTAGTGCAGAGGGACCAAACAGTCTCACTGAAGCTGAGATCCAAGATAAAGAATAAATGCAACACCTGTTCTCTGCCTGGTGTGTCTCACATCTACAAGGTTAATTGTGAAAATGAAAGGCATTTAACACAATCTTCCATGCCTGATATTAATTACATTCAGCACAATAAAAAAATAAAAGCTCAGCATTGCGGACAGTGGCCAGAAACCTAGTATAAGAAAGATTAATCCCAGTTTTTTCCTTTGTCCTTCCTTTTGTCAATGACCTCTTTTCATTTTCCAGTCTGGAATAAAGAACAGCTTAGAGAACATTTTACCTTTCTTTACTGAAGGGGTGTGGAGCAAACGTTACCCAAATATATTTCTTTGCACTATTAAAGTGAATAGGGAAAATCATGAATAAGAATTCCTCTTTTCCCACAAGGCAATTCCTACCTGCTCCTCTTGGTGTGTACAGTAGGTAACTTTCCCTTGATTGTACTGTGAGTCTTTGAAGAAAACATAGTGAGGTAATGGTACCATGTGCATGATTGCTGAACTGTAAATCTCCTCATAAATATGTCATATGTCATTATTTTTAAAGGGCCTCACAAAAGTTGCACAGTTTTCACATTTTGTTGCTGTAAAGCTTGCAGTCATGACACTTTGACGCAGCAGTTAATATTTGGTATGTACACAACCTTCTTGACGATGTTAAAGAAAAATTGAGTCATGCTCTAAGTATTCAAACTGTAAATCCAGCAATAGATCAGGATGTTCCTCTGAACTGAGCAGCCAGGCCAGGAGGAAACTGGTTAAGGTTACAACTGTGAAGCCAAAGGTGACTTTGAAAGAGCTACAAAGTTCAATGGTTGAGATGAGCACATGTGTCTATGTGTCAATAATATCCCAGTCACTGAGCAAAGCTGGAATGTAGAAACCCCATTTCAGGTCATACATGGGATTTGAAACAAAGAACGTACAGTAAGTAACACTGCAAACATGTGGTAAAAGGTTTTGTGGTCAAATTTCTGGTGAAAATCTATAGAAAGTCTAGAAAACTGTTGCCCATAAGTGATTCCTCAGGCAACTTGAGAGAGCTTTAGCACATCTGCCAACTGGAATGGGCAAAACATACACCAAGCTAGACTGCAAAATTAGTGAATACTGAAGCAAAATGTCCTGTGGCTGTAATTGCTGCCAATTACACTACAACCCAATATTGAGTTTGCAGGTCTTATGCAATCAACATATTTCAGTCTTCAGTTTGAGTACTCAGGCACTGAGGAAAATATGACATTTTAAAAATATGCATATGCATCATATTGTAATTTCACAATACGTGACATTATAGGAATCGTCTGAATACTTTTGGAAGTCACTATGTACATTTCTGTGTGTCTTAGTATGTTGTGGTCATTCCTATGAATTGGTAGTTTTTGGCCCAAAAGTAGCGTCAACATAATACATGTGACACATGAATGTGTGTTCATGTGAATGTCTGAATGTCTTTCTATTTACTCACGATTGTCTTCAAGCTATTATCACTTTACCAAATTAACTAAAAAGGCTTCTAATGTAGAAAATTGCTTACCACAAATATATAGATATTGCTATGAAAAACATATAGGTAAGTTAAATGAGAGTTTAACAAACATCCATGTGTCAGAAAAGAAATATAGAGCTCAGTCCCTCTTCTCCAGTATAAGAATTCAATTAGATTAATCTTGTGCAATCGTTTATTTTTGTATTAATTAATTCTGGAATATTTATTTTATATTCCGATTACTTTATGTGGTAATACATTAGACCTTATTCCTACTATTAATATTAATTGTGATACTGCTGTACAGTATTGCCAGAAATCCAGGTGCCGTTGAAAGCTGTTCGCTTGAAACTTCATGTTTATTCACTCCAGGTGTTTCCATATTAATACAGTTAATCTAATATATAATATGTCCGCCTTAATTACAGCCTTTATTCCAGCAAACATTGAACTGACGCACTTTGTACATCGTGCATGATTAAAAATGTGCCCGGTCTGCGTTCTCTGAATAATTTCACAGTTCATCCATGCTGCTCAAGGTAGCATTGCTCCACTTCCGATAAATACAGAGTCTATTGCAGCATAGACAAAGATATAGACATATACTGTAAGCCTGGCTGAAAATACACATTCATTTCTGAAATACCTTAAATGTTAATGATTCATTATGGTTTTCATTATCAGCATTTTTCTGAATCCTTAGAAGCCTTCAGAAAGGTTCCAGTTTGTTATGAAAAGAAAAAACACTAATGTTAGGCAGAAATTTGCACGTTTCACCATCTCATGTTTGTTTAAGAAATTATTTCTGCATTTTCATGCAACCGATCAACAGTAACAGCCTGTCTATACCATTATATACATTATGTCTGTCTCTAAAATTGTTTTGAAACATTTAAACCATTTTAGGCTTCATAAATGTCATAATTCTCATTATTCATAGTCTGATGGATTCAAAACATCAGAACAGCTTACATTCTGCTCACAGGCCTGGCTCTGAGTTTCTTTTTAAAATGTACTAATAGCTTAGTAGCAAAATCAAATTATGCACGTAAGTATGCTTGCATTGCAGAGGCGGCAGTAAAAACCGAAGTTAGCAACATTGATGCCAGCTCGCATTTGCAAATCCACTGTCAATCTGTCATTAAACATGTTATCAAATAATGATAAGTGTACGCTTCTTGCTTGCATTGGCGTGCTTGTTTCTGATGTTGATGTGCCGTAATGGGGTAAATGTGCATTAAAATTTCCCTGCTTGAATGCACACGAAACATTTTCTATCTGTCTTACTTTGTTTCCCCTTGTGGCCCCTGTGAAGTGTTTCTGCGTTATCAAGTTTCTGAAAACTAGAAGAAAAATAGAAACTCGTTGCTCTTAATAAATGGGCCTTGCTCATTTTCAGAATTGCTTTGTGTGCATATTAATTTTATAATACCTGTGAAACTCATTCAAGAATCCAAGCTTTTTTTCATTACAATGTTTTACTTAATGTAGTTTCATTAAAAACATTTTTAGCGGGCTTAAATATCTTATTTAGAGCTTTTTAGCTCCAATTGACTCCACTGCTGTTCTGAAATGCCTTTTCATTTTGCAAGACAGGAATTGTAAAAACATCGTTGTGATTTGAAATGAAATAATAACTACTGAAGAATATTTAGGAGTATTTTTGTTATATTTTCATCATTATTTCGAGATTTCGCCTTCATCATTATTTCAAGTTTTTTCCCTCTTAAGACAAAATGGTGTTTTTAAAATTATGGCTTTTATGATTTTTTTTAGTGGATCACTGAAATAACTGCCAAGGAATGAATATCCACTGCAATGAAATTATTTCCTTAACCTAATTGTCATGGTAATTAGCCCATTTCCAATCATTTGTTCCTGAAATGAAAATTAATAAGTTATCAGAGAAGGCTATTTTAACTGATTTTTTTTTTTATCCCAGCCCTGACTGCGGTTCTGTATGTACTTTTTTAGTTTAATTTAAAGAACATTATACACACTATCCATTTAGAAACCCTGTTTATTTGAGCATTGCACCTATTTTTGTCCCTAATCACCAACTATTAGTGATTATTCTGTTACCACATGTTATTCAGACTGCATATTTTTCTTGAGGATAAGGTGCAAATGAAACCTTTTAACATTTTAGAGTGACATAAAAGCTGCAACTTGCTTACTGTATTTAAATATGTGAACAATCTGGTACAATTTGGGGAGTTCATCTATAGTAGCTTTAAGATTTTACTTCCCCAGACTCTGAGGTTTGTTTAAAAGGTGTCGTTTTCAGTATCTCTTTGTATACTCCTAATAGCATATCTGTACCGTTACATTAATTCAAAGGAATTGACTAAAGAAATTCTAAAGCCATTGTTTGACAAAACAAAGAAATCTAAAAATGTGTCATCAAAGGCTGAAGAATGGGGCTGCATATTATCCAAAATGATGCCTTTCTGCAATTTGTACATTCTGTGTGGAAGAATACACTGCCATGGATACCCCCTGGGTTACATCTGTCACCCATACATTATGTTACAGGCAGAACGAGACACGAGTTATACATCACCCTGCACTCAGAACTGCTTATGGCTTCGTTAGAGTTAAAGAAGATCCACAAAGAAAAGAACATTCACAACTGCTCCAATCTGTGCATTGGCAGCAGGAACTGAGGGTTCTCAGGATTAAATATTAAAAATGAAAGGTCTTTGTTTATTACCTTTTGGACCGTTTATTTCTCTGGCGAACATGCTTCTTCAAGAACGTGACTATGATATGTGGGCCAGGAAGAGAATGTTTTTGGAAAGGTCATAAGCAGTTCAGCATAAAACCAGCACCTTGCATGATGAAAAATAAGTAAAGGTCTGGTGTAAAAATTTCACAAACAACTGAAGGTTTTGCCTTTTGTAGATGACTGAATGCTGCCACACTGTATTTGACGGATATTGTTTCAGGGCTATTGCATAGAAATTACCATGAAATAACCCTGTCATCGATAACACTCGAGATCCAATGGCAGGTAAAGCAAACCAAACACAATATTGTTATGGAAGATGGAATGCTGACATGAAAAAAATATTTAATTACACAGAATGTCTTTTTTGTTTTTGTGTGGTTCAGAAAGCAAGGTTTTGCTATGGAGATGTTGTGTGGACATGTTGTATGTATATAACAAACATCTTAATTAAAAAGAAAATGAAGATTTTATATTGTGCACAAGGTTTAAATTATTAATTTTTTTTCAGGACATTTCGGGCCTTCTTTGGTTGGTTAGAAAACAATGCAAAGAGCACTGCAGTCATATCTTAGTATACTACTGTGTATAATGGGTTGTAAGCTTAAAAGATAGGCCTTTAATTTGATCATATAAGGATACTATGAGTGTCAACTGATGACATACAATAGGGTCTCTGATCTCTATTGAGGGAATGATGTGTTTGAAAGTGGTACATCTAGGTCTAATGCTTGGAAAAGTGCCTTTTAAAAGCTTCCCTAAAGAAGGAATCTCATTGAAAATCAAGTAACAATTAAGATTCTTGTTCTTTTTCCTTTTAAACTGATTGCTGTTTAGCTGACCACTTTGTGGAATATACACAAAGCATCCAGATAAACAGCACCTTTTCCCTTGTCTGACATTCAAATTGTGATATCCACACTACAGACAACAACATCCGTGGAATTAGTCAATGTTATGGAACAAATACTTCCTACAAAGCAAAAGGAATGAGAATTAATCTTAAAACTTCGTATTCTTGGAATGAACAATGCTTTCTGGCATGATGACATTGTCATCCAAAGAAAATTTGCACAACATCATGCTTACTGCATCATGGTCAAGTTTTTCTAAACACCTCTAAAGGGATTATTTTCCAAAAAAGCCCTAATGCATATGATTTGTTTGTCATTTATTTAAGTCTTGTATACATAATAAAAATGTTCCTTAATACTTCTGTTGCTTATTTGAAAATTGCAGATGAACCTAATAAATTAACTAAGACGGGAGGAGGTTGCATTCCAAGTTCATTTTATTAAACAATTTTAAATTGTATAAATACATTGTATGAATGTGTATGATTCATACATATTTTTTTAAATAAATATTATATTCAGAACCTGAATGCACAAACTGAAAACTTCTAAGGATAAGATAAATTCTAAGAAATATCAGAAAAATCAAAGACATTTACTTTCATATTCTTAAGTCACTCCAGTGTAGCATTGACCTTTGTCTTTGTTCTACTGAATGATGATTTTTTAGGGCTGAAGCATGTTTTCTTCTATGATTTGCCAAAGTTTTGCTCAATCAATATTCACATCAATCTTAAAAAGCTTCCTAGTCCCTGCTGATGAAAACAGCTATTATATAATGCTACCACCAACTTCCTTAATAATTGGGATGGTGTTGACTGTCTGATGTACTGTTTGAATTGGGCTTATAAGATGTAATGCTTTGTATTTGTGTATTTATTCTAAAATTGTGTGAATCACTGTTACTGCACACAAGCAGAGGTCACTTACCTAATTGTGGCGCTTGTTAAGGTAATTATGTGCACCTAAATTAATTGCAGCTTTTTTGGAGAACATGTTTTCAGTACTCATGCAAACATAACATCCATTTTCTTCTTTTTGTTTTTTGCTTTGAATTTGTGGAGTACAGTACATTGTGCGTACATAAAAAAATATCAATTGCTATTTCAAAGTGTCATGTACTGCAAGCTTTAAAAATGCATCGATTTCAATTGATCTGTATATTTTCTTCCGAGTATCCAATTTTATGTGCAGATCCTTGTTATTCTTTCATGTATGATTCTCATTTAAACTTCTCAGAATGCGCACATGCGCACATTTTTCCTCGGTTTTGTAATTTAATCATTAGGGAGATGTAGATTTAAAGTATGTGTTGTTGTTGTTGTTTTTTCTCTCATGGTAAATCGTTGGAATCGTGTTTAAATATTCTTTCATCTCATCCTTTTTCTTGGTGAGAGGTTAACCCCCAACAGACAAGTTCCATAATGTAGCTGCCACTTTGTGTCCTTCTGTTAAAGACTTTGGCAATCGGTCAATCATTTTATGTCACCTATCGAAATTGGACAACTTGGAGTAAGGTCAGCTTACAGCATAAAATAGCACATTTATCACTTCTAGCTATTGAAGCCACTATTGCCAGAGACTTTGGGTACTTTTTCAATAAATTCTTTGATGCAATATGCAAAAGTTTTCAGAGCTTACCCTAGGCAGTATGATGCGATTAGGGGAGTAATAGTTGATTGCTAACAGTTCATCAGTGCATCTCTCAAACATGTTACACTGACTGCCCCAAGCAATGCATTGGTTTAAATCTAACCTGACATCTTCCAAACAAGAATGCTACAAATCACACATTTTGCTTTGCTTTAATCTACAGACCGGGCCTTCTGCAAACATCAGCACAATCAGGAGGCAAGCTTTAATTCCTCTAGACTGTATTTGCGCATCAGCAGCATCGCCCGCTGTGCAAAACAAACATGCACGTCTCTTGAATAAAACAGGGTGACACCTATTATGATTGGTTTTGTCTAATACAGTGGTAATAATGTCCACACTGACTGAGGGTGGGAAAGGGGGCAACACATTAGTTTGGGAGTTTCAGGGGAACACTAAATTTAATCTAAAACAGACATTTTACAAATGCACACCTTTCTTTATCAGCGTAGTAAATGTTTTCTGTGATGTTGGCAATTTCTTTCATTTAATAAGCTTTCAATGTGATAAAAGTGTACAGAATCTAACACAGATTGTTTTGTATTGTGTTTCAATAATGTAAAGGAGCCAGATCAGTGCAAATGGGCATGGTTTCTTTCTTTCACTGACATTCAGATGTAGTTCTGTGTTGGTTCTTCAGTGTTATCTGAAATTCGAGATTGAAGTGTTTCATTTCTGTTTCTTTGGTAATCAATGAATACATCCATAAAACGTAGAGCATTTTCTGCTGTGAAATTATCTTCTTAGTCATGGTAAAGTGATGTTAAATGTGTATTCCCAATCTTTTTATCTTTTTCTTACCTTAGAAATCTAAAAACAGCAAAGCAGTAAAAGTAAAATAAAATGTGTCCTTTATGTAGTCAAACACAGCTTTGTATTTCCACCCACAGTCATACCAGTAACTTTCAATGTATAATATTGCAATAAATCAGTCATTCTTATTTTGTTATTTTCATTAAGTGTTCACAAATTAGTCATTATGGGTGTAGGACAATATGATATAACATTTGTTTTATATTTAGTCCAAGACAAAAATATGCCCTGTAGAAAGCTAATCAAGGTCATATAAATGCAAAGTAAGGGTCAAAATTACATGCTATATTAAAATTAAGGTGAACTACATCCAAGCGAATACATAGTATATTATATAAAACAAAACTAGAATATATAAAGCCTGCACTCGTATATAAATTACACTTATAGATCAGCTTTTAGTATGAGCTAATGCTTTTAATGCATAAGGTCCATAAGTTATTTGCATTCATTACATGTTCCCAACATGAAACACTGAAAATGATTAAGACACATCTGCTTCAATGAGCAAGCACAAATGTATAGACCTGTATCAATCTATAAATCTATCTTGTTATACAGTATATTCACCATAAATGCTATGCTACTGTATGTACCTATCAGCAGATGGATTCAGCCTTGTTCACGTGCTACTGCTGCTTTCTCGCCTGTCTGTCTCTCTGCCTGTCCGTCTGTCTGAGCTGGACGCAAGGCCGGGCAGGGGAAGTGGAAGGGGGATCAGTGTAGCGCCACTCGACTCCCCCTCTGCCGGCTCCTGTCAGCGGGTGCCCTGCAGAGGGCTGGCGGTTGTTGGTGTTTGCTCATTTTTAATCTGTCTCTCTGTCAGCTAAAGCTGCTCCCGGTTGCCTGTCACTCATTGTGACATGAATCAGCAATGACTACAGCAGATTTCAGCCATTTCTCTCACTCTGTAAACAGAGGCAGAGTTCAGAGACCTAAAGCAAAGAACAGCCTGCTTTGTCCCTGAGAGCCTTGTCCTCTGTAATGGTCTAACAAAAAGCATGAATAGCTATGACAGTTTTTTTTTTCTTTTCTGCCAAACGTATACAATACATACAGTATAGATGTGTGTGTGTGCTTGTGTGTCTAGATGTACTTTATTTCTTTCCTTCTGAATTCCTCGACTGCACACAGGCTAAGGTCTGTGCATTTCCTCTACAACTGTGAGTGTTCTGACAGCAGCGACCTGCCCAAATTGGACAACACGACGTGAGGAAAACTCCTGTCAGCGATACCGATTATTTTGGGGGGCATTTTTAATCTTTTTCCTTCACTTGCTCTGACCAAAAGGACATTTTTTCTCAAGTGCACAGCCTTATAGCATAATTCCCAGCTTGTTGACAGTGAGCTGATGTCGTTACTTGAAATGAAATGCTACTGTCGGGAGTGAGTTCTTGGAGTGTTGTGAGATGTTTCTCCAGCTACAGTACATGCTGTGAATCAAATCAGCAAATGAACAAGTCTTTGTTTTAACTTAATTTAGAACAAGATATTGTAATGGCAGTTATGAAATAAATCCTTGTCATTAAACTTAGACCTCTGAAATAACCAATAAATATCAGAATGCAGAACTTAGTTGGATTTGTGTCTTTAGCAAAGCAAAGTGGTATTCATTAATCAAATATCTAAACTTCTTGGGTAAATAAACTGGTCTGCATCAATGTGAATGAGAGGGTCCCAGTGATTTTTTTAGTTTATCTATTTTTAAGTAGGAAAATTAATTAAATATTCAGTTATCTATACTTCAAGTTCATCATATGGTAGTTTTGTTTTTTTCACAAGTGTGTTTGCACTAGTGTACATATGAATGTCCTTATTAAAACCTATTGTTATGTCAGTAAAGTTACACCTACAGTTTTGGGGGTTAACTGAACTATCAGGATATTCTGTATACTAATATTGCTCTATAATACGTTTTCAGTTTGTATTCTTAATTGCTTTTTTGGCACATTTCAATAGTCATACTACATTGACATCTGTTTTCTGATTAATTCAGATACTCGTGAACCAAACAGAAATCTTGACACTGCAGAACATTTCTGATGGGCCCATAGTTTTCACTTCTCCATTGGGTCTTTCAATATACATAATATAAAGCCAACAGCATAAGCAGTATAACACTGATCACTGTAAGCTTTTCTTTGGTAAGAACAAATGTGCAACACTTCTCATTTTGTATAATTAAAATGCATGGTTCTAAAGTCTAAAGTATCTTCCACTTTCCCACAAAAATGTGTTCTGGTAGGGTGTAAGCCTGGATTCAACTCAATATTTCACTTCATAACCTTTGCTTACTCAGGTGCTTAAAGTATATTAAGATCATATACCATTGAAAGTAATCTTGTATACTACTGATCCCAACTTAAATTGTACACAATCTGAGTTGAATTCTAGTCAGATGACATAAGGGGGACTTTATTTTCTGATATTCAGAGAAGATCTCAAACTAGCTGTGCTAGCATGATCACGTCTTTATTAAATATAACTAGATAATGTCCACCTACAGTGTAGGTTGTGTTTAAATTATTCAAAAATAATGCAAAACATTGTGAGCTTGATTTATCTCAAACACAGGGACACCTGGAACCAAAATAGTCTTCAAATATTTTTAATGAATATTTATTTTTGTTCTAAAAACAAAGACTTATTTTCTTTTAATTGCTTTATTGAATTATTGCAATGAAATTCAATTTACATGATTATACACAGTGAGTTAAAAACATGTAGGTGACAATAACAAAAATGAAGGTCACTGGGAAAGGCAGTCATTGTAATCACTGCCTGTGGGGTACCAGCTGTCAGTCCTTAAGATCAGGATCCCTATTTAAACATGTGCTCCTAGTCAGCAGGTGGGTATGAGGTAACTGTGGGAGAAGGCAGCTTGTAACAAATGGGGCCTCGTTCATGCCTATGGGGGAAAAAAACTGTGGAATACTAAACTTAAAGACGATGGCTGGACAGAGAGCATAGCCTATGAGCAGAAATGGAGGCCTTGATATTTCAGCGGGGAGTGCCTGTGGCTTTAGAAGGAGGGGAAGGGCGGTCAGGGCTGCAGAGCCTAAAGAAGGTTCTGGAGAAAGACCCGGAAGCCTTCATCGCCATCTTTGAGTGAACCACAATAGAAGCAAGGTGGCCTGAAGACACCTGGACACTCTGATTAGCTCCATTGTTTACACATCAAAAAATACTTTTTAGCGACTCTCCAGCCCTAGCTGAAAACCATATTGCCTACAGAGACGAAACAGCACGAAGAGTCTGTCCAGCTGCCTGATAAAGAGAGTGACCCACTGACCCAAAAGATAAAGACGATAGAGAGCCATCCTGATTCCAAGTACCTTGCTCATTGGACCGACAGGCACCATGTGATCAGTGAAAACCTGATCCTTTAGTGGACGCCTGAGAAGTGGAGACTGTGTGAAGGTGCCACCAAGAACCCAGACACCAAATTGCTCAGTGTCTAGGGTAGAGGAGACAGGGGTTAGAGGGGTTCACACCAGCACACACCTCATTTTAGCAGAGTTGTACGGGATTGACCACCATTGTAGTGGCACCCATGCTGTTGATGGGACAGTTACAATGTCACGAAACAGTTCTTTTTAGACCCTATGCGGACGACCCAATCCGGGGTGGAGTGAGGTAACACTAGGATAAAGTCATGCAGGAATCGGGAATGAATACGGGGGGGCGTGTCCAAAGTGCGCAGGTGTCCAGGGGGAGTGAGTCCGGGACAAACAATCCAGGAAGAAGTCCAAACGGGGAATCCAAAAATGAGCATGAGTCCATGGCCAGGCGATCCATCCGAAACAGGAGATTAAAAACAGGAACCGGGTCGGGACCGGCAGGGGGAACGGGAACAGGAACAGGAACAGGAACAGTAAGTTAAAAGCATAACGGAGCCTGACGCATAAGGACCCGGGCTCGCATGAAACGTGAATCAATGTAGAGCCCCAATTATCGTCTGCGTCTGGCTTTTAAGGGGGAACTGAAAAGGGGCTGGAATAAGGAACAGGTGCGGGGAATGAGGCAGAACTAGGAAGGGCTGGAGAGCCCTTAAGAGGAGGGGTTTGCGATCGTGACATACAAGCTCCCAGGACTCACCAATGGCTAATTTTGTCCACTGCTCTCTCGCTCCACTCAGTCCCTGCTCACTATTGAGAATTTCTCTTCGGCTTTCTCTGGTGAGCGCTAAAACTCTCGACCTGATTTTTGGCAACCCAACCTTGTTTCCTCCTGCTTTGACTTTCCCTCACTTCTCGTTGTGGATTTGGATAAACTTGACCTGACCTCATTGGCTACCTAACCTAGTTCTTAAGTTTCGACTATGACTTTTGCCTTTTGCTTTTGGGATTTAGATGCCAATCGGTTGCAATAACCTTCAGTCTCAGAGCTGCATAGGGTCCAACCTGGGGCTCCTATCACCCTCTTTGACACAGCCTCTAGAACTCAAATGCTGCTCAGTTCTTCACGAAGCTGGTTATCACACCAATTCGGCACTATGCCTTAAGTGTTAAGGCATAGGCAAAAGGCATGGGGCCCCAGCGATGTTTTAGAAACTGGTGGATAAGCTGCTTCAACTGCACCAGGATGGCTGTCTGGAAGAAGTCATTAGTCACAGTCCTGAATGAAGCAGCTATGTGGACCACGTTGTGAAGGTGCTCTGAGTAATAAAAGATACAGGGTTTATGGCAAATCCCAGCAAATATGCAATTGTACATTGGGTACCCATGTTGGATACCAACATTTTGGGGGTTTCCATCCATTAAAGGACACACATTCTGTTTTTGCCTACTCTCTACAACAAGGGAGATTTGTGGATTTCTGGAGTCAGATGACTATGACTGAAGATTTATTTTAAATTTCACGCCCAATTAACAGACATATGACCGGGGAACAGATCTGGGAGGGGTACTGTCCCATGAGATCCAGGACTGCCCAAGCACCTACCTCAGCCGGACTATTTCATTATAGAGAAAGAATCCCCCACCGTCAAATGGCCCTATGTTATTACTTGTTATTGCTACTTGCTATTACTTGCGGAGGTGGCTAGATCAGGTCAAGGACATGAACCAACCAAATTGCCCGATGAGTATTTTTCATTGCTGGAGTTTTAGTTTCAGTTACAGCACAGACTAGAAAGGGAGCATTTTAATGACTTCCTGTCTTGGGTTCCCCTGGTCAGGTCCAGATGGTTCGAGGACCTATTCTGACCGTGGGAGGAGGGAGTGGGGGTGGAAATGGGACAGTCAGCCTAATCACTGCCAGCAAGAAGGCGACTGTCAGTCCTTAAGATCTTGAGACCGACTGTTGGTCCAAGGTGAGCAGGCCATAGAAGGATTTCTTGTTATTGTAGAAAAAATAAAAGTTGCGCTGAAATGCCCATTTACTTTGCACTTAAACTTGGCACTATCATTTCCTACCAGGTCTATTACAGTCACATAAATTATTCTGCACATGGAAGATTCTGAGAGAGTACAATACTGTATATATATTAGAACTCATTTAAAAATGAAAAAGTAATCATCAAATGTATATGTAAACTTCCCAAGTCAATAACTAGATCCCGTAATCTCTGTGTGGTGCTCTCAGTCCATTTATTGCACTGATACTGCCAGCTGTGAGTGTATGCTCTCTTACAACCCTAATAACCAGGAAATATCATATGCAAATGTCCCAACAGACACCTGTTCAATATTTAACCAGAGACCGGTAGGAAATCTAGGTTTTGTATAGAATGTTGTATTTTATATTATGATGTAAACATATATGATGTATAACACAATTCTGAATCTCGAAGATTGTATAGGGAATTAAAGTTCTCAACCTAAATTCTGTTAATTGGATCCAAATGGATTTTCTTGCATTTTCTATGCCTTTCAGTAGATTTAAAAGTCAATATGAGATAGTGAAAGATGTGGATGAAAAAAAAATGGTTAAAATAAGGCACACCTGGGCTGATTAAATAATTAGCACTGAGAGGGAGTGGAATTCCTCATGAAGGAAAGGAGGCTATAGGACTGGCTTTTTGTGAAATTGGCAATTCCTCTGTGCTATCTAAAAGGCTTATAAAAACATTTTTTCCCATCCACAGCTGGCTTTTTCTTAAAGTCCCTTCTTGCTACCTTAGTTATCTTAAAAATCAGTCTAAAATATACATAGATGTAGAAAGGAGCCAAATACTACCAAATAAAATCAATATGAACTTATCCACAAGGTTTAAATGATGTGTAACTGCAGTGCACATTGTTATTCAATTGTTCTGCTTTTTTCAGAAGTAGTTTGCTGCTCTGTGGAAAACTTTTTTCTTTTCTCGTTTTTGTAAATTGCAGTTCAACTTCCTCTCAAAATGTTATATATATTTAAAATAAAAGTTGCAAAATTATTTCTTCTACATGGCATGTGAAGTCTTAAATTAAAAAAGCAGGTAACACAGGATCTGTGTTTTTATGCTGATGTTGACTTAAATTCTTAATAAAAACTAAGGTAATGATAACCAAATATTTCTTCATTTTAAGGAATGCTTTTATTTTTTCACACATCAAAATAAAGTGAGGGACCCTGGGGTTAAGGTTTTGAAAAAAGAAAAGCAGAAAAAGCACAAAGTTACTCTATGTTGCATTTTTAAAGTGCCTTTTGGCTGTTCCACAAATCATCACATATTTGAAAGACAGGCTTTCTTAAGATTCCTGTTTTTCTAGATCTTACCTTGTTATATGTGTGAGTCTTCCATGCCCTATCCTTAACACTTTACATTTTCTAAAGCAGTATTCATGTTATGATAATGGAAAATAGCTAAAAATGACTCAGATTACACTTTGGTAATTGAACTATATCAGTACTGTTAGTATTTGTACTAGTTCAAAATTTTTTACTTGACTGCTTTAAATCTGTAGGTCTGTAATAAAGACAATAGGTCACAGAACAACAGAAAATTCAGTGTTTTTCAGTTTCAGAATCTTCCTTTGTTTCAACAGAGATAGGCAACCTACATTTTCGCCAGAAACTAAAAACCAAACTTCAACAACGAAACATACGTTTCGTTTCTCTCCAGCCCACAGCTTTCTCACAGACAGCCACTGAGTCAGCCAAATTACTTTTCCTCGGTGCAAAGATTTTGACTGTGGAAGTCAGCAAAGTAAACTCATTCTTTGCCTTTCACGTCTGCTACTCAAGACGAAGCATTTATAATCAAGACATCCCAGGAATAGACCAAACCATAACAATCACTTCAGATCCTTCTTTAACTCATTCGATGCTTTTAATTAACACTGGTCATTTCAAACATGAAATAAATAAAACACTTGTGCCCCTCACAGTTCCCAGATTCAATCACTGTTCACTATGAGTTGCCTCTGCAGACAGCTGCACTGCATAGAGAGGGAACAATTATTAGCGCCTGATGATTTTGAGCAGTTGCTCATGTCTCATGAGTATTCATACCAAAACGGATACATAAATACAGAAACACAATGATTTACTGCCTGTATAGCAATACGGGTGCTGTATTAAAACACATTATTTGAATCATATTGCTGTCATTGTTTTTGTTTAATAAGGAAATTATAGTTATTTATTAATAGATTTCAACATAACCTTTCCACCCTCTACTTTTGAAATAAATGTTTAATTAATTGTAGAAAAGATACATAGATTGTAGCATTATTTTATCTTGTTGTCACATGTGTGTTGGCAATATAACAATAACATCAGGAAAAAAAAAATCAGTACAAAGACATTGAAAAATCGGACAATGTGATGACCAGAATTCCCCAGGTGGCGGCGCACAGATGGTTTTGTATCATGGGGAATTAGTCAAGCGGGGCTCTCTCAGCTCCCAGGAAAACAGCCTTCCCTGCAATTTCTGGGCTGCTTTCAGGGTCATGCTGACATTAGTGAGGGATACGCCTCACACCTCCATCAGTACTGAACCACTCGTACAACATTGCAGAGCTTGTAGAGTGTCATAAGATGAATTGCTAGATGGTTGGGTGGGTCCGAGGAGACTTTCTTCACTTCCACATTCTCCATGCATGAATACAGGGGTCACTGCTGGGAGATGTACAGACACAACTGGCGATTCCAGATTAGGTGGTGATGTAGTGAACACTCCTGCCATCTTATACTGCCTTATACAGTAACTCTACTGCGTATGTACTGACCAATTAGAAGGAATTGAAGATTGGGCACCAAGGTATAAAAACCACACCAACTCTGCTGTGTTTAACATTTATTGGTGAGTTATTGTGAATAATATGGTAGGCTGCAAAAAAAGGATTTTCTGGACCAGGTGCTGACTTAATTATGCCAAATTCAGAACATAGTTGGGGCACAATTAACAGTACAATTTAATCTGTGATGTACTGCAGGTGATAACTTTTCATTTATACATTGTGTGTATGTTCAATACTGTAAATATTTTGTCACTTAGTATTTCTGCATGTTTGCTGATTTTTTTTAATGGGTGGGAGACATTAAATATCAGTGCTACTGGAGGCGTGTCCATCATTGTCTGCAAGCAAAGACCTATTTTTATTTATTTTTTTCTGAGTAACCACCACCCACATCTACCTACACCCCTGGTGTGTGACATGTGAGCTGAGAGTTTGAGGAGGGAAACAAGGCCTGAGAAGGCCATATAGGAGACAAAAGGGAGCCATCATAAGATAGGAAGGTCGTGTGATGAGGGAGAGAAACCATGGCACACGTCAAGGGGCAGAAGTGCCATAGCTGTGCTATAAGAATGGGCGCCTGGAGCTGCACACCTCGAGAGACAGAACTGGCATGAGCCAACACGCCCTAGCAACAAAGCACACGAGACTACTGCTGCCAGAAACTGAGACAAAAATAAAGCTGTGAGTGACAGTGGGTGGACAGTACAATTATAAGAATTAACAGAGCAATAATAAATAAAAACATGAACAATAATAGAACGAACAAGGGCATAACTGCAACTGAGACGTGATTCAGAGACCATTAATCGACAACAGTTGTCTGAGGTGAGGCAGCTGATATCACACGCAGTCGTCAGGCTCTAGGCTGAGGCAGGCAAGCAACCCAGTTGTGTCCAATTTACATCCAAAATAAATTCAAACACCAGTGTTAATTTGGGGATTAAAGCAAAAATGTAACCATCTAGGATACTTTACCCTATGTGAGATTCATTTCTCCTCTCAAGATTAAAATCAAAACAGAGAACAGAGACCCAAGGCAGGATGAGTATTTTTCTTAATTCCTATAGACAATTGGAAACTTATTACACAGAAAATGTTCAGTTAATAACGTTATTAACCAGTCCTTGTGGCATAGAACAGGGACTTTTTTTTCCTTCTTAGTAGAAAACTTTTCATGAAGTATCCTCAAAGCCTGCAGCCGATTCCCCTGGCTGATGTCTTGTATCCTACTGTTTCTTCTTCTCTTGTCTTCTCTTTCTTGCCTGAGGCACAGGTGGATAAACCCCAAATGAGGTGATACATGTACGCCGATCCAAACCCAACATAGTACCATGTATAAGGCATATGTAATTTTCATCTCATGAAGGAACATGTTACAGCGGTCATCTTTTTTCCAAAGGACATCTGGCAAGGAGAAGCCCTGGGGCTGGAGCGACTGACCCCAGGACTGGAAACTGCTGCTGTCTGTTTTGGAGGGGAGATGAGGGCAATGTGGAGGACATGGACATTTCCCTGCATGCCTCAGGGCACCTGCCCACGCTGGGGGGGCTGGAGCAGCAAGCAGAAAGCAGAAAAACATTAATATCAGAATTCCTCTTGTCTCCGAATGGTAAAGCCAAAGAAAATATAAAAGGAACATTCATGGGGAGTGAAATCAATAGGACAACACAAGGAAAAACAATGAACAAAAGACAAGGTGTTTGCTGAGGTTTAGGTGGTTAGAGTGAAAAATATTAGCTGGGACCGTCTGGGAAATTACTCTAATTTCTCATTAAGAGTCCTCAACAGATAGGCAGAAGCAGGGGGCAGAGACAGAGAAAAAGGAGGAAGAGGAGCAGAGCGAAGGAAGAGAGGAGAAGAGGAGAGAGGAACTTGTTTGAATCAACCTTAAAGACCAGATTCTAGCTAAGTATTTGTACCTTGTTTAAGAGAGTTTGCCATTCTGTTATTTTAGGAAACTCTAATTTCCTTTACAATGAATCCCCAAGCTAAAAACGTTCTCTTCTGGTTAGTGGATACATTTTTAGAAGAGGTAGATAGACTCCTGTTCACTTTGGGATCATCAAGATTTTTAGAAAGAGAATTATGTCTGGGTTGTATTCTGTTTTGTTTAGGAAATACGTTTGTCTTTTAAGGTATGATATAGGTTTTCTGAATACTGGGTTATCAGACTGGGTTTTGAGGTTGGTCAGGACATATGCCTCTGAGATGATTTGTTTGTAAGAAGTGTTATGTTATATGTTGTATTGGTATAACGTTGTGTATCATCTAGCTATTGACATTATTTGCCACTGATTTATTACTCTTTCACCAGATCTGTGCCAGAAAACAAATAACTCAGGTGCTTCAAACTACACCAACTGCTCTGGTATATTCTTTTATATTCAATTACTGATTATCTTACCCAGTAATGTGTGTCTTCTTTACCTCCTTTCTTGTATGTAACAGTATAAATACAACAGTTTAGTTAAATTAACGACGTATGTTCAAAAGAAGAAGTTGTTTTATGGGAGACGTCAGCTTTCCCCACACAGACATGGTTAATTACAGCTTTTTTACTTAGTTAGCTAGAGAACCTTCAAGAGGAAATCCTGGTACTGAGCCCACTGATCTCAACAATCAAGGGAACTGTGACAATAATACTTTGAAATAATAATGCTTTAAAACTGTACAAGGTGAGTCCAAATAAAAAGTTTACAGCTTCAGGAAAGGAGACTTTGAGAAAGGAGATAGAGCTTAAAAGAAACAAAATTGAACAGGATAGATAGGAAATTGATGGAGAGTGGATGGTAAGAGTTTTAAGAGATTCTGTTGGGGGCACAGAACACATTTATCTCAAGAATAAATCAAAGGATATAAAGTAGTACTCTAAACAGCTTACAAAATTAATTTGTGTATATATATGAAGTGAGAGAAAACATTTCATAAAAAAAATTAAAAAACAGAATCCAGTTAAAGAAAAGGAGTAGTTAATTAGAATCATAGGTCAAAGACCAAAAGTCAAATGTGATTAGAACAATTGTCCTACACTGTCTTACACTGTCCTACACTGATGGACTGAGCACTGAACTTTTATAGTTTTGAAGAGTTTACAAGGGGTTCTGATTCAGGTATTGAAAATCCTCAAAGGCATCGACAAAGTCAATACAGTGGACTTCGAAAGTGAATCAACAGTGAAGTACAAACCAGAATATGCAAAGATAAGTTTTTAGTGCATTTAAAACTTAAAAGAAGTGGGCACTTTTTAAGAAGGGTTTTGAGAGATAATGGAACAAGCTACCCAGTCATGTTGTTGAAATGTTGTCTTTTTTCAAGAAACAGATCAATTCACTATTAGCTATCACCTGGGCTAGTTAGGCTGAAAGGCTTGTTTGTAACCTTTCTAATGTTCTTATAGCAATATAAATCAGATGAGACCCTGAGCTCCGAGCTGCCACCAGCCTGGCTGCAAATTGTTTTGGAACATCTAACCTGGTGATTAAAATAAGTGTTGCCATGATCTCTTAAAAAATTAGGCTGCCATTACAACTATATAAAGCAAGCTCCAAGCTACCAGTGAGCCATGAGAATGCATCTCAAGATGATTCAGGACTGTCCCTATATAGTATACGTATTAGGTGATATACTTGCAGATTCTGGTATGGATGTATAATTATGTTCTGTACTAGAGTGTGAGTAACACAGCGTAGAGACTGCACCCACTCTGCTGTATTCATCATCTTTAATGTGAGTTAATGTGAATGATGTGCTACACTGCAATAAAGGTTTTCCTGATGGAAATCTCTGTCATGCACCCAGTTACGTTTAACCCAGGATTCGTAAACCTTAACAATATATGATAATGCAAATAATTATATTGGTAAATGTGATTTGAGATGGACTGGTGTCCCATCCAGGGGTTATCCTAGCTTGTGCCCAAGATAGGCTCAATAAAGTAGTTCGAAAATGGATGGATGAGAAATATGATAATGGATCAGACTAAAATATTAGCATTCTAAAGAATGCTTACAATCACAACTAAAGAGTTATTTTAAGCAGGACATTCCATTGGCACTGGTGTGTAAAGTATTTTGCAACATCTGTAACAAAAATACTAGGATAATATCCTCATTTTGGGATATTTACAATAGTATAAATGCTACAGGCACTCTCTAAAACACTCTACAAACTTGCTACTGGAAAACATGCTTTTAAGTGGAAGTATATGTTTGAAATGTGTTAAGATCTGGAATCCAGACCCCAGCCCATATAAGAAATATTGAAAACCTTTCCTAACTTTGGTCGTGTCTCAACCCTGATGTAACTTTATGTGTGAGCTCCTTTGGTTAGTATACCAGTGCAAATGTGACAAATGAAATTTTATGGACTAATGAAAAATTTTTGGCAGGGTCATTGTGTAGCTCAAGGACAAGCTTTGTTTAAACTGATGAGATTGTAATGGAGACCCCTGCTGGCCAGTAGGGACGGTGGCATACGATGTTGGTGTATAAAAACACAGTCTACAAGCCCACAACAGTACAACAAAGCAAACAGAAATCTATGTATATATAAATGTTATAAAAGAAATGTGATATAACACTGGATGATAAACTAGAGGCTTCAAGGAGATGATAATGATTGTGGTAACTAATAACGTTACTGTCCTTAATTCAGTGTACTCTAATGCACTGTGGGAGAGGGAAAGATACTTTCCTATTGTGGGAAAAATGTAGGAGGAAGTAAATTTAACTTAGTAGGAGGTTATTTTCAGTAGCTTGTCTAATTTCATGTGTGATACTTACTCTGACCAAAATTTTAGTTACAGCCTTTTCAGTTTCTCAATAACATAAATAATTTGTCCATGAAGCTCCATTGTCTATGTGCTACAGTAATGCCAAAACAAAGGAAACTATAATCGTGAACGTTAAAGTTTGACTTAAAAAAGTCACACTCCACAAACGGTAGATGATAATCAGAAACAAAAGCTGGCAGTGGGCAGGTGGGACTTCTAGTTAATGTAATCACTGCTACGATTCTCCCTCCTTGTAGAAACAAAACAAAATTACAGACCCCAACATGGCAGTTTCTTCTTTCCAAATAAGGTTAGGACAAATAATCACAAAAGGATTAAGAGAGCAAAATACAGTTGGCTTCAGTCACTGCATCTCTGGATAGCTCAGACACACACACAAGTATACATAAGAGCTGGCAGCGCTGGGCTAAAAAAGCTCAGACTGAGGAATCAATGCAGTATTTTATCATCTATCTCTATCTTATTGCTTAAAAAAGAAAGATTATATGTCATAGAATGACCTAGGGCAGTGTGTACTGGAGATCCATCATTGTAGAGAGTCAGTGGCCTTTCGCTTGTAAATCACACGTCACATGGGCAGCAAGTTCATTCTCAGGCCACAGAATACATTTAGGACTTGGACTTGGGTTTCTATTTCTCTCATTTGATTGAGTGCTTCCTGCAGAAGGGGACGTGGAAGTAGATTATTGTGTAAAGTGTACCTTTCGCTGTCTGTCGAGGTTTAGCTGTAAATCCCCCTAAAAGGCTCAAACAAAAGGACTCTGGCAACTAGATGTTATCTGAACATAATAGTTTAAATACAGTATCTATTTATAATGAAGGGAAGTGACTGACTGTCATCTTGTTTATTTGGAGTAAAGAAAACCCTGACTTCCACTTGAACGATTAGACAGAACCGATAACCGAGAGACGATGTCGGTAAAAAGGCCTCAGCCAGTTTGTGTTGCAAATATACGCCTTGTTTTGTGTTGGGGGAGGGGTGTCTCAGAAAAAGTATCCCTGCACAACAGCTAATTTATGTGTACTCTCTCGCTCTCTGAGCACCCTGTGTAGTTGTAATTGTTCATGTTTATCAGTGAAAATAGCATTTTAACATTGTAAATTATCTTGGCATCTAAATAACTTGCACTGGCCCTTGTTAAGGGCACTTAATCAAATGCCTTGTAAATCACATCCGAAACGAACTGGATCTTCATCAGTAGATTTCAACCTCCAGACTGCTTTATCTGTCACTGTTTCACAAGTAGCTCCTCTTTTCTTAGTAGAACTCGGGCTGCACTTACAACTGTACGAAACTATTAAAGTTCCTTGAGGGTTCCTACTTGGTTTCATCAAGGAGGCAATGGTGATAACAATATAACTTTATTGGAGGTGGCTTTTATCTAAAACAATCAATGGACTTTAAAACTCTGTAAATGCACATTGTGTTCATCAGTTATCACAATAATATGATGTAATACAATGACCAAAAAAAACAGCACATAACTTTCTAAAAACCACAATTCACAGTTCGCAGCAAAAATATGTAATAAATATAATAGAATAATAAGTGAAAATAATTTAAGAAATTATTTATAAGGTTGGCCTGTAAACTTAGCTTTCATTTAACATCTAGTCTTTCAGTTATTATTATTAATTATTATTAATGTCCATTAGTAAAATCACATGGAGCAGATAAATGTGTGTTTCTGGTGTCCGCTGCCACTCCCCACTGAAATCTGCTCCTTGAGATCTGATTTTGCTCTACGATGCAGTTTTCATTATATAGATGTTTGAATACATATAATTGAAAGGAATAGAATTGTCCAGATAACCTTCTCAGCACCCTGTATCGTGCTAAAGAATGTTGTGACAGTGTCTGCTCTATTGACCTGCAGTATATTAATACACCAGCAGAGTGAGGTTTGTTTATTTTTCAAGTTAATAGGGTAATTCCTGGCGTGAGGACAACAAGCATGTGTTGTAGTTGCCAGTGTAGGACTATGTCTAATGGCTACTCAAAGTGCATTAGTTTTTGGTCTAGTTTTTCAGCACATACACTCTTAGTTGGTGTTTATTCATACTGGATCAAAGAAGAACAGCTGAGGAGCCAAATATTGAGAGCAGGCTAGAGAAATACAGAATGTAGCCTGCATGAAATGTGTTTGTTTGCTATCTACTACAAACATAAAGCAAATATGACTTTTAAGGCTACAAAATCCTCCGATGCATGATAAAAAAGACACAAACTGTACATTAGGTTTCTGTATTAATTGTATTAATATATATTTTGTATATTCCATTTAGATTATTAGTTCTCTTATGAATGAAAAGCTTACTCTCTATATTTTACTAAACAGAGACATTTATATTCAAGAAAAAACATTTTGAAACCACTCAAAATTAGCCAGGTTATTTAGCATCAGATTCTTTTGACCCACTACTAAGTACTTTAAATGCTATTTGTTGCAACTGAGTGCCAAAACACATTCCTTTTTAAATTACGCTTTAATTTCTCATTTGTTTTAAAGTAATATATAATATGAGATTTTGCCGCATCCATTAATAAACTATTTTTAAGACTCCTCACTTTTGTTCAGTCTCTGGTCTGTTACATTTCACACAGAATTTGTTTGCAGTAGTCATTTTTCTTTCTGCTCTTTTCACATTTTTTAGAAAATTCTCAGTGATATATTTTGTGTCCAAAACCAGCAGTCATTGCCTACAATGCAAGTTCCTTATAGTCATTCAATTGAGAAGAGCCTGGCAGTTTTATAATGTGTTCATTTGCTTTGCCTTCCTTTTCTGTGTCTGCTGTTATCTACACCTGCTCAGAGGGAAATCTGATTTAGATGTTACTGTGAAATTATGCTTTCTGGTTTCTTTTTGTAAAGATATTTCGCAAACTGAAAGATAACTAAACACCATCATTTAAAGGCTTGGGGAAAGCATTCTGATCCCACAGTTGGAACAAGCTCCTGCAACATTACAAGAAACAAAAAACCTGAAAAACAGGGGTTTTGATCATGAATGAAAATACAATAATAAAACTGGAGTAATCCTAAGAAAATTGTTGCGGTAATGGGAATAAAACTAATTAAGAATTAATATCTCGGAAACTTTGCTTTAAACATCTTTGTCACATAGCAACCATATTTGGAATCACCAGCTGTACAGTCGTGTGTGGGTTTTTTTCACCCGTACTGCAAATCATTTGGAGAGGTCCAGTCCTAGTTGACTGGTGAAATGACCGAGGCTCAAACCAGCAACCTCAATCATACAGTTCCTCTGTAGTTTTTAGTACTTGCTCAGGAACCACAATACACTGGCAGCTGAAATAACATTTTCACAAAGCAGTCTGCTTTAACTTGACTAGTATCTGTTGTCACCTTTGCTGAAGCAAACACTTGGGGCTGTCCTGCCCTGTTAATAAAGATCTCGTTCATGAGATCATTGGCCAAGGCAGATTGGTTATGGTTTGAAAATTGGTTAAACCCAGAAATATGATTATCAGCAAATGGGAGCTGATTAAAAGGAAGTCAATCTTAGCAGAGGGGGATGGAAGAGAAGTCCTAATTTAAATAATTTATCAAATAAGATGAAGTGCTGAAGCAGGTTGAAATCCCTTGGATGCTGGCTATAACAGCTTTTCTCCAGCAGCAGGCATTTATCGACACAAATACCACACAGAAGCATCTGTACTCATCTTTACACAGTATGTATTCCATCTGACTGCAGCGTAAAGAATAATTATTTTTAAATTTGAAAGTATAAAGTGATAAATAGTACATTATTTATATAGGAACAGAAATTATACTGTGGGAGCACAGTACATACAGGATGGAGTAGTGAGTAGTGTACACTACTGAAGAGGAAGACTTCAAAAAGTACATAGTCAAACACCAATGACTTGATTTACAGTATTTCAGAATTATTATTCCCTGCATTTGTATAATGCAGATATCGAAGCACTTTCCATATACTGTAGGACTGATGCCACAGAATTGGAACCCCACTGCACGGCAGGTCAGATGGAGAGTGAGAAATTGTTTTACAAATTGAATTTCGGGGGAACTGTAGGGAGACCAGATTGTACAATCTCTGAGTGGAACTTAGCCAGGAAACTGAGGTTAATACCTCCACATTTACATACAGAGTCTTGAGACCAGTAATAGCCCAGTAGCCAGGATCTCTGTTTAACACATTGGTGCATAATGCCAGTCATAGAGGGCTGGAATATCGGTGGGTGTGCATCCCACCTCTGCTCTTAATAACCAAATTGGGTTCATCTTTAGCTTTACTGGACCAATTCTATGCTTTTCAAAGGTCTTCAACTGCTGATAATTAAAGAGATATATGAACCCTGCCTAGGTGTGAATGTATGTGTCTGTTTTTGTGTCTGTGTGAGCCCTGCAAAGGACAGGCATCCTGTTCAGAATGTATCCAACTTTGCATCCGTTACTTGTTGGGATAGGTTCTTGCTCCCCTGCATAAGAAGTGGTTAGAAAATAGATGGATGGTTTCTGTCCTTTAAGAACTGGTGTTATACACCATTGGTTCATGTAATGTCTCATCTGAAGGTTGGCTCTTCCTAGAACACTGTGTCCCCTGTCACCACACTTACAATTAAAGTTTAGGATAGCTTAGAAAACTAGAATAGGTATTTACAGTGTATCTTTTGGGGAAGTGGCTATATTAAATGTTACTTTAACAAGGTTATGGTTCATTCTGGATTGCTCAGAAGAGATGTGAGCATATATACTGAGATCAGGAAGGTAATGAAATAAACTTATATATAAGAATATATCACTCATGCGTTCTGTTCCTTATGAATGTGGATTGTTGCTTGTGGATTTGCACAAATCACAGAGCTCACAGGTTTCCTGAATCTTGCCACCGGGGAATGTAGAGTATCTCAATTGTAAGCTATAGAAGAACTTCACTTCTCTGAAATCTTGCAGGTGAAAGATCAGCAGGCATCTCTGCTGAAAGACATAGACTGAAATGCTACTGCTCTGTATATTTACATATGAAGAAAAAAACATCAGATGTCCAGTCCTACTATAACAATGGTGCTTCTAATTGGAATTTTAAAGTAGTCTAATATACAACGTAAGAATAGTTTGCACATGAACTGTATCTGCACTTCTTTAAATCTGAAAAGTAAATGCTTTTTTATTTGATGAAGAGAAGGACAAACTTGCTTTACAACAATACTCTGAATATTAAACACTAACAAAAAAATAGAAAAAAAAAGAAAACCATCTGAACTTCCAGCAACAATTCATATGCCATAAATCTATTTCACCAATTTGGTTCCAATTCAAGTTTTCAGTCAGACGTAAAATACTGTACATTGGCTAAATTGTATAAAATATTGTACATTGCTAAATTCAATACCTTTAAATTTTACATTGATAGAGATTTGATGTGTAAAAGAAAATGGCAAAAAGAAACACGGATGCTGTGATCGAAGTGTCTGGTTTTTTTTTTCTGAAATGCAATAAAATGTAATTTGGGATAATCTCAGGGAAAAGCTTCTGTTTACTTTTGCCAGAAATGAGCCCCTCAGGGAGGCCTGCTCCCACCTCAGAGCCAATACTCTTTTTGGTGCACACAGCAACACCAGCAGCTCTTGTTAGAAATGGGACAGGAACCAAGGTGCTGGGGTCAGGGCTGAGGTGTGGCAGAAGAAAAAGAGTGTTCTCATGGCGATTCCTGGAGCGACTTGAAGACCCTTTGCTAAAAAAAAGATTTTCTTACACCTTATGTGTCTGAAAGTCTTGAATTTGCTAGGTTTAAAAATCAGCGATAAAGGCCTTTTCTTACTCTTTCCAAGTTTTGTTTTGATTTGATACATTATACATGATAGGCATGAGAAAATCAAAATGACCATTACCCTGCAAGGAAAAAGGATGTCAAAGTCAAAATGTGCATTTTTGTGTCCTCAAGTTGTTTGTCATTGTGGTGCTCACTGTGAAGCCATTCCTCACACTGCATTTTTCTCCAAGTGCTGGTTCTTGTAGTGCTTTTTAACAAGTCCCTAACTCCCACATTTGAATGAAAAGAGAAAAAAAAACGGTGCTTTTGAAAGCCTTAAAGCTTAAACTAATACAAAAAGTCCAATCAGACCTGCAATCCCTGATGTTAATGAAGGTGTCACACGTTGTACAAAGAAAGTTGTGCCTGGCAATCTTCCATTTTTCGGATGCCTACACCAGTGACATTTCATCTCACATTCAAAGAGCTCCTACCCTTAATGAAATGCATAATTAACATATTCTAATTGTGCTGAGCGCAGTGATGATTTTGACAGAGCTCACTTTCCATGTCTAATTCAATGCTAATTTAATCTGTTCTTTTCCCGCCGACATGACCTTTCCTGATTGAGTTTCACCGAGAAGAATTTTTTGATGGATTGATTTATCAACCCCTCTGAATGCAACAAAAGCTCCCTGTTTCCGACAGAAGAAAGAAGAGAGAGGGGATGGAAAAGGAAATGAAATAAAAACTAAAATTAAAACAAATGCTAGTGAAAGTTAGACTGGAGGATTTTTAAACATTTATCTTCCACTCTTTGTTTTTTTTTTTGTTGTTCCTCTGTGACAACTTCGAAGGTAGAATTCACTTTTTTTTATTTTGTTGCCAACATTCCCTGACTCTGACAAGCTCTACTTCAGAGCTGTCATTTGCCTTCACTCACTGAGTTTGACTAAGCCCTTTCAGCTGGCTTACCTTGAATGCTGGGATCAATAGGTGCACTACAAAGATTAGCCGAATTTAAAAGCTTCCCTTTGAGATAAGAGGAACCCTACTTTATTCATAAAGACAGCTTTAATCTGCGTGTTGACTGGAGCTGAGCACCAAGTATAGGCAGCTCAGAACATACTGTACTGGTACAGAAAGTTAAGGCATGATACTGTCTTGTCCTGTGGTGAATGATCCTCCACAGATCCAGATCTGGACTGATAAGGACTGAAAGGGAATATTCAGCTGAGTGACGGACTAAAGATTCTATCACTTTGGAGGATGAACAAAAATTTGTAAGAATCCTTGTGAAAGCGCCTGAAACTACACATTGTTTGGTGTCTCAGTGCACACAGTCCTTCTTCAAACTTAACCAGGTCTAGTTTACATATGTTTTGTGCTTTTAACAATGTTTGTCTTCAAAACCAATTTATTTCTTCCTGAGCTTTTAAAGGTTTGGCCCTGCTCAGATGGCGTTTCACGGTACTCGTCTTTGACGTCACTGTGATTTGCAGAAGTGTTGAAACGGTTCTACCACACAGCTCTTAGAAACAGTCCCATGAATGGAATTTCCGATAAAATGTAAGGGAAACCCAAGGTAAAGTCATAGTGCAAACAATCACAATGTAATGAGCATCACACTGCAACTCACAACAGACAACCCACTGAAGGTCAGCAGGTGTGTTAGAGGGGCCAATAGGGGGCACTCATCCTGCGGTCTGGGTGGGTTCTAAGTCCCCAGTATAGTGATGGGACACTATACTGTTAAAGGGTGGCATCCTTCGGATGAGACATAAAACTAAGGTCCTGAATCTCTGTGGTCACTAAAAATCCCAGGGTGTGACTTGAAAAGAGTAGGGATGTTATCCCAGTGTTCTGGCCAAATCTCTCATTTGCCTTTATTAATCATAGCCTTCCAATAATCCCCATTTCTGAATTAGCTTCATCACTCTTTTCTCCTCCTGACTGATAGCTGGTGTGTGGTGAGCAGACTGGAGCTTCATCCAGGTGGTGCTGCACACTGGTGTTGGTGGGAGGAAGTTGCCATTACCTGTAAAGCATTTTGAGGGGACTGTCCAGAAACGTGCTATATAAGTGTAAGGAATCGTTATAAATTATTATTATTAACCATACCAAACAGAACAAAATAACAGAACCTTATTTTGAAGAAGTTTTGAAGTTGATGATATATGGGTTCCATAACTAAATTACTATCATTCTCTAACATCTTCACTAATGCACAACCAGACCAGTACTTTCCTCGGTGGGTGGGCCTTCATCAGCTGGAGGGTTATGAGCTGTTTTTTGGAGGAATGCTGTCTAATAGAGATCTGCATTTTCTGCTGCTTCCCATCAGGCTGAGAAACCAAGGCCAAGAAGCAGAATGCAGAACGTTCCTCTCATGTGTTAGCATGTGGTCACTCAAGACTCTGGACTTACTCTCACTGACAAGACAATGTATCACTAGTGTGTACCTCTACTGTGAATAAGTAAAAGAGCTCACTTTGGGTCAGACAGGAACAGACCCCTTAAAGATTAAACTCAAATAACTCTAGTATTCATGCTTTGTCAGCAGTTTAATGTTGCACAGAGACAGTGGGTCCTGAAGGTACTGGGGTACCGAGAAGAGTTAATTCCTGCACCAAATCACTGACTTTTCACAGTTTTTAATCAAACAACAAAAAAATGTCAAACACATAACAAAAACAAATACCTGATTTAGAATCAAATGTTTTATCTGTGGAAAGAGAGACCCCTGATTTTGTATAGAGATCAGGTTTTGTGAAGGTCTTGTAGGGGGAGCTCCGAGAAAATCAAATCAAATGAAAAGGAAAATCAACAACAGAGTAAAGAAGAAAGGGGAGATTATAATTATTTCATAGGCTGCTGCAGATTGCCTCAGCTAAGCAATCTTTGGAATGGTCCTGCAGCCAATGTTAAATGAAGGAAAATTAATTTTGCCAGGATATTCTAAAGAGATACCAGAGATTGAGGCTGAAAGGTATGATTCTAAGAAACATTGGAGATGTCAGGTTTGAAACATGCGCTTGGACCTGCAAATGTAATGAGGGAAATAGTATCATTTTTGGTAGTGTAATGAAGGGAAGAAATCAGCACAGGGAATCAAGCTGTTAATGCTTGGAACGGGAGAATCATGGGGGGCTGATAGGTTGATTGTTAAACACTTTTTCCTTGAATAATTGCCAATGGTGCTCCTGATAGGCTCTGATACAATAAACATGAATAAGTGGAGAATGAAAGTAGCTGATCATAAAGTGAAGACTTAACTCACCAGGAAAGACTACAGAATTGAGATTGGAATTTGCAAACTGAATGCCACCCACCAGGTAATGAGTGAAGTTAGTATCCGGGTGAGACAGTAATTCAACAGCACATTTTGGAATCTTGACCAGGTTGGAGAAAGGAACCAGTAGGCATATGGGGGTTTATGAAGCAGACTGCACAGGGGAAGTGTCATGGAGGCACATGGAGCGAATCTGGGCTTCTTCCCTTTAACTACAGATATGAAGGAAACAGCAAGATGAGGAAGGCAGACAGAGAAATAGGTTATACATTTGGTGACCTCTGACACACAGGATTGGATGGCCATGCAGCAACCTTAAAAGACAAGGGTTGAAAAGCCCTGTTAGTAAAAGCAATGGGGGAAGATATCGGAGGGAAGAGGAGGAAGAAGGATTAGGGTGAGATATGGTGATGACTGCAGGGATCATAGTGTATAGTGTATAGTATATAGTGTAGCCAAAGCAAATGTTACAGGACAAGGATTTAATGCCCGCAAAAACAAAGGCGTAAAAGTCTACACCTAGAGCTTCCCCAAAATATTTAATTTAACTTTGATTAGGGTAAACTGAACACATAATATCACTGTACAACAGGTGCTAAATGTGATATAGAACTCTGGGATTATACAGATGGAAGAAGAGAGAGGGCAGTAGTAAACAGTGTCCTGAAAGGAGCTGGGAGAGTGAATAAGAAGATTTATTTTATTTTAACATATACATCTCACAGGACCTCCCAAGAATAAAGTGATTGTGAGATGGGGTGAACCCAAGGCAATTTGGAGGAGCAGAATGAGGAATGGCCACAAACAGGAAGAAGACTATGGTGATAATAGCTGAAAAGAGAGGGTCTGGTGAAGGGTGTGCATGCTTTATTGAAGAACCCGCACACTGTAAGAGGTTACAGTGTGTAACCACTGAAATAGAAACCTCCACTAAGCTCTGCTGGATACCACAGGACATAAAAAGAGAGAACATGTTATAGGCTCAGCCTGCTGACTGAACTGGAGACACTGACCTGGAACCAAGGAGTAGCTTCAGGAACAGCAGGAACCAAAAGTGTGAGTTTTGGGCCACGGTGGATCCCAGGAATTGATATAGAAGGGAGGATGGAAGACAGATAAAAAATACAAACAGAATTTATGAACTGAGGAAGAAATGTCAGAAGGAGCTGGGGACAGAAGCTCAGTGGTTACATATTTTAACAAAATTAAAGTCTTATGAGCAGAAAAAAACAACATTGCAAGTGAAGCATGTAGTTGGAGATGATTAACAGGTCATGCAGACTGCTGTGAGGTCAAGGAAACACTGATGGCTGTTAGAAATATATCTTTAAAAACAATTGTTATTCAGAAAACATTGAAGTAACTCTTTCAACAATCACTTACGTTTTTAAGCTTAAACTAGAGCTTCACTCACATGGAAATAATATCCAAGGCAATAATAAAATTAAATTAAAAAGGTTAGGCCTGGCCGAAACAACTTGTTAGAGTTGCAACAGTGAGCAACAAACAATAGTAATGAATACACACAGAACACATGATATAGTATATTTAGATTTTTAGAAGCTTTTTGATGACGTTTCTCATAATGAATTCTCAAATTGCAGGCAGTGGGCATTTAGGGGAAATGCAAGTGTTTAGATTGAGAACTGGTTATTGAATAGAAAACAAAAGGTTTTGATAAGGGGTGAATACTCACAATTAACAAAAATCTAATTAGGAAGATTAGCAAACACTATTTACAGAAATTAAATGGGAAGGGTTAAGCAAGAAGTACTGTGTTGGGAAGCAATTAAAAAGATACACAAAATGTTAGGACATCTAATTAAAGGCCTAACATTTAAATCACAGGATGCTATGTTAAAACTGTATAAAGCACTAGTAAGGACTCATTTAGTATATTGTTTGCAATATTACTCACTGTGCTAATAAAAATACATTACTTCTCTGCAACCAGTCCAGAGAAGAGCATCAATAAACATTCCGGGCATAAAGGAATGTCCTGCACTGACAAGTGAATGGAACTGAACCACTTCAGTCTTGAACACACAAGTAATACGACCACGCACCACACCTGACCACATTAATTGCACTTGTTTCCTCATTATCCAATCACGTCCCCCATTCCCCCCACTATTTAAGATCCTTGTCCCAGTCAGTTCACTGCTTGATTGCTTTCTCTCACTGTGTGCTTTACCTGGATGATTTCATGGATTTTAACCTCTCCTTTCAACCTCTGGATTTTGCACTTTTGGACTGTGCTTCACGGACTTGTTTGCCATCTCGGACACTTGCTTTACATAGGGTTTAGCTTGTTTATTGGCGCTCTGGCATAACAATGAGATTCTGAGGGAACCTTAATCCTTAATTAATTTAAGGATCAATTTATTAATCCTTAATCCTCAATCCATCAGATTTTCTGAACATATACAGCAAAGTAGAAATGGAGGGCACAACTGGGAAGTATAGTATGTGAAAATGCAGCTGAAACTAAGAGGAGAACCATCTTGAGTGTTGTGGGAGTATAGAACATGTTACCCAGCTTTGTTGAAGTAGATGCCTGGCTTTTTTCAACAAACAGCTGCCTGAGGTCCTTGGATCAATTAACTACTAACTACCAAATGGACTGGATTCTCTGGTTTGTATCCTGTCTTATGTTATGGTGGGATGCATGTTGAATGAGCTGAGGTAAGGAGTCAGATGGGCTGAGAAAACAGGTCTGAAGGCAGCTGGGCTATGCTGAATGCAAGGGATGGAAGCAGAAGAAAAGATGGATATTAAATGAGAGACAAAAGTACACAGGACACCTGCTGGGCTCAGGGTGAAGGAGTTGTCATCGGGAGGAGGTAGGACTGAAAAGGAATACTTAGTCTGAAGGCACCAAGGGTTTTGGTTTTTAGCTGTGTAAGACACCTGGGACAGAGGCAGAACAATAGTGTTCCCTGAAAAGAGTAGCTGTGTTTCCCATTGGCTCTTGCCAATCATGGCCTCCTAATCCTCATCTCTGAACTGGTTTCATCACTCTGTTCTCCGCCCCACTAATAGCTGGTGTGTGCGGAGCGTACTAGCACACTCTGGCTGCTGTCGCATCATCCAGGTGGGGCTGCACATTGGTGGTGGTGGTGAAGGGGAATCCCCATTGCATGGAAAGCGGTGGAGTGTCCAGAAAAGTGCTCTATAAGTGTAAGGAATTATTATTAAGAAAGGGAAGCAAGAAAATTGAGCATGTGTAGACTTGGGCCCTGAGAGACGAGTGCTGGATGTGACAGAGAGAAACCAGAGTGTGCAGGGGCAGTGTGGGTCTGATTATAAAGAATAAAAGTGAATGTTATGGAGGGTTTAGTGGGGAAAAAGTGGATGGTTGTAAGGGTGATGATTCTTTGAGTACAGGAACTGTGGCAGCAAACTTGGCAGCGAAGCTGGTTGAGTTTTAGAAGCAAGAGGATGGAGTTGCAAGTCTGATGCAGAGGGAGCTGTAGGTTGGTTCTGAGGAACCAGAGACTCTTGCTTGATTCCAAAAAGCTCTTTGTTAGAGCAACAGAAGGAAATCTGAAGATCCACATTGAAGAGTAGTGTTTGTGTGACACTACAAGGTTGAAACAGAATTTCTTTCTGTTTGGAGCATGGTTTATGAGTAGATGAATCATGCATGGGAGAAAATGAATGAATCTGGATATGATTTATATATAGATTTCAAGAAATGATGTCTGGAATGACTGATTTAGAATACCAGGGGTGAAAGGTTTAGTTCATCTTTCCAAACTTTTAAATAGAATTTCTATTTGACATATCTGTTGTAATCATTATTCTGTGGTAATACATATTCCCATGAGACTATTAGCTGTGGCTTGTTGGGAAGCAGTTTAACATGTTCATCAGTATTTTCACAATATCAAGTTTAAGTGGTCTATTCCTCTCCTTTCACACACTTTCTTACTTCACAAGTTGCTTTAGAGATCTCTTGTGATGGAATCAAGTGATTTTTGAAAGACCGATATCTCAAAAATGGGACTTCACATTAATGGAACCTTAAACTTGATGTCTGGGATTTCTAAAACATTTTATAGCTGCTATTATGAAGCAAACTGCCGTCAAATATCATTTGTTTCATGTGAATCTTTGTTCACTGACGTAACTAGTGGAAAGTGTTAAATTTAACCTCTAGGGTAAAAATGATAAGAAATTCAAGACCACAGACTGTTTCATGTTATTGAATAAAGCAGAGGGGGGTTTATTTTACAACTATAACAATGCGAACAATGTCGGAGAGAATGCTTGTCTGGAGCATGGTAAAGTTTCTCGCAGTCAGTAAGGTGTATTGGAAATGACAAGTTCAGCAATGTGGTGATTAAGAGTACATTATAAACAGTCCAAGATGCTAACAAAAGGCAGTCAAGTGACACCTTTGCATAAGTGAACATAACATGCATTGACACTGCATACATTTCTCAAAAACGTCTTGAATTCTAAATTGTGCTGCTGTTTTTTTTTTCTTGGAGGTAGGAGGGCAAGAATTGAGCAAGGAGTTAAAGAACTAGACGCAGCATCCCTTCTGGGACAAGATACAGCTTGAGAGAGAGGTGGCCCGTCAAGCTTCCTCCAAATGTGTTGCCAAACACACTGGAAAAAAGAACACGATCCAATTAGAGGGTGAAGCTAAATCTGAACCGCTGAAGAAAAAGAACAAAAATGAAACCCAAAAAGGTATCTTTGTCCCATCCTTTTTTTGTGAGCTTTCTCTTTTTTTAAAAATAAAATGTATTTCATCTCCCCCTCCCTATTCTGCTCTATATGAAAAAGAGGGGGGGAAAGGAGAAGAAGAAAGCTCAAGCTGTCAGTCATTAGGAAGGACGGGGGGATTATGCGAAGCGCGGTGCGGTAATTGAACACCATCGGGCCCGCCCTCATTTGCATTTCTTGCCTCTGCTTCTTGATTGGCAGCTGTACATGAAATGCCACATCAGTTGAAAGTATGTTGTGAGCTGGCACTAACAATCCCGTGGCTCCGGGGAGACCTGCCATATTGTAATTTGGTTATCAGGCATGAAGGAAATAATTCTAAGTGCCAGAAAATGTGAGGCAGAATAAATGCTTCATTGCTGCAGGTTGCCTAGGGTGACAGTTCTTATTTAATGTACAAGAGCGTCCTGTTGCCTGCAGGATTTGGCACGAAGAGTAGGGGTGTGTAGAAAGAAGGGAGGGGGTCGGCACAAATTCTTTTTTTTTCTTAGAAAGGTGAGAAATGCATGAATAAATTAAACTTACTACAGTACATAGACTCACTGACCACTCAATGAAACGCTGTGTACATGGGCACATCCATCAGGATGTGCACTGGGGTACTGCACAGGGTCCAGAAGAAAGTTGTACAGCTCAGTTGAGAGGAAGTTATCTTTTTTTTTTTTTTTTTCCCTTTCGGTCTCTGAAAGGAGTCATAATTAAATTGCGAACCTGCCTCGGTGTAAACACACAAAAAAAAGAATGAGAAGAGGGCATTTTTTTTATATTCCAAGCATGACTGACCGGCAGAATGAGAGACGCTAGCCAAACTGTACTTTGATTGAACCTGAACAGTTCTTACTGTGGTGGTGTCTTTAGTCGCTTCATTTTATTTATTTTGATCGCCTGTTTTCACGAGGAGCCCTCCTGAGATAGAGCTGTCTCGTTGTCAAGAGAGTCCCCAGTGACAGCCGCCGCAGGCAATTGAAAATAAGAAAACGGAACACATACTTTACAAGAAGTAGTGCAGCACTAAGGAATTAGATAAAAATGGGACATAGCAGGGTCTTGGATTCACATGTTACTTTCTCCACAGAATTATGGACGAATAATGTACTAGTTATTAGAGAGATTTACAGCCTTGGGCCTAAGGGGGATAATTGGTTATGAATGTGTCATTTGAACTGCTACTGAGTATATGTCGCTATATTAAATTGTTCATCTTGCATCTCCATCAGAGAGCTTTAAAGGAGCCATTGCCAAAACTTTTGTCTTTATTACTTACACAGATGTATAGCCCTTTAAGCTTAGGATAGTTCAAAGAACAGCTTTGGTATGACCAAAATATTAATTTCAATAATTAACTAAGTAACTTTTGGAAGAATAGGCCAACATTTTTACAGTAGCTTCTCATAAGTCAGAATGATGTGGTGGTGTTGTCATAATATTTAATTGTTTAATGAAATAGATGGGGGGGGGGGGGGATAACTGTCAAGGAACATAGTGGATCAAGTTCCAGTTTGTTTCTCAAATGTTATAGAACAATTATTTCTGCTAGATTTCAGTTTGTATAATAAAAACCAAACATAAAATGGTGATCTCCATATGTCTCACTCATTATGTTAATTAACATAATCAACTATATTAAGATTTAAATTTCCTCTAGGTTTTGTTAACTGTACACCTGCCCTTCTTTACTGAAAGGGTCTGAATCTATACCACAGCAGACTGCAATAACTGCCTTCAAGGGAAAGCAGAGGAATGACTTTTGCTGTTAAGCTCAAAATTCCAAAATGCAGAGTTTGTGAACAATCTGTGGGTATGCTTGGCTATTACTCGCGTGTCAGCTTGAATAGCCTGTCTGTTTTGAAAGGTTTGTTTGGCCATCGTTCATGCTGCTTTTAGACACATCATTAGATAGCCTGTCAATTTCAATTACGTTATCTGTACACTATAAATATCTCTTGTCAGTTTCAACCCTTTCTCTTCTGCTCTTTGTAACCTCTACCTTCTTGGTCGTGGAGAGGTCCTGAGGCACTCCTGTTGATTCTCAGGGGAAGTGCTGCACAAGAGAGGAAGATGAGGCCTCCCCGCTGGACTCTCTTAGAAAACAAACTTGTTGTGTTGAGAGAATGAGCAGCACCTGGTTTCCAGGTAAATTAGATTTAATTTCTACTCCTCTTCCCTAAGCTCCGTAGTGATGCAGACTTTCCAATACAGCCCTGAACAAAGGATACAGTCCTTATTTTCTTGGGAAGAATTGCGTCAGTAGACATTAGGGAAAGCATAACATGCATCAGGTGGCACTGTGGTGCATTGCTGGCTCACCTGGGCACAATTCCTGGGATGCTATCTGTGTGGAGTTCTTTGCATTGGTTTCCTCCTTCAGTCCAAAGACATGCTGATAGATAAACGGACTAGGAGAATTGGCCCTGGTGTGAGTGTGTGCTTGTCTGTGTGTCTGCTCTGAGATTGACTGACTAGAGTCCCATACAGAGTGTATTCTGCCTAGCGCCAACTGCTTTCCAGGATAGGCTTCAACTCCCCTGCGATCAACTATTGGAAAGATCAGTTAGAAATGTTAGGATGGAATGGAAGATGCCCGTTTTGATGAGAAAATTATACTGTGCAACTGCCGGTAAAAATCTCACCAACTTCCGTGTTCACAAACCGCAAATACCCTTTAATGTAAATAAAAGTTCAACTACAAAAGTACGAAATGGCAATGGCAGGAAGCAATTGAAAAGGTGGTAAAGCTTCAGAAATTTTGCCTGACAGATGAATTCCTAAGCTATGTGCTAACTTCTGTAGAAACATGTATGTTTCATGAAAGGAAAGATGTAAAATTTTAACATTCCTTTGCAAAAGGAGAGCAAAACACTGATTTCAGTTGGACATTTTCTTACTTCTTGGCCAACCACATTCCAGCATCACAAAGCTGGCAGATACATAATGCAACAGACAGATGAATTGATGGATTAATGGAAGCTGACATCTTCCCATTTTCTTGGATGTTTGAAGGCTGGAAGACGGAGGCAGGCTGTGTTAGGCAGATGCTTTTCTGATATTGACAAACAACCCTGCAAACCACTGGGTCTGGGCATCATTAGCGTCACCCTGTGCACCGAGATGAGGCACAGCAGTTTGCTGACTCTCGGTTTGTGTTGATGCCCTGGGTGACGGCTCTTGTGTGGCTCGACTGTTCTAGATGATCCCTTAGCCTGGGGTGCTGGCAGCAAGGCTCTATTAACATCTCCCTACATCCTGTGCTCAGTGCGTCTTGGCAGGTGCGACTCCTCTGAACTGACATTCAGGCTGGAAAGCATCTGAACCGAAGCCATTTGATATTCCAGTGGGTTGTGTGGTCCTGGGTTCATTTGTACCTGCACAAATGATCTGTCCATACAGCTTACTGGAGGACATGGTCCTTTTCACAGCACCTAAAAAAGAAACACCATCAACAAGCATCAACAGACTCCAAATTGTATTGGTAACAAATGTGTGAGAAACTTAGTCCTGAAAGATGGTAAAGGAGCCTTGAGTGACCATCCCACTTTTGCATATTAAGTACGGCTTGTTTCTTGGCTGAAAGATCCTATTTTTCCCTTGGTCCCAGAACAGCTAGATCCTATTGCCGTCTTTCTGGATTTTTTTCATATCCCAAGTCTTTCATTCACTGATGTCAGATTGACAAGCCAATTGGCCATCAGTATAGGAAAGAATGTTGGTGCAAGATTAGTTTTCATGTTTTCCTTTTCCTATCCCTTCTTTCAATCATGTTTACAATTCACTGGTAAGAATTTTTAAGAAATGGAACAGCAGCACAGTCCAATGCACTCCAAAAGTATTTAGTAATTTATTTGCATATGATCTAAAGTATTAAGTCCAGTTTTTAAGCAAACTCATTTTTCACCAAATTGAGTTTTGAAGTCTAGGTCATGTAAAGAAATGACTCATAGTTTTGGATTTCATCTGAGTGTGTGGCTGTGTTTTGTTAATTGAATTCCATGGGCCTTCACCTGTGTCTTATTAATTTCTGATGTGACTGCATCATTTATGTATCTAGAAAATGATTAAAGCTACAGTTTTCTATACTTGTTACAGTTCGTCCATAAAGTGATAGTACTATTTTTTGTATTTTTGTACAAAATAATCTGAAAAGAAGCTACAGAAAAAGTAGTCAAATTGAATGTCTTGTAATACTAGTTAACACTGTTATTTTGCCTAACTACAGAAACAGTGGCACAAGTGAAGTCAGAGATCTTCAATAAGTTACTGTACATTAACCATATGTAGAGACGCATATCCAGAGCATTCCCGTTCTGTGGATTTTAAAACTTTAATTGCAGTTAACACAGTTGTATGCATATTAATATTTAATGTGTATATGTATAATACTCAATCTTGCTGTTACCTCTTGAAAAACATTGCATAGCAAACTCTGCAGTGGTAAAACAAAACATAGCTTTTGCATAATGGAAATCCTGTGGCAAGCTACTTCACTATTTACTTGTTCTGCAAATCCCCTCCATGATGCAAGATACTACAAGCAGAAGTTTCTAAATTATTCTGATTTAATTGCATGTTAAATCAGATTGATGGTTCCTGTTGAATGTATTACACTGTTACTGGAAGAAAGCAAGAGAATGAAGATGGCATCTTTTTATATATTTTTTCAAATTAATATTTAAAAGGTATAGCCATTTCAGTTCATTGAGGACTGGCCTACATAAGAGGTGTCTTTATACCTCCTTTCCATAGCTGTTTGATCTATTTTGGGCTTTACCAGCTATGTGTCTCTCGTATAAGCCAACACGAGGTGCTGTATACCTGAAGGCTGTTTCCTTAAATTTGAGGAAAGATGAATAGACTTCCAACTTTCACTAACCCAACTATGCATACTTCCATCTAACAGCTGAGCTTGTCATGGCCATCTTCCATTTGCTTACAGGAAGGCCAGTTCTGCTGGAAGGAGTTGTATATTTCTCACTGGCAACACCACAAGCTAAAAATAAATAAGATGCTGTTTAATGGTTAAAGGGTATTATGGCTTATTGAAGGCTACCTTGTCTTTGGCCAAATGAGACCCAGCACATGGGGAGTCCTTGGCCTGACCATTTAAGGACATAATCCATACATGCACAGTCTAGACCACAGGGCTTAAGTCAAGTTCAGACTGAATGAAAGCCTTGACTGCTTGAGCTAAAGAGCCCTGAGTAATTTCATTTGCAGAATGTTTTATACATTATTGGCACATTTTCATGAGTATGTGGGCAATTGATAGCTCCAATTAGAATGGTACACCTGGTGTGCAAACACTGTACATATAAGGGGCACCTGATGTCAGTTTTCCCTTGCTGCTTTTGTTTGTCTCAGTCTGAAGTTTCACTGTTTTCTGTAGAGCTCTTTAGGTCATGTATACATAATACTGAATTAAATGTTTCTACACCTGGAGTAAAGACATCACTGGAAACATTGCATGAGACTAAAATAACATGTTTAAGTGCCATTTCTCGTAATGGCAAATCCTTGTATCACTTTCAAAATAACACGCAAGGAGAAACTATAAAAGTTCTTATGTAAGCTGACAATTTATTAATACTGTCTTACCACTGAGAGACTTCAGAGATTACAGACCAGTTTGGTAAATTCACTATTTTGACTACAGGTCAAGTCCTCTGCTGTCATATTGTTGCAGTTTGTACATTTGGAGACTGTTACTGCCTGGCTGTATAATGAGGTTACCAATGCTAGATCGTGGTAGCTGATGAATGGATTTTTTTTAAGGCTAGCGAGCCAGCTTTCCATTGTAAGAATTTAATATTGGTTTTGTAAGTAAGTCAAAACTTCCTGGGAAAGGATGTATTATATTTTTTTCTTTCTTGAATCCCATGTTGTATATGGTATAATGGCACCATTTTTCGAGGTAAAACTCTCAAAAGCCAAGCGTAGAGCCAAAGTCATAGGGCTCAAGCCAAAACATTTCATATTCTTTCTATACTTCATTCCTTATGAAGTTTGGTGCCACAATATTTTTGATGTCTCTTTGTTATTTTATTCAAGGATTAGTTCTCCTAAATCGCTTGTGTTTAATCCATGCGACACTGCAATGATCAGAAGCATTCGGCTTTAACTGAAATGTCCCTTCTTGACAAACTTTATAAAAGAGGTTTCCAGCTGTGTGGGTTAGTTTTCTTTATAATAGCTAACAACCCTTAATTAAACCAATGAGAGGGTTAAGCAGACATCTCCTGCACAGTTTGTAATGTCAAGGAACCTGTAATATTTTATGGGTCCCTTCATATGAAATCACTGGAAAAAATAAGACTTCAGTGAAGAAAGTGGGAGTTGAAAGGGAAGCCAGCAGATACAAGGCTTTTTCCAGGGCCAAGGTCAGTAGACTGCAATGCACAAAAGTCTGACAGCGTTTTGTTTTGTCTGGTACTGGGTGATACCAACCAATACAGTGAAGTGTTTTATTTCTGAGAGGTTTGTTTTTCAATGTCCTTTCCCACATTCCACTTTATGCCCTCAGGTCTGGACTGTAGGTATCCTGTAAGTGCTAATTTGCCTTCATTATTGTCTCGTTTCATTCAATGTGTGTGTACCCAGCTGAAGAGAAGAGTTAGATCCCTGTACATTTACCCTGGTGTACTTTTTTCTTGTCTCACTCTACTCCCACCTCCTGTTTTGTCAGTGGATTTCACTACCATACGGTTTATGCCTCTTGCTAAAGATTCTCTACAAGACAAGCCTATATCTCTTTCATTTTTGTAAAAATGATCAATTCAATTAACACTTTTCATTGGAGGAAAAAAAAATTCTCCTCCAAAAAAAGAAATAAAAACCTCCTAGGAACAGAGAAATAACCCATCTGGGAAAATGGTGATAAAGGTGTCTGCATAAATACAGCTGGTGTTCACAAGGACAGTTTTTGATTAAATCTAACAAGTGTTGTCTTGCTGCTCCCATGCCCATACTGAGTGGCCCAGAAAATTCAGGTCATGAAGTAAGACTTTAAACTCGAACCAGAGGAAACAAGTGGAATCTACAGGGAAGTGCCTTTAAAATTGAGAACTGGAGGAACTTATTTTCCCAAAGGATTGTGGGAGTGTGGAACCAGCTGCCCAGCCATGTTGTTAAAACTACTACCCTGTCTACTTTCAAGAAACTGTAGGGTCAGATACTTGGATGAATTAACTGCTAACTACGGGACCAAAAGACGTTTTGAATCTTTTGATTCTAGTTTGAATCCCGACTCAGGCTTTGACTCACTTGTGTTAACCTGAAACTAATTACTAACCAGTTTTTGCTAATCCATTTGATGAGTAATATACAACCAAATCTCCTGGGTAATCCCAATTTCTTCAATTTCCTTACATGCCATTTCTTTGTGACAATAGTTTCCTAGTTCCATTCACAAATGAAATAAGTATAGGAAATTCTCTCCGTGAGAGTGACTTCTCATTGGATCAGAGTGATTTAGGACCGTCTTGAAATGCATTCATGCTTTCCATGGGTATATAGCTTAACGGTTCACAACATTTGAGAGAGTAAAAAGAGTCTGAAAGTTTTGATGACTCTGAAAAGAGTTGACCTACATCCTGGTATCGGTGGTATTTTCGGGAACTCTTCTCTGCTATCATGTAAAATTGATGTTGAAAGACTATGAAAAGGTAAATAGATTTAGAAAAGACAGTTGACAGAGAGATGGGTTTTCAATGTGTTGTGAGTCTTTAGCAGACACTCCACTGTGACAATGGGAGTAGCTCAATTCATAATCCCAGACATACTCTAGGGAGAACTAAACTTTATTTAAAATGATTACTTTAGTCAGACACTTTTTGCAGGATTCTGTGCTTAAATCCAGTTAAAGCTTTTTAATGCCTTTTTTAATTTAATTTTTTTTTTCTCTGTTGGGCTATCACAAGACCAGTCCTTAGGAATTCAAACTTGTTTTGAATCCAGAAAGGACCATCTGATGAGAGGGACCCATCAGAGCTGTTTATTATAAAAACCTAATCACCGTTATTTCAGGAGAAAACGTGTAAAAACAACAAATCATAACTAAAACAAGTAACAATCACAATGAGATTTTATTTTCTCCAAGGATTTTTATACTTTTGTATTATTTGCTCATAAGAATCAAGTCAATGAAAGGGTTTCCAAAGTCATTGCAAAAATAGGAAAGATTTCCCTTTTCAATTCCTCTCTCAATAATTTTGTGCTCTTCAAAAACAAAAAAAAATGGTCTAACAAACTTCATGCAAACAGTGAAGAGAAATGTTAATTTAACCCAGAGTAGCGTGTTGCAGGTGTCACAGGAGGACAGTGGTAAGCATTGCTGCCTTACAGTGGTGGGGCCTGGGTTCAGTCCCTGGGGTGCTATCTATGTGGAATTTGCATGGTTTCCTCCCACAGTCCAAAGACATACTGGTATGATAATTGGCTGCTGCTGTGAGCGTGTGGCTGAGTGTGCTTTATAATGCACTGTCGTCCTGTCCATGGTGTATCCTACCTTACACCTGTTCCTGTCTGAAATCGGCTCAGGCTCCCCCTGTATTGACTAAAGTGGTTAGAAAATGGATGGATTGTGTGGTGTTTAATTTTCTTACTGTCTGTTACCTCTCCTGGGAAAAAGCAATGATCTACCTCATGGTGAAATAGAAAAAAAATATTTCCTTGCATGTGCTCGACCCAGTCTTCTTTCTGTATAACAGAAATAAATAGTTCAGAAGGGGTTTTAAAGAGACCTTACTTCAAACTGTTAGAAGAAAGTTGTTTTTTCACCTCAGGTAGCCCGTTTGTTACTTTATTTCAGGTCTCTGTTCTAAACAGTTGTAATCAAAATATATTTCATTATAAACTTAACATCAGATTAGTTATTATAAATAGTCAAAGAGTGGCTGCTGCAGAAAATGCAACCAATGTTAAATAACAGGTTACAAATAGGTAAAAATGTGAAAATCTTATTCTCTACTGCATTACAGCTACTTCAGGATTTATAAACTCTTACTTATAGGCCAACAAAGGATATTCAATAGTCTTGAGCTTGTGCTAGTGTTTTTCTGAGTAAATATGCAACAAAAGTATATGAGAAGTTAAAATTTAAAAAAGCTGTTATTTTCTTGTTTTGCCAGTAAAATATGTGACAGTTGCCACTAGACAGCACATCTCTGTCTTACCCTTTTGGCTGAATGAATCTACATACATACTACTAAAGAAGCAATCATGTTGCATTTTATTATTCTCTAAAACTGTTTTCTTAAAACAAGACTCTGGGCACAATATCATTGCAATCAGTAAATTCCGGAACCTAATTTAATTGAAACAGGATACCGTCCTTTTTTTTTATTCAAAAGTAAATCTATTTATAAAAGAACAAGAAGCTACACCCAGCAAATTGACAGCAACAAAGGCCAGAAACACTGCAGCTTATGTATTATTGTTCTTCTTTTCCTTTGTGATGTGGACTTATGAATCAGTAAGCAGCTGAGCTATGACAGAAAGGCATTTCACATTTAGCTTTCACATCTAAGGCAATTGAGAGGGAAAAGGCAACCTTCACAACTTTGAAGCACATATAAAACTTAGATCAATTGTATTTTTCAAGGTGCCAAAGCTTGCCATCCTCAAACCCCTAAATCAACATTTCAAAGTCTTTAAAGTGCTTTCTACTTTTGCGGGATCACAGGAGAGGGGATTCAGAGGGGCTCATTTACATGGTTAAAAAAATCAGCCCCATCTCAAGAGGAGATGGGAAACTTCATGAGATACCCTTCATGCGGCTCAAAATAACCTACCTTCTGCGCCGGGATAAAATTATATATCCAAACAAACATCAAAGGGAATCCTAATTGACATTACATCCCTGTAAACAGAGAAGGCTGGACAAAGATTCCTAGACAATGACTGGAAGAGGAGGGTGCAGAGAGATAGAAGGGAGACGTTTCTGGATTTTTCCCCTTTTACGTCTGCGGTCGTTAAAAGAAGAGAGGCAGAAAGAATGAACCAGCTAAGTTTGAGTGACTCCTTGAGCAAGCGAGATCAGTAGACCTGTCAGTTGATTAGTCCTCCTTGATTAGCATTTATAAGAGCCCTCACGCTACACTATTTGCATTCCTATTTAGCCACGATATTGCGGGGGGCGCCCATGATTAAACTTGTCACGGGGCCTGATTGACAGGGTCAGATCTTCACTTAAACCGTTCTTTTGAAATGAAAAAAACCAACAAACGTGTCGGCTTCTCCCTTTCGCGCGCCCGCCGAGCTCGCCGGAGCTCTTGCTGCCTTGTCATCGCGGCTGGGTCAGGAATGTTTTCATTTTAGGGATGGATTCTGCCTGTCAAGCGAGCGGGACGGCGTGTAGTTCAGGAGATGAGATGTGAAGGGTGTAAAACAATGGAAAGTGGGAAAAGAAGAACAAAGACAAAAGCTCTCACTTTATTAGACAGATTTAATTACTCTGAATGGAGATTAAGACGGGCGACACAGTGAGCTGTGAAATTAACCCTTGATTACTGAAAAGGCAGCTATAGTTACTAGAACTGGGAAAACAACCATTAATAATAACAATTTTAATAGTATTTTACTACTGAAAAGTACGTTGGATTTGAGGAATCTAACTAGAAAGGGTGAAAGACCACTACAGGAAACATGAACAGAGAGAAAAACCTGTGGACACCAGCATTAAGGATTGCAGTTCTATGGTCATGGTTGCATCAGTGACTAATCTTTCTGAGAACCCGTGAAATGAATCATGCTGGGAAGTTCTAATCTCTTCAGCAAATGGCCTTCTTCAGTTACATTCCAGTTGCATGAAAGCTGAAAAAGCAAAGCAACAGAATTACAGTCCGCTGCCACCTCAAAGCCCAAACTCCAGTCAGACATTTCTTAACTGGGGCGACAACCTGAGTGGTTTAAAATACCAGTCAGACTTCATACATCACTGAATATTTTTTCATGATTATCAGCTTTCTCATTAGCCTAAAAACAAGAATAGAACACTACAACTCATCTGAAAAGTGGTATAAGGTAGAAAACTCCATATAAATGATATAAAGATGGGAGAGGATGCATTGATGTCCAAAGAGGGAATATATCACACTTTCATCAAATAAAGTACCTCGGACATGTATAGTATTAGCTCAAATCATTTTCAAAATTATGTTTTAGAAAGTGACAGCTACGCAGTGGTTAGCGTAGCTACCCTGCAGGGCTGGGCCCTGGGTTCAGTTTATGGGGTCTTGTCTGTGGTCAGTTCTTCCGGTGCAAATAGGAGTTTCCTCTCCTTGCTTCGCTTTCCACCCGCAGTTCAAAAACATATGATCTGCGATGGACTGGCATCCTGTCCGTGATGTACCTCATCTTTCGCCCATTTCTTGCCAGGATAGGCTCTGGCTTCCCTGTGATCCTGAACTGGAAGAATTGATGAAGAAGATGGATGAACAGAAGTTGTGAAACGAGCATGTGACATGTGAACTTGTGAAAAGAGCATGTGACATGTGACATGCAGACATGTCTGCTGTGGCTCAGCTCTCCAGAAAAGTGGGTTCTCAGGTGGTCCTGGGGATTGGGACAGGGAAGTATGTCCATTGGCAGGTTTGCAACACAGTTCTCACAGTATGAAAAAACTGACCATACTGTATGTTTTTGTGAAACAAAATCTCCTTTCATTTTCTAATTAATCGTCCCAAATAAGAAAAAAATGTTGTAAAAATTGTCATGCTCTTGGGGGTTTGCGGGATTTATAGGTGTCACTGTATTCCAAGGAGAATAGACTTACACTGACATGGTATCTCTCTCCTCACAAAGCTCTGGCTCAGAGAGCTAAAGGAACTCTTCACCATTCTCTCACACAAGCATCCACATGCTGTAGTACTACCAAGCCAACACTGGATAATTGTGGTGGTTCGAGCTGCAGTACTGTGTGACCTGTGAGACAGGAGACACATGGCTCACCTCACACTTCACAAGATTCACAGTTTCACCCAAAGTATCACTTTTGATGATCAACGACATCAACTGTAGGTCACACAGGAAGGATGACTAATCCTGTGCATGAAATGCTGAGGATGCTCTCTGAAGCAGTTATAAGGGTAACACATTCCTAGCCAAGGTGCTCGCTCAGAGTGCAGATTGAAGTCCTAGGTAACAGGATGTCACCTCTGTGATTGCCTATGCAGCAGTGCATGACTGGCAGACGGCTGTCAGGGTAAGGTAGACCTTAGTTGGCCAGGACCCAGCGAAACAAAAGTTCTAGTGTTTTACCAGGCACCTGCAGACTTGCAGGAACATCAGTGAGAAACAGGCATTCACTGTAAACCATACTAATGGAAAATGTGAATTTTGCTGACATGTGGACAAGTCAGAGGAGTACTGTATGTCTGCAGGTCCTGACAGCCCATGTGCAATAAAACAATTGTAGCCAGTAAGCCAGCTTTTTAAAAAATGTCAGTTAAGGAGGTATAAGTACAAAGTATAATATGTCCGACTAAGTGACCTGACTATTAATTCAAAGTTAAAAGTAGGATTTTTAATCCCAGTGTTTTGGCCTGCAAAGTTTTTCACATTAGGTCTTGCACAGTTTGACTCCTTAAAACTCCTTAATTCAGTTATTAAATATCTCACTTCACTCTTCCCTCTTGATCAGCACATTCAAACCATTGTCCCAGTATCATTACTAGAGACACTTTGCTGCAGGAGGTGCTGACCTTTGGATGAGATGTTAAAACAAGATCCTGACTACTTGTCATGTAAAATCCCATGGCACTTTTTCAAAACATTTGGGGTGTCCTGTTGAAAGTCCACACAAAGTTAGTACGACCTGGCTTATCGTAATATAATGGGTTTAGTTCACTACAAGTAGCTTAATTCAACTTCTTACTTCTCTGTCTGGTCTCTTGCTGGTGCGCAGTGCCTGCCATCAGCACCCAATCTAGGTGCTGCAGTTCAGTAGAGATGATGCAGATTCCCTACTGAAATTAAAGTATGTCAGATGAAAAATATGTTATTTGTTTACTTATTACTCATCTTACTATTGCGAATCAATAAATAAATTAGTAATAACCAATCCTGATCTTGTATAACTGAACCATTATATATAGATAATTTCAAGGTTAGAGACTTGGAAACAGGGGTAACTTGGGATCACTTTAGATATCTAACCAATTCTAACAAAAGCCAAAGTGTCCTTTGTCACTCAAGATGTGTCTACCAGTGAAATAAACAATAGTATTTCTGCACCCAGGCTAGGATAATATTTTTCAAAAATTTTGAAAATACTGTAAAAAGGACATGAAGCAGCTTTTCCATCAGTAGTGTTTACCCTGTTTGGCGTGTTCCGAGATTGACAAACCACAGAAATGTTCCTCTTTTTTCCTTATCTAGCATAAGAAGCTACTGAGTAATTTTCCCTCCTCATCTTTGGTTAATGAGTGTTCAAGCAATGAGGGGGTGTGAGAGAGCACGACCCATAGCGTGGTAGGAAAATGACGCAGAAAGTGGAGGCAGAAGATTAAAAAAATAAAAATAAAAAGCATGTTCCTTTATTTGCATTAATCCAATCTCCAAACTATAAAAGGGGTCGCAATCATGTCATGAATACTCATAAACAACCAGATATTACAGACACAGATCATTCTAATCAGCGAGACAGAGTTAAATTCAAGTTCTAGGCCTCGAGTTTGTCCCAATTTCTATTAGAGCTCAACAAGACTGGATGGGAAACCAGCTCACCTTGCCATTGCTGATACCGATCCGTACAGGATACCTAGTTACAGGACATAACAATAGTATCTGAAGGGAGGAAATGAACTTGAAAACGTATGGTTACGGATTCAAGCCTTTAACAGGTCATGTTTTCTCTATTTCAGGCATTTTTCACAGACAATTAGCAGAAAAGCTGTATAACATATTTTTAATTCCTTCAAATATGTGTGTCTGACTACAAAAAAGTAACCTGGTATATGTGAAGAAACGTCAAACAATAGAACATGATATTTTTCAAAGAAGGGGGTGGGGGTGTGCAGAATCTATAGTATCTGGCCTTCAAGGCATTGCTATCAGAGCTCTGCATGCCTTGTATATTATGACAAAGAAGCAACTCAAAACACTGGAGGCCAAACGTAGTGTGGTTAGACAAAAAGGGAATCATAACTATTCGTTATTTGTTAGCTGGCATGTCCAACAACAACAACGTCTGCTATTGCAATGTTCTAATCTATTGGAAAATTCCAGAATATGAGTCCAATTATACCAATGTCAGATGAGTCAATCTTTCAGGACCAAAAGATTTATTTCCAGGAAAGAATAAAAGCATTCCCAAAATGTACATCTCTGATGGAGAATGGGCAGGAAATTTCAAAGATCAGGGGGCAGAGAAGCAAGGAGAGAGTGTTGCAAAATAGAGTAGGTGTAAAAATGCCACCCCCTTTAAAAGACAGACACTTGTGCAAGCGTCTCTGTACTTTACTGAGAAATGTTTTCAGCTAGCTGCCTAGCGTTTGACAATGATTGCTTGGTGACTAAGTGGAATGGCAGCTGTCTGTTCATCCAGACCAGGCAGAGTGTTGCTACTTCATCAGTCCCCACAGCCTTTTCCTGTTTTAAAGGTTATTTCTTGAGAATGTGGCAATAAAAGTGAACTGCTTTCTCCCGATCAGGTATTGCACTTCAAAAAGCACACAGATTCTAACATTCAGCCTGCATCTCTGCAGCATGCATTCCTTCATTGTGTTTGTTTTTTCCTGATTTGCTGCTCGCTCACAGAACTACAGTTGACATACTGGGAGATCTCTATTTCAGCGAAGTGCTTGGAGCTCAAATGTGATATAGCTTCATAAGTGTCTGAACAAGAGGGTTTGTGATCATGTAATTAGCTGTAATTAATGAACAGAAAGTGAGGACTCGTTTGCACTTTAAATTATCCCATTAACTCTTGTCACCCTCTATATACACAAAACAGCATGAATTCAATTAGTTTTGTTGTGTTTTTTTTGCAAAAGCTATTATTTATGTTACCTGATGTTGCTCTCTTGTGGCAAGACCTTTTAGTATCCTGCTTGTTTTTACACTGCTGAGCTTTTTTAAGACACCGCACCAAGAACCGGTTTGGGCTTCTCCAGCTTCCTCCAGACTTATTTCAAAGTGGCCCCTACATGCATTTTATGATAGTGGAAAGATATTTAAATTGTTGTAATGCAGAAGATCCTAATGTACATCTTCTCATCTGCTAATTATGTAGAGTTGTAATAGGACTATGATATAATATTTGAGTAGAATATTTATATAATTATATGTAATTTTATTTTACATTGGGCTTGCTAAAACAGCCATATATACAAATTTCTTCTAAGTGCTTTAACAATCTCCTGCTGACATTTTATTCCAGTGTATGTGTGTTAGATCTTGTGCTTCTCCATTCCACTACTTTTTTCTCTTAAATTGAGTTTTATTGTTTAAAGCTGTGCATGTAATCAGTTTGAACAATGTAGATCTACATTTAGTAGGACGGCATCTGCGTAAACAGAAAGGTGTGAAAAGCTAATGTCATCGGAAAATCATAGCTGTGTAAATTGGTACTGAGCGGATACCTAGAGACAACCTTTTTTTTTCCTTTTTGCAGTCTTCCAGAATTCATACATACCTTATTTCAGTCCAAAAAGGAAAATATACATGATAAAAAACAATAAGCTCCAGGAGAATATGTTCAATAGGGAACATGGTTCAAGTTAATTATTGCTATCCTTTCCAAACAAAACAAATTTGCCCGTTATAGTTTAAGGGTATATTACACTCTTTTGCATTCTTCTTACATCCTATGCTTCAGCCATTGCAATATATTTAATACCTAAGGCTGGTTTTGCCAGTAATCACAAAGTAAACGCAAGATTGTATTATTGCTACAGTAAAATAGGAATTGCACCGTTAGACAAAATAATCCTATTTACATCATGATAAGTAACTTCTGGCAGGCTGTTTCTTTTAATTACTTTTCTATTTTATTTTATAATTCCTTTTAGAACTAATAAGAAAATATCATGTAGGATGCAGTGTATGTATCATACTGACTGACAAAGAAAATATAAAAAAGCATACATTTTCCTTATTAATGGTTCAAATGTCTTAATACTCTTATTAAAGGTATTTGCTATTATTATGCACAATAATAAGGTGATCTTAGCAGTCCTGGGTTCTATTCTTTAACAAATGGTCTTTGCTTTTAGGCAAATCTATGTAAAACAGAAGACCTTGTTTTTAATAAAATAGACTATTTCCCCCCTGAAGACTATTTAAGCTAAAACGCTTAAGAGACAAAAGTCGAAATGATAAAAAAGCACATTTTTCATTGCCCTCTGTGATATAAATTTGCATTCATACTCTCTGAGGGAATTAGAAGAGATTGCAGAGCAATATAGCAAACAGGCACTCTACGTGGATATCACAGGCTAGCTGCTATCAAAATTTAGCTTTGCTTTCTGGTGACTCATTAAAGCAATCTTTATGTTATTTAAAATAGGACAGTCCCAATAATGGTTTTTGAGTGCTGTATGAGCTTTAGATTTTCGAATTTTCAGATAACCCGGAATTTTCCAGCTGGATTGATAGTTGCAATGAATTGCTCTTACATTTTTAGGTTTATTGCCAAACATGCCATTAGGTTTTTCACACACACAGCATTGATTTCCACTTTGTAACCTAGAGTTGCTGAGCTAGTTTATTTTAGGAACTTGTTGTATTTGGATTTGATGGTCTGGGACTCTTTGGTCTCATTGTAATGATCGAGCTTCTAGAGAGAAGAAAGAGGTGCACTCACCCCTCTCGTGTTCTGTATTTCCCTCATTAAGAGTTAAAAGCACATATTTGCTATTTGTCCAGAAACCCATCCCACACCACAAGGAGGTGTATGCTTATCAGATTTGGTTTAAGGTGACTAAGCAATCCAACGCATTCCAAGTGAATGGCTGATTAAATGCTTATATATACAGTATATGACAGGTGGTTATGAACCATTGTATTCAACTCCAGGTTGAATATCCTTATAAATACGCATACAATTTAAGTTGTACAATACTGTAAAATTAAAGATGCACTATACGGCAAGACAGAATAAAAATAAACACTTGTATCCTGTAGTAATAGAAGGGTAACAGAACACCACATGGTAACCTACTTCCAAAAGCAATGAATGGGTAAGAGATGGCACAATGATCTGCAGCTGGTAAAGCTGTTTAAACAGAAACAATTAGTAAGGGAAATCTAGGGAAGTCGTAAGTCATACAACATGATATTAGATCACTGACAAGGCTGAAAAAATTTGATACCTTACAGGGTCACTGAGGCTTGCGAAAATCAACTCAGAGGTTAGGAAGATGTTGAGACTTGGGATTGGTTGAGCTTGTGGTTGGGTCCTATTGTGCTACTGTCAAAGTCAGATGGGACTTTCAGATTCTGTAGTGATTGTAACTCAAGAGCATCTCCACATTTGATGTTTGCTCTGTGTTTAAGACAGGTGAACTGCCAAGCTGACCGTTACCTATAGCACTACCCAAGGCTTAACAAAAGGGTTTAGGCAGGTTTCTCTAGGTCAAAAGAGAAGGCATTTTGTGCTACACCACAAAGGACAACACATTTCTTCTGGCAAAGTTAGAAAAGGCAAAGTTTAAGAACTTTTAAAAACCTTTATTTTAAATAATGCATAAAAGTGTTTCATTTTAGATTACTTCAGGATTGGAGTTAATTCAGAAAATACAATAAAAGTCATAAACTGTGAATAAAATGAAGATCGACATTTCACTCAGAAGCCTTGACCATCTCTGCGGTTATAAGTGTAATTAATCTGGGCGATAAAGCATTTTAAAGGCGATGTAATTAACAGTTAAGAATTTAACGCATTTTAAATTTTGTCATTTTATTATATACGTGAGCAATTAAGTGGTTATATAGGGGTAGCTGCCTACGTGCTTAAGCAAAAGTCTTCAACCAATGTGTGCTACCTGTTCTGAAAAACAGATGTGAAACTAGGACCTTGCATAATTAAAGAACTTAAAAAAAACCAAAAGCATGGAAGAAAATTTGCATAAAACACAACAAAGAAATTAACAGATTGGGTTACAAGTCTTCTTATAATTCACAAATAAGTGTATTCTTATGCGAATTTAAAAAGGCAAAGGGGAAGACAAAATACTGGAGCAGATGGCAAGAGACAAGACAGAACCACAAGAAGGTTCATTGAAGACTATTGGAGAGATCTTCAGTCAGCACTAAGCTGATACAGACTGATGATGATAGATACAAAGACGGATCACTTACACTCACCTTAACATCTAAATAATCTAGTCTAAAGATGATATCATTAAATACAAAAATGGATCAGAAATCTCTACAATTACACACAGCCGCTGTAACAGGATTTAGCCTCAGACTTCTGAAGCACAATATGGAGCGTGCCACCAACCAACAATATTGCCATACCTCTTTTATGCTTATATCCAACCCTTGTCCAGGGCTTTGATCTAATATAAAAACGAGGAAAAGAAAGACTTTTAATGAATCCAAAACCCCAATTCAGTCTAATCAAGCAAGCATTGAGATGAGTCATGCTTCAGTGATCTCTCTGACCACTGATGAATGTCAGGAGGAGAGGCTGAGGATGGAAAAAAGTGATGCAGTACAGTATAAATTCTAATTATTTTCCATGTAGGGGTCTGTGAAATTGGCAGTCCTTTCCATTGGCAGTCAATAGAGCCATTTAAGGAAGTAATGGTCGCAGTCACATCCACCCTGTAGCTGGAAGAAAAGAGAGATATATTCTATGGTTTATGAGATTCTTACAGAGGAGAGGATGAGATGTCGGGGGGGAAGGTGAGCACAAAATCTGAGAAATGATTTTATTAAGGTAATGCAGACGTAATTAATGAATCCTTGCAGTAATTGGGAAGGTGTGGGATGTTGTAATATCGTAATGATAGTCATCCTTTCCCCACACCCCTCCTGGCCGCCAAACCATCCCTCATCATCCCCCCTGATCTCAGGTGCTTAACCATGCAAATCCTCATGACAGCCTTCTATGTCTCTGTCTGCTTAATTGGGCAGTATAGAGTTGTTTATAGATATTGCAGACATTTAGGCCTCAGTCGGGGGCTGCTCAAAAATCATTAGCAAAGGCCTCAAAAACAGGGCTGTCAAGTGTCTTCCCGAATGTCGGGCGGGATAAAAAAATGTTGCTTCATCGTGTGCTGTATTCTTTTTGGCATCTGGACTAGAGAAGCTTCCTGTTAATAATCAAAATAATTATTTATTAAAAAAGGAGGGAGGGGAGAAAAGGGGTGGGAATGAGCCTGAGTAGAAGGAGATGAAGTATTCTTACTGGTAAGGGACTGCGATTGGTTTTATTCCATCTACTATCTGAAGGCAAAGAACGTAGCACTGAGGACCGATTACGCTGTTCAGAATCTGCTTATCCGATTCCTGCCCCCTCCACTTTTTTTTACCACAAGAAAATAAAATTTACCAGGATTTTCTTTAACTATTCTCATGTGTTCTTGACAGGGAAAACCCCAAATTCAGCCACTCTGAGTACTGTAAGGACCAAAAGCTATACTGTATAAGTATCTTTTTAGCTTTTAAATTCTCTGTATGCGTGAGTCCTGCTCATAGTTAACCTATAATGGAGCTCACGGAGAATCCTGCAGGATTCTGCCTCTCTAAACAGCGAAGGGCTCATAATCTGTGATTTAATGATGTTTCTCTCTCTCATGCTGAGCACCGTCCTTTGATTTTCGTTTTTGTAGACTAAGAAACAAAGCACAGCTTAGGTGTTTGAAATTCAAGGATTCTGAGATTACTGTGCAGGAAGAAACCTTCAGGACAGCCATAAACAGCACTGTGGGGTGCATGAGGCATCTCCATACCCCACTAGGAGCAAGAGGTTTTTTCAAATCCATGTTTCTAAGGCCCTCTCATCACATCTTCCAACATTCTGGGGGCTGAGACGTGAATGAAAGCTGCAGCAGATACTGCATTTGTGAGATTAATATTTTTATTAGTCTCCAGTTCATTAACCCCAAGGACTTTTTTTTCTGAAGGAAAGTTACACAAAGACAGTCAATTACCCTGGAGTCTAGATGTTACTGCTACTTCAAAAAACCTACTAGAAAATATTTAGAAGCTTTCATGAAAAAAAAAACAGTTTCCAATATGTTCTTACAGATAAAGTCTGTCGTTTTCTTCAGAGTCTCTCAAGTTAGTCTCAAACTGTGGAGATTGTATTGCATGCAAAATATTTTAATTTGCAACGTCATGCATAGAGGCTGCTGTCTCTGTGCCTTTTGACCTATAGACTTAAGCATTTTTATCACTCTCCTTTGAATAACACCATTAGATTGCAGACAAGGCAACTTTCTCTATTGCCCCAAGGACTTTGGAAAACATTCCCAAAACCCATTAGAAAGTACTTGGTTTCCTTAAAATTCATTTTAAAATACACTATAATGTTACCCTTCTACTTCTATTTTCTCTCATTCTGCCAGGTTTTGAAATGGCTTTAGTTGTTATTTGCCCTTCATTTAAATAATTTATTTTTCTCATCTCTCACGCTTAGTCTTTTATGAATGTCCCAGTATATTTAATTCCCCTTTTCTTAAGGAATTCAATTCTAGTACTCTGTATTCTACTATTAGTATTCTAGTATTATTATTAATTAGTACCAACATATTTGGTTGACAGTTTTATCCAAGGCAATTTACATTTGTACTCATTTATAAGGCTACATGTTTTACTGAAGCGATCAGAGTAGAGAGCCTTGCTCAAGGGTATAACAGCAGTGTTGCAGCTGAGATTGGAACCCACATTCTTATTCATGCATCGATTTTCTAAAAGCATTATCCAATTCATAACGGGGGGGGAGCCTGAGCCTATCTGGGCAAGCAGCAAGTGTAAGAGAAGGTACACCGTACATGGGACGCCAGTCCATCACAGGGCACACAGACAGACTGAAACGCAGACATGCACACATTCACACTGTAACGATGTGTTGGTCAGGACCCTATGCAGACGGTATAATCCAGAAGTAAGTGAAACGAACACGGGGAGGAGACGACGAGGAACTGGGCAGGTTGACAAACTGGGGGGCTTGACAACTGTGCACCGGTGCTCGGGGGGGGGGGCGGGGGCGTGGCCAGGGCGAACAAGTCCAGAGGAGTCCAGGGGGTAATCCAGGGAGAAGTGCAAAAGTCCAGAGCCGGGTGATCCATCCAAGACAAAGACAAGATTTTAAACACCATAACGGGATCCAGTGCAGGGACGGGGAATAAAAGTGGGTTAACGAGGCCAGGCGCTCCCAGCCCCGGACCCAGATGGTCAGGACGCCGTGGTGAAGCGGATGCCGTCGGGTCTCTCCTGGACCCGCTGGTAGCCGAGCTTCCGGGCGTCCATCTTCCAATGCTGAGCCAGGAATAGTAAGAGCGTCTGGCTTAAATAAGGAGGGGCAGGATAGGAGGCAGGTGCACATAATCAACTAAAATGTGAAAGAGCCGGAGCGCCCTTAAGACGAGGGATTACGATCATGGCACACACCAGGACCAATTTTCACAGAAGCCAATTAACCCACCACTATACCTTTGGAATGTGGGAGGAAATTGGAGCACCTAGAGGATTCCCATGCAAACAAGGGAGAACATACTAACTCCAACCAGCTAGGATTCCAATGAATCCAGGACACCAGCTCTGTGAGGCATCAGTACTAACCTCCATGCCATCCATTTTGCTATAAATATTGTATGACATCATTAAACAAGTTGGAGTACTTTTACTGTGATCCACAAAAAGACACATCAACAGAGTGCTTTGAGATGCTCAGGGTGAAGTTACTACAGAATGTCTAAGTCAGCGAACAGAGCCCAGTTGCACAAAACACTTTACTGTGTTCCCTGAAGCATTTCTTGGGTTTAAGATTGCTGCACAAATCAGTCAAACTTGAGGGTAGTAGCCGAGTTTAAAAAAATCTCAGATATTAGTATTAGTATTAGATTTAATATTAAGTATGTAATAACATTTCATACTAGTTAAAACAGATTTTATTCATGTTTATTTAGATTTTATAACATTCAACACTTTTAAGATACTCTATCCTCCTTGGGCTGTTTTTTTTATTTTCAAACTAGATGTCAGTCAAATTTTTGCCTGTATCTTCTCTTCTCGGTTGTCCACATTCTGCAGTGTCATTGCTCAATGAAAAAGCAGATGGGTGTACTCTGAGAATTTAGCTTTCGAAGCAATGCAACATCTACTTACCAGGGTTGGTTCACCCATCAGTAATCAATAGACTCCATACACTGCCTACTAAAATAAAGCACCAGTAGTTGAAACCTGTCCCTGTAAACTCCAGATAAAGAACCAATGACAGAATCACTGAATTCTGAGAAGCCAACTGGGGAATTGCTCAAGTATAGCTACAGCTATGGCTGCTGTTATAATTAGCATCATGATAGATCAATAGAAAAAAAACAATTACAGCCATCAGGTGCAGTATGTACATTATCAAGGATGATTACCCCTTGGATATTGGCAAAATGTGATGTTATCAGATGAGCCCTGTTCTGTGGCTCATTTGTCAAAACCAAAGCATATTATTTTTACAGAAGAAACCACACAAGGTTTAGTGAGGTTGAACTATAGGAATACCATTACTTTGGCTGCAGTAGGATAATGTTGAAGTGGCAGGAATTAATGTAGAGTCTGCTTCTTGTTTCCAGTTGTAAACTCACAGTACAGTGTTAAACTGACCAAATTTTGAGACCTGTGATCCACCTGTTGCTACAGCAACACCACTGTTAATGTAATGTCTTAATCATATACAGTATGAATAATGCTTTTTCACACACAAGAAAGGTCACCCAAGATTTTGTGCATCAATCTGGAATCAAGATTCACTCACTGGTTCATGGTATCATCAAGATTTTAACCCATTCAAACACTTCTGAGATGAACAGCAAAATAACTTGTCCTTTAAAATATACTACACACATGAGCAGAGATGTTATCTTAGTGTGAAAGCAGCTCAATGTGTCCTACTTTTCTATACAGCTGCAGAGGCTAGTGCTGGCCAATAAATCAATTTGTGGGGCTTGATGAGCACAATTACTTTTTTCTTGTCATTTTTTTTAGTTAAGGTTTGGAAATAATACTGCGTAAAAATGAGGATGATATAAATGTATTTTCCTAAAACATAGATATCTTTGTATGTCTTAACATCCAAATATCTGATCTTTAAAAATGTGTGACACCTTGATGAGGATGAGGAAATTGTCTCCAAAATTTGATGGAGAGCTGATATTGTCCTCTTTATCACAGCAATAAGTAGGCAGTGTTGTTGTGTGCTGGTTGATAAATCAAGCGAGAGCACTTATTTGAAACATAGCTCAGATATGAGAAAATAATAATAATAATAATAATAATAATAATAATAATAATAATAATTGCTTACACTTATATAGCGCTTTTCTGGACACTCCACTCAAAGCGCTTTACAGGTAATGGGGACTCCCCTCCACCACCACCAATGTGTAGCATCCACCTGGATGATGCAACGGCAGCCATAGTGCGCCAGATCGCTCACAGGTATAAGTATAAGTCTTAAAATGTCAATTTTAAGACTTATACATTAAAGAAAAGAAACAGACTGACCAGACAGTCAACATACTTAAAATGTAAATCACAAGGTGCTATACCAGGCAAGTCACACCTCCTCTCTTGTTATTCAGCTTTCCTAGCTAAACAAGTACTGGGTTTCCAACACACCTAGATATCAAAATCTATGGTACAATGCAAGAAATTAGACAATTATTTCCTGTTCAGGAAGACAGATATTAGTGAATGCTGTACACAGGGTTTAGAAAAATTTGAATGGAGCTGTACAGCATATGCAAGCAACAGAGAATAAAGTAAAATGAATCATTCACCAGACAGACTTCACAGGAAGGGATGTGTGCTGTATTTTTCATCATAGTCCTCATAGTCCACACGCCTCTGCCTCTGCTCACAAAGTGAAGGGCTGTATGATGATGTCTAGTCCAATAGCCTTTCCTGCCCCATCACCTGGGCGTCATTGTCAGTCCTGAAATTTCAAACATAAAGAGCTTCCTCTGCTGCTTGGCTGCTAGTGCAGGACATCTTCCTGCAGCCTGTCAATGTGTGACCACAAAACGAGGTCATCCATCGTTGGTGGACCTATCATTGGATGGACCATTGGATCCATCCATGTTGTGCTACAGATTGGTGGTGGTGGTGGGGAGTCTCCATTATCCGTAAAGCGCTTTGAGTGGAGAGTACAGAAAAGTGCTAGATACTGTAACTGTAAGGAATTATTATTATTATTATTATTATTATTATTATTATTATTATTATTATTATTATTATTATTATTATTATTATTAAGATGTCACTGTTTGCCCCACAGTCTGGATTGCGTATTGACATGATTTAAACTATTGGGCCCAATGAAGGACAGTGAGCATACTGAGTTATTTATGGAGTTTTAAAATTGTGGCTCTATTTTTGTCAGACAATACAAATACATGTGTATCATGTACTGTAAACTGCACACTATGCATTTGTATGTTCAGGAAAAACCCTTTTTAATCAGCAAACATCTGACTAAGAAAAAGCTAAGCATTTGACAAGTTATTTGATTTTTTTTTCTGTCAAAGTCAAATTAAAGACCACAAACTCCTATTGTCTGCTCTCTCATAAAAACACAGGTCTCATTACTGAAATGTTTCTTTCCATCAGTTCTTTCACATATCACTTTCCGAGTGACATTGAACTTCTCATGCCCTGGCCACAGACACACATCTCTGAACTTGCGCAATTACTCTTCATCCTCGCTAACAATTTAGTAATGAAGTATTGATTTCCAGATTCGTTCTTATGGACGATATTAGATTTTGTTTGATAAACTGTGCTGAGTGTCTAATCTCCACTGTCCCTTTTGCGCTGTCGGTAAAACAAAGTGCCACTGGAGAGATAATGACCAGGGAACATCGATGAACTCATTTCATCAATTTGTAACACTTGACAATGAAAAACAGGCACAATTTTTCAAGTGGTAATGTCCAAGTTTATTGCGCAGGGTACGGACTTATTGGAAGGCAAGCGTCCTGTGCAGCATTCATCTCTAATTTATAGCCCCCCAGTGCCAGTAAGTTTTAAAGGAAATGTTTGTATCCAGTGAAGATATTAGTGTTGCACCTGGGTTGTCTGATTTCACAGGACACTGGGGATCTATGTGTCATGCCAAAACGAAAAAAAGCAGAGCATCAGAGTGATTCCAAGTTGAGAAAGGCTTTGCCACACATTAATCTTGTACAGATGTAAACCACTAATCATGTGGATGTGAAGACATGGTTTCCTAAATAAACCCCATTTTCCTATTTATCATCGATGGGCCAAAAACCTTCCCTGTTCCCATCCATGAGATGCGTAGCAGCTCTCAAAACATTTGTGAACTCCTGCAGACACAGGCAGGGCCAACAGAACAGGGCCTGTCACCTGGCTGCTTGTTGAAGAGTCAAAGTGGCCAGCTTCTCCAATGCTGGAGTATATAATGCTTGCCGGTGATATATTAGGAGCTTTGGAAAAGTATAAAGGTCCAAAACCTGCATGATTTAAATGACTGAAAATGATTGAAAATCCTGCTTCATGTATACCCAGGGTTATTGAACTATCAATCTGACAAGCGGAATGTCTAAGTTTATATTGAAATCCAGTTCCATTCTATACAACACTGAAGTGCTGCGAATCTTGTTCAGTTAGTCAGGCAGCGAGAGGTTCATTAATTGCGTGTAGTCTATTAAGCCCATAAATGCAATGGGATAAAGACCTGAATCTTTCTGTTCCTGTGTGCACTGAAATTAAGTCCAGAAACCTGTAAACTACTGCCCTCTGACAGCTGAATTTTTCAGTATATGACTCCTTGCTCATTTCTTCTCACTAAATGCCATTTTTCAAGTTGGCTGTTATGTTGTAAGAGATGACTGGTGATTTATATGGATGTCTGTTTATTTGTCTGTTACCTTCTTTATCATCCTTCTCACTCTGGTGCATGGATGGTATAGTCTATCCTGGCTATGCATAACCATTTTATGATAGTTATTCACATTTTTTGTTACACTGAAGAATGTTCTTTTTTTGCTTGCCAAATATGGGTCATATGGGTATTAGGCAAGACTAACTAGGAAGAATAATGTGAAACATTATTAAGCTACAAGCACAGAGAAACGTAGCTACAGAAATGTAGATCTCAAATAAAATAATTGTTTATTCATCATTCGTCCTTATTTGCAATAGAAATCCCGTGCTGAGCAGCCTAGAAAGATGATCACATGATGTTAAGCCAATATGATTCCTTCAAAGACGCTTGAATCAATAGAATGTACAACAGTGAGATAATATTTTATGTACAATTTCTTCAGGTTAAGTGACTCAGTGGTCAACAAAGCAGCAGATGCTTATTGTCTTAAGTAGATAGATTGTTTTAATAGATTTTCTTTTGTCTAATTGATTTCTTTTGCTGTTATTGTGCCACTAAGACCCTGTGTTTCCATTTCTGTACTGTTCTTTTCCGTCATCGGACATTATACATAGTTTGATCATACGCAAGGACAAATACTATAATATTAACAAGGCAATGAGAAGACCATGTGAATACCCAAGTTCATGGTACAGCTTTCAGGAGGGGCCATAAAAATAATAAAAACATGTGTAGGAGCATTTCAAACCAACGGCTCAATAAGATGTGCAAACATATTTGATCTAAATAATCACGATAAATAATAAATACAGTAATAAAACATGTTTAAACTATTTTTTGTTTTCTTTTTATTTGTTTTCATAATAAAAGCATACATGGTACATGAGAACAAATTAACCATTAATCATTCGTCTAAGCAAATAAGTCTTTCAGGAATGTTTAACACTGCCAATCCAGAGAGCAACTCCTAAAAGCTGACTAAAAACTGTCTAATTGAGTTATGATCCGGAGTAGAAGTAGTTTGAATTTTTACATCAGATGTCCAAAGCTGGTATTTAAGAGCACATATCTGTCTCGTATCTTGGTGAGAAATGGGTGGATTTTAGGTGGAGCAGAAAGAGCCTTAAATGTTCAAAGAACGTTATAGACAGTTCAGTGTCTTTCCCTGAACTATTCATAAAATGGCCACGTTGACGATCTGTGATGTAATACTCCGATATCATTCAACAGAAAAAAAACAAGACATTGAAAGGCAATAAAGATCACTTTATATCACATACTGTATGTTAGAGGGCTGAACAACTGATTTTTTCAATCCCTCTCACTGGTGGGGATTCAGATATAATGTGCACCTCTGTGGTCTTTATTACTTAGCAGAAAGCAGAAAGAGACTGACAGCCACACAAACACCTTATCAACACTGATCCATACCACAGCCGTTTCCAAGATAGGATAATGTTACAAACAACTGTGGCTCCTTGACAGCCAAGATTCGCTTTGCAGCAGGTCTTTCCAGACCGCAGAAATTTCACAGGTGAATGCACACTTCGGGCTCTCGGAAGGCTTGGGTGAAAAAACGCAAGAGAAAAGGGTCTTATCAGCCCTTGTGTACGTGTGCAGATAGGTGATATCTCACTCAACACCACTGGTGTGATTTATCAGTGTTTGAAATTGGGAGTGATAAACGCTGTCTCTTACTCTAAACAGCAAAGGGAGAAACCTTCTCAATCCCATTCCCCACCTTCCTACATGATTTTTGTCTTTATCGGGGGAAAAAAAAGTACTGGGTGAACAATTAGAAGATTTTACATTTTTCAATGTCGCCTCAGTCATCACGAGAACAAACCCCAGTAGACTAAGCCAACTCTTTTTCTGTGATCTGTATGTCTGGTGGTTTTCAGCTATTTTGTGTTCCAGCCAGGGAAAACAAAACAACACAATCCAAAAACATTATTACGCTTCAAGTGGTGTCAAGTAACATGAGAGAAGGCAACTTATTACTTTCAAATGATGATCAAATGAACATTCCATTTACACAGGAATTTCTTTGGGATGAATGGTATTTCATGGTAAGGATTGTGGCAACCTGGAGCCTATCCTGGAAGCACAGGACACAAGACAGGACAACTCCCTGGACAGAATACCCTCGCAGGGCACACACAAATATATGCACATGTAGTCACACAGGGGCAATTTAGGGATACCTATTACTGCTTCAGTTCTGCATCTTTTTGAAGGTGGAGCACCCAATTGTGGTGTTAGATTAAAATGGGTGTCTGCTTCTTTATGGTTGAACTGTTGTTGTTAACCGGGGGTCAGAAAACATTCCTGTAAAAGCTTTAAATGAAAAGAAATGAAGCCACCCACTTTTAAATCAGTTGTACATTTCAGTTAAATAATAACTTGTATAGTGCTTTTCTGGACACTCCATTCAGTGCTTTACAGGTAATGGGGACTCCCCTCCAATATGGAGCCCCACCTGGATGATGCAATGACAGCCACATCAGCTGTTATTGGAGAGGAGAGCAGGGTGATGAAGCTGATTCATCGATGGGGATTATTAAGAGGACATGATTTTTAAAGGCCAGGGTGAAAGGGAGATCTTCCCAGGAGGCCTCACATCTAGGTACAGGCCAGGCTCACACTTGCTTTGCTTCAGGGGGGTTGCCAGCTTTGAGTTGCAGGGTGATATAGCCTATTTAACCCTTACAAACCGATAACATGATCTGGGGTTAGATTCTTCTGTGACCTTTGCCTCAGTATATGGAAACTGGTTTGTGGACTTAATATACTGTTAGTCTCAGGGACAAAAATAACGGACAGGACCGCAGTAGGAGGCGGGCACCAAACCGAACAGAGAGAAAACCATTTCGGGAATCAAACCCGGGGCTCAAGAGGCAGCGGAAGTGTTTTGAACAATCGTTGATGACCGACATTCATTTACTGCTGATCATTTTATAATGTAACAGCGGTGAGCCTACTAGTGAAAGAAAAAAAAAAACGAGCTCTAATTAGATAACCGCCCCCAACATGCAAATACAATTCTAAATTGGAAAGAGCAGCTGAAGTAAGGTTCTGTGAATGATTTCTACAGTGATGTGTAATTCTAGATTTCAGCTTCAGATTTTATATATATAAACACATAAAAGAGTCACATATACAATAATTTGAAGGCGTCAATGTAGAAATCAATTAATCAACATCAAAACATTGCTGGGGCAGAAACAGGTGTGCCCTGAACTAACGTGATTTGGAAAAGGCACAGAATCTCCCAAAAAGTGGTTTTAGATGTACATTTACTGGGTTACAAGCGATGTTCTGATTCAGTCTAATCCAATCAAACTAATGATTTGACACAAAGTTCATGCAGTCATACATACTTTTGCATTTGCTGGACTTTGACTGTTGCCTGTAGAGCTCTACAAACTTCAGGTTTTAGATACTGCTATGTAACTTTCATGTCATTTGGAACAAAAACCCAAGAACCAGGCATCCTCTGTAGACTGAAGATTCAGATGGCAGCTTAGAATGACCACACAAAAACCTTTCAGAAACGGCAAACTTCATGTATCCGTCAAAGACTGAGTTTTAAGAACGTTTCCCAAGGTGGCAATTTATCAAAGAAAAATTCTGCAGCATACAGACATAAATCCTGTAAAATGTGGGGACTTAAGTCCTGTTCCTGCAAATACCCTGCAGAATTTTTTTAGCAATCCTTCATAATTTGTAAGAAAGGGTTCTACAGGATCCTATGCAATGAGTTCCTTTTGAATCTATGAAAAAAGATTCCTGAAGGTCCCAAAGTCCTGCAGGACATTTACATGCATCCAAAGGGATTGTTAGTTTTTGTTGCATTAATTCTTTTTTTTTTCAGTTGAGAGTCTACCAAATACTTTAATAATAACAAATAAGACAAGCACACAGGGCCTTTATAGACTGTGCAAACCACTTCCAAACATTGTGATTTCTTCGAGTCATCATGACGGATTAAAGTGCAAGGGACTGGAAATGTCCCAAGAGTCAGTCTATTGTACATTGCAAGAGGAGCAGAAACTCCTTCTGCTACACAATTCACAGAGGACCTAAAATAACACTCCTTCAACCGACAGAAAACAGTACAAATCGATAGATCATCCTCACTGAGCTGCACATTGTTTCCATTCTCTTGCGCTTGCTGCTGTGTGGAATCTCATTCAGGCACTGACACTTATTATGTCGGACCTCGCAGTGATGCAGCCATTATGGATGGTCCCCCTCTTTCCTGTTGTTTCTTCACACAAGGAGTCAGCCCTACACAAATGAAAGCAAACAGCCCACAATGGTGATTAAAGATAAAGAATGACGCGTCTGCTGGGACTCTGGAGAAATGCAAGCATCTTCAGGCCCACCATTTTCGTTCACCATGGACTTAAAAAAATGATCTTCCTTCCTTTTTTGTAAAGCATTTCATTTCCTTTTCAACGAGAAAACTCAGCAAAAAGTCAAACCATTATGGAATGTAAGAGTTGATGTTTAAAATGCTCCCCCCCCCCCAGTCTCTATAAAGTAAAGAAAACGTCATTGTGTATTTCTTGCAAAACAGATCAACATTAAGGCCGGCCTTAACTTTCCAAAGTTAAGGAACTTTCCACCATAATCAGTTTGTTGCAAAAAACCGAGACAATCTAACTTCTACTACTCCTGATTACTAAAAATAACGTTTTCAGTTTTGCTTTGACGCAGGAAGAATTTTTGCATTTATTCACAAATGTGAGCTTACGTATGACATCTGGTAATAATAAAATGTTCTTGTATGAATTCACACCTAATAAAAAAAACTTACTGTATTAGAGTGAATGTGTGCCAAGTGTGAAGTCAGTGGTGAACCACCAAGTGTGATCTTGCACGCTGTTGTGTCCTTAATGATATGCAGTGGTACAAATGACATTCCAGTTAAGTAAAGTAAAGGGCAAAAGGCCACATACATTTAGAGGTATCTAGAAATGCAGGGGAAATGAAACAGTTTAATTATAATGTTAGGGTATCCATGCTTTGGAATGCTACATTGAAAAAAGCAATACTAAAAAAAGCATCTGGTTTATGATTAAGTGCTTGGTTTGAGAAAAACTCCAGCGCTAAAAATCATTGCATCTGGCTCATTTCTAATTTGCTGTTAAAATGGGGTTTATTTGTATGTTAATTACTTCTGCCCTCAAATTTGGTTGTGAAAAAGTACAAAATGGCATTTTTCCAAAAGCTGACCACTGTGGACCTGCAGGAAGCATTGACTGAAGCAAACATTTGTACACTACCACTACCACTGATCTTTCCTGTGCTTAAGAAGACTGCAAAGCAGCATTTTGTAACGATGTGTTGGTCAGGACCCTATGTAAAATCCAGAAGTGAAACGGACACGGGGAGGAGACGACGAGGAACTGGGCAGGTTGACAAACTGGGGGGCGTGACAACTGTGCACCGGTGCTCTGGGTGGGGGGGGCGTGGCCAGGGCGAGCAAGTCCAGAGGAGTCCAGGGGGTAATCCAGGGAGAAGTGCAAAAGTCCAGAGCCGAGTTGTCAATCCAAGACAAAGACAAGACAAGGTTTTAAACACCGGAACCGGATTCAGTGCAGGGACGGAGAATAAAAGTGGGTTAACGAGGCCAGGCGCTCCCAGCCCCGGACCCAGATGGTCAGGACGCCGTGGTGAAGCGGATGCCGTTGGGTCTCTCCTGGACCCGCTGGTAGCCGGGCTTCCGGGTGTCCATCTTCCAATGCTGAGCCAGGAATAGTAAGAGCGTCTGGCTTAAATAAGGAGGGGCAGGATAGGAGGCAGGTGCACAGATGTGAAAGAGCCGGAGCGCCCTTAAGAGGAGGGATTACGATCGTGACACATATGCTGGGATATTTTTGAATGACATGCACATGCAGTGTATTAGATAAACACTGGAGGGAAAGGAAAGCTGAGCTGTATTGACCTGCCTCTCCCACTTGCGGTAAGGCACCTTAAGAGATTGATTTTGTCCTGAGATCGACTAGTGTCCTCTTCTATTTAGTTTTTATGGGGCTACTTAATGGGTGGGCTAGAATAATGCAAACTGTATCAATCAACAGACTTTCTGTACTAAACGAGCATCACACCAATGATAGTGACAAAACAAAGGGCTGCCAAGACACTTGATTGGGGATGTAATATACAAAACAGGAATAAAATGCATTTTCAGTTTCATTGACAGTAGATGGTTTTGTGCACTTCAGGTGTAAGAGTTAGTTATGCGTAATTATTAAAGGGGGATCAACCAGGAAGATAGAAGCATCAATCAGACCACCAGAGAATATCTATAGTGCTTTCTGAGGAGCTGTGTCTGACATGTCACTCTCTGAGTGTAAGGAGGTTCCAATTGCACCTGAGGGGGAAGTATAATGGCTGTCATCTGGAAACGCCTCCTGTACAGTAAGTGCTGTACCATCTGTTCTGTATGCAAGCTTAAAAGCAGATTATTTATTTTAGAGGAAGCTTTCAAATTCCGGTCTCTAGGCCTGTGCTGTAACTAATACTAAGTATTTCTCAGGATACAAATGATGGTTTGGTTAATGTGCACCAGGAAAATCTGAACCTCACCAAACGCCAGGAATTGATCTCAGAAAACAAAAGTCCCATATGGGCACATTTTCAAGACCTGCCACCAAATCTGCAGATTAAACATTGCCCATTCCGGTTTTAAATTATGAATGGTGCCCAAGGGATCTCAGAACCAGTGCAAGTACAGAGAAAAAGGGGGAACAGAACAAAATGAGACATTACAATCTCGTGTCCTTTGCTGCAAAGCTTGTAAATAAGCCTGAAAAAAAAAAAGAACTTGGCCCACGAAACATTTTTTTCTCATTTTTTTTCTTTTTAAGCTGATCATTCGGGCTGGACAGATTTGACGAGAAATGGGTTCTTTTATAGCGTGTACAACATAACAGATCAGGGGGGTGCAGTGGTGGGGGGGAGTTTAGGAGTAGAAGGGAATGAAAGAAAAAAAAAGGTGCTTCAGGGAACGTGGTGTAAATGAACTTCCAGGAATGACACAGTGAAGCAATGAGGCGTGGATGGAAAATATACGCTGCACATCATCAGATAGAGATGCCAGTCGAAATAGCTTCATTGAAGTGTCAGTACTCATCCGTCAATCAATCATCCGGAGGAAACAATAAGGATGCAGAGATGGGGCAGCTTTTACGGGGCTTACTCATGGGTATCGGAAACAGCACTTAAACGTAGTTCTGACACGAAGGAGGAGGGGGGGGGGAAGGCAAAGTGCTGAGATTGTTTTCTATACCAAGGAGGCCGGAGAGAAAAACAGGGGGAAAAAAATGTAAAAGACAGCTGGGCCCTTTCAAAAAGATACTGAATAGTAATAATTACAAATATTCCTCTCACCAAAAGAGTTCTTGTCTTTCAATGATTTAGAGGACAAAAAGCACTGGCTGGCCTTACTATTGGAGGAAATAATGATACTGAAACAGAGCACTTCTGGTGCCTACTACAGCCTGAATGGGATGTGACCCAGAATGGTGCTTGTTGTCTGAAGGGTTTTTAACCTGCCTAATTATTAATATTTAAAGCAATTAGCACAGATGGACTAGCAGAGTATTGTGATGTGGAAGTTGCTGTTCATATGCAGCCTTGTAAAGACATAGTACTGTCATGGGCTGTACTATTGCAGATCTACCGTGATGGACAAACCCTGAGAAGCAGATTACTCACTGAGAGATCTGTACCTCTGATTTACTGTATGCCTGTTGAGACTCCAGTAACATCTGGGAACATAGTAAAATATTTGAGGGAAGTTGAAGTGTCTAAATTATACCCTGACACCAACAATCTTTTTAAAAAAATCTTCTTTTCAGGAAATACACCACCGCTGAGGCAACACTAGCTCTCTTTCTCAGGGTTGATGAGCAATATACTGCAACACTTGTTGATGCTAACCATTCTGTTTACTGCAACGTTTCTTTTGTTTGCTTTGTCATGTTGTGAAGCTCGGTTTGTAATCATTAAGAAATGTAAGAATATCTGAAATCTGGAGAAACTTGAAGTTTCCCAGATCATGGTTTTCCCATGTACTCATCTCCCTCAAGACACTGTGTAAAATAAACCGAAATAAACTGAAACTGAAACAAACACAACAGCTCATGCAAATAAGGTGAAACCAAAGTTAACAAACACACTCACACAATTGAAGTGCTACTGTTACACCTCTGAGTCACGACAGACCTCAGGGTTATAGTTATACTTTCTTGAAAACAGCACCATCCTTATTAAGGAAAACCTTTCTTGGCAGACAGCGGATTTTCATTTATTGTTGTCACACAGTGAGGCGAATGAAGCTACTAATTACAAATTTAAACTGCAATGAATAGTACGCTGTAGTACAATTGCAGTGCTGCAGTAGTCTTGCTGCTCATGGGAACAAAAGATACACATGTGATATTGCTCTCAAGTCGTCCTGCACAATGCATCACAAATTTATAAGAAAAGATGCGTGATATGTGAGAGCTGTTTTGCTTGTAGATTTGAAAGAATAAAGATGCTATGCGGAACACACTTTTGTTAATTCTGTCATTCTAATACTCAACTCTCCAAGTGGAAATAGCATAGCAACTGTTCATGTTCTCCCTTTTGTCAAAAGAGGCTTGTATTTTTTATAGCCTCTGCTGTTTTCTGCCTTAACCAGTTTCTTTCTCTCTGAGCTATCATTCCCTATTAGGAAAATAAAGTAATTTGCTTGCAATTCTCCTGTATTATCAGTAGTCATAGCAATATTTTTTCCCTCCACCCCAACATAAGAGGACATCTTTATTTGTAATACATTTTTCTTTTCCTTAATACACCTCGTTTTCATTTCCTTAATACACCTCTTTCTCTTCCTTTACTAAACCGTTTTCATTTCCTTCCACTCCATATATTCAACATAACACTCGATATTTACAACTCTGTGTGTTTTTTTTTCCACTGGAACAATAAATGACAAAAACTGCACAGAAGTGACAATTAAGCAATATCCTTTCTCTATCCTTTAGATCACTGATCTGTGTGTTTTAACAGGAAACAGATATATAGAGTGTAACAAGTAGTTGTAAGGACAAATAAACAATTTTCACGTTTTCTTATAGAACATCAAAGAATATACAAGAGAGATACATAGAGTCATAACAGTTAGTCATTGTCCATAGAGAGAGCAGATGAGAAAGGAAAGCAGTGACTTCCACGGAGGTCAGACAACTTGAGCAGCAGCCAGTTTACTGTTATCCTTCTTCCACGTCCTGCCACCTGACCCAATCTGCATTCCTCTCAACTGTCTATAAGGCTGAAGTCATAGCAATATTAGTATTATGATTATATGTCAATTGTAGTATGTGACCTGTAGAAAAAACAGGAGATCAGTGCTGGGTTCCTTGGCCAAGTAACCACCAGTCCAGAGGATGGGGTGAGACCACTTGGGAATGCATCTGTTTATAAACAGGCTGCTTTTAACAAAGATAACACCATCCCATCCTACAACCCCTCCTCCCCCTCAATTCAAGCCTTGGTCATATGGTTTGTCACTAACGTGTAATCCGCTAGGGCAGTCCTGACCCTTTTGAGCAATACCACAGGAACCAATTAATTCTACAGTGTGCTCCACTGAAAGCGCATAACCAATCTACCTCACTGAATTCTAACAGAGTAACTGGCACAAAATATTTCACATCATCACTGCAGCTGAAGGAGTCAGTGTTTTGAGCCAGGAAAGCATGTGGCATGTTTAGCAGTTCCATAGAGCTACTAACACTATTATCTCTATTTCAATGCATAACTCAAGCATTTAGGGAATAAGCAGACCATGGTGCCCCTGTCTGCATATTTAGTGTAAACACAATAACACCATCAAGCTGGGACTCCTGAGTGCACCAGTAATGGCTCTTATTTAGAGAGCAGGTTGAGCTCACGTATACTGTCAATGTCACCGGTCCAAGACTGGGCTACGTCATTTGCCAAATGCTACTGAGATTCCCCTAGCAGTAGAGCACAAAAGGGTTCCTACTGGAGTCAGGTGGACCTGAGTCTTCCAGGGTGTCCTTAACTTGCAACTGAATGACTCCCGGGACCTGTCAGGCACCTGTGAGCCTACAGTGATGTCACAGAGAAAGACTCTTCTGTTTGAATTGGTGCCAGGTTCTTGTCTAGTTTGCAGCAAATGAGGAAGAACTCTGAAGTCTGGGCATGTTAGAGCAATGCACTCGCAGGTCCTCATCCTCCCAGCATAGTATAAGGGTTGTAGCTGTAAGCAAAGCTGATATCTGGTGATAAATAAGTGGAAGAGTGGAAAATATAAAATAAAATACCAGCCTCCTAGACACTGCATAAAAACACTTGATGTGCTACATTAGCACAGCAAACCACTCAAGGCTGATTTGGGGTGAGTTTTTGGACAGACAGACAAACACACTTTATTAATCCTGTGAGGGAAATTGCAGTGCAGCAGCAGCTAGGCATAGTCAACACAGTACACTGTAACGTACAATACAGTAATACAACAATATAATACAATAAGCACAGTCAGTGAGAAGTACAATAAAAATGGATTGTAGAGAATTGCACATACTATAGAATATACAAAACCAAACCAGAATATACAGTACGCAAGAAGATGTATTGCACACCAGCTGTAAACAGAGAATTCATGTTTAGTCCCAAATAAGGTCAATGTTGCCCCTGTCCAGACACACAGTGTTGTAAAGTCACTGTTGACTGTTATAAAGTCTTATGGCTTTGATCCATCCATCCATTCTCTAAAGGCTTTACTCAATGCAGGGGCGCAAGAGAGGTGGAGCCTATCCTGGAAAGCAATGGGCACAAGGCAGGATACACCATGGTCGGATACACCACTCTATTGCAGGGCACACACAAGACACACTCACACTCAAACCAGGGCCAATTTTCCCAGAAGCCAATTAACCTACCAGTACATCCTTGGACTGTGGGACAACACCAAAGCACCTTGAGTTAACCCCTGCAAACATGAGGAAACATACAAACTCCATGTAGATAGCACCCCCGGGATTAATCCTGGGTGTTAGCAATACTAACCACAATACCAGCCTCATATTTGGATCCATAGGTCTTAATTGTAATAGAGTTGTTGTTATATATACATGTGAAGCTATAGTCTGCCTTAATTGCACTGCTCTTTTACGGACCATGGCTGCAACAAAAGTGCAGCGCTAAATGGCATTTTCCAATCCATTTCCCTTCTATCCAGTCTCTTTTCTTTTCTTTCCATAGCAAGGGGAGGTTGGATGTATTTGTTTTGCGACCACAAACCCCACACATCAGACAAACTACAATCTTCAGCTCTGCACATAAAGAATGGGACAAGAGTGGTGGCACGTGTTTGATGTAACATGTATTTATGTTTCCTTCCAGATTTGTGTTCGTTATTAACAGATTATTTCCAGTATGAGCCCTGAGGTTATGAAACACCAAACAGATGCACCAGCAGCTGAAGATGAGCCGGTCCCGTCCTGATGGGAAATGCTGAATAAAATCCCCTTAATTCAGCTACTAACAATCTGAAGAACGACAAAGAAAATTATATCCTGGGGTGTGCATTCCCTAAACTAGCTGTTACGTTCCCCCTAGCAGCTGTGCCAGGGGCTGAGTCAGCAGTGTTTCATCAGCCTATTACATCACTGTCTCCTGGCATCTCCACGACAGTTGCCCTGGAAACAGAGCACCTGGAATTGGTTAACAGGAGCTCCTCGGCCCATGTGTGGTGCACAATGAAGACTTGGATCCAACAGCGTTCAGGGCTCCATCATTGTGTTTTGGGGCTAAGCTCCTCGAGCCTGGTAGCTGTGTCTCCCTGCCTGTTCTGTCTGTCTGTTCCAATCTGCTCTGGGACCTGGTCTGGTTTGCTCTCTCTTGGAATCTTGTCTGCCTGGTATACCTGTCTCAGTCCCGACACCCTGGTATTCTTTCTCAGATCTCTGTCATCATGGAATGGATTCCCATCAGCTTAGAATGTTCTCTTGGATACCTGTCAGTTCAGGATGCTCTCCCAGACCCCTGTGAGCCTGGAACTCACTCTTCTGGATTCCTCTTCTGGACTCTTCCTACAGCTCAAACCTCCCTCTGTCTGCCTCGTTCTGAATTTGAATGGATCTCTTGATCTCGAACCCTTGATGCTTGCCGCTGGGTGCAGCCCAAGCTTCTGTGGTTCTCTGTGTTCAATTTGTTATAATAGACATGGGTGACAGTAGATAATGGCCAATACAAAAGTAAGTGTAGGGACAGGTGGACATTCTGTTTTATAACACAACCCCTAACACCGGAGAAGCCATTTTGTGCTGGAGCCAAGTCACTACCAACTGACCAAATAGTGACCAGATAGGATTCTGGGATCTGCATTACACAACCAAAACAAAGAAAATCGGTTGAATTGCCACCTCTTGATTGGATGGTTCTTAGTTTTCTTACAGGGAATCTTCCGTGGGACGGAGGGCCTAGTTGAAGATCACTAACTGAGAGAGTATCATGAGATCAAAGAATGGACAAATCCCACGCACACCCCTAATCACCACGGCAACAATAAAGAAAAACCACTAGTGAGGAGCTGGTTTCAAGTCAGAGGAAGAAAGTTAGAGCAGCTTATCCTGAAAACCTCCCTCACATTACCCAACACATTGGGGAGCAGAGCCAAAACTGTGGTTTTCTCTACGTCAAAGAGGTTTTTCATGCATCCTGCCTACATTGTGTAAGAGTGAGAGTTGCAAATACATTAACACAACATGTGGCTGAGATCACAAACATGGCTAGAGACTGTGAACACTGACTGATCATGAAGAAGGCTCAGCAGCGCCTTTATTTCTTGAGGTGCCTCAAGCGATGGGGGATGCCAGTACCTGTGTTGGTGAACTTCTACCGCTGCACCATCGAGAGCATAGAGATACAAGAGATACAAGAGCATACAGACACTGACCACTAGATTCTTCAATAGCTTCTATCCACAAGCAGTGCGATTAGCGAACACATTTAGCCATGCCCCTCGGACCACACCTACACCCTGTTCCTCATTATGATTTCTTATTTTTTGCATATCTCCAGTCATTGTTTACACATCTGCATTGTTTACATTTAAACTGTTTACTTGTACATTGTCTACTGTTTGTTTGTATATTGTTTTGATTCACTGTCTGCACTGTTTTTACACTTGTTTTAACAATCAAGAGACTTTCTGTAAGTAAGAATTCCATTGTACCAGTACATGTACCGGTTACATATGGCAATAAAGTTCAAGTTCAAGTTCAAGGGTTGCAGCTTTCTCAGGCACTAGAGACCTGTAATGGTGGATTATATCTGGAATGAGATAGACACTGTTTGGCAAGGACCTTCAGAGAAATTTAGACAAGAATGGAAGGTGGAAGATTATGAAGCAAATCCAAAAATTGGAAACATGAGATACACTGGAGAGTGGAGCCCAAAATAAAATGTTATAATGTCAAAGAACCAGGTAATTGTTTAAACCTAAATGCTAGGAGTATTAGAGAGAAAGTACAAGAACTAGAAGTAACGTGATTATTAGGTACAGTAGGTATATTATGAATCAGGGTGAGGACATTTATTTAAAGACTTGCACAGACAGGTGAAAAGAGATATTAAAAAGCCAAGAGAAGAAGGCCAACAGAGGCTAAAATAGTTTTTATTATTACTACAGCAACAGATCAGCAAAGAATTAAATTATGCATCCCTGAAACAATAATATATATAGGAAAGATTTAAATATTGAAAGGAAAATTGTGGTGCTTTTGTAACAAAGATGCCCCAAAACTCACTGGGGTAACAGTCACCCTCTACAATACCCCCGTACCCCATATGGAGGCAGACTTTCCTACAACAATAAAAGAGCAGTACGGTGTCTAAAAAAATCACACCCTTTTTGTGCACAAGTTCAAATATCAACCTTTTGTTTTAGGTTTAAAGTAAGGGTGTAATGTAAAAAAATAAGCCTAACATTTTGAAGGCAAAAAATGAACGAAAGGTGCCAGCAAACTCCTTGGAGTAACCTTAAAGCCCTTTTTGGCAAGGGAATTTCTGAGATATTCTATGCTGCAAAATATCACAAAAAAAATTAATCCCTCCTCAATAAAGTTGGGATTAAGTCCCCTAACACCCGGTGAGCGCTACCAACATATCCCTCACGGCGGGGCTATCAATTCACAGGTATTGTAAAATTTATCACGCGATTTTATGACACACGAAACAGTAAAAATAGTTGCATATACAGTAATATTTTCTTTGATCAAACACACCTTAGCATAAGAAAAATTGAGCTCTTTTAACCGAAATAAAAGCTGTGGGTCGTGACAAAATCCCCTACTTTATACTATGGTTCGGGCGGCAGTCTTAAAAAAAAAAGCCTAATTGGAACTCGCGCGAAATTTAAAAATAAGGTCAACAAAGATGGCTTCCCGGAAAGACGCAACTGACCACGCCGAAAGGTAAGAACATCACCGTTGCCGTGAGTTCACAAATGTAAAATTAATTTCTCAGGGTGGAATGTAATAAGGTGTGTCGAATTAACAGACACTCGTTTTATGGTAGTCATCGGGGTGAGCACACGCTCGTTACAGTATTAAAAATATATTCCAGTTTACAAAGGAAGAAAAATCAACATCGTGGTTGTGCCTCTATTAGCATCGAGTTGGTTCCAAGCACAAGGCACAAGAAGCGCCTGAACAAATCTCCAGGACTTGATACTGTTATAACGGAGAAATGAAAAATGTTGTTCATGGAGTGTTTACAGAACCTTTAGCAGTTTATCAATATGCTGATAATGCCTATTTAATGGAGAATCCAAAAATTCTCCCATCCAAACCCCATCCCAAAAAGGGGGTGACAACCACAGCAAACAATTTTAGGTCTTATTTAGAATCCTTATTTATTTTACATGTAAGGTAGTGGAATCAGCGCTAAACTAAATGATCCTCTTCCTGGCAGTAATAGACCTGGACTTACCAAAGTTGTTTTGCTTAACCAGTTTGTTAGAGTACCTTGAACACGAAACAGCATGGGATCCTCATGGAAGATTAATTCTTAAATTATAGGTGGTATTGCATTTAAAAATAAGAGCATGAGGCTCTAGTTTGTAAGCCGCAATTCTACGCAAAGAGTTGTGGAAGAATGGAACAAGCATCTCAACCATGTTGAAGGTGACACACTAGCTTCCTTCAGGAAACTGATGGATGAACTCTTTGAATCATTAAGCTGCAAATCACCCAATAAACTGAAGCTAAACCATTTTTATGTTTTCTCATTTTAATGTGTGCAATTTAAGAATTATTCAATAGGAAACAGTACAAATAAGGTGTGAATGCTCACATTTTTGATTCTGTAATGATTGCTGTACCACGTGGATCTGCATTAAGGGGCGAGCACAGATCTTTCTCATTGAAAGCTGATCTATATTCTGGTATGGTTGGTAATGTCTGTAAACTGGACTAGTTTCCCCAAACAGGAAGATTTAAAAACAAGGTAGAAGTGGTAAAGGCAATTAAAAAATGTCAACAAGAAAACTGGGCAACGACAGGTGGATGGCACAGTAGACAAAATATGCAAGTGGAATATCACGCAAAAATGTAAAAAATTGGAAATAGCTTAAAGTGTATAAAAAAGACTTGAAAGTTTTTTTTGTTTTTGTTGACAATGTGGGGGGGGAATTAAACAGTGTAGCATATAAATCAAGGCATGATCAAATTTTCTGTTAAACTAGTATTTCCCAATTAAAGTAGTGTAGTTTTGACAGTTACAAAAATATGAAGGCTCTGGAATCAGTCCAGAGAAGAGCAAATGGAAACATTCCCAGGCTCAAATGAATGTACTATTTTGACAGACAGAAAAGAATGAATCGTTTTAGTCCTACCAGAAGACGAGTAGGAAACCTGATTCGTGTATTCACAATCCCCATTAAAATCAACCCAACAGACCTCTTCAAAATCAGCACTGAAGTATGAACTAGAGGAGACAAGGAAACTAAGGGGAAGTCATTTAAAACTGAGAAAATGAGGCAGTTTTACAAGGGTTGTAGGAGTCTAGAACACGCTACCCATCCATGCTGTTGAAAGATTCCCTGGTTTCTCAAAAAAATGGGTAGATGAGATATGTGGATGAGCTAGCTATGAGCAACTCAAGACTTAAATGTGCAAAATGTTCTCCTCTTGTTTGTAACCTTCCACGTGTTCTGTTTTTATTACATACCTTTCGGGGTGCCAGCAGTTTCTTGAGATGTACAACATGGTTCTCCATGTTGCAGGTGCCACATTACCAGACAGAAGAGTTGAAGTTGATTGGAGGAGCAGCTTGTCTCTCATTAACATCTCTGCAGGATTCTCCATTTGCCTCACGGCTGGAACAGCTCTGACTGCCTGATCCCAGCTCTGCCTCGGTTATGTTTAGCTAATTTTGGACTGCTGCTTGGGGAGTCCTGGCCCATTGGCTTCTCAGTACTGACAGTCTTGTACTCTTCGTCTTCAAGTGTACCCTTTAAACGTCAAGGGAATAAAATCAATTTCAACAAACACAGCAATGTAAAGTCACATCGGTTTTATTTACAGTTTATTTTTATTCCCTAAGCTGAGCTTCTTGATTCCTTGACATCAAAATAAAACATGACACGTCATATATTATCTATGTATGAAAATCCATTCCATCCTGGTCCATATGGGCACTGTACTCTCCTGACACTTAAATCCCTTTGCTGAGCCTTAGCTGAGAGCGAAGGCTTTTTAAATAAACTACATCTTTCCTCTCTCCTAATGGGATAAAATGAATATGCCTGTGCACAATTATGTGCCTGCGTTTCATCATTTGACAGATTATGGACAAACCCATTATTTTAGTCTGATCTAAATTGCTCATCTATGCATTTTTTCTTTGTTGTGACCAGTATTTTCCATCATGAAAAATTCTTTACCAATTTAATGCACAACTTTTACTTACTTATTAATCTAAAAGTAAATCTTCCATGTGTGACTTTAGGATATCCCTGAACTTTTTCATTCAAAATCATTATATATCCACTCAGATAAGTTTGAAAGATATTTGCTATAATTATCATTGAGAACATCCTCCACACATGAACAACATGAATTTTAGTGCTCTCAGAACTTTGTCACTGTTAACTTAAATGTTAGCTTTCTTCAGAGTTTCAAAGTGTAAGGTAAGATGGACAGAGGTGAGCTGAAGAGCCAGCAGTGACCTGCTGTGGTAGAATTCTGCCTGTACAGAGCCTAAAGTAATTTGCGAGATGATGAATGCAAGCTAAGAACTATATTGTGTAATTGTGTTGTCAATTTTGTTCATCACGCTTTCATTGTAGTTTTTAAAGTTTCACTAAAGCAAAACAAAAATGTAGAAACAATTTTTAACAGGCTGTTTATGAAGCCTGTTATAAAATGGTTTTCTTCTTCCTGTATGAAGATTTGTGGCTTTTTCTGATGTGAAACGCACACACTGCACCACATGGTTCGGTTTTATTTCTACAGCTTAATTTAAATGCAACAGTTGATTTCTCTCACCTTTTCATTTCGGTAATCTCCCCAAATGTGAGGTTTTCTAAGTGCTCTAACAGGTACTTGTACATCATTTTGTTACATGGGAAGGCCCAGACACAGAGGTAAACAGCCAGCGACAAGCAGTTTAGTCTTCCTGCCGGTTGGCTGCTTAGGTGGAGTGAAAGGAAATCCAATTACATTTGGATAATTAATCAGTTCAGCTTTTGACATTTATGGTCATTTATTTTTTCCTTTTTGCTGTGCCTAACAGTTTGGGAATGGACAGAGGCTGGGCTTAGATAAAAAATGTACAGACAGACACAAGGGAGACAAAACTGGCAAATACCATTTGGATTGTTATAAAAAGACATTTACAGCTATTAGACTAAGAACAGAAAAGAGAGAAAGATTTTAAACATCAAGCATTATGATACCTAGCATTGCTTTAAGCTACTGTTTGGTAAAGCTAGCTGTGTAAACAAGGAGCATTTCATCCTGAACGAAAAAAACAGTATATTAGTAGAGGTGATTTTGAGCTTTGCAATTTAAAGGTCAGAAAGGTAAGACAAAATTCAATTTAAGGGGGGGTGGAGATGAAAGTTACTAAAATAATTCTACTTAGTTGCACAGCCTATACTTTCATTTTAATGGTATTAAATTTGCCCTTGTTATTAAATGCAAGAGTATCACTGTCCTATACGTTTTGCCTTGTCTTTGTGTGTTATCTGCAACACAGCAGTAAAATAGTCTGCAAGCGCAAAATGTCATAAACACTCAATTAAAGCACTACAACACTAGAAGCACTACAACAATGTGGAAATTGAATTAAATAGCTTGAGTGATCCTGTTATGCAGTAACCCAAGAAACCAAGCATGCAAAAGATTAAAGATATGAAAGAGTTAATGGGATCAAGAGTTCTGTTGCTGGTTGGAAGGGTGATGCAGAGCAAAGCAGAGGTTAGACCTGAATTCACAGAAACATGACCTGAGGGATTAAAATACTTTATACATGCCAAAAGTTAAAGCCCGTTAAACTGAGGCAAGCTCTTCTTGTTATACAACTGCTCATTCATTATGAAAGCAGGACATCCCTCCCCATGGATGAAAAAGGGTGCTAATCAGAATATTCCACATCTTAAGCTTATGACAACCACCTACACAACAGGCCAGATATACAACAATCAACAGGGTTAGAAGGCTGGCCCAACTTCAAACACTTGAGGGCTGAAGCTTGAGCACCTGAACTGGTAGTAATTTGACCAATTAATAATTGCTTACAGTTATATAGCACTTTTCTGGACACTACACTCAAAGTGCTTTTACAGGTAATAGGAACTCCCTCCGCCACCACCAATGTGCAGCATCCTCCTAAGCTTCGAAACACATCGGTCCACCCTGACCCGTAGCATATAAACGAAAGGTCATTAAGAACAAGGGTTAGCAAATCCAGTACCTGATATCAACAATCTTGCAGTTCTTCATTCCAGTACAGTTCTTAATCCAATTGAACTCATTATTGGTTCAATTTAAGTAGTTTAACAGATGGGGCCAACTTTTCAGGTGTTGCTGCTGCTTCAAAGAGACGTATAAAACCCGCAAGTCTGCAGCCCTCCAGGACTGGAGCTGGGAACCCCTGTTCTTAAAATATGGGGAGGGGCTCATCATTAACATTTATGGTTCTTGAAAGCCAATGATGTCTGTAGGTGTTCGTTCCACCCAGAACTGCAATGCTATTTTTATATTTCAGGGTTAGAAGGAAACAGCATTGATGAGTTCATTTCAAGGCACAATGAATGTAAAATGTACAATGTAACGTGTAATTCCTCTAATTTACATCACAAAATAGACTACATTTCCAGGTATGTGCAGCTCCATATTGCCATCACTGTCTGCGATCCAGAATGAGGCACCAGAACTTCCGGTGATGTGAACCAGCCCTATTACATTGTAAACAAGCAGGCTTTTATTGTGAACCAACGATTAATTTATTTTGTTTCAAAGATTTAATAACCAGTTTGAGAAATTGGGACTGCAGTTCCCCTTCAATGAGCAGTTTTTCCTTTTACAGAGAACCAATTGGTTCACCATTCACCCATCCGTGTTCCAACTGCTTCATGCAGCCTGGGGTCGTGGGGGAGCCGAAGTCTGTGTCCCCAAGCAACAGGAGCAAGGCAGGATACACTCTGGATAGGATGCCAACCCATCACAAGGCACACAGAGACACACACACACACACACACACTCACTCTCACACCAGGGCCAATTTTCCCAGATGCCAATTAACCCACCAGCATGACTTTGGACTGTGTGAGAGAACCAGAAGAAACCCACACAAACGCAGAATTGAAGCCAGGACCCCTGTGCTTCGAGGTATTAGTGCTTACCACTGTGCACCGGGCTATCCCCAGGTGGTCCTGAAACTCTGAAATTGGTACAGGATACTCATATAATCAGCCCATGATTTAGGTCTTAGCTGGAGCAAAAATCAGAACAGACCATGTTCCTCTAGTGCCTGCACTAGGAACCACTGCCTTTGAGATATCTCTGACCTGTCCAGTAATCCATTAACCAAGCTCTACATGACACCTAACTCTTCGCTGTGCAGGACAATTATAATTAGTTTGACTCTTTTCTCCCCAGTTTAGTTTAAAGTAATACTCAGTAAATTTGACCAGTTCTCAAGCCAATATTGAACTGATTTAGCTTAAGAGCTCAGTTGAAATGAAAAGCTGTAGACGAAGACCTGGATTGGATAGCTCTGCTCACAGAAGTACCGAACACCTCTGATTCCTCATTTTCCCAATGACACAAGTGTGTGAATGAATTTATTATTCAAAACCAATGGCAAAGCAAAAATAAGAAAAATAAATTGGGTATTCGTCATAGGCTGGGAAATAACCTATAAATCAGGCATGAATGACTCCAGTCCTGGAGTGCCAGAAGGTTTTCTTTCCACCTGAGCTCTTAATTACATAATTAAAGAGACAGCAGCCTTCAAGAGTTGACCACCCCTTCTGTAAAGCCTTGTCTATTCAAACAGTTATTACACACCTCGGAAATAAATGCAAGAATGCATTCAGAGTAATGTAAAAACAAAAACTTTTATTTATTTTATTATGTGGTATTAGTTCCACATTTCTCTGCTGAGAATGGTGCCCAGCTGTAATAAAAATGAACTCAAAGGCTCCATAGTAGTGGTGTAAATTCTAGCTTTTTGCCTGGATGTCACACAATCATGATTTGTTGTTTGAGAACTCTGCTGTGGTTGCTCGATTTTGTGCTCTGTGTTTTATTAGCATACTAATCATTTCCGTGTCACGACTATAAAAGAGACATTTGCTCTACTTGTGGTGTAGGGGATAAAACTGAAAAAAATGTCTCAGAGGGGTTACAAATGATTATGAAATTACATTTTGCAGCTTTCAGAGGCATTAACAAAATTATGTTTCAAATTATAAAAAACATAAAATTGGTTACAAATGAGAGGAAGCCATCTGGCCCACCTAGCTTGTATTTTTTTTTTGGTATCTGTACATTTGAGATATGAGGCCTTAGAATCATATTTCTGTCTGTACGTGATGATCTAGAACATGCAGGTCTTTGTGCTCCCTGTGTTTCCTAAAAACAGTGTTTTGGTTCACTCGTATGCAACATTGGAATGCAAAACTGAAGACACAGGAAAAAAGACATAGTATAGGATAGGAAGAAAGGATATAAAAAGTGCAAGGCGTAAATCCATGAACTCCAGAAAAAGCTGTTCTTGTGCCTTTAAAGGGTTTCATATAATCTGGATCACTCCTTTGAATGGTCAGTTTTGTTTGTGGTGTAGTTTGACCCCTGAGGACTTTACACTTCATAGTGGCTGAAGTCACGTTCCCTTCCAATTGACGAGTTAACGCAATCACAATCACAACTCTTTGTTGACAGCCATTTTATTGCTGCTCTCTGTGTAATGTTCATATTGACAATGAGCTGAAATAAAACTGGTTATGGGAAGCCATGTAGACACATTAGCTCTTCAAATGGTTTCATTTTATTTAATGTAGATTTTCAAATTAGTAATTTCATGGTAGCAAAAAAGAAAGAAACATCGAGCATAATTGGCCGTTAAAGAAAATTATTTTTACTGCAGGAATGGAAATGTATTTTCAGGAACAAGGAGCCAGTGCCTTTATATTAGGCCTAATAAAGTATTGATATTCCAACTGCTGCTGCCTTCGAGTTTGTCTTACTCTGTATTTCATTGACAATATAAATGACAAAATAATGGACAATGGGTTCTGAAAAGCAGTGTGGCTACTGCAGGGTTATTCTGAAGTGTGTTTCTATTCACTTTAACAGAGCACACTGCCTAGGTTGCCTAGCAATATAAGTTGCCGAGAACATGCAGGAGTTTGGTTTAAAAACAAGCTTTAATCCTAAGTCATTAAACTGGAATCCTTAGACAAAGTGCAGGTGGGCTTCTGTAGAGCCCAAGAAATGTTTTTTTAACTCGTGGCCAAATGTATCATGCACCTCACTCAGGAATTCAAATGCTTTAATCTTTTCTCAGGTTTAACAATATACCCTGTTCTCTGTTTAGTCATTTGGTTTTAGATTTGGGTTGTAGCTTTGTAGAAACCATATGATTTATACTTGTCCTTTTTAGCTTAAGAAATAATCTTAAAATTGGCTGAAACAAAGGTAACATACAGAAACAAATGACGTCCACGGACAGTATGAATAAGTCTCCTGCAGTATATTTTATTTTTACTTCTGTTCTCACAAACTGAATGTTTTTGTAGTTTCCACAGTCCCAGATAAAGGTCTGTCAAGTACTGTATCTGGATTCAACCTTCAGAGTTAGAAACCTTTTGTTATAGTAAATATAGATTATTCAGTGGAAAAGTGGCATTATTTGATAAGATTTGATAAGTAACACTTTTGATAAAGGACTGGATAAAATTTATTTGGCTGCATGTACTACTCAACTAGACTGAAGGTCACGACATGATGAGAGACTACTAGCACCTGTTGTCACAGTTCAGTGTTAATCCAGACGTTATTTTTCAGGTACAAGAGTGAGGGACAAGGGACTTATATTTTGCTAAGTCATCATGGGGTGTCATATGAAGTTACGTCACATGCCACCCTAAACTGTAACATACAAATAAGCCTTTCAGTCTCTCAAATTTTCAGGTGTTTCTGTTCAATCTCACAATTGTAAGACCTCCACAAACACTTTCTACTGAAGTGCCAGTGCCTATAGCCTGACCTCCAACACAGTCTGCCACATCTCAGTCAGGGAATTAACTAAGACTCACCTCAACTGAGGAGGTCTGCTTCTAGGACATCATGTAGTTAATGTTGTTAATAGGAAGGGACACTTTAGCAAGAATAAAGATTACAGTGATGAGTGCTCTGGGGAGGGGGACAAAACAGTGAGAAATCTTATATCACAGCATAAAACATCAAGATTTCAATGAACAGCTATGCAGGCCATTCTTGAATATGTACAATACATTAGAATTAATGTATACCTATAGGTATCACTGTTGGAAAAGAAATATAGACTAGAAATACAGAACTCTTATATTTTAGTGAGATATACAGTTTCTAGCTTAATTGGAAGTTACAATTAAGGGAGGTTTATATTAATTCATTACATAGAACACCTAAGGCAAATGGAAGAAGTATTCTATATAGTGTTTTACCCTAAAGCCACTGTTCGTGTGTTAACACACATTCTGATTTAGTCATTTCACCCCATCACTTGAATGATATAACAACATATATAGGCATGTATACAATGCCTATGCCTCGGCACAGTTCCTTTAACATTATGGTTCCTATTTCATCAGAAATGACCAGACTACCAATTACCATTATCAGAATGCAGCCTGTCCACACAAGGGCTTCAGCAATCTCAAAAGCACAGGGCATAAGGCAGGACTGAAATCACGCAACTGAGTTCTCCCTGCACGTTGGCCCCCCTTTTGCCGGTGGGAGGAAGCTGGAGTACCCAGAAAAGACCCATGAGCAGAACGTGCCAACTCCACACGAACGTGTGCCTCAGCCAGAACCAGGGCTAAGGAGCACTGAGGCACCATCATACTGTCAGCAGTAACCTTCTATTTGTGCACAGAAGAGTACATATCAGTGGTATCGACTAACAAGACCACGCAGGTTTACTTGCTTTGCATCTCCTCCTGGTGGCTAAAAATAGTATCTGTGGTTCCAACGATGTGTTTTTTTATTTCAAAGGTAAATATCACAATGCAATTAGACTCTGTTCAAATGTCTGTTTTTCACCAAGTTTGAAGCCTGGAGTTTTAAACCAAGGTATTGTGAGCTATTAAATATTTGTTTTTAATATCGAGCTTGCCGGCTGTACAGAGCAAAGAGACGTCAAGGCGTGAACAGTATCTAACCTTCACTATTTTCTTGAAGTGGCTGGTAAAACGTAGTGGGCACGCAGAGCGCACAAACATGGACAGAGACATGCAAAAAAGCTCCGAGCTAAAATGGAATGTCTTCCATTTTAATTTCTGAAATAAGTGAATTACAAGGTTAAAAAAAAATAAAATGTGCATTTTATTTCCTTTAGGGATTTAGAATTATACAGCAGAGAAAAATGAGGTTTGTGGGGGGGTTTTCTGCACTACATCTGCACCAAGTTTCTTAGAGTCTAGGGACCTGAAGATGATGCTAACTGAATGCTCATTTTGTGTTTGTGATTGTTCAAGCCCATGGGCTATATGCACTAATGTGAGCTAATGCAATAGATTACACAGCATAAGCCCCAAGGAAAAGACAGCAAACAGATGTGGTATACTTAAAAAAAAGTTGAAAGTCTTTAATGTGCTCAAGACTGTCCCTTGTCATTTGGTGTTGACAGAGAACAGCATTGTGATGTGTTTTGCATGTTGCTCCTTTTCAGGGTTTTGTACTATGGGCATTAACAATACAGCAAACCCACATGGGTGTTTCCTGTTGAGAGGGAGAGCAAGAGAGAGAGGAAAGAATATGGCAGGGTGTTTACAAGATTCAGGGGAATTCAAATTAAAAAGGAAAAACATTACAAGTTTTGAGAAAGGCCACTTTATACATTGTCCTATGACGATATAAACAGGCATTTTTTCAGCTGCCAACTTTTATAGAAAATCTTATATACCTGTAGTGATAAGAGAAACCATATCCCCAAACTTTCACTAAGCATCTTTTCACACCGATTTGAGATAAGGCTAAATTTGTTTTCAGCAGTGGAAATGTATCACAACCTCCCCTAGATCACGTATAAACCGATGGTTTAGTGGCCCGATACTACCAAAAAAAAATAATAAATGACCTAGTCATTTGACATATACAATCTTCCTCGCATGAAAGTGGAATAGCTCATTTTAAAACCGGATTTTTAAAAACAAAAGGTAACCAGCACTGTTTTAGCATCCTGAGTTTAAACGGGAATTGTTGTAAACACTGCCCTCTAGTGATGAAACGTCATCTGCTCATTTGAAATCAAAGTGCACCACATTTTTGCATGTAGTTTTGAACATATTTAGGAAGACCAACTTCTTTAATATAAATGTGTTTAATGTAAATAAATTCCATTGAATGTTGCTCAAACAAGCTCTTGAGCCCGAGAAACATCACTTGACCTTGACCATTGAACAAATATTCAATTTACGCTTTAAGAGCATATAGAGCAAAATTAGTCTACTTAAATCTTCAAACATCAGGAAAAACAGCTGCATAACTGCAATCCTCTTCACAAAGGTCCCCTACCGTTATTCTCGTTCTGACAGACAGTTATACCTTTATCATATCAGCACTGCTATTTCAAACAAAACTAACTCGGTACGCAAAAAGTTTCTTCTGCTTAATAAATGAAAAAGGGAAGTAAAAATTCTAGTTTGCAGAAGCCAAACCCCAAGTTTGGGATCATAAATTTTTGCCTAGGTTAGGCTTCTAAATGATGAAAATACTCTAGGACGCTTTTGCTGTGGAATCATTACCTCTTAGACCTTTGTTGGTTTTCAGCTGCCTTTTAGTTCTTTGTTGGCCATATGATAAGCAACATGTTTTTTACATTTTTACTATTAAGTGTCATGAATTGAATTTGGTGCCACCAAACAAGGAAATGTAAGTGTTCTATTTGTATGATGAGAAACGTAGATTTGTACAAAAATCAAAAGAATGACACACACCCAAATTGCAAAACACTAGATCTATATTTACAAGTGAATGCAGTGACAGGTTTCATCTGAAGTACAGCAGACAAATTAAGTATACTGCTTACACCCAAGTTACTTCAGGTTTCACACATCATGAAATAAATAAAATAACAAATGGTACCTTAATATTCAAACTGTATATTACACTGTAAGAAGACTACATTTATCCCAGTGCATAATACTGATGGATTCATGTCATTTCATCACTTTAGGTAGGCTGACTTTTTCAGCAACTACAATGTTTATAAAAACTAGGATTTGCACTCTAGTTTTAATTACTTTTCCTGCAAAAAGTAACAGGATTTATCCTACAAACACCCTAGTTTTTAACTTTACGTTTTAGACACTTCTATTATTTCAAAAAAAAAGAAAAAATGGAATATATTCAAACATACCAAATGTTAAATATTTTAAATAGAAACGCATAAAAAGCAATTTTAAAAAAAGGTAGAAATGCATTTCTTGTATTGAATTTTAATTTTGCGTTTCCAATAGCTAGATTGACCCCCATTTAAAGTCAGTTCATAACTCATTAGCTGTAACAAACGACAGCTGAACACTGCTCATGTTGTTAAAGTGGCCAAAAAACCTTGAAGCGAGAGGGGAAAAAGCAGCAACAGGTTCACAATAAATATTGGTAACTGAACAATTTTATATCAAAACGGTATAAACTAGCAAAATATTCCATGAAAGTGCAAAATTAAAAAATATATATATTGGATATGTACATATGGCTCAGCTCAGGAACAAGACCTAACTAGATTTAAACAAATCCAGTAATACAATCATGTATTGACAGATTCCATTATGAAGAGAACCATTTAAGTAATGTTACTGAGGCAATTCAACATTCTGATTTTGTTCTGCAAAGTCTAAAAACAACTATGCATTATATTCAGATAGAGCAACAGGTATATAACAGGTCTTTGGGTTCATTTAGCACAATCTTAATGATCGATCTGGAGTTGCACACACATTTGAACATGGTGCTATTGTGCGAAATCATAAGACAACAATGCAATTGATTAAAATACAGCATTCAGGAGAAATTCACATTTCCTATCCACATCCTATTGTAAGAAACAGACATATAACAACGTACCAATATGAAACTGTACACTGAGCAATGTTTCAAGTTTAGACCAGGACAGATAGGGGAAAAAATCTTATTTTTGTATAAACACTAACACCACTTTTTCCAACAACAAAAAAATCAATTTACTTTCCTAAGGGTGCTAATCTATCAAACTCAAGGGAAAGGATTCAAATGGTGCTTCATGTTAAATCATATGAATACAAATTTAGACAAAATGTACCTGAAGGCCAATACAGATTTCTTTCACTGCAAGGGATGTTAATCCAATCTTCCCAGTAATTCATAATCTCCATTGCTCAACTGCATATCCAGCAATGCTTATTAAAAAAAAACTAATACAGGAATACAGTTGTAACAGTAGTATTGTGGAAGTAACAAGAGTCACATCCAGAAACATAAAAGGCAGAGGACTATTTTAAAAGCAGTGAAGAAAAGCATTTATCAGTGCCTGCTATTCCTTGAAAACATACCTACTTTTTCATTGTTTCTGCACAACTGATAGTCTGGTCTGAATCTAAACCTGAGTGTGGTTTTAACCAAGTAATTGTTCAACATGAAGGATGCAAAGGAAGGTTATTTCCACATTGAAGAGCAGAATTCAAAGTTTCCCCAGACTAGGCAAGTAAATATTACAGATCTATCCAAAATCTCAGTGTCGCTGCAGATAATGAATTCAATCTCACTTCAAGGAGAAATAGATCCCAGGTACAAATAACTGTTTTAGGACATTGTGTGGAAAGAGCACAATGCAAGGTTTAGTGTAAAGCATTACCTAACACTTTGTGCCAAAAAAATATGGCTGAAGAGTACACTACATTATTGAATTTCACTGTTTATTTGTCCAAAAGGATCTGTAATTAAATTGTGTAACTTCAAAATAATAGTGCATTAAACTGATGGTGTATATTATTTGGGGGGGGGGTTTGGTCCATGTCTTCAATATAAGGTTTTTTCATGTAATACAGTGAGGAAGAGCAAGAGTAGTGTTTTAAATCACAGATTAACCCTGTGAGTCTGTAAAGGCAGGTTCACCTGTAATTCTGCTGTTTCACCAACACTTTATGTGATGAACTACATGGCGACTTCTACACTCCTCATTGTAAACGGCCATTTAGAGAACTAGGGTAGAAAGGGGTGTGTGCAACAGTATTTAAGAAAATCGCTGGTCTTTAGTACAACAGGCCCCCCATACCTGGCATGTTCTTGATCTTTGCTCAAACCAATGGGAGACATGGCTCCATTAGCAAAGTTGAAATGAATCCTTCTGAAAGAGCTCAGTAACAATGTGCCCACGAAGCCTCTGAAAGCAACTCTAGGAAGTCATTCCTGGCACTAAAAGGCGAGTGAGAGCCAGCACAAGCAGCTAACAGGCATGTCTGTCAGCTCCAGCAGAGAATAACCAACATTCAGAACTATTCACGGAAGCAAAAACCGAACCAGGAGAACCTGCCTAGGGGTGCAAAGTGTTCCATCATAGCCTGGCCAAACGGTCCTTTTACATCATCGAGCACTTAGAATACAGTACTTCTATACAACCAAGTGTTTAGAACACTGACTTCCTCAACAGAATGTATTTTTAAACTTTATTAACATTATAATTACTATTAGAAATTCTTTGCAGAAATCACTGCACAGTGCCTCTTATCTGTTTCTGCACCACTGCAGGCCAGCTTCAAGCCCATTTAATTCTAAAGCACTTAAAAAGTGGAAGAAAAAAAAAGATTTACCCTTTATAACTAAAGGATGACTAAGTCCTACTGGACCTGGAAATGGTTTTAAGTTTATACATCGTATTTATCGTGACCTGAATTCCACAGATATAACTCAAGACCGCTATTATGTCCCCACTCCTCAAATCTCTCTAGGCACAAACTATTTTTTTTTATTTGAGTTCTTAATATAGTGAAGCTTTAACTGATTTGAAAGTTAAGTTGTGTATGCAAAGATACATTTACACATGTTTTTGTAATGGCACTGCCAACACTATAACAGTAGTGTTTCCGATATGTACAGGTCACAGCTTATTCCAGTGGGTTGAATCTCTCTTTTCCTCTAGGCTTCCATGTTGTGAACGAAATGGAAGTCATGGAGTCTTCAGCATTCAAACCTAAAAAAAAATACAGAAATTAGAGGGCATTTTTCCCCAGTCGCATACTAATTTCAAGCAATTTGCAGCAAGTACAGGGAGGTTAATCAAGAAATTTACCATCATCTGTCACATCATATTTTAAGCATTCTTATCAGCAGGTCCACAGCGTGCATTACTCATAGGGCTGGGATTGTTTCTCCTTTGTAGTACACTTGAGTAATGCTGATAGAGTGATGGTCTGTTCCCTGAAAGGAAAAAAAGACAGCTTAATTAAACTGTCATCAAGAGCATTATGAAAGGCTTTCACTCGCATAAAAACAGTGGTAGTGATGCTTACAGAAATCATAGGTGGAGAAGATAAATCAATTCAATTGAAAAAAAGTCGATAACCTTTGCGCAATAAGGAAATGTTTAGAGAAATGCAATCTTAAATGATTAAATGATCTCAGTAGGTCTTAATACAAAAGGGTGATCAAACAAATTCCATTTTGAATAAGGAAAAAGCACGTCCATGAACCTAAATGATTATTTCCTTCTTTGGAAGTGTTTATTAGAAGGTTAATTTAAAAGTATCCTAAGCAGTTCTGCTGCGAGGACACTAGTTCCACATGGAGAGTTCAGAGCTTTTTTTCATGACTCTGTCAACAAGGTCCATCAGGCAGCAAGTCAGGCAGACTAACACAACAGCAGAGTGCCAGAGAGCCGATGTGAGGATAACACAGGATGAGGGATTCCAGAGCACTTGTGTCTCCTCTGGGCAACAACAACTGGCACGGTGAACAAGCCATAATGGAGGTCTCATAGCTTAATTAAGTTCACCAAGTGGAACGCATCTCCTCATGTAACACTCGAAACAGGCTTTTAAACCGAGTCTCCAGTCAGTTTGAGAGCAAGGCTTCATTTACAGTAAACTATGTTGCCAGAAAAACCACATCCTTACTCTTCAATTACTATTTTATAGTTTTTGCTTTGCTTTTTTTTCTTTAACCACAAAACCTGACTAAGGATTATATTCTTTAAATAGGAGGTCAAAAAGGGGTATGTGATTTACAGTAGTCAGAAAAAGTAATATTAAGATGCTTGATATATCAAAGAGGAACCTACTGATTTTCAATGTTTCATTTGCATTTTCCAAAAAAACATTCCAAGTCACCACCCTGTGTTCTGTGCAGTGTTGCATGGCCTGATAATCACAATTCTACTATACCTAAAATGACAGTTATAAAGGATAATCTAAATGCCATCAACAGTAGTAACAAAGACCAGAGACTTATAACCAATAACTTAGAAAGTGGTGCTTGTATGGGTTTTTAAAATTTAAAAATGTAATAAAATGATAAAATTCTTTAAAGGACAATATTAGCTCTAAGAACAGGAAATACCAGCCTGCACAGTGAAGACATTTATCCAATGCTGACATTAAGCCCTTGATCTCTGTAAAGTTATTATTTTAAACAGAACAAGGTCTGTTACAGGCAGAGCACTAAACTAATTTTTACGGAGCCAAATTTAAAACCACTCCATTTAAAAAAGGGTGATGAGGATAATGTGCAAAACCTCTCCTTTTATTACTTAGACAACCAATGGTAAAACCCAGATAATCTACTTGTTTAGTTCTGTTAGTCACATTCCGTGTGACATGAGCTAATACAATGAACCGAAATTAATCTCATCCATCACTGAAAAGTGCTTTAGCAAGACGTCGTATAAACTAATAATCCTGCATTTACACGATAATACGGTACACGCGCGATTTTTGTTAAATGCCGGGCCAGACGCCTTTATCCACGACGGCCTACTTACACATTTAGAAATACACGTTTTTAAGTAAAGGACAGGTGCATAACCCTTTGGAGCTCAATTTTAAGGACAGACGCATACCTTCTGATGCAGCAGATGCAGTTCCCTGGCTAGCACTAGACACTCCTGTGTTGTACAGCGAAGCGAGGTCACTCGGGCTGTATGACCGCAGGATATTTATTACTTTCCAATCTGGATCCATTCCATTGGCCGACGTTGAAGAGACCGGCTTGACTGGCGAAAAGGCATGAGGCATTTTGGAGGGCGGGCTTGCCTGTGATGAGGATTTCACACCCCGTCCCACAGACAGCAGCCTGCCATAGCTATCCCCTTTCCTCAGCCCGGCTGTCTCCGAGGTTTCGCAGACCGCCGCCCCGGAGAACTTGATCCTCTTGCTGGAGGGCTCGCCAAAGTCTACGGGCGGTGGGTTTCCAAACCGGCTGGAGAGGCACGTTCTCGCCGCGTCGCTGGGCCACACGATGCCATTCCGCCCCTGCTGGCTCTGGGGCCCGGGCCCTTCTCTGTCCGCAAGGGTCTGCCTTATGGAGACCACAAAATTGCCCCTCTTGCCGTGGGCTTCGGGATCTCTGGGTTTTTCCGAGAATCTCGACTGGCCTTGCCGGACATCGGTCACCCCGTGGCGAAGGCTGCTGCCGTGAGCCTCTCCCATCCAGTAGCGCTGTGCGTCGTGATGGGCCGCCTTGCCGCAGTCGGCCTCGGGGGCGCGCGCGGCTGCCTGAGAAGGCCGGGCTGGCTGCGTTTTCTCCGCTGGCTTGGCTGCCTGGCGAGGCGGGGATTTGGTCCGGCGAGGATATTTCCTGGAAAACGGCGGCAAGGGTTGAACGTCATTTCCCTCAAGAGCAGGCGGGCAGCCGGTGTGCCGTTTCTGTTTGAGGGCAGCTATGGAGCTTCTTAAGCCATTTTTCTTCGGAGCATCAAGCTTTTCTTTATGTACCAATTTCTGGTGCATTAGAAGGATCTCTGGGTATAGAGTTTTGTAAGTACACAAAGGACAGGTATTGGTGAGTAATGTGCTCTTGGGCACCGAGGTAGCAGAAACCGAAAGGGACATCTTAAAGGACAAATCTAATGGCACCTCAAATGACTCTTCTTTCATTTCTTTGTCTTCCATCTTTGAGTCGAGAGATAAGGCATGCTTTTTAAGCGCTTCGTCACTCGAGCCTGACGGATGACCAGCTGCAACAGCTGAATTCTCACAATCTGTTTTAACTGCACTGCTCTGTGTAAGTTGGCAGGAATTCTTGATAACACTCTTGCTTGAGCCCAGATCGCTCTGAATCCCGACATGAGATGCGTTTTCGGACCCCGCAGTGGACAAAGGCCACGATTTAGACTGCTTTGCATTATGGTTGTCAGCTGCAATTTTGGCGATCTCTTGAGACGATTTCTCCTTGGCAGGCGCAGACCCGTCGGGTGCTGGTGACGCTGGAATTGGCTTACTAGAGGGCTCAGCAACAGGCTGTTTGTCTTTATGACGCCTCTCCAAGTGGTATCTCAGTGAGGTCTTCTGAGCTGCAGCATAATCGCAGAATTCACATTTATATGGTTTTTCCCCTGTGAAGAGAGGAGAAAAACATCAGTGTGGAGGCCACAATGACACTTGCATTGGCCTAACAGCAAGGGGATTATCACACTCACGGAATGAAACGTCTGATATTTTCGTCACAAGTAGCATCATCCAATGAAAATTCTTCACCGATGTAACTGGTTAAGATGGTTGTTGGTTTTGTGTTCATGCTGAGCTCCTAATCATCAGCATTCTTGTCTTTAACTGATCTGCTTGTAGTTATAGTGCTATGATGTTGTTATACTCACTTCCCAATTGCGTTTTTTTACTTCATCTTGCAGCTACAAGTGTGGATGAGATCATTGGACTAATCAAAGATGCGCCAAATGGCCTCCGTTCATTTATAACTTCTCTCATGTTCCTAAAACGTGCTCTTCTGAAACATATTTCTTAAATATTCAAGATTCAATGGTGCAAAACACCAAAATTAAAATAATTGTTCATAAAAACCACAGGTTACCTGTATGTGTCCTGAGATGAATATTGAGGTAATAGTTTGAACGGAAACTCTTTCCACAGTAGCTGCATTCTTTTGAGGATGCAAGAATTTTCATCTTTCCCTTTTCTGAACCATCTTCACTTTTATCTGTATAGAAGACAAAATTATATTCAGATTAAACTGTGCACAACACATGCTGACAAAACGTCATTTAGCTCCCAACTGAAATAACCCCAAACACTGTTTTGCAACAATTTTGCTATTTATATACAAAGACCTATTCGGGCTAATTTAAGATGCACTGCTGTTGTGCTTTGAAAAGAGTGGAATTTTTAAATGTGCATCACACTAAATACCACTACTAGGATTCTGCAGATCTGGGCATTGTGCAAATTTTCCAGAGGTTAAAATCAGGTCACTACAAAGAAGTTTATCCCGCTGATACAAGCCAATACAGGTTGGGCAGCTGCCCAATGTGGGCAGGCAACAACCTGTGAGATAAAAGCTTAAATCAGGAACTCTCAAGGAAAAAAACGTGCTGATGGTGATTAAAAAACCTAAGGAGTTTGTTTTTCTTGCTTGTAATGTGTCTACACCAGCAACTAACACCAGAGGGGGCTGAAACCAAGACAAAGGAATAAGTATAATACTGTGCAATGGAATGAAGAATGAACCCAACTTTAAAAAAACAATTTAACTTCTTTGTTCTTAAGTTTTTCTATTTCATGCATAAGCAATTTAAAGTATTGAACTTCCATACTGTATTTGACTTTCATCTGCATCTTAACCCCCTTCAAATATATACTTATAACATCATTTTTGTAGTAAATCCTACTGGGGGAAAAACAGTGGAGAACATGTATAGACAGCTCATTTCATTTCATTCCAAAACTTGCATACCTCAGAAATATGAAAAGTAGGAAAAAAAACTACCACACTGTATAACATGAATGCAGCTTTCTCAATTCCTGCTAGTTCACAAAAACCGTTTTCATTTGCAAGTGTTGTGGTTTGTTCTGTAGGTAGTGGTGTATCATGTGATGCAATATGTTTGAGATAGATTACATTTATGTCAGACACAAGGTGAAGCTTAATGTTTGAGTTTATCACTGTACTTTATTAGAAAGGGGGTTGTGTGTCAGTACATACAGCTGCCATTTTGATATGGGTCAGTGTGTGTTGTCTATGCACTTTCATTGTATAGCAGCTAACAGACTGTCCAGAGTTATCAGCTAAAAAATTACATCAGCAATCAGCTTTCCCACGGATTTGCATCTCTATTTCCCCTGCTCCCAGATACTTCCTCTTGAATCACAGAACACCAATTCATGATTGTCCTAATTAGTAGAAAACCCACTCATTCCTGGTAAGGACTGTGGTAACTCCAAGTCAGTCTAGGAAACAGAGGGCACAGGCAAGACACCAATCCAACACGGGGCACAGCAACACTTCATAGACTAACCTAGGCAGCATGTAATTGGAAGGCAGGAGGAAAACACAGCACCTAGCAAAACATGAAGACTGTGCAAACTCCAAGCAGCAGGCACCCATGGCCAGACGCAAGCCCAGAATCCAATAGGTGTAAGGTGGAAACACCAAGAGTAATTCATAAAGCCCCCCCAACTGCTTTTCTTTTTTTGATTTTCTCTTATTCTCTTATTTCCACTTACTTATTTTTTTTTAAATTCTGCTTCAAAATACAAATATGCATGGGTTTTCCCTTTGCTTTCACTGTGCCTCTTAAATTTAGGAATTTACTTAACTCTGAAATGGGGTGAAATTCTTCGGTCTGAAAATGTCAATGTGATTAAATACGTTTGCCCGTAGCAACATTAAACACATCCTGATATAATGGTTAAAAGCATACCTGACTGAAAGGCATCGCCATGCAGTCCTTCTTCTGAGCCATCTTCAGAGCACTCTTCAGTTCTGTCTAACATCCCATTGTCACTGGAGCTTGTGCTTAACTGCTTGCCATCTATCGAGGCTGTTGGACTCTCAGACCCACCCCTATCCTTCTTGTGTATCCTTGAGTGAAGCACCAGCTGGTGGTAGGTCCTGAAGGTCTTCCCGCAGTCTCCGCACTGAGTGGGCTTGTCTTTGCTGCTTGCGGACTTCTGATCCAGCTCTGGTGAAGGGGTTTCCCTTCCTGCATGCTTTGATCTCTGCTCATGTCCAAAGCCCTCTTTCACCGCCTTTTCGCTCTTGCTTGTGGACCAGATTTCATTCAGTTCCTCTTTGTCCGAACAGGAGTCCTCATTATCCGTGCTGACATCCGGGCCAAGATCTTTGGTCTGTCCTGGGCCAACAGCTATTTTACCCTTGGTAGCAAGCTGCCAGGCTTGGTAGGTGTTAAAAGGGTCAAGCTGGGCAATCCATTTCGCAGACTTTTCAGATTTTGCATCCGTTTCCGAGGATCGGGAACGCAGACCAACAAATTGCAAGAAGGATTCTTTGGATGCTGGAGCAACACTTGCGCGCTGCCTGTCCGTTTCCTGTACTCCTTCATCAGGCTCAGATTCCCGGATGTGAATTTTGCTGTGCTCCATCAAGATCTCTTTATTGTGGAAGAGGAACCCACAAACCATGCACATCTTGTATGGAGAAATCACACTGACCGATGTCTGTTCTTGGACAACATCGTTGATGGTTACGGGAGTTTCCAGGTCTTGCTGCGCCTTGTTCTTTGACCCAGGCTTCCCATGTGTCCTCATGTGGTTTTTCAAGAACCAGGGCTCCTTAAAACGCCTCCCACAAACGTTGCAGCTGTAAGTGAAAGAGTCTTTGTGCTTCTTCATGTGACACTCCAGCTCCGCTGCGTCTTTCACGGGCTGTCCACACACCTCGCAGCTGACGCCCTCCTCCTTGTCACTGGGAGGAGTTGGCTTGGCCCTGCCTTTCTCGCTCCGAGTCAGAAACTCCGCTTCCACGCGCAGAACCGCCGGCCCAAACAGGGTGGTCGGGTGCTGGGTCAGGACATGGGGGCTGAGCTCGTCCTGGTGTTTAAAAGTCTTCTCACAGAACATACAGTCCAAGGGCGTGCACCCTTCCACCTGAGCCAGAGCTTTCTCTGGAATGCTGGTGTGCGGGGTCATGCTCGAGCCTGTGCCTGGCATGCTGGCATTGGTATTCGCTGTATCTTGACCCAGTCCATCGGGACTTTCCATGTATGATATTAAAGGATGAGTAGGCATGTCTCTGACAATAACAAAAACACCTTTATAAAGAAGTACAAGGCTGTGCCAACTATCTCTCAGAAATATAAACTACAAAAGCCTTTGAAACAGGGATGTTTCACAGCTTTTAGATTGAGCACATGAGTTTGAGGTTTGCAAAATATCAGGCACTTCCAAGGAATCTTGTCTTCTTCCTGCACTTCTGCATGTTAGAATTGTGTAAACTGGGTTTCTTTGTTCTTCAGTCAATGTTCATTTATTCAGTATGTGATCCTGCAGGTCTGCTCCTACATGAGCCATCCTTTATACTGGTGCTGTGGTAAAGCATAATGAGTTACATGAAAGACTTTCCAATAAAGGATATTAGTATGATTACGTTGCGTCTCTTTGTTCTGACACATTCAGCAGTAACCGGTCTTGACAAGTTATGGACCAATCAGCACCTGTAATTTAGAAAGAAAAATAAAACCATTAGATGTGACACCTGTATATCTATTGTCGAAATACATATGAGTGAATACCATGAACCAGCCCCTTACGTAACATGATTAACTCAGTTTATAAACAGAATGTTAAACTGCAAAGACACTTATATCTCAAACACTTGAAGAGTAAAAATTAAAGGAGGCTTCAGCTAATACTAGAAACTTTGTGTTACAAAACAAAACAGGAAATACATCCTTTACCAGTATTTTACACAAGCATTTCCTCAACTGTTAGAAGCATGTGGCAAAATGAGTACAATCACAACAACTTTTGTTTCTTTGAACACATCCTCACATCTCATCCAATGTCACAGACTTAACCTTACACATAAAGGTTCTGGCATTCTCTACTGCAAATATTGCATTAAACAGACTATTTTGTTCTATAACAGACACAAAAGAAGAGTTTACAAATGTATGCTTCCCCAGGGTGACAATGAACCATAAACCACAGTACAGCTACTACTGACTCAAAAAGAACTCTCAATCTGGCAATGAAATTATTCAGAGCTATCCTTCCTCAGGCTGCAGCTGTGAAAAGGTAAGGAGGTTGTGCAATCTTTAAACTTTCCTCCAAATGTGATGTTGCTAAGTACAACGCCATTTTCTAACAGTTCAGATCAAATCTAGAGCACACCTGGAACAACGATAACATGATTTGGAAGATCAGCAAGGCTTTGGGAAGTCTTTATGAGCTAAAGGCATACGTTAAAGGCAATGCAAGGAATTTCCAATCTGAAATCCTGTGCTGGTGCTGGCAGCAAGTCAAGACTAAACGAAGGTTCTTGAAAGTTTCACTTTCTACAAAGTTAAAGAACCATATAATGCTGAAAAATCTGCAATAAAAATTCTTGACATTAACACTGCACAGCAGTATATAAGTCACAAGCAGAGCTTTCATGTGCCACATTTAGGCCAGAAACATACAGAAAGTAAAAGCAGGAAGTTACAAGCAAAGAAAAACACTCACAGGCAAACAACAAATATACCATTTCATATCAGTAACTCTGGATAAAATATTCTGAACAATGACCAAACTGATTATTTTCCATTAGCTTCACTCTTGAATGATGAGAAAACTATAAAATGGCTCAGCTGCGACAGAACAATTATGCATATATAAAATACATGACCTAAAAATGTTTAACCCGTCTTTCATGTATAACCAAAATTAAAATTCGGTTTTCCGCCACACCAAGACAATGTCAAAACATAATTAATTTGGTTTAGCTTTTGCAGCTTGAACCTTAAGACAGACAAAATAATTAGAAAGGAATAGTGTCATTAATTCACCATCTTCCTGTACTTCTTTTGCAACAAAGTCAAAACTTCTACCATGTATCAAACCTTGGGCAATCTGAGGAACTCCAGCCACCCACACAAACTCTCTCAAAGAGATCTAGTGCTCTTAAGTTGGGGGGAGGTGGGGGGCTGGAGCTAAAAGATCACATAAACGTGCAGGAATAAGAAGTGTAAAAAATGTAAATATTCCCCACGCACATAATCAAATGTACTGAACTCAAGCAAAAGGCATGGGTAGTGTCAGGGTAAGGTTATTACAATCTACTATGTTATGGTAGAGTTTACTCCATTTTTTGACAAGTGATGTTTTTGATCGATGTATTACATTATACATTCACAATGATTCTTTTTACATGTGAGCTGATTCTCAATGTTAAAGCAAATATAGCCGTTTCCTCTCAAAGACATTATGGACTCAAATAACTCAAATTAAATATTTGCAATGTGCCTTAATCACACCATCCTAGTTTGATAACTTTATCCACCAGCACTGAATGTCAATAAGTGCAGTAGCACATGAAAACAGTGCTGCACAAAGTGGAAAGCAGGGAATCCAGAACATTGCAGCAAATTACAATTCCTCAGATGTACATCTTATCAAAATACACAATGACAAAGTCACCGACAACATTTTAGATAACTGTATTGTGCTGCCCTACACACTCAATAGCAACACAAACAAAAATGACCCAGCAGTTTTTCTTACAATATGCGTACTACAATAAGCATTTACACAATGCTCTGTTTTTAGTTCTGGATGCAAGCAAATCACTTAAGGGTTTTTCAGTTCAGTTCCCCTGTGTTATCAAGTGACTTTGCCTAGGAGAGCTGCAACCCAGAGAAACCCAAGCGACACATATCATCTTATCTTGGTCGAGGGGCCTAACAAGGTAGCAGAAAGCAGCTTCTTTTCAAGTCGACACTATATTAAGAAAAACATCTTCCCTTTGAACTCAAAGTTGAAACTTGTTCTGCAATTTACTGATTTTATTTCTATAAATCAAAGTTGAACACCACTTCTTGGGCTGTATAGAAAACTAAACTGGCCCAAATGTTGTTCCATGCATTTAGAAACTGTACTTTTCAGCTTATAATGAGTCAGAATACACTCATGTAGAGATAATCATTAGCAAAATACAGTCTTGTGACCCCAGAGCTAAGTCAAGGTCAGTCTGTTAATGGATATCTGTTATGGAGAGGGGAGAAATACTGCTATTTGATACCAGGTAGTGTTTTTTTTTTTTGCTTTTTAAAATTTCATTTTTTGGTGCTATAAGTGAAGGCTTTAATCACTCAGTAAAAAATGCCTGCAAGATTTCTGGAATAGCTTTCAGGCCTTTTGAATGAAAACATCCTCTCTACGGTGAATTTGTGAACAAATGAGAGGGAAAAAAAAACAACCTCAGCTTACCTCACTTGACATATTAATAGACAGAACTTGGCCTGTGAGGAAATGGCAAATTCATATACAAAAAGTGGATGTTAAAATGTTAATCTGTATTATTCCATCTAGAGACCTATAGCAGTGTTTACATGTCATTGGCATGTAAAAAAAGTTATTTTTAAATCTGTATTCTACACTAAACATTGTGTGAATATACGTATAACAGTTGCTAAGCAAAGTTGCTTATTTTGTCAATTTAATCATGCAATTAAGAGTATGAATGGATTGAAATGCTGCATTTACAATACAGTATGCTAACTTATAACAGGTTATTAAATAAATGTGTCTGTCCTAAACATTTTTAGCTGTGTAAAAATGAGTTAATCTAAAACAATGCAGTTTATATGAAAAACCAGAACAGTTGTTGTCATATGTTGTTTACCATTCTTATGTTAATTATTGACAGCAATAAACAGACAAGAAAGGCCCCCCAAAAAAAGAGCATGAAAGTCTTCATTCTCATGATTCACTATTTCCTATACTGACTGTTGTTGCAGTAACTGGTAAATCCTAGCCTTCACACAAGTGTTAGAATACTGATGACCTTTCAGAGTAACAATCCAAAATCACTACAATCAGTTCTGGGTGTGTTTTAGATTTTTTTAAAAATTATAGACTTAAATGACAGAAAGAAAAACACACCTTCACGGAACTTGTTCAAACCAGAGCTTAGAAAACGTCTGCAAGTAAGTCTGATATTTGAAAACAAACGCTATGATCTGCCCTGTAGCTTGACTAATAAATGTTTCCAGCTGGCCTCTGATGCCAGAGATTTTTCCCTGTTGATCAATGTAGTGCTCCAGCTGTACGAGCCTATATACCAGTTCCCAGTTGGACAGGAGTAGCACCTTTTATCCACCACACAATTCTCCTAAGCACTGATCCTAAGCAACGCCATCCGGGGAAAACCGTTTTCCAGCACGTAAAGCACAATACCACAAGTTGCACAAGACCTAGACATGTGTGGACAGTGAAGGTGACTGTCCCAAAGAAAGGTGCTTTAAATGTGAAAGAGCAAGCCCATCATCGCAAATGACTCATGCCATGGCTACCAACACCAAGGGACAGCAGGTGCTTCCCTCTGTAACTAAAGGACTTTCCCAACAAGAAGTTACCTTCTAGTTTATGAAACAGGCCCAACACGAACAATACGTATTCCCACTGCTGTACAAGAACACCACAACTCCCTCCGTTACGCCATTTCCACAGAGCTGCTCCGGGTGTTGGGCAATGAGAAGTATACTTGTTAAGAAATCAAGAGTCATTCTGGCTCCTCTCCTGTATACAACCATAAAGATGTACCAACAAGAAAGGCTACAACACCTCTTCACACAGGCAGGATTTTAAATACAACTAAAGCTCTAAACCGTGTGGCGATATGGTTCAATTAAATGCTGCTTCTTATAAGAAATTAAACCAGCAATCTTCAAAATTAGTATAAGGAGGTAGAAGAAGAAGGAAAAATAGTTTGGTCTGAATTTGTTGTAGACTTATTTGTTTTGTTGTTCTGCTTTGCAGACTGCTACTGCAATTATCAGTTCACTTGTCAGTACAAGATAACTTGATATCAGCAAACATCTTTCTCTGCAGCTGTAATGAATAAGCCCAACAGTCTTTGACAACACCTCTAAACTCCCTGGTTAGATTACATTCTTGATTTTTAATCCACTTGGCAAGAAGAGAGTAAACGTCCTAATCAACCATCTGCCTTTTGTCACCAAGCCTGAAAATGCAGAGACTAGAATCTTTTTTTTACACAAAGCCACAGGTAATGTCATAGAAATAGAACAAGAAAATAACTGGGTAATTAACTTGGATTTTAACATATAACTACTTCGTCCACATTACATATCAAATCCTCATTTGACAAATGTCTTTCTATTCTATTTGTAAAGGTTCACTGTAATTCAGTAACAGTGCTGTTTGAAATATATAAAACCATCACACACAAGGATAACTAATACCAAGAATACCATAACTTCTCAGTCATACAAAATGCTTTTAACTACATTTTGTATAGTGTGCCCTTCCCTAAAAAGCAAAAATTCAATCTATAACATAACTGAAATTTCTTTGTTTTCTCTTCCTGAAAAAAAACTGTAAAATATTTTTCTATGACTAGTTTGAGTAGGCTGTACCCTATTTTCCAAACAAATGTTAATGTTTGCAGCGCTCTCTGTCGATTGTCTACCCTGTGATCAAGTATAACAAGTTTTGTGGAAACTAAAATTCTTCCAGTTCTGCTCTGCTCAGTGTGGCAACAGGCCAACAAAGCTCTTCAAAAACACTCCTGGCTTCACCAACACTTCCTAGTTTCTTTAGAAAAGTCAGTGGTAAAATAATTTGACAACTGATCCAGCAGACTTGCCACTTATTCAAAACTCACAAACTAAGGTGGTTTATCTCTCACAGTTCCAGTTCTCCTTTTCATACCATCACAAATCAACCTGCATTCAAAAAGTGATGGCATTTTCAAAATTTTCCAACGTTTTAAAGAAATAATATCCGTTTCAGTTAAAAGTATACAACAGTCAACGAACTGTGCATTATTCTTGGTCATGTATGCTAACTATTCACATTTTTGTAAAAAAAAAAGTCTCTACGTCATGATTAAAATAATTTGCAGCAGAGTATGTCAATCTGTAGTACACTTTAACTGGGTCTACAACCTCTCACCGACCATAGATAAAACACATGGCAATCTGCTTGTGGGGTCACAAATTGCACTTCTGAAATGTTCTGAAGTCTAAGAAAAACTCCAGAAACGCATCAGACCATCTTTACAGCAACCCCCCCTAACTACAACACACAACTGCCACATTTTAAATCGGGATATGAGCTTTTACTAACGCAGCTTGGCGGTATTGTACTCTCGTGGACTCGACAATATTTCACGATCCACCACCTTTCCTTTCAGATGCCCCGTCTTAACGACCGCAGCTTATTGTACAGGCAAGACATTCCCTCTCCAGCCAAGAGCAGGCCAGCTGTTGCTTTTCCATGACTTAATTCCTTTGTTGTGGGGCTGCGCTTGCAAACCCATTCAGCAATCGCACACACACACAAAAAAAAAAACACAACAACCTCCGCCAACACGGTACACTCTAGAAACCCACATAACGCCAGGGTTTGTTGGTTGTTGTTGTTTTTTTTCCAAATTAACGTTTCGGGGGGCCACGGCTAAACCCACCGCGGGGGTTTTAAAGCGCTACAGCTCCTCGGTCCCCCCACAACGGCTACTGCAGCCTTGCAAAACGACGGTTGTGACATCACCGCTCGAATGAATGGATCTTCGAAAGCGAGGAAACGAGAAGTTCAGCATAATGTTCAACAGCGACGTATAACCCCCCCCCCCCCCAGCACATAATATGGGCAGGATTGGCAACACCTCGTTTCGGGTTTTGTTGTGCCCCCTGTAGAATGCACACCCCGAGGATAAGCACCAGAGAGAGACGACCCCACACCCTGGCGATCATAAACTATTCCTACCGCGGGTAATTTCATCGGCTCGCAGGGGCTTCAGCGCGACCGAGGATCCCGACCTGCTGTTTCCCCCCACCGGGCACCTCCAGCCCGCCGCACGACTCGGCGGCGTGAAAAGTTTCAGCGGGGGCTATTGTCGCGTTATCCGAGCTTTCGCTACCTATTCAGACGCACCAACCCCCCACCAGCCCAGCAACACGCAATCACTCATTAGTCAGCAAACCGCTGCCTGCTATTCAAACCTGCACTCCAGTTACTTCACCCGTGGGCTTTGCCCAACTGCCCACCGGTACGACTCTAATACGTGTATGCAATCCGCGGAAACTCTCAACTTGTCCGAACCCCTCATCTTTTGTTTTTTTTCCGGGTAGAGATCTTCACCCACCAGGTATGAAAAATCCAATACGAGCTCCCCCCCCCCCCCCCCCCAAAAAATAAAAAAAATCGTCGAGTGCTCCAATAAATCAGCCTCTCTAAACACCTCGGACCTTTGGCACCAGCTGGAACGAGCTCCCGACTACCAGATTTGTCTGAAACTAAAAATGGGAAGCAGCACACTTCCGATTTCGTTCTGAGGCGAACTATTTCATATTCATTACGAGTTTGCCGAACATCTTCCCTGACACGTGTTTATTTTTTTCCCCTCTCTCCACACTTTCAGTCCGAAACGATTGTAGCTGCGATAAGCCACGCTATTTTGTTTTGTTTTTTTTTGTATTGAGGCAATCGAGATGTAGGCGTTAGTATATCAACATCCAGGCAAACATCCACACGTCTGTAGAGAAAAATAAAGTATCTGCTTTCTATTCGTAGCTTGAGTATAGATTTTGAAGTCGACACAATGGCGAGAACTGTATACACACATTCATATAAATATATACGCAAAAGTATGGATCCTCGCGATTTAAGCTTCTACTACCTTAAAGTCCGATAAATAACCTTGAAGTCTTCCAAATGTCTCCTTCTATTAGTTCCCTGCCTCTGCTCACAAAGCAAATCTGTTCTTCATGATCCTACACAAACACTGGGCGAGTTGCACTGTTAATCGACTTTTTTTGTGGAGGGGGGGGGTGGATAGGAGAGAGAGGGGGGGGTAGTGACGTTTTCTTTTGTCCTGTAATTAAAATGAGGCAACTACTGTTTATCAATTTTGCACTCAAGAGACCGTAGGGACAAAAGACACACACACCAAAAAAAAAAAAAAATCACCCAGATGAAGCAAAAACAACCTGACAACCGATCAATTAACTTTCAGGCTGCCTTTCGTCAAAAACCGCACCGAGTTGTTTTCTTGCTCAAGCGCGTTTCGGGGGGACGTTGCGCGTTGAAAGTCTCGTACAATAATCAGAAATAAAATGAAAGTTGTGGGGACTTCCTGAAATACAATGTAGAGAGACATGAATGGCTATTCTGTATTCTTCGGGTGCTTCAACAGTTGGAGAGCCACGCTTCAGCTTTAGAAGGGGATATTCCAGCCTGCCCGCTTCCGACAGTATTTCGTTGAATTATTTCTGACCCAGTGATTATTGATAAAGCTGCCTCCAACAGTCACGACACAGTCAGATGAAATGCGAATAACTTTATTTGGGAGAGGAGGGGGGAGGGGGGGGCTATTATTTCTATACCCACTCGTGCAAAATGTCCGAAATTGAGTCTACAGCCCTCCGTGGCGAAGTAGATCACAGTCTCGACCTATTTGTGATTCCTCAGCCAAACCCTTTGTTTAATATCCCGTCTTGAGAGGGAAGATAGAGCGACGGTTTAAGACACACGGACAGTATTTCCTGCTTTGTGTGTGTGTGTGTGCGCTCAGTGGAGCGTGTGGTTCGCTAACATTAGGATGATTGAATTGCTCAAAACTCCAAAATCAACTAAGGAAAAAAGAACACATTCTAGGAAATTTTGAAAAAAAAAAACAAACAACGATCTCACCGATACCTACCCAGGACTTCACATTCTCGGCAGCCTTCCCCTGAGTTGCCCGTGTCAGGTGCTGGCTTTTCTCTCCTCCGTGTGGGAGATGAAGAAAGTTGCTGTGTCTCCTCTGTTTGTAAATCTGCAGCTGTTGCGCTCGGCGCGCGCTCTCTCCCCCACTCAACGTATTGTTGAACGTCACTGCGCGTGCACGAGTCAGGCCGCCGCCGCGCGAGGTTGCGGGGGGGGGCAGGTCACGTGACACCAACTTATCTATTCGTTCTTACTTTATTGGATGCGTTTATCCCCGGTGACTTATACATGATTTACATTCCGACACACTCAACTCTACAAAAAAAAATGTGAACATTGATTGATTTAGATAGGTAACAAGCAGAACTAGGCTAATTGGAAGGTTTCTTCTTCCGCGGAGGGGTGGCGACACAATATTAAGTGGATCATACTTACAAGTACCAGTTAATGCACCTACCACACCCCGCGTGTATATCACTGTTTAAAAACGTAGTCCCTTAAAACACCTAAACAAGGTTGTTTTGCGTGGCACCAATCGAATGAATTTTGTACCGCATATGTTGAGACTTTTTTGTTTCCTGAAAATATTGATGTATCAAGTATTGGTTGAAGTAATTTATGTATTGTGAAAAAAATAATTCCAGTTGGTATTTGAGCAAATGTTGGCAATTTGCGGCTGTCGTTTATCCTACAATTAACTGGGTGCTTGCACTCTTTTAAAGATCCTAAGTTACTTTTCTAAGTACGTGTGTATATATAGGTTTGTGAATAGAACGGAAACATAGATGTATACCATACATTTCTGATGGAACCATCACCTTTTCCCTCAGAGAACAGCGGGGAAGCTAGGTTTTGTTTGAGAAAGGGCAGCTGATGTGTTTTACATACCCCCAGCACTGATTCCCATAGCGTGCCATGGGCTGGGGGAGGGGCGGTGACACAGGGCAGAGTACATGTACAGCTCTCATCCACATGTGGATCCTTCTTCCTACCTCTCCTCCACCTGGCTGTGGCAGCTGGCTGAAGCCAGCATACAGCGAATTATTATTAATCGTTTTCAAACGTTTTAGTTTTGCATGTCCTACAGGTCTGAGACGGAAAACAGGAACAAACTAGACCCAAAGCTTACCTCACATATTTGACTCCTATTTCCTGAAGAACATGCAGTCTTCACCATTTAGCAGAAGGTTCTGAACCTGCATTGATCTTTCTCTCTTTTCTACACATTTTAAAGCAAGTTAAAAAACAGCATTGTATAGGGCCTCAATATCAGCTACACATTACTACTGTTAACTGCAATCAAATGCACTGTAAAAACAATTAATTCATTTTCAATTCATACTGAAGGGTTACATCATTTATTGTGGAAAGTTAAAGTTAAAGGACTTTTTCTCCGTTCAGGTCCCTTGCAGCTGTTTAATCTTATTATTTAATGTCCATAAATGTGGTTTCCGGACACAGGAGAGTTGCTTTGGCGAACGATATTTGAGATTATTGCCAGTGTTTAACAAAAAAAAAATTTGCATTAACTGATAGCCTGCTTCTAAAATCGTAAATGCAAACTGAAAGAAACGAGAGGACTGGAAAGAGGCAGACGAGCATGTGAAATCCGTGCAACCTGTAACATTGTATTTAAAGCCTACACATATATGAGAGAGAGATGGTTGAAGATAGCACAATAAAAGCACGAGAGAGAACGACCGTAAAGAGAGAGTGAGGAAAAACATCTCCATCGATGCCCCCCTCCATGGACAGAACCTCAGCTGTCCGTCTCCTTCGTGAAACACACCCCAAAATACGCAAACTACGAAGTGCTTTCTATGCAGACCAGGGTGTTACACTCAGGTATATGGACAGTTGAAGAAAACTTTCTTTAGCCCTCTTTGCCCAAAGAAACAAGGGAATGTATGTTTTTTTTATTTGGTCCACCACAACAAGGTCCATAATCAAATGTCCAGCAGCGGTTTTTATTCCACCTCCTTCAAGAGGGAGAGTGCTGAAAGTGGTCAGCTATCATCCCCCTGGGAGTTCCCCTGAAAATCGCTGTTTGCAGGAGGCAGCAGGAGGAAGTGATACAATGAGAGTTATGCTAGTTACACTAGCTGCTAGCCCCCTTTGACACAGGAGACTGTGAAAATGTGTTCCTTCCTGCCCACATTGAATGGTAGAACAGTATCAACAGGTGAAGAAGGCTCCACGGCCGAAACGTTGTGTTTTCTTTCTTCTTTTTTTCAGCATGGAATAAACCTATTACTTGTTCCTAATTAGTATATAGCATTATAGTTTTTCATTTTTATTAAATATGCAGAAACAAGGAACATCCACACCATCTGAGTCCACTGTGTTATTCCATATAAAATCAAACTGACTGAGAAAAAAATAACATTTTTTTAAATAATTCTAAGCTTCCACCAGCTCTCTTTCCAATTTCAGAATGATTTTGTCTAAGGTGGGTTTGCACAACATAACCCCTTTCTCTGGTAAATTATTTGTGTGCGTGTGCTCCAGCTCAATAACATAGCTTACCTTGTGGTTTTCAGATTAACCTGCACATTGCAATGTACTGAGTTTTCATTGTAAATGAGCAAAGACAAATAAAAGCAGCCAACAGAAAAGACACTCATCCATTTAGGATCTCATCCAGAGAAATGTCCATTGTGATGTACAAGTAAAAAGAAAAACATTTATTTCAAAATAAACTTTTTAACTTTTCATCTTTATTTTCAACATGAACATAGGGTAGATAAAAATCTGTGCAAAAAAATCGAAACTTTTATTCTTTATTTATTTAGGGATTGGTAGTAGAATGCAAATTTTATTCTGGTGTATCTAATCCAAGTATATTTCAGTATAAACTCTATAGAGCAGATATGATTAAATATTCAATGTTGTTGAAACATCTGATTTTACCTCCTTACACATGCTGTATATTCATATAGATAGAAAACCTCAAAGGGATTTTTTTTTAAATTTGTAATAGGTCTGCATTTTGTCTAAATAATGTATATTGTACAGGAATAAATTCCACAATTATGTTAACATAAACATTAATGTAAAACAGCCACACCCTCCCTCATTTGACCCATCTGCTCCAATGCTCAGGCATTGGCGTTTACCTTCTAACATAAATGCCATCATTTAATTAGGATAATTAAGATTAATAAATTAGAACATAAATCATGAGTTTGCCGAGTTCTAGTTTCTAAATCAATTACATGCATTCACAGAAAACAAATACACATATAAATGTGAAGAGATGATCTGATGCAAATTGTTTTTTAAATAATTTTAACGGTGTATCTAATGTAAACCTTTTTTCTTAATATATTATTTTTACATTGCATTTCCAAAAACTAGATATGGTTGATGTACTTGGTACCCAGCAAGATGTGTTATTTTGACATCTACAGCCCCTCTCTCTTTGACCCTTTGCTACTACAAATAAAAGCATTTCCTATTTCTGCAAAAAGGGTCTCAAGTCACAGTTGTCTCACAAGCTTAACAGATCCACATCATTTTGCTTTTTCCATCTCATCTGAGATGAGAAATCGACTGTATAGTGCCAGAGAAAAAACCCACTTTACGTACGAGCTCAGGAAATAGCTGGGTATCTCAGAAGAAAAAAAGAAGCATTTCCTCTTTGAAAGCGTAAAAAAAAAAGAAAGAACAGACTGCAGCATAAATGTAGTACAATCCACCTCCAGCTAAAAGAGAATAACTATTCTTTACGGCAGTGGCTTAGTTCCTTATTTTACCTTGTGACCTTCAGAAATGGGACTGTAATGTTTAAACTGACAACTTTACTAATTGCAGTTAAGAAATTTTGAATAAATGGAGAAAAGAAATGAACATGAATGATAAAACTGAAGTAAAGGAATCACATTTGACTTAGTGCTGCTATTCTGGGAGAGCTCATTGGCATCTTTGAAAACCCATCAAAACGAAATTGTTGCTCCCCACTTAGAACAATTTTTACTTATATCTCAGAAAAGTAAAGGCAAAGTTTTAAAAAAGGAATATCTATGTAACAAATCTTTTGTACAGTAGGTATCACTTGAATTCTCTGCCTGCAGAATAGTGGTGGTTGAAATACTTCTGCCATAGGGACACCATTATTTAACTGGGCAAATTTTACATTTACATTTACAATTTTAAGTCAGAGAGAGGTGTCATTAACTGGAGCCTGCATTTGCAGTATGTCATGTCTCTGATACCTATGTCCATAAATGGCATTTAATGTGTTAAGCCACTCTGGTGTGATGCAAGAGATGTGTCTTGAATAAGGATAAAACATCATTTTTATTGAACAACAACAACACAATGGATTTCTAAGACAATACTTTTGACAATGTAGCGTGTAACAGAACTCTAATGTCAAATGGGATTGACAAATGACTGTGAAATAAAACACCCTGCGAGTTTTATTGATTATTTATTTGTTTTGATTAAGCATCAGCGAAGTTAATCTAAAGATAATTAAAGAACCGTTTATCAGTTCCTACTTCCTGTTTGAAAATAGTGCAGGTGATCTAAAGAGAGAAAAGTAAAAGTTTTAAACTTCTATTTTAAAAATGCATTAAAATAAAGAAGTAAAACCCATGTATTTTTGTCTACTCTATCTATCTTTTCAGGACAATCAAACAAGTGACCATGACAGAAGAAAATGCATTCTTGAAATAGCGTTCTCCTGCAAACCAAATTAATGAGTTTTTGAAAAATCATTTTCAATTTATGCAGGACTGTGTTCGAGATTCTGTGGGAAGCAAATTGTGCTTGTAACTGCTTCCTGCATTTTTTATTACAACCATAAAATTAGCACAACACAGTTCCTCAAAAATATATCTTTTGTCTTGTGTCTGCAGTCTCGAAACTTAATCTCTCAGCCGTTAAAACACAAGGACATTATGCTTACCACAGGCGTCAAGATTAATGTTTACATTAAAAATTGTCACATTCATTCCATACCTGCATATGTTCAATATTGTTTAAGTATGATTTCAAACATAAAACCTCAGATTGTCTCATATTTAAGGTGCAGTATATGCAAAAAAAAAACAATTATAAACTACATGTTAAAAAACTATTGCATCGTAAAATTACAATGGGAAAAACTTAAATGCAAAATGTTCAGATGAAACCTTGGAAAAAATATTTAAAATGATATGGCTTTGGACATATATGATTTAATGTACTGTAAATGGTGACACATAAATAACAGAAAAGAGTGAATAGGTGATTACTTTCAGGATTATAAATATACATTGATTAATGCATTTATAATAATATGTTACTAATCTGCTTAAAAGGTATTGTATTTATGAAAATTACAGATAAGAACCTACATACTTATTTAAGAAATTGTCCTTTAATGGAATAAATTATAGTTTGGTGGCGTTTGCTGCTGTTTAGATAGGATGTTCTTGCAAAAGTGCTTCAGCTGTCTACATAAAACCTATCCAACCCTTACAGTTAATCACCTAGACTGCTGTGCTCGAGTATCATGCATGTCAAAGTACTCCACGCCCCTCCCCCACCCCCCTACCCTAATTGTCAGAGTGCAGCTTCTTCTCCTCAAGCTAACTGTGGTACAAGTGGCCTGCAACTTTGTCTGCAGACAGATCCTGAAAAGTTTCACCATTACTCATCTCGCCTTAAGAATGTACATAAACCTGTACCAAACCAGATTAAACATACGCTTATTCCATCCCTGTAGTGACAGAAAAAGGCCATCTTGGGAAGATTCACTCAGAGATGTAGAAACCAGACAAGCTCACGCTCGAAATGGCCTTCGCATAGCTCGGCTCTCCCACCTCCCCTCTTGTGAGGCAGCTCTCGTCCTGGCCTAGCGAAGGCGCAGAAGCCCTGCTAGGACTGACAGGCCTGTTCTTTGGAGGGTGTTTGAATTAGGAGCAGGTCACACTGAGCCTAGACAAACAACAGGATGCTGACAAAAAAAGGTAAAGAAGGGCTGAAACACACCCACATTTGGCATGTAAATGCAACTTGGAAAAGTGAGCTTTTTGCGTTTCTGTAAAGCTTGGTTTCTGTGCTGTTTTTCGGTGCACAAGTGAACAAGGCGTGCACTCTAAAGTCCTTAGGGCATGGACAATGACAGCAGCAAAGACCCCATTTTGTATTGATCAGCTCTGGAAAGGGCCAATGAGAAGGAGAACAGCAACAGTGTAACTAATACTTCCCAATAGGTGACACAGTAAGGAAGGCTCCTGTCTACCACCACTGACCTGGAAAGGTTTGCATGAAGTTGCTTTTTTGGGAAATCAGGACTTGTCCGATGTGATAAAACGGGTCTCAGCTTTCCACAACAGTGTTGTGATCAGCTGTATCGCCAAAGCATTTTTTTCCCTATTGTTATTAAACTGCCTGTCCATCTCCCCGTGAAAAGACATTTATTTCACATCATGATTTAGAAAATTGCTGATTGCACCACAAAGCAGAAACCAAGAAAAGCCTGTATCTTTCTGTTTCCTGTTTTATTTTTATTCCCCTCTTCAAAACCCTTTCTGTATAAAACTGAAGCAAATTCTGCAGAATAATTTTGTATGATACTGGCATGCAGTGTTATATGTCCTAGGAAAGGAAAACACATTTACTGATGAGTTATTCATTTACAGGAACAATCTATGTTTTCATTAAAAAATAATGAAGTGAATCTTTAAAGCAGAACTCTAATTCATATGCACAGTATGGTACTCTTGAAACTAAATGTGTCATATTTTATCCCTCTCAAGCCTTCTAAGTAGCATTAAAAATGAAATGTAGAACTATTAGTACAAAATGAAATAGGATTTTGTAGTATAACTAGAAAATCAGAAGCAAAATATAATGTTGTGATATATTAATGATAGAGCTGTTTATAAATATTGGAATAATACCTGATACATCCTGGCATACACTAAACTCTTTTGTTTATAGCATTTGAAAACTGTCACTGCAGTTGGCAGGGGAATGTATCTGTTTATTACACAGCAATCCTAATCCTCCTGTTCCCTCAGGACTACTCTCCCCCCACTTATTTTACTGCATAGAGGAAATGATTTAAAGATGTAACCATTTCAGTCCCTGTCTCCAATTTTTTTTTTCCTGTGACACATGCATGGTCCCAGATTTTGCTAATTATTCCATCAGTTATCATAGCCTCTTATTCTCAGCAAGAGCCATGGGAACTCATAGCCAATCCAAATAGTCACGTCTGGAACCTATTTTTGTTGCAAAATAAATCTCTTCTCTAATCAAATAACTTGCTGGAATACAGTTCTGAACAATAGCCGCCATCGATTATGTGACTTTGATTTGAGGTTGTATTGACGTTTCCATTTGAACTCCTTTTATTAAAACCTTTATTACACTATTTTATGCTTAAATCTTTGATTTTTACATGTACTTACGCATGCAGTATAAATAATATTTTACCGGAATTCAACATTTTCTAGCTATCCTAGTATCCCTGGAATTAAAACTGTCTTCTCTTTGACACTCACTAATGAGAAAATATAGACATGTTTCTAAAATATCAAGTAACCCATTTACCAATGTATTATTTTCTAAATAGTTATGACTTTTTATTGTGCAGTCTTCAAGGGTCAAAATATTCTAAGCTGCACAATGGAAGCAGAAGATGAACTGTTTTACCCACCAAGTAAGCAGTGGAATACTAAGTGTATTTGGTGTCCACAGAACCGTTTTCTTGGCAATTATTTTTCAAAGTAACATTTTGAACAAATGTTATAATAATTTTACTACACCATGCAGTTTGATTTGATTTGATTTGATTTGATTTGAGTATCGTGTTCTGCTATTAATTGAACTGGACACATTGCTCATGAAAACATTTACAAAAGCTCTAAAAATAAATATATTTATTTTAAAAAATATAAATCTATATATAAATCTATTTATAAAATAAATAGATAGAAGAATCCTAACTTGCTATTTCAGCTAAAACACATTTGTTCAGTTCTATGGCTGTCCTTATAATCAACGATACATTGAGTATCCATCATGAGACAACTTCCTTTTCAATATCTATGGTTTTACTATGGCATATGTTCTTTTTATTATTAAAATGGAGACAAATGTCGGTTCAGAAATTTAACTATCTTAGTAATCTAGGAAATAGAGCAAAGAAGGAAAAACAATATTCTGCTTAATCAGACACTTACCTGCATTTTAACTTTATCTTTTCAGATCTAAGAAGATAAGCAAGGCAAGGCCTGGACACCTGGGTGGAAGATGTCCAAAGCAGGTGTTTTTGGACCAGTAGATGACATTTTTTCCACTGGACCAAACTTTCCAAACCATTGCCAAGGTATGATGACCGGAGACAATATGGGTTTACAAATCCAATTAAATTCCAGGCCAGAAACCAGCAGGTTTACTATGTCTCTTTAGTAATCAACATCACCGTTGTGAATGTCTTGTTATTTCAGGTAACACCCATTTAAACATGGACATATTGCCTATCCATCATGAGACAACCTCCTTGTCAATAACAATTTTATTATGGTATGGATTTTTATTGTGGTATACATTATCTCAAAAATGAGAATGTACATTCATCCTAGAACTGTAGACTTTCTGGTGAATTAACTGATTTTTCACACACATCACTAATACTAATTCAGTATGTCTTTGCATTACAGAATGCAAGACAGAGCCTTATTGTGTTAACACAAACCCACCTACATAAAGAAGATGCACTATGTCTGCACCCTGGAGTGTAACTTTCTGGCTAACACTGTAAAGCTCTAATGCTACAATAAGACAAACAGGGCTGTTGTTTTGCAGAAAGTGTATTATTTATAAATGTCTTGTTACAATATATAATACCTGGACTGTGTAAACTGAGACAGCAAAAGTAAATTTCTTTGAAAGAATAATATATACAGTATATATAGGGCAGCTTGTTCTGGGTGGATTAGAGATTGTCTATCTTTGGCCACGGCATTTATGGATCTTTTATATTCTTGCATACCTTTCGCTTGGTAGGTTGTTGCTCAAATATAATGATGAGATGAAGGGAGCTCACACATGGAATACATATCCAGACATGAAAATAGAGAACCTGCATTGATTGGAAGTTAACCAGCTGCTCGACGTCTCAGAGTACATAGGAAACACAAATTACGTTTAAATCCGTTAAATTCAATAGACCCGATGCTTAATCAAGCCAATACATTACTCTCCAGTGTAACACTGCTGCAAGCAAATGCTCTTACATGCTGTATTGATCTCAGCAGCAGAATCCTATGTATTTCACCCTCCTACTCTTCAAAAATAAAGACCCTGATAGTGGAAATGGCAACTTGACAAATAATGCTCATTAAAGTTCTTTTAAAAATAATATGCAGATTTCATAAGACATAAATAATACAAAGGCCCTGACATACTTTTTGGCAAGTTCCTTCTGCATGGCAGTTTGAATTCCTATTCCACAGTGTTTACTAGTTTTCTATTGATTTCTGAATTTGTAAATAATTATGCTGTGTCCTTTATTACATAAAATATATTTAGGTTTTAATAGAAAATTAGCCTTATATTTAAAATAAGTAAATAAATAGCTTGTATAATGAGCTAAACTGTTGTCAAACTACAAGTTATTTTTCTGCTACAAATGCTGAATAGTGTTTCTGTGTAGGTGACAGCCAACTTCAAATGCAAATTGAATCAGAAGCTTGTGGGTGAGGGGCAATGCTAAACTTTGTATTATTGCTCCAGAGACCAAATACAGAGGCTTACACTGGAAAAAAAACAAACCGCAGGGGCTGTAGGTAACTGCAGTACATTTATAACACACAACGTATGTAAACCCAGTTTTGACTACATTAGCCAAACCACCTGTAATTAATTACCTTATATTCTATGAAGACCAATGTAAAGAACAATGCACATTAATTCTTTTTCTTGTTTTTAATGTTCGGTCAGGTATTTATTGTTACTTTCACATCATGTTGCACTTTTATGTACTGTATTTTGAAAAGAAAGGCAATACACATATCTGATTTTTAAAGAACATGACAAATATCAGAACAACTTTCTCGGCAGAGAATTCTGCAGAAATTAACAGAACCCACGCAGTCTAGTCACTTGATTCAACTTAATTTACACTTTCTGTAGGAAATGTATTTTTAGAAAGAAAAAGAACAGTGTGTGTAGAAAAGATCATCAGAATTTCAAGTGTACTTAAAGCAAGTAGCAGTAATGTTTTACTTTTTTAAAGAAAACATATCATCTTAAAAATGAAAAGCACATGGATTGTCATCAAAAGACATACATTACACATTCATACAACAACAGTCATACTGGTTTCTCTTTTGACTTTGTGTGCTTGGAAAGTAAGTGATCATAGCCAAACAAATTGGGCAGATACAACTAGCTATGTTTCCTTCTTTAGGCCAACGTTTTTAGCCTGGGTATCTGTGATCCAAATCAGTCCAGTATGTTAATCAAAGGTCACATGTGACACACTGAGGCCTCCTGCTCATTTCCTATTGTGCGGGGATGACAAAGGCTTTGTGAAAAGCTGGTAATCTGGAATGACATTATTATGTCTGAGAATGATGAAATGCATTGAAAATAAAAAAAATACCCATTTCAATACGCATAACTACAGTTTTCGTGCCAAAAATATCATTTTTAGGCAATTTTTACACAGTAAACCAAAACATGTCCCAGAAGGCTTGCAGATATCTTTAAAAATATTGCTTGTTAAAATATAAATAATCGTATAACACCGTGACATAAAATAGGATAACACACAACATTTTGGCTGAGCAGCCATTTTCTGTAGAGTGTCTTTCAGAAGCCTCTTTCAGGCTGAGGGCAAAACTTTGTTTTATTTTGTAATGAACAATAAACACTCTTGAAACTTTGGGTGCTTATATGCACAGTGTAAAATATGGATTCTTAAAATAGTATTTCGCATTTTGTTTTGGGATTACTAAGTACTTGTTAATTGTTACAAAAAATGTCAGGTGACAATTATACATTCAAAAGCCCTGAATCACCAGTGTTTCTGAGTTGAGTGATTACAAACAGCAGGGGAGGGCCGAGAAGGAGCTTGATTTGTTTGCTTTCACACTGTTGACCAGATTAATTGATCTCCAAAGGCTCTTTGATTTTCCCTCAAATGCAGTCTCAGGACGAATATTACACATCCTGGATTTTCCCCAAACACACTGAACTTCAGACATTTGCAAGAAGATGTAGAGAATTCTGAAAACAAATTCACATCAGATAAATGAAGGAGAAAAAAACAGGAAAAAAAACATTTTAAATCCCAAAACCTTCTTTTGTGGGTAATGTATCTGTTTTTAGAGTGAAATGTTAGTATTGAAATAAAGGCTCAAATGGTAGTCACCTAAGATATAAGATGAGATCAGGCATGAAAAAAGACTTGGAGCAAACCTTTATGATATATTGATCCAGAACTCCAGAATTCCTTCTTTTTTTATTGGCACACTGATGAGCTAAAAAGATTTTTACAGTCAAGAACAATGTAAATCAGTTTTAATTCAGTAAAATATTACTGAAATTGTCTTCATTGACATATTCAGTGCATTAGTGTGGGACTTGGTGATAAGCACTTCTGCCTCGCAGCTCTTGGTACCTGGTTGTGATTCTGTGTGGTACAGTGTTTGCATGTTCTTACTGTACCTGCAGAGCTAGCTGTCTATTTTGATGATGGATGGAGAGATTACAATAGATGAACAATAGCTTTAAGGAATTTAATGGATTGCTGTTTTCAGCTAAAGAAACAGATTATTAAAAATGTTTCACTTTTGTGATTTTCTATAGCAATTTAAGTGCATTTAGGACTGAGAACAGGAAGCACTTTTTTAACAAAGGGTTGTAGGGGTCTGGAACAACTTGTTGACGCATGCTATTGAAGATGATGTTATATCAAGTCTTTTACCATATAACTGGGTGAGATCAATGAATAAAAAAAATCTAATCTGCTGTACCAACAGGCCCTTCTTCCTTCCTTGGAGAAATTAGCACTGCTGGGTGGCCTAGAGAACCGTGTCACTGTAATAGGCTCATGTACCAAATGAGGCCTGTCGCACCAATGTTCCTATAATGAATTAAACTCTAGATCATTTGTTTCAGAGATACTGGATCAGAACATGGCAGAGAGAATTTATTCTTTTTGACAAATCTTAAATTTGTCATTCACTGTGTAGAATTCCCGTTTGCAGACCCTGTGTGTTATAATACTCCCTGAGGTGTGGAAATGACCAGCTACATAAGGACCCTCTTTTATCAGGAAAAAAGAAACTCTGAAAATAAAATAACATTTTATGACAAACACACAAGCGACCAGATTTTCCTTCTGTCAGTTGCTGATTTAATCTTATTCATTTTCTTTATCTTCAGCTTATTGTATTGGTCTTGTTCTCCTTGTTAAGTGAAGTAATACCAGAAATAAAGTTAATGTAAATGTTCAAATGTGAAATTGTAATTCAAACTGAATGTCAAAGTGCATTTTATGTTTACTTTTCTTCACTGTTTTTCACTACTCAGTAATTACTCTATGATTCTCAGATGGGTACAAATATTTGCTTGCTGCGTTTATTCAAGTATAAAAAAACATGCAACATGGGGTGTCTATATCATTGCTTTGTAGATGCACTACTTTCTACATGCTGGATTTAGTTCAGTACTTACTATTAAGCTTCTTTATGGCTTGCTTCCTTATTGCAATTTTATATTCTTTGCAACCTATCATAGCTTTTCAGGAACAATTAGAGCATAATTCCACACTGTAAAGTAACTAGTTTGTGGAACCTATTTGTGTGCTTGGAGGACACAATGAAGCACCATGAACACAAAAACACAATATTTTGTGTTATTCTTCAACTACTTTTTACTTTTCAGAGTGGATTCAATCTCTATTTGGTCCTTTGCAGCTTGCATGCTGATGCAACACCCCTTTCAAAATTAAATTATTTCATTTGTACTTACACTTAATTGCAAAACTGGAAAGGGCACCGACTGTACGAAGCAAATAAGTTAAGCTCCAGTTTATTGTGCTATGTACCTGAGTACAATGAAAATCTTATTTGGATGTTTTATGCAAGTTTTATAATTCATTAGAATTATTGGTTATTTGCTTAACTTAAGCAGATAATCAACGATTCTAATAAAACCCATCCCGAAAGGTTTAAAAACAACTTAGCAACATATATTTGGGAAAGACTCAAACTAATTGCTGGAAATATTACAAGGTCTGTTTCAGTGCTGATTATCTTTGCAGAGATATAGACTAGAGTACATAATCATGGATGATATTACAATCTGGCATGAACTGGGGCACATTCTTAGGCAGGCGAGGACAGGGTGATCTGCTTCAGTTCTGTCAGGAGCAGCTGACTACATTCTTATTCATTTTACGCTTAATGTTGAACTGTTACAGAAACAGGAGCTCTCTGTTTTAAAAGAACTGAAAAACGTAGCCATGCTACACGAACTAACAAAATAATAACCAAATAAGCAGACATATTGAAAAATCACAGCAGATAAATAGTTATTGGTAAATCTATTCCATATGTTTCATTCTGAATAAGAGATCAAAAACGTTTTAAACAAATCTGTCTAAAGACCAAACTTTAAACAAACCATTATTTCTGCCTATACTACTTGTTTTCCATTTTCTGTATTTATTTCCTTATGAGTCATGAATGAGTTCTATTCCTTTTTCATCAAAAACGTGTTCAAAAGTGTGAGTGAATAAGAAAATGAGATGAAATAGAATAGATGTGCTTGTAATGATGGGACGTTCCCAGTGCTTGTTAAAGGCAATCTTTCCAATGTTGGCTTGAACAGACTAAACCTAAACCAGTTGAAGAGTTGTTTTGTTTGCCCTCCCCCCTGTAGAACCTCCCTAAAACTGGAATTCTAAGAGTGCTTGGTGGCCACTGTTGATTTTCAGCCTGAGTGACCCCCCCGCACTCCCCCTCCCTCAGAGAACTGGAAGGCAGATGGAGTGCTATTTCAGCCCAATAGAAACACAGGGACTCACGAGGAGGATATAGAAAACTTGTACCACAAACAATCCTTATCAACTGAATTAGAGAGTTTTAAATGTATCTGGATTTTTTTCCCCCTAATACTTACAGAGCCACAGGTAGCGGACCATGAGGTGTACTGCTGTCGTCTTCTGCGTTCTCTTCCTTCTTCCACTGAAAGGGCTGCTCACATCGTGTATTGTCGGCTGCCCAGAAATAAAAGCGATGGGAAGTTAAATGAAATCCTGACATTTCTGTTTTGCAAAGTGAGCTTCTGCTTAGTGCCTGGCCACTTAATGACCTCCTGCCTTCTAGGGTCCTGTATGGACAGACACCTTGGCAGTTTATCCCCAGTGGAAATTTCAGAAGGTGGGAATAAATAACAGAACCCTTTTTTTAAAAGGGGCAAACAGAAACTTCTACGAGAAATCAAGAGGGATAGATGATTAATATGATGAATGGTAGGGAGAAATGCTGAGTATCTCCTGTGATATAATAGTTCAAGGCTTGCCTTTAAGAATCAGACTGCCTCTTATTAGGGATACAAGGAAATGCAGTATTGTGGCAGCAACGTAATTTACTATGACTTTTTAGTTGTTGGTGGGGGGTGACATTTATGCTGATGTCCTGCAAAAAGAAGAGAAAATAAATAATAGGATTGGCATGTTGTCAGGTTAAGGGGAGAGCAGCTCTATTGTCTTGCAAATCCATTGCTGAGTTCTCTGTTAAACCCTGAACTGTGCCTTTTGAAATGTAAACGGTGCTGTTGGATGTGTCTGACGTGACAAGTGACTGGACGATCAGCTTCAAATACTGTATTGTTTTACTGTATATGGGTGCACACTTCCTGTTCGCACCTGAAACCGGTGCCTTAATACCTTAAAGATAAACGTCTGTCCGCCCATTTTTGTTCTTATGCACAAAGTATTATTTTTTAGTTATATAAACGTAATTATATATACATGTCAAATTATACCTCTTGCATGTTTACCGAAAAAGCTCTTCTTAGCGAGTGTTGTCAGGTATTTTACGGACTACAGTCATTTAAGATAATAGTGATATTTTGATGTCTTAAAATAAAAAAAATCTATATTTAATTTAACAACTAAAAAGATATCTCACTCTTAATTGTAGTACTAATTTAAAATGGAGGACTGCAGAGCAAAGTTCGATTGTATCGTAAAAACGGGAAAACCAAACTGGTTTGTCTGCTCCTCTTTATATTGACTTTACTAATTCATCAGTCGGATAAAAGGTTTTGCAATCTTAATTTAAAAAAAAAATATTCTACTTTCTTTTTTTAACAGGAGACACCTCCAACCTGTGATTAATTGTTTCGAGTTCATGAGCGAGTGATTTTTCAATCTTAAGATGGAAAATCTTAAGATGAGACAGTCTGTGAGCTCCTTTTGATCTAACCAGTTTGTGCAGGCAGAGCTGTTTATTACAGGTGATGGCTGATATTTGCTTAGACTATTTCACTACCTTGAGATAGTCTGACAGCACTGAATTGCGTTGGCTTACTGGACTTCCTTCTCTTAGAATTCAGAACTACCGCCTCAAAAGTGACAGTTATATTTCTATAAATCTTACATAAAACATGCATAAAGCAATTTAACACAGATTTACAGCGGCACTTCTGCAAATTTACACTTTCACCAGACACCCTCTGCATTTCCACCCACTGCAGTGTGCTGTACTTTGGAGTGCTGTACAATACGCCCCCCTAGAACCGTAGAACCTCAGCAAATCCGTAGGTAAGACAAACGAAAGCGAGGCAAACTACTGTAAAATGGACGGCTGAAATAAACATTTTTATTACTTAGTCATCTAGAAAAGTGAAAAATAAAAACAATCAAAGCTTTACAATTGTCTACCGTGAGCGAGGTCACAATTTTGTCACAATTGTATAATTGTAAAAGTTTCACTTGGAAAGTAAGGTTAAGTAGGGTAATGAGGGCAAAACGTTAAATGCAAATCGTTTGCAAATCATGCAGGTTGTTTATAACCCTCTTCTGTAATTATATGTACTTTTACAAGGGAATGAACACTGAAAACGTGTTCAGGCCAATCATACATACTAATCTCAGATATTTCATGGCTGAATTATTTTCTGAAGGTATCTAAATTGAGTGTAAATTAATTTAAAAATTACGCATCCATTTTCACTTTTATTTGTCGTGGGCAAAACAGTGACTAGGTGTTACAAACATAATTGATATTACTCTTAAACTATTAGTAGTAATAATGACACTGACAATATTGTTAATTGGAAATGCTGATACAGTTGTCTGTTTTTTTTTCTAGCTAGGGGAATTTCCCTCGACTTGTCATCAGAAGATTAATTGTGAATCACGGGTTTTTCAAGTTAGAATTAAAACGTTTTGATCATTTCCACAATTTAGTTTTATTTAATACATATTTTATTTACTTTAGATGTTAATTTCACTGACCCAGAAACTATATTAAGTAATATGCATTAAGAAAACTTTTTTTACAACAGGTTACTTTGCTACATTAATAATGGCGGTAGTGATTGTAAGAACAGAATCTCCGTTTTAGTAGTTTAAGTCGAGTTAATTAAATGCACTCATACAATTCAGCTGTTGTAACAACTCACCTAAATATATCAGACAACACATTTTACTAATTCAAATTTAAAGTAGTCCGGTCACTTTCTTAAGAGTTTTTTTATTTCAGAATAAAATAAATAATTTTGGGAATACCGTGGAAGTTTTGGAAAATGAAAACATTATGGTACTTTCTAACAACAGTGACTTGAAAATCCATATTAGCATATATACATATTTTGCAATTCCTTACAGTTTTGATTATGTATTGTGGAAAGACGTAAACTCGTCCTTTGTCATTTCCGAGAAGATTTTTTGATGACTCAGAAACTCCCTTTCCATGATGTACTGTAAAATACCTTGTAAATCGCAAAGGGTGTTTCAAGAGTTTCGAACGACTCGAGAAAATAACTCGACACCTCCCTTTCAAACAGGACGCGTTTCCTCGGATGATATCCAGAGACGCCTAGCGGCGATAAGCCGTTACTTCAGCGGTGAAATCTTGAACAAATTAAAGCTGTTAAAATCAAAGAGACTCTTCATAAAAATCCAAATCCTCCCCACACCTTCTTTGTCTTCTAAAGTGGGTTATCACTCGGACAAATTTCTTTAAATTTTAAAAAAAGTTATAAAATATAGATATTGTTTCTTAAACCTGTTTTGCAACCTTCATAACTCATTTTAATACATAGTGTGGAACGGGCTAGGATTGGAAAGGAGGCTTCCAGGCAAAACCATTAATCATAGAAAACACAACTGAATCTGGATAAAGATGATGTTCTCACAGGTAATGAGGTAATATTTTCAGCACCCGCCACAAGAAAATAGACTTGTATAGACTTGCCAGACACATTGAAGAATCTTCAAAAAGTTAGATGCGTGCACAGACATACACATTCTTCAAGAACTGCATGCAAATCATTCAGAACAATTTACATACCATACATACATTCATTCATGCCAAAGTTTTTCATTGCAAAAAAAAAACGTTTTTTTCTGTTTATGAGACGGATATTATTAATTTCCACTTCAGTCTCTTTCTTTGTGAATCCATTCCCTGTCTTTTGTTCTTCTTACTCAATTCTTGGCCTCGTATTCAAACCTCTTTCCCTCCTTCATCTAAACTGCTGTTTTCTTGCTTATTTCTACAGCTCTGTTTGGAATCAGTCTCTCAAGATTCCATTCTGACTATTATTAATAATACAATTATTATTAGTAACAGAAACAATAATAGTGTAACGAACGGCTGACAGACAGGTTGTACAAGCCGGTTACAGCGCGGTGCTGGCACCGCCCTCTACTGCTTTGCAGGTAACAGGGATGTTGGCCGCCCGGGCTGTCTTTAGCTCAGCCGGCAACATCTCTGTTGGGCAACGCCGGAGACCCGGGTTTGATCCTGTGGTGGGGGACGAACTGGGGCAGGAGCAGCAAGGGCAGAAACCTCAAGAACCTGAATTTGCCAGAATAATTTGCCCTTACTTTGTACTATGTCAGTAGACAGTATTTGCCAATATATCATTCATCCATCCATTTTCTATAGACTTAATCGAATTCAGGGTTGCAGGGAAGCCCAGAACCTATCCCGGCAAGCAATAGGTGCACCAGTCCAGCACAGGCCCGCGCACAGACACATGTTCACGCCAGGGCCGGTGTTCCCAGAAGTCAGTTCAGCTATCGGCAAGTTCTTGGACAGTGCGAGGAAACCAACCCACCCATAAGAAACCTACACAAGCATGGGGAGAACATACAAACTCCACGCAGACAGCACCCCAGGTCTGGAATTGAACAGAGGGCCTCAATACTGCAATACAAACCACTGTGCCATTGTACTGCCCACTTTGAATATCAATTGAATACATTTTATTTTTGACTATATATGTATATTAACATTCTTTTTCTTTGTTTGTATTGCATCCCTGCATTGTTTAGAAGATGAAAATAATGTATCAGCATACACACTTATGAGACAGACCTACAATAGCTTCTATCTTTGACACTGAGATTTTAAGAAGGCGTGTCCTATAATTTCTAATACCCACAATATTTTTCCACAGCCAAAACACTATTTTCCTTATTACTTTTCAGTGTGCAATTAAACTCTACTTGTTCCTTTGCAGCTCACTGACAGATACCCTCTCCAACCTCTGCATAAAATGTCGTCTGCAAGGTGTCTGCCCAGTCCTGAGATGTATTAATTTTGCAGTTTCTAGAGTGTGTGATAATCCTCAGATGTTGGTATCATCTACAAACGTGACTAGTTTATGAATGATACCAGAAATAGATCATTGATATCAATTAGAAAGAATAGCAGTGCTGATGCAGATGATTGTGCTACTCCACTTATTTCTTCACCCTAATTTAATCAATCACCCCTTATCTGTACTCTCTTATTTTCTACTTACTAACAAGTTCCTAATCTCATGGATGCTAATCTCCTAATCTACTGCTAAATTCCTAATCTACTGCCTGCAATTTAGGAATTAATCTTTTATGAAGGATTTTACACAAAGTCTTGTGAAAAAAAATCATTTTAATATATCTCATGCTCTGTTTGTATTATAATTGGAATGATTAGACAAAGCATTACCATATTATATGCTCTGTTTGTATCCATTACAAGCTAGACCTACATTTCTAAATCCATGTTGACTATCCTCTAGAATCCTATTGATACACAGATTAATGTTCTAGTTTAGTATAAATTGCTGTTTCTTTACATGCAATAGAAGTAAGACGTCTTGATCTGTAATTTTTGTGGATGGGTGCAATATTACTGTAGCAATTTCCAGTCAGTGGAGTTTACCTCTGTCTCAAGAGACTCCAGGTTTTCTTTTCTTCAGGTTTCTTCCTTAGTGAACATCTGAGTGAAATATTCAATTGATATATCAACAACAATCCCGTCTCCAACTATGAGTTTCATATTATCATCACTGGGCACCTCATTTAATCCTTTACAGTTCATTTTCCATTATATTGTATATCTGTAAAAATACAACTTCCATTATTGATTTTATTTTAGAGTATTCTTTTCTTGACCATTCTAATATACCTTTTCGACTGAGCTTGCAATTTATTGTACTAGTATTTCTTTAATAGTATGATGTAATTTTTTAATCATCATCAAGTCCTTACTTTCACAGTGTATTGTTTTCTTAATTTATTCATTAAACCATGTTATGAATACAGTCCCTAATAGATCTGTCATCTCCATTTTCTTACATTATCAGTTTGAAAAGACAAAGAGTTATTCAGTCACTCATCTTGTTGGAGTTGTCAGAAACTCATTAAGAAAGCAGTTGTTTCACGTGCGCTATTACTGATATCGACTTCCCTGATGGTTTTCCCCAAACTGTATAGGAAAAGTTTAAATCTCCCATGTTAACCACTTCCTCCTTTCCCCTTACATTACTGCTAAATAACTGATGCCTGATGGTCTGTAGAAATGTTTTTAATGTTTTTTATAACCCTGACCCATATACATTCTGAGACTATGTTTTGCTCCTGTGCCTGAACATCTCTGTGTATATAGTTTCCTCATAATACCTTTGTGCATACAGTTTCCACAGAATCTCATGGCTCTGTTTTCTGCCTTTTCTTTCTTGCAGTAGGTATAAACACCTAATTACCCCTGCTTTTGACATTTCCCTTGGGCTTCTTGTTTGACTCTGCTCCTCCTGTATCTTAAATGAACAACTTAATTGTAAGATCAAAGAGGCAACTTAACTTTGAGAAGGGTGGCGACAACGAGTTTCCTTTTTAATGTCATCTCATGACCAAATTTGATGAAGAGATCAGTTCTACCACGGTGCAACTGGAACAATTTAATCTGGAGCAAACATCTTTATTGGAACGTATGATGCAAATTACGTTTTTTATTTCAGTGTGGAGGTAAAATACCACAGACCCACACTGTCTGTTTTTCCGCTGTTTTGTGTTACTTTTTCTGCTAACAGGGAGACACTGTATACACTAAAAAAACTAGCTCCCTTTCTGCCAACAATACCAATGTGAAATGCAGGAGACACAAATAATTTACTGTCCCTGGTTACTGGCACTTACTGTAGCTGCACTGGCATGTTAAATAAATAACATTGGTGCAGAACAAATCAAAGGCAGAAATGTTACTGCTTTGTGTAAGAAAGTTTAAAGGCTTTTTGGACCTATCCTGTTCTGAAACCGACAGCGTTTTCTACCTGCAAAATTCACGGGTGTGCACATAAGCATCAGTGACTCAGTCTGGTAATTATGAGAAAAGAAAAAGACAAAACAGCTTTAGTTAAAGGAACAGAAAACTAGCTATTTTTAAGTTCTTAAATACAGAACTGAAATTATGCCCTTTTTTTCTGTTGGTATTGTTTGGTAAAGAGTTATGATACTATTATCAAAGGTAAGCTTACACCAACAATTGGTGCACATAAGCCAATAGATACTGTAAAAGGCATGATTTTGGTAAAAGTGTAATTAGTACAACAAATGTAAAGTAAGCTTTTACTCAGTCATACATGTCTGAAGTGAACGAACTCTCTGTGTTGTGAATGAAGTTCTTGGATCAATGAGTACATCACCTTAAACAAACAAGCAAAATTTCCTGTTGGCCTCCTATGGTTTATAACCATGTTCCTCTTATTGTTAGTTCAATTGTCATTAATGGGATATGAAGTTTATTTTTTAATTTTAAATTTGTATTTTATTTTGACATAACATTATGAAAGGGGTCTGATTTGGTAGCTGTTGCAAAAAAAAAAAATGTCTATTGGCAACGCAGTTCCATGCCAAGCAATGGGTAATGTGGAACTCAATCTGGACTGATCTGAAAAATCTCAGACTCAGCATTTAGATTTAGATCCTTACACCAAGAATGAGACAATGAACAAGTTGTGTCCCAGCAATACATTTACTAGACAGGGAAACACATATCTGAGCTCCAACAAGCTTTCATGAAACACTAAAAATGACTACTTCAGTATCACAGTACTTTCAGCCATTGCTAAAACAAAGAAATATTTAAAATTACTTAAATATATTGATCTCATGTACGTTACTTTCCTCAGTGAAATATTGTACCCTAATTACAAAAGAATATAGACACGCATTAGTTCTATAATTCAGTAGAAAATGAACACAAAAATGGAAAAGAAAGGAAGTGAGGTTTGAAAATAGATAATGCAAAAAAAAAATACAGAATGTGCTTAAAATGAATAAGACTCATTTTTACTTCCTAATTCTAGCTCTCCAAAAATATTTAGGTATTTTTAGTTTGAAACCCCCCCTTTAAACAGAAAGAGATCCTGTTGCTAACCTCTTTTCACTTAAAACTATAGGAAAACCAGTTTACAATACATAATACATTCCAGTTTTCATTAACTAAAGCAGATCTGCTATCTTAAAAAGGAAATTACACATTTTCCCCGTAAAAGGCTTATTCACTGCTGAGACGAAAATGAAAAGGTATACTGTATGCACACGTTAGTAGGGAGTTTTGTGGTCAAAGGACTAAAGGATCAGCAAAGTCTGAAAAGGTTTTGGAAGTAAAACAGAAAGGCATGCGGTCCAGTCTATGCTTTGAAAGTGGCCTCTGATTTGGAGAAGAAAAAAATGGAAATTAAGTAAAACAGGAGATACTTGAAGTCACGTTTTGGTCTGGGGTAAAAAACAAGCAAACCAACAAGCCTTGAGTCAATTCACAGCATATGTTGGAATCCCTGTCTGAATTCACATATCACCCTGCTCTATTAATAGAAGAGGTTACATGCCAATTATCAGAAGTTCAATCACCCACCTCTCAAGACAATGGCAGTAGTGTTCGCCTGCTCAATGCGGCCTAGTCTCAGAGCCAATATTACCAGCTGGCCTACTCCAGAGACCACTGATGCGTGCTGAAACGTGCTCCAGATATGAAGCACAGGGAAAAAGCCTTCAAACAGTGTGGCTATGGGCGCGGGACAAGCCATCTTCATCCAAGCCATAGCCAAGGAGGTTTTAGAAGTCTTAAGTGGGAAAATGAGTGTTAATTCCAGTCACTCCATTTGATTGTATTAAGACGTTTTTCTCTTTCTCTAATGAGTCTCAAAACTAATTACCCTACAGGAATATTATGATTAAACTGCCTTGTAACATTATAATTACGGCCCTGAAAATGGTTACCAGGAGACTGTAAGCACCCTTTGCTCTGCTATTAAGCTCTTGGTGAACATTCATGCTGCCTCAGCCTTGTGGAATTCGATCCTTTTGCCTTCAGACATTTTACTCAGGAGGGAAGGTTGGCTCTGACAGACAATTGTTCTGACAACATGCCGTCAGCCAGCCTGTGTTCAATAATCTTCAGAGGAAAGTTCTATGTGTTCATCTAGCACATCCACAGATCCACACCCTTCACTTTATTAAACTGCAGCACAACATGGCTATAAGGCAGAAACCTGTTTTAGGATCTTTATTATTTTGAGATGTTTTTTAAATGATTGTTTTTAACTTGTTCAGTAGATGCCTTGATCCAAGGGGGACTTGCATAAAAAAAAATCATCGCAATCTGGTACAATTTCATAATAAACGGAAAGTAAGTCACAGAGTGCAACAGGCAGACAGGTAAAAAAAAAAAGTTAATGGCGCAATACAGCTTAATATAAAGTCATGAAGAGAGAATTCAAGGCACAGACTGGATAGTACAACAGAAAAACAGCATGCCTCATGTGATCAAGTAGAAAAACAAACAAACGTCATAATCTCAGGTGTGGTCTGAAAGAACGAGCTTAACTTGTTATATTAATATTCTTAATTATCATTAACTAAAACGGTCAAAGGTTTTTGCATCCACGATAACAACACTTCCAACAACTATGCCACAACAATAGAACAGGGTTACAGTCAACCAGAGTGTAACCCCGCAGACAAAGGGCACAAGGCAGCATTCACCCTAGAAACATATAATTGCCCATTTACAGCTTTTCATTAATGCACCAATGGTTAAAAAATGGACTCGCTTTTTATATGAGAATATTTAGACAATAAGAAGTATAAAAAATGCACAAAGCCTTTATCATTTATATATAGTTTGATTAGCTACAGTGATTATAATAACAATAGGAACAATCTACTAAAACTTTCATTGTTATCGTGGCAAAAATATATGACTGGATAAATATACACATAATAGTGATTTGCATAACACAGCTGTATCGCCATTGGAATTCTGGGCCTGACTTTTTGTTTTTTGCACTTAGTCAGACAACCAATAGAAAACATCTGCATCACTGGGGAAGTGAAGCAAGAAAAGTGTCTGTTTGCTCACCAACTGTCAATATACTGTGAGCCCTGGATTAGGCTCACTTCATGAAAACCTCCCAGAGGAAATTCTTGTCTCTTAACAAAAGACCTGAGCCTGCACAGCTCAGATTGGCTGACAGAGGCAGAGGCAGAGGAAGAAACCAGCCTCGCAGCAGACAGCCCATTATCCTGTATCTGTGTGTTTGGCACCTTCAATGGGAGCACATTTGCATGCAGCCGTTCAGTGGGTCTCACAGAGGGCCTCGGCATCAGCCCCAGCACACAACTTCTGTCTGACCACTTTGTTTTCATGTCATGTACAACTCCTGGTTAGGTTAGAGGTGAAAAAATATGAAAAGGTCTCTCGAGGTCTTCAATTCAACATTGGAAACCAGACCCTGCCAGTTTGCCACTTCCTTTGAACAACCATAATCAAAACTTGTGCATTATTAAATCGGTTTTTCATCTCAGTGTCATTATCATCTTCAGGCCAATATGTCGACACTGGAGCTGTTTGTGGCTTTTTCATGTTCCTGAGATGTTTTTTTTTTTCAATGCAAACCTGAAACTAACTGTAATCTAACTTTCAGTTTCACTGAAGCCTGAGCAGCAAAGCACAAATAGTGTCAAGTAATAACTTTTGTGTGTGTGTGTGCAAAAGTGGAGAGGAAAGTTTTTGAGAAATGTGAGGCTGGCCCATTTTGAGTCCAAATCTTTGAGAGGCTCTGGCCTTTGTAACACCCTGACCGACCAGTGAGGGACTTCACCGTTCACAGCAACACGCTATGAGGGACATCGCTGTGCAAAGCTTGCCTAACTGAACACCTGTTCTCTTGAAGTATCTGAGGGGAACCATTTAAGCTGTGCAGGAGGGCTGAAGTCAGCAGCTGCAACTACTCATGCAAAACAGATCTCAGCCTAGGAGTGTTGAGAGCAGGCACAGAAGCCAGAATGCTTTGTTTCCATTTATGTATTCTCTGCAAGGTTTATGTGATGCTCATATTTGGTTACCTTTAGATTTTTTAAAAAAAGACTATCCACAAAAGACTGTGGTAGATAAAAGATGACTGAAACCATACCAAGCAATTTTATTAAGTAACCTCATGAACAGAAACAAAACATTTAAGAAAAAGAGTCTGAGCTCTTGCTTTTACTGGAAATACAGTTTTAACAAAATACTTCATGGGTCACTCTGCGGACTGTGTGGCCTCAAGCTAATAGACTCAATGCCCAATAGGAGTCTTTCTAACCACCCTATTTTTCTATGCCTGCTATGTTTCTGTGTGGTTAAACACACAATGAAGCATTGATTTGGGCGCAAGATAAGCTATTATTTTAACTGCTACATGTCAATCAGACATAGAACAGGCATATTTGCATCAGGATATCATCAGATTGTTACAGAAAATGGGAACTTTTTCCGAAATGGTTGTCTTATTCTGACAAAGAGTGTCACTGCCATTTCAAAACCTTTGTCTCTCTGTGACACAGTTCAAACTTGCAAACCACAACCGTTGGGATTCAACACTGCAATATTCCTTAGGGCTATCACTTTCCATAACAGAGAAGAGAATACACTACCTTTTACATGGGCAAATTATATGTTTTTAATATTTTACATTTCATCCCCATTATCAGGATTAACCCATCAACAATAAAGTCCAATCTGTAGTTTTTTTGCTGCCCATAAAAATGATTAATCAGAAATGCATTTAATAGGCTTCATGTATGATATCATCACCAAATGCAGATCACTTAGGTAATAATGTCTTAGATTTGAGCTGCTGAGTCCCTATGAACACACAATATGAATACCTTAAGATATGCTTTAAGAATTTTAATTCACTTGCATAGAAATTTCACCTCTCCACTCACTGGTGGACATTTTCTTTAAAATTGTATACCTGCCCCTGGCAAATCTATCATTTAAATAGCAAGTAAATCTAACAGCAATTTTTACATTTTTAATTTGATTTTTTTTAGATAGTACATGTATATAAAAGCATCTTCTTCTGTTAGAAAATAGTTATTTTGTTATTCTGGGATTGACAGCAATGCTCTTTTAACAAGCTCATTAATCAGCCAGGTTTGTATTGTAAAAACTAGTTAGCTCCAAGGTAGCTTTCTGTATAAGCTTTTAATATTCAATATATGCAAAAAAAGACTAAGGAACTTTTTGCCAATATGATTGTATTAGCATTATTTACGGAACAAGTAAAGGTTTATTCCATGCTGAAAAGCCTACATTGCTTCTGGGATACAACATCTACTAATAAATGTTTTAGCAAGAACTATTTAATTATATCGTTGTCACAAGAAGGTGAGATCACAATAGACACAAGAGTACATGCGTGCTTGTTGAGACATTGTCTAAAAATGTTCATTTTGTTCCAGAGCTTTCATATCTATTTTTTTTGGGCAATTACTTAAAGGCATGATTCTAAATGATCACACCTATTACTGGAATAATGCAAGCGTGCCTTGCTGTAGATAACAAAGCACTGAAATGACTTATGCAGGCTAGAGCCCTGTCTCATTACTAATGGCAGATGAGCTCAGGCAGCACTATCCGAAATACATTCTTCCAGTGACTGACTTCATGATGCTAACTGATATGAATCATATAAATTAATATTATGAGTTTTAAAAGATTAAAGGCACTTTCCTGCCATGGAAAACAATGTTTCAAAACTGCTTTAATCCAATTTTCCCGTGATGATTTTTCATACTCGGTCTCGGCTTTCAATTTTGAGCTAATAAATGTAAAAATATTCTGCAAAATCAACTGGCAATTGACATTTTGCTTCAAAGGTTCAGCCTTTCCCCCTTATTGTTATTCCACTAGTGAATGTACTTAAAATCCCTCTAATCATTGAACCATCTATTAATGTTATTTGCTCTTGACAACCACTCATTTGTCTGTGACAGAACATAATGATCATCAATGGTTATTTGTAACTATATCAGTTTTGTGTTTGCAAAAAAAAAATGTACTTGAACTGTGTGTGACTTTTTGTGAAATTATAACTGGTCTTAAATCAGTAGAGCACTTTAATTTAGCTGACAGGTTACCCCAAAGGCTAGGTATACTTGCAGAAGGTGTTCTACCTCAGTGGACAACTGTGGTTGCTAGGCCCACAGTCAGAAAGCTGTCACCCCACTTGTCTCTAGTTGTCTTCCATTTCTCAGTCAGAAAGGATCATTATCGTCTACCTGATATTTGCAGACCTGAAGATTGCCATGAAATACTGTCCACACTGAATTATTTTATGTGCTCATCCAAATGCAAACTGTGACTAATGCTATGCCATTCCCAGTACCATTACTAAACTGTAAAATTTAAGAGCTAAATTTAATAACCTCAACATTGGTTAAAAAATACTAACTCATTCCCTTCCACCATCCATCAAAGAGGTAAATATTTCAATGTTTTTGGATGTCTCTGAATATCGTATACAATTAAAATAGTGCTAATTTAGATAGTGATTTAAGCTCAGTTTTGACACCTGAAGAAGGCTCCACAGCCGAAACGTGTTTCTTTTCTTTTCAGCATGGAATTAACCTTTACTTGTTCCTTTGCAGGCTATGCATGCTGACGCAACTCCCTATTTATACAATTTAAACAGAGCCCTACTACATAAGAAAACATTTAAAATTGGAATAATAGAATTCCACAGGTCTTCTGTCCTTAAAATTCTTGTATGAAGAGTATGTTCTTATGCTGTTCCTAATAAAATCCATAATTCAGTTACAGAACAGCCCCCAAAACATATAACTAGAATTCGGAACTGAAGACCGACTGAAAATGATCTCAGAAGAAAAATATTGTTGCCTCTGACAAGTATATCGACAAATGAGACCAAGCTAATTCAGACACCTAAATTACAATCACTCTTAATCTACTTTTAACTTCTGAACACGATAACACGGGGAAGTCTTCCGAATACTAAAACAGACATCCTCTTCTCCTCTTCTGCTAATCACACACTAGCGACTTTCTACACTGGAGGTGGCACAGACCACAAAAGACCTGTTCAAAGAGCAGATTACATCACCCTTTTTTTCAGTTACTTCGCCTTTTTCTTATTTTTTGCAACTTGCTCTATACACATTCCTCGTTATTCGGTGTGATTAATCGTGCTTAGGTTATTGCCTTGTTTGTACTCGGTAAGGTATTGTATCAACAGTTGGGTTAGGAACAGATTGTTCAAGCCTGATTCTGAGGATATAGAAATATCAGTGTAGTGCAGTTTCAGCAATGGGCTTCAGGTTCCTGAGAAGCACAGTTTAAGATCCCTGCCAGAGTGTGTTTCTGTGATGTGGTCAGAAGCTGGAGCTACTTTAACATGTATTTTACCTGATAGCAAGCAAGGCAATGGGCTTCTGAAAGGAAATGACAGCTACCTAACCAATTGCTATTTCAATAGCACTTTCAAACCAGATCCATATGAAGCATCCTCTTCAATCACCACCCATCTCCACCCATCAGCCACTTACCAGCCAGATCTGTGAGCAGCAAGGAAGAGATCTCTGCAAAGCTCTGCGTTTTTGCAGTCTCAGATTCATGTCCTCCACCAGTCTCCTCCTTCTGCTTGTCTTACTAATAATAATACTGTAACGCAACGGGGGCTCAGGCGGGCGCCCTTGCCACATTAGGTCGGCCTCGCACCGTCGGGGGCTTGAACCCGGGACTCCCGCGTCAATCAACAGGTACCCAGCCCGGTGAGCTAAAGAGAGATCTCTCCACAGCCCAGGGGCTGTGGTCCTGCTATCACAGGGAAGGGCGGCGACGTCACCGCTCTGGTAAGCCGGCTCTTACACAGTACCCGTCGGCCATATGCGTTACAATAATAATAATAATAATAATAATAATAATAATAATAATAATAATAATAATAATAATAATATATTTTCTGGACACTCCACTAAAAGGTTTTTACAGGTAATAGGTATCCCCTCCACCTCCACCAGTGTGCAGCCCCACCTGGATGATGTGCACCAGTACTCTCCCCACACACCAGCTCCCAGTGGGGAGGAGAACAGAGGGATGATGGTGCCAATTCATACATGGGGATTATTAGGAGGCCATGATTGGTAAAGGCCAGGGTAAAGCTTCTTAAAGTTAAATTAAAGCTTCTTGAGACAGCAAAGCATATAAGTCATTTTAAGTTTGTATTTTAAAATGCTTGTAAATACAGAGCACATAATAAAATGACCATGTGTTAGCTTCTTTGGAGGATTAAACCTAAATTTAAAATACAGTTTAGTAGCATTTTTTAAAATTTGTCTGAGATTTTTAATAACTAACCTTGATTATTAAACCATTAAAGACCAGATACACATTTTGTTTTTTGTTTTTAATCTGAAGAAAAAATCGTAAGGAAAAAATGTGTAATTTAGAGACACTTCAATTTAAACAGCCTCTAATACTATATATATCTTTGAGAGAAAGTACAATTAATGATGATAATTTTATGTAAGAAAGCGGTCATGAGCTGGAAATAGTTATGCACGTAGTGTAAGGAAGACAATCCTTTGGGATTGAAAATAAATACAATTCAGGTTGAAAGAAACTAAAAGTAACAGGCGATGCACTTTTTAACATTTTTGTTTTGCTCTCTTGGAGACAGTAATACGGTAAATGGGGGATTGCATTTCATTCATATGTAACAGTAGTGCTCTTGCTCGGGCAGGGCTTGGAAGACGCCAGCGCAAGCACGTAGCGTTTCCGGGCTGTCTGACCAGCCTACTGTACAATCGTCGGGCTTCGCGTTTTTCAAAGCTTGCACCTCGGATTCGAACTCGGCCATATTCTTGGTAGACGGCATCTGTTTTTTTTTCCTTCCAAAAATAATACCAGCTGCTAGATTATATGTCAATTCTGTCTTAAAAAAGGGAGGCGTTCAAGTGGTTTTTCAGATCTTCAAATAGTTTCTAAATATAAAAACCTCTAATGTTTGCACTACTTTTTATCCATTGCTTTGAAGTTCTTAAGGCCATATGCTCCACGCTTTTATGCATAACTTGAATTCATTTAGTTCATATTTTCAGTCGACGTTCAGCATATTTCAGTTAGAGCTTCTTATAACATTGTTCCCGTATTCTGGCTTTTTAAAAGCATGATCATATCAGGTGATCATAGTGCTTTATAAACAGAATATTATTATTTTTTTGTACAAACACAACGTGCAGGTTTCTATAACAGTATCTAATTGGGACATTATAAAAGTACAGGTCATCTGTAAGTGTTTTAGCTGGGGTACATCAATAGACGTAACATTACACTACGTACATTTCTCAAAAGTGGCAATTCATGTTTTACTCGTCTGGTAGCCGAAACCCTACTTTTTAACCCCATTGAAAGGATAATAGATTAAACAGTTATAATACTAATATTATAAAACTCCCTATCGCAAAACAAATAAAATGCATATGGTAGCAACTGCTTTTTAAACTACTACAAGCCAAATAAAATAAGGTTTAGTTCAATAAGTACAATACAGGTCTTATTTTTTCTATCTTTTGTACTATGGGAATGGGCCAATGAAAGACACCGGCAGGCTCCCCCTACTGGAATATTGTATATATGGATTTTTTGGGAGGATGAGAGAGGCCTCGTTGGACGTTCCTAGACGGCACAAACGGATAGGTAAATACACAAAAAAAACATCAGTAATTTTATTAAGTGTCATCATTCCAGATTTAACACATTTTTATCTTATTTTGAACTTGTTAGTTCAACATTCAATCAAAAGAACACTTAATCTCCAACTGTAAATTTTAAAAAATCGTGTCTTACAAGCATGACCTTAGAAACAAGAAACCTTCTGAGGACATAAAAAAATCAATTTTCTTTTCATTTAAACAGTTGACACACTGAAGAAAAACTCAAAACTCTTTTTCTTTCTATTTGATTTTCAGTGTGGAATTAACCTCTCTATTTGTTACTTGGCGGTGACTGCCTGTATTCTTTCACTGATGCATTTCTTTCCAATTGAATTGAATTACAAATTAAATTGCTTAGTATGTGGTAAGCATATTTAAATTATCCCTGAAAGCATGATTGCTTGTAATATTTTGCTTGTACATGTAGGCATGTTTTCTTCCTTTGTTTAAACATGAACTTTTTTTTTGGGGGGGGTGGTGGTGGTGGTGGTGGTATATGCATTTCTTTATATATTAATCTGTTGACTTTAAAAAAAGAAACAAAAAACAGAACACTTGGTAGGATTCCATATATATTTTGATTTTATTTATACATCACAGCCTATGTACCTTACAGCACTAAAACATCTGGACTGAGTAAGATTGCATGTCACTCCTCTCTAACTTAAAAACAAGCCTCTTGTTTCTTTTGATGTCAGGACACAATTCTGATTTCAAGATTCTCATTGATTTACTCATCTGTACAGCCTCTCATTACTGCTGCTGTGCATTTCTGGTTTCTGGTTTCAAAGAACAGTAGGCATTTATGTTAGCAAAAAAGCACAGTGGACCTCCCACTCTTGTATGAGACGTAGAGGCACAACAACTTTGGCAAGGCTGTGTCTAAATTGTATTCCTCCAGAGCAACATACACTTTTTCTACCTGTCAAAGAAGAAAAACAACACACTCATCTTATGCTAATAATTTAAAAGTGAGCTTGAGTGATTATTTTAGCGCATAAATAAGCATGGCCTTGTAAATAAAATAGCTTTTAGGTAAGGCATTATCACAAATCAATTTAAATGTTGTTTGAACAATTGACAGTGACATTGTGGAAAATTAATAGTATGGTTTAGCATACAATCACATGGTTGCTGAACATTTAGAAAAAAAATAGTACAGACTCAACAAAAAAAGAGATCCTTTGAGATTCAGAGATAATTCGCTGTTCCTCACCTTCAGTTTACAGTTATCTGTTTCTTGTTTTTAAAGGAAAGACAAAAACATACAAAAGAAGGAAGTTAACCTTCTTCTTTTGCCAGGTGGTTTCTTTTAAAAAGTGGTGAATAGGTACAAGAAGCTGAAGACTGAACCCAGTTTTTCACCCCGCTGTAAAAACTGCTGTTATTGATCAATGTACAGTAAGTGGCTATTTGCATAAGACATTGACGTCTCTGACCCCATAATGAAAATCACCTTCAATTGAAGTGTTAGAAGAATTAAAAAGTAACTCAATCCAAAAAAAACCCAACAACAATGTGATAATCTCTAATAATAAAACCTCTCTGACTGACATCGCTGAGTTAATGAAATCACCCCCTGAGGCCTTTCCACGGCAGGTCTCCCCCTACTGCCTCTCCAGCACAAAAACAAACTTCCTGGCCCAATTATTCATCACTTACTTTAACCTTAGCAGTACTGTGTAGAGACACCCCTCCACCACCTTCAATCAGCAGACAACCTAAACGTGTATAACATACTGTAAGAGTTTATGTATTAGCAGTTTGCTTTCCTCTTGCAATGAAAAGTACTCGAGTGTTGTGATGAAGATCTTATTTGCTCTTCTCAGAGGGGTTCAAGATGGTCACAGGATCAGTCTGGACACCTGCATCTGACAGCCTTTTCGGTCCCTGTTTGTGAGCCAAAGACAAGGAAAGCAAATGAGAATGAGAAATGATGACCACTATTATATAGCTATAGTCTCGTTTCCATGTGAAACAGTATATCAATCCTTCTGTTAATTTTCGGAACACTTCATCCAATTTAGGGAGCCTATATTGGCAAGGTACACCCAGGATGGGAAGCCAGTCCATCACAGGGCAACACACCAGGGCCAATTTTCTCAGAACTCAATTAAACTACCAGCATATCTTTGGACTGTGGGAGCACCTGGTGGAACATACAGACTCCACACAGACAGCACCCCAGGTCTGGAATTGAACCCGGGCCCCAGCATTGCAAAGCAGAAATGCTAACCGCTGTGCCACCATGATTATGGCTAATAGAAAAAATATCCTGAAAAATTGAAAGAGTTACTCCAGTGGACAACTTCAGGATTAATAACCGGAAAAGGACCTGGGGACACAACTGGAAATTGAAAGGTAGTATATTTAGGATTTAAGATAGGAAACACTTCTTTACACAAAGAATAGCAAGTGTCTGGAACAAGCTGTACAACCATGCTGTTGGAAGTTGATTCCAAGAAACAGCTGACATCCTCAGATCAATTCAAGTTTACAACCGTTTTTTGTGCAATATATGCCAGGGACATTTATATTTATATCTATATCTATATTTACATCTATATTTATATTCATATGTGTGATACGATTTTTCTGCGTACTGTTCTGTTCTAGTTTGTTCTTTGTGTGTCCGGACTGTGAGTAACTCTTTCAGTGCACCCCTCACTGTACTGATTGTATTGTATGTATTGTACTATTATTATTATTGTATCATTCGTTACACTGTGGCTGTGTTGTCTGTGTAAAGCTGCTGTTGCACTGCAATTTCCCTCATGGGATCAATAAAGTATCTATCTAATTCATTACTTATATAACTAGTATGTTATGCTCTTTTGTTGAAGAGAGACAGCGTTTGGAATCCCAATAATTATATCATAATAGTGTCCATTCCTGCTTATTATCTGGCATCCCCTGTGGAAAGGTGATGTCCAGTATTACTCCTTGGTAGAAAATAATGTCAGGTATAAGATTAGTCTAACATTACTGTACCTGAAGATAATACAAAGCCACAAAAATATAGTATTTAATTTTTCTCAAGTATGAAAACTAATTTTTGAGAGATTTGTGGATTTATGTTGACACATTAATTCTTATTAAATCTTAATTCTCTAATACCCACACGTAAGAACCATAGGGCTATAAACCAACGAACTGATGTAGCCTATTTGGTATGTAAGGAATTAAATACTTTAGTCAAATCTTGTTTTAGAATGAAGAAACGTTACATGCGCAACAGTTTGTGCACGTCACATTTTTAAAATTAATTTATTATGTGACATAATGAGTACTGCACTGTGCTATTTTTTTTTTCACTACACAGGCCTTTTGTCTGACACGCCCCGTAAGCAATTATTAGAGATAAAACCACAAACACGCCCTTCTTTAATAGCATCGTTATTCTACTTTTCCAGTGGAATGCTAGTACCGCCACCTAGTGGTAAATCAATAACAAATAGCGCAATACAACAACTGGTTGGCAAAAGAAGAATCTGCGTTCGGAGACCTCTTTTCCACTACAAAAAAGCATATCGCTTAGCTAGAAAGGAACTGGTTCTGAAACTTCACAATGTAAAACTGAAGGTTTCTTTACATTCTAAACAATTGCCCCTACCACAGTTCTCAGCTAAAAGCTAAAAATATTTCCCAGTGACTTTTTAATATGTCATCTCATAATACATAAACGTCTTCCTAGTATTGGAGAAAAAACACAATAAATATATTCTAATGTTTGCTGTTTGTATGCAAAGATACAACTACCTGTTTGAAAAAAAAATCTTCCCCAGGGATTCAGAGTCTAGAGTCCAGTGTTTATAGATTTTTTTCACCTCTTCTTTTCTTTTGGGAGGATCTGAGTGTAGACTGAGGATATTAAATTACTTAGACTGACAGAGTGTTGAAAATGCACCTTGATTGCAGGGTGGAGTTCATCAGGTTCTGATCAGGGGGTGCTGTTTTGCTTTTTGTTAAAGAGTAGTCTTTCTACATACATATTTTCAAAGGTGCATACACTCGTCACCAGGGTCATCATTCAGAATGTGAAGTCCCATTTTGCTTTGTTCTCAAATGAGGTGTAATTTCTTCAATCTGTACTCTCTCCGGGACACTCCCTTTTCTATTACTGGAACATTTGTGATGTTAAATCTATTTTTATATATATCTAACAAGGACTCCTGGTGTTGTGATGTCTGGAGACTATGATAGGCGTATATTTCTGTTCCACCTAGCAACACTACTTCGCACACGTTCGACACCAAAATCAAGCTGAACATAAATAAAAACAGCCCATTAAGAGCTCCACCCACAGGAACATGAAGGCAGATTATAACTTGCAAATTCTTGATTCACAGAGACAGCAGTAGACTGGGACTGCACAACAGCTCTTTGCTAAATTCTGAATTGAACACTGTAGCTCTTTCTAAGGTGCCATTGGACTCACCGTGTCATTCTTAACAGTTTAATCCTTGCCCAGATACTCAGTACGGAGGGCATCCACTTCTTAATGATCTTAATGATCACCTTCAGCCTGCTCAAAGGTTATTAAGGGCCTCCAAAGTTTTTATACCCTTCTCCTGATCTGTGTGTTTTTACATCTTTTTTTCTGAGTTGTTTTGAAAGATTCTTAGTCTTCATGGCTGAATCTTCAATTCAGTTCAAAATACTTTATTCATCCCCAGGGCGGCCGAATAATCTAACTTCTAAAGTTATTTTTGCTTTATCTTTGGTTGTGCCTCACTGAGGGACCTTACAGAAACAGGTTTATTTGTTCTGAAATCATGGGAACCACTATTGCTCCACACACACAGAGGTAATTCTATGAGATATGTGAGTTGGCAACAGAATGTTTTGCCCCTGATCTAACTTACTGTATGTTTACCAAAGGAAAGGAGGGGGATACTTGGCAATCAGCATATTTTAGTTTCTGATTTTTCTTTGTGATTTGTGCCGACACGAACCATCCTTCACCTGCAACAGTGTTCAGTTTGAGCAGTCAAGCTTTAAAAAAAAATGTGTATACCTCATCTGTCATTCAGCGAAATTGGACTTCATTGGAAGGGGGTGAATATTTTATAAGGTACTCTGTACATAGTGAATATAATCAATTAAACACATTTCATATATATATACAGTATATATGGATATTATAACCATAATAGGTTTCAGAATGAGCAGTTTGTGAAACAGGAACCAGTGGGCACGATTGGAAGATATGTGGGAGTGCCTTCAATACTGAGAACAGGCATTTGTTTACCCAAAGGGCTGTGGAAGCATGGAACAAGCTACCCAGCCATACTGTTGAAGGAGATACCCTGGATTCTTTCAAGAAATATCTGGATGGCATCCTGAGATCAATTAACTACTAACTAGTAAAAAGGACTCGATGGGCTCAACGGCCTACTCTGGTTTCTAATCTTCTTGTAATATCCCAGCGGCTCCCAGCCTAACCTGCCTGACGTGAAGCTGAGTGCTGCCGACATACCAGGCCTTTGAAGAACATGCCAATGGAGTTCCTCTTCTCCACCTTCTTGGTGGGCTCCCGCGCTGAGTCGTCTCCATTCTGCGAGCCCTCCGAGACAGACCTCTTTTCCTGAGGGACTTCCAGAGTCTTGGATTTCGGGGTGGTCTCTGGCTTCCTGCTCTTCTTCTTTTCCGCTTCGGGGACGGGCTTGGCCTCCTCCTTGGTTTCCTGACTTGTTGCCTGAATTTCTACTGGAGAAGTCGAGGACTTTTCCTTCTTGGAACCAGGAAAGGAGAAATATGAACAAAAAAGGAAATGAATGAGGGAAAATTCATGGTGATTAGAGGACTTGTTTACAGTATATAGAAAACTAACAGTAGATTTATTACACCAGGGCTACTCAACATACTGTATGGATCTTCCACTCCAATCCACTGCATTATAATCAGCGTAATAATAACAATGAAATAATTGAATAGACCCAACCTGAATAGTTTAACGTTCTTTTTGTGCAGATTGGAATGGGTGCAATTTAAGTAGCCCTGGGTTACAGATTTTTTTTTTCCCACATGTGGCAGGACAGCCATCCAAGAAAAAAAGAAACCAGAAGAGAGAACAGCAAGTGAAGGATCCCTTTTCTCCGCAAACGATCTGGAAGACGCTGCGCATTTTGGATTTGCCATAAATCCCTGGGCTGGTCTTAGAAGCAAACGAACAGAAAAGGACAGTGGAGTTCTGCTTAAATGAGAATAAAAAAGAGTGTCGAGAAAAAGTTTGTGAAATTGTATGGCCTTTCTAAAGAAATATCAAGCTCTGTTTATGGAACAGAAATCGTGACGGAGGGTTACGGACATGAGTCTTGCACTGTGGGCCTTCTGTAGTGCATATCTCTCATCCTCCTCCTGCCATCTAAACCCCTGCAACCCACTCTCAATCCTTGTAATACTTGCAAAGATACTAATTCCCTCAGCTACATAAGCTACGCTCATCATACTCTGCATATCTTGTTCATGTCTTGCAAATCTATCTTGCATAGAATGTAGCTTCTTATTGCCTCGGGAGGGTCTTTCACATTCTTGTAAATCAAGGCACTTCAGTCTTCTTTGGGACACACTTTCACACGTGAACATTCAATGAGAGTGATTGTTATCTGCACACGTATTAAAAGATGCACGTCAGCATGCCTTGTCATCTTTTCCAGGAAGTGCGAGATCTTTCCTTGAAAAATTCTGATTGTTCAGAATAGCAGCCTTTGTTTCCATGCAGTTGTGTCATCAGGCAAGCTGTTACTTAAAAGCAGGCAAACAGTTTCATAATGCAGCCATGGCTACAGGTGGCTACCTGACCTAAACTGTGAGAAATCCCATTAAATGCTGGATTTCAGGAATTAATAATACTCATCGTGAGTGAATCTGTGCCATATATTGCTTTGGTAGGTGTTGGGGAAAATATTTCAAAGTTCATATTATTATTATTATTATTATTATTATTATTATTATTATTATTATTATCATCCCACTTAAGTTATTTGGGTAAAATGTGAAGTTTGTTGTTTTAACTAGTGCATACTCTCAAATATACCACCAACAGCATGCTCAGCTAAAGATGCAGAATTATTACTTTTAGCTGCTAGAAAGGTGACAGACAAAATAAACTCCTTTGGGAAACCATGAAGCAGAATCAAAGAAGATTTTTTTAAATATGAACTCTTGGAAATAATAACATTATTAGAAAATAATTACAGCATGGTGTGGAGTGAGTTTTAAATATCTGCTTGGTGTTTTAAGGCATCACAGAAGTTTCCTAAATGTAACTGGATTTTTTAAAGTCACAGTTAAGGTTAAAAGGGAACACTTAGTCATTTGCTTTTATTTTATAAGACTTTGCAGTTTCTGCAAAAAAGTATTTCTGCTTATAAATACATGTAGCTTTCTAAGCTGACTGAATATTATTAGAAACAAATATTAAATTCAGAATTTCAACAGCATCTCATCTTTTGTGTGCTTTTTATTTTTATAATTTGTTTTTATTTTTAGGTTTTAAGACAAGTCCATTCCTTGTGCACAAATGCACAGATCAAATCACGAGAAGGGGTCAACAGGAAGCTCACATTATGCGGGTGCAGCTCATTCAATGTGGTTTTCAGAAGAAGCCCCTATGGTTAAAAACTGACAACGGTGCTACAGCGTGGAAAATTCACATGAGAATGAGACCGTCAGGGTTCAGACCAGCGCCTGTCATGTGTAACAGCCTTCAGGAGCCAATAGAATCACTTCACAGGATCAACAAATATTTGAAGTTTATTAAGCCACTCTGAACTCATTATTTGACTCAGACAGAAGAAAACATGCGGAATCTATCCCTCAGGCTACCGCCTATTCAGCATGAACGTTTTGTACTCGGTTTGACTGGTACAGTTTTCACTTGTAAACTACAAAAACATGTAATAAACCCATTAGCTAGAACGAAAAAAGAAAACAAAAAGTAAGAAGAATAAGATAATAACTAAGACCACCACCAGGGACCTCCAGGCAAAACTGTTCACTTACTGTTGGATCAGAAACTTTGTCATTAACTTCCGGAGAATCTGTTTCACTTTCCTCCTCTTTGGGGGACTAAAATCACAAAAGTGAATTGTAAGATAAAAGGCGCAATATGAACGAGCCAAAGGAGAGCATCTGCTTTGATGCTTTTATTCGAGTACCTTGATTAAAAAATAGCTGCAGCTAGTTTCTAAACAAATACTTGATTAATTTTTGTGCTTTATGTGACTGGTCCTTCGTAGTGCATTGATTTAAGTTGTTTGGTCCCGAAGAATTAACAATACAAGAGCTGACCCTATGAGGGTCGCCTCATAGTTCTTCGGAGACATCTAGTGGTGAGAACGTGTACAGCGGAGGTAAACCAACAATTACGAAGGTATCTGCCTTATTTGGTTACTTCCAAGTCCGTTTCTCCATTTTGCAAAAAAAAAACCCAAAACACTTTTGTACTTACTCTCGGTTAACAAAGAGGATACATTATAGTTCCTTTGTATCCTTACCTTTTGTTTAAAAAACGAGATGAAATTAGATTTTGAAGACTTTTTCTCAGCTTCTTCGTTTGCGGACAACTCAGGCTGAGTGGGAGTTTCTGGGGTTTTGGAAATATCAACTTCAACCTTCTGAAAATGAAATAATAATTATTTTTAAAAAACAGTTCATGGATTTTATTTTGCAGTAGAGTTCCCTTCCCATTTTCTGCACATGAATCTAAAGATTTAAGGATTAAAATCAAATCCGTGAATTAAAACAGTAAAAGGGATACGTGTCCGAGTATTGATTTGAAATTAGCTGGAGTTCTTTTGGAGGTAGCAAAAGTCATCCAAAGTCTAAAGCTGAAATAAAAACCTTTCCAGCTGTGAAGCTGTTTTTCTTTTTGTTTCTGTATATTGAATAGTTTGGCAAATTTGTAGAGGTGAATTAAAGGTTGCCCCTTTATTAGACGTGTCCAACATTCCCACAGCTCAGTGATGTCCATTCGAAATTCTAAATCGTCTACGTGATATCTCGCTTGAGACCTTGTAGACTGGACAAGGTCAGATATCTGACACACATCAGGGTTTCTCTGCTTGTCTTCTTTTGTGCCTCGTGTTTGTTACAGTTGTGTTAATGTTTACACGGCTGCCTGTTTGAATCTGGTGGGCCTGTGTGCAAATTAAATGCCTCAGAGTTCATTGTTCCTGCGGAAATGGTTCATTAACTTAAAAAAACAAAAAACAATTGAGAAATTACACATCAGTCTAGAAAAAGGTGTAAAGCAATTTTGGATTCGTTGGCATGAAATGTACAATACAAATGCAATAACTATTCACTTTTATCTTAACTTTTCTTTTTTAATTTTTAATATCACTAATTTGTGCGAAATCCAAATTAATCCAAAACTGAAAACCTAGTTTGGTGTATTTCGGAAGGGAAATGGGGTGAAAATCAGTTTGACATGTAAAATTCTGAATCTGCTTCTTACTTAATGGAATATAAACTGTTTGGTACAAAGTACTACAGTAATTTACCAGTAACAGCAACTGAACAATGCATTTGACCAAGTTTAGATATGAGCTGTTTTATTTCTTAACTTTTAGAATGGTTTAGCACATGAATGTAATAAAATTTGACTAATATGACTTAAAATGCACAATGAATCCAAACTGTAGAAACAATGAGGCATTCTAACACATTTGCACATGATACTGTAATCACATCTCATGCAAAATGCTTTGGAAAAGATTAGCGATTCGAGAGAACCTCTTCCCACACATGGCCAAAAGTAAGAAAAAGAGCCAATTCAGAAAGGCAAAGAAAACACATGGCATGCTGGAGGAGTTGGTCTTCCTCGGTTACCTTCTGATCTCCTGCTGGTGATTCTTCTTCTATCGTCTGTAGGGATGGTAAATTGAAGAGGCATTTTAACCTTGAAACAATACTCAACTCTCTGGGGTGTTGCAGTGAATGTCTTAATTATACAATGCCACGGAATGTAATAGTGATTAAATTAGAAATTACAAGACGTGTTACTGGAACAAAATCATTCCACGCACTGATAGTTTGCTGTGTAAAAAACTTGCTGTGTAAAAAAAACAACATTTTCTAGTATCGGTGCACAATGGATATTAAAAAGCCCACATAAGCAGTTTGCTTATCTTAATTTGAAATATCTGCTTGGGTCAGCTTTATTTATTCCCTTTAAAACTTTGATAACATCTGGCAGTTAACGCTACTGGTTCCCAGCTCCAGGATCATGGGTTTGATTCCAGTCTAAGGCAGCCGTGCCGATGGGGCGTGCATGTTCTCCTTGTGTTTGTGTAGGGTTTCACCATGTGCTCTGGGTTCTTCTCACCTCCCCAAAACTGGCTTGGTTTAATTACTGTTCCTAATTGTTCCTTTTTCTGAGGCCTCGTAGACTGGCATCACATCCAACAGAAGACAGGTTGCGTGCTCTAAGTCATGTCTTGTGCTTGTTCTTCTGGGCCAGTTTGCTATGACCCTCACCAGGATAAGGGGCTTTCTGATAGTGTTTGGATGATCAACATTTCAACTTTTAATAATACTGCAATGATTCTTCATCCTTCCTTCAATTCTTCAGCTCCTCCAGATACTCTTTTTTGGATTTCTAAGAGTCTTCCATGACCTCTGAGTAATGTGCATGCAATATTCCTAATATGGTTAAACTATGGTATTCTACAATTTCAGCATATAGAGTCTTATTTTTAAGACGGATACAAAGCAGGTTCTGTTGATTAAGTTTTGGCTGAAATAATTTTTCAAACACGACAAAGAAAAAAAAAAGATCTGCGTCCTGTTGTGAAACGTACAGTTTACTATTTGATATGGTGGGATGTATTCACAAAGGTAATTCAGAAATATTGGGTGAAGAATCTGTGCGTACTCGTATTTCTACACCTTTATAAGATTATTGCTGGAACTGGAGAAGTAATTGCAATACATTGAATGCAAAACCCTTTCAGTTTGTTGCACCTGATCAACAGCAGTTTTTCTTTATATCCAGACATACTTAGGTAGGTTAATTGGCTTCTGGGAAAACTGATCGTGATGTGAGTGTGTGCGTGTCTGTGTCTGTGTGTCTCCAGCTCTCCCGTGCCCCTGTACTGTATAAAGTGGTTAGACAATAGATGAAGAAATAATTGCTGGAATTGGAGCAGTTGGACCATGAGGTTGCATTCTCCTGTCTGGAACTGGAGAGCTGCAGGTACCTTTACTTTTTAATCTTGCTTTAACTCATCTCCTCCTTACACAGGATGTAAAAGTGGGGATATTTTTTTTTAGTGTGGTAATGCAAAACAATTGTAAATCGTTATTTTCATTGTGTGAATATTTGCCAGCAAGTATGTTGATTGCTATGAAAGGACATTTACAACCTTACAACCAACATATGTACAATGTTGGTAGTGGAATGTGATTTAGAATTGTGTAGCTAAGTTTGCAGAGTTCCTTAAAATAGATAAGTCCAGATGCGTGCATATTTTAGCATCGGACAATGTGTGCATATGATTTTGTTAAAATAACCTTGATTTCTCACAAATGCTTCTGGTAGGGCCAAATGAGAAGTTTTTTTTTGTATTTTCTGTTTTATTTCAATTTATAAACAACAGGTAGGTTTAGTGATAAAACCTTTGTGGAGCTGTAGGTTACCTTTGGGCGGAAGAGTTTGCTGAAGGGGCTTGATGTTTCCTTGACCGGTTTCTGCTTCTCTGCAGCCACAGGCTCTGCAGTTGGCTCCTTGGGACCTTCTTTCTGGGCAGCTTTCTGACCTTTGGTGGCCGAATCACCTTTGCTGTCCACTTTAGGGGCTTCTGCTGGTGTGGTTGCCTTGGCAGCTTTGACAGGTGATGCAGCGTCCACTTCCTGTACTCCCTGATCAGGGAACAGACATTATAGCGTATCCTGTGCTCCTCACCATGGCAACCCATGACCAACCCAGGAAGAAAATACAGTAAATATTTTCCTCTTCGGTGTCATGTTGAAAATAAAAAAGGAGATATACCGGTTCTGAGTTTGGCTGGGGAAGCTCGGTGCAACTTATTGACTTTTGCTGTCTTTAAGTACAATAAAACATCAAGTGATATACAGTATGTAGAATACCAGCCTGTCTTGTTTATTCCTTTTAGAATTCCTTTTCTTTCTCTGGGACTCAAATCAGTCACTAGAAATACACAATCTCACAATCCAAATCACTTTCAGCATTCTGAAAACTTTTGACTTAACATTTGCTGCTAATTTTCATGTGAACATATAATTTAGAATGTAGAAACTTGCCACTAGAGTACTAACAGTTTTGTATATCATGCTTAAAAACATATTGATATTATGCATAATTTATCTTGCTTGTTAGCAAACAGTAATAGATAATAGTTACATAGCTGTGTCAAGATGGAAATCTTTGAGAATTTGTTGTGGTTTTTCTCTTAGTAAATCAGGCAAAACCTTGATATCCAATTTGTGTCTATATAACATTTTTAATGCATGCAATGTATTATATGATCAGAAAAAGTAATCTTAACTTTTCAGTGTTTTCAGTTCATGGTTGTAAATACTTACATTTGGTTTTGTTTGTGGGATTTCTTTCACTGAAGACTGTTGAGCGTAAAAAGAAAATATTATTAGAAAAATAGAAGCTTATTTGTGGTAAGTTTATGTTTATATTCTGTTATTCATCTTAGTTTGCTTTTTTTCTGACAGTAGCTTCCATATGTTCCCTTAAGTACATTCTGTGCGGGATGCATGGTTCCTTTGTGTTTTGAAGTAGCAGCAAACAAGTCCCATGACAATGCATTTTTTTTATAATACTCTGTCATCTCTGTACTGCATACCTATCTTCTATTCCTATAACAAGACCCTAGAAATCACTGCAGTTGCAGCTGCTCAAAATCTAATGTTTAGTTTTGTGAAACAATCAAGTCACAGTTAGATTTTGCTACTTTGTTTTTACTTTAGGTTTGCAGATGGACCATCACAGACACTGAAAAATTGTGCTGTCACTGCCTTTTTGATGGTGTGAACACTGCAAACATGCCTCCAGAAAATTCTTTTTGGTCCAGGGCTTTCCAGATAAACAACTAGATATGCTTATATACAATAGAAGCAACCCTTAGCTGAAATTTCCAGGACTTCAATCCAAAAGTATTATTCCAGTGTTGGATTTTACGATCACTTCGTAGAAATGGTTAACCACACCATTGGCTTATGTTGTGGGCTAACAAACAAGAACATAAGAAAAATCTCTTAACAGTACCTTTTGCCTGAAGAGCATGCTGAAGGGACTAGGCGAAGAGTCTTTTTCTGTTTTCTGTTTGGTGGAAGAATCCTGCTCTTTGGATTTGGATGTATCGCCCTGCGCCTCAGTTTTCACTGTTGTTGGAGGAGTTGACTGGACACCTGAGGTCTTCTCCATTTTCAGCATCTTCTGCTCCTTCTCAGTGTTGGTCTTTCCTTCTGGCACCTCACAGGCTTTCTTCTGCACATACGAAGATGGAAGAGGAGAGTGGATGGGTTTCTACCTATTGTACCTGGAATCCCAACCACATTGACAGTGAGATCAGGTGCTCAGTCCGCAAACAGGGAGGGATTGCTTTTCTGTGAGGCGTTTATGATCGTGTGCTTTGTTCTGGCCAAATACAGACCTGCAGACAGACACACATGGAAAAGCAAACAGGACAGCACCGTGTGCAAGAAGGATATGCAAATTCACAGCCTGAGCATTTCTTAAACAATAAGAAATGTGCTTATGCTCTTTTTATTCTAGTTTTCCATGAAAGGACTATGACTTCTTAGCCAATTTTCTAATGGCCACTGAGCCCCCTATTAGCCCCTCCCCCAGGAGGGGAGAGCCGCCACAGAAAGACTGTCACTAGGCTAAAGCCTAGCAGGGTGTGAATGAGAAGACACATGAATGAAAGGGTGGAGATTCTCATAAATTGTCCTTTCAAGTTAAACACAACCTTATTTCTAGTAACCCATTGATTTTAGGAAGGAGGTGAAGATATTGGAGTCTGTCATAAGACTTTTTAGGCCGGTTCAATGTCAGTAGCCATGATATGCTCTTCCCTTGGTGATCTCTAGATTCTTATGGAACCATTTTTTGGGCGTTGTAATGTAAAAGTCTCACATCCTGCGAACAAAGCTTTGTGAAAATTATAATACTTCTAGATACTTCTGTGGTTTGTTAGCTGTATGATACTTATTCCTTTATTTGTTTGTTTCTTGGTATGGCAGTTTTCTAATTGCAACCCTTCATAAATTGCTTTCAGTAAAGTTGTGAGATAACGCACAAAGTAAAGGAATAATTTTTTTTTCTCCAGTACTCTTAATATGCCTGCTTGTAATAGTGATCCATACACCTGGACAATCATTCTCCTTCAGTTATTGAAGGGCTTAATTTGAGAAATTGAGAGCAAGAAGATGAAAACTGGATAGTAATAGGTTGATCAATGACTTTGGTTGAGTTTTCTATTCCATCCATATGTAGAATCAGGTTTCGTACTTTTGTTCATGCACTCATAGGCTTGTGTACAAGTGAATGGCTCCTTTTCTCTATAATGACATTCAACATGTCTATGTCCATGGTTTCCATGGGCTGGAATCTGGTTTCCAGTCATTGTGTTAAGTAAGGCTGGTTGTTAAGTTAGGTGCTGTTGTTGAGCAATGTGCATATATTAAGCTCTGCACTCTGCAAACCTTGAAACCTTGAAACCCTGAACTCAACCTGACTGATATTCTCTGTAATCTTAATGCATTTAAAGCCAAGAATGGGAGGCATTTCTTTACCCAAAGGGATAAGGGAGAATGGAGGAAATTACCCAGCCATGCTGTCCGCCTGGCTCCTGTTAAGAAATGGCTGGATGAGATCCTTGGATTAATTAACTGCTATTTACCAAATGAACGAGAAGGGCCAAATCACCTCATCTCTCGTGTAACAGTTCTTACACATTTTTTTTCCAGGTTTATATTTTCGGGAATTAAATATCCAAATCAAAACACAATATGCAAACTAAGAATCTTACTGAAAATTCAGTCGGTTTTTCTTCAGGTCTCCATCATATTTAAATTAACTTTTCGCGATGTATTTGAGCGGTCTCTTTGGTAATGCTTTCGTTGCTTTAGTGCATGCGGTTATTTTATAAGTATAAGTTTATAACAAACGTTTTGATGAGTGCCTTGAATGTTTAATGTAACCTGAACCTGAAATCCTGCCACAAGCAGAGGAATGTGGAATGTCTTATGTAATTGCTGGGTATGAAATCTCAAAAAGCCTATCATTCTGATTTTGATATCTGATGGATTTCTCCTAAATTAATCAGTGTATAAAAACTGATTTTAAAAACTGTACAGTTTACCTTCTCCTTTGAGACACCTGGAGACTCAGGCTCTGCTTTGGGAGTTTTACTTGGTGTCGCCTGGTGTCAGGAGAAAGAAATCACAACAAAAACTCTATTATACATATAGTGCAATATGTGTTATACATATGTCAGCAGTACAGGACAGGGACAAGACAGCACACTTCACACACAATGCTTTTCTACACCTCCTCAGACCTATAAATGGGATATAAAGAAACGTAAAATTTGAAAGAAATTTCATCTGCTTTGATGTTTTCCAAACAACCAAATAACAACATTAAAGAAACAGCAAGTGTTAAAAAACTCAGAGAAGAGACCTCAATGGTTTTTTAGCTGAAACAAGCTTTACACAATGAAATGTGTGCCTTTAATTTTTCTATTGACCACATTGTTGAGTGGAAATATTCAGCTATTATTTCATCTGAGATTTAGCTCCTTCTCAAAGGAGCTTTGAGAAGTGAAGTTAAAATCTGCCATGCTAAGTATATTGGAAAAAAGTGGAGTGAAGTGCATCTAGGGTTCACATTTCAGATAAATGAAATGAACTATAACATATGTTATATACTGTATATTATAACTATTAAAATGATATATTATTGCACTGAAGTTAACAAGTGTGTATAAAGACCTTCATGTTTCCTACATGTTATGAAAAATGCGGGATTGTAGAATCCTTAGAGAGCTAAGAAAATAATAAGTATGTGTTCTCATGCTAATAAAGAACTGAAGGAATTTAAAGCATGTTCATCTCCCATCCATCTCCCTCCCCACCCCCAACACACATCCAGCTAGCCTCTATGCCCCTGAATGAATACCACACATGTATTCTCTGTTGTCTCTTCTATAGCACTCCTGACAAGGCATCAAGACTTGTTCTTTTGTTCCTACTGATTTCAAACTCCTCTCACAGGCTCTCCATGCACGCTGACACTTCAGAGGTAACAAAAGGTTATTGCATCTGAATCTGGTTTCTTTCCACACATAGGTTTGCATTATTCTAGCACTATGCTAGACCAACTCTGTAAAGGGAGTCCAATGGCAGTCCGCTCACTTTGGGAACCAACACAGTTCTTTTTATAAAGTGTAGATGGTTTAAGCTTCAGAACCTTTCCTATTGTACATTAAGAATTTCCTTTCTCGAAATACTTGGATGAGACACAGATGAGAGCTACCCTAACCAAAACAAAGCAAGCTCACACAAGCAATGACTTTGATCATTTACAGTAAAATACATGCTGACATCACCTGAAGGTCAGTGTCGTGGATTTACCAGCTTCTGTCATTACTCCAGGATAATGTTACCGCTGAAAATTGGATATGGTGTGGCATTTTATAAGCACTAATGACACCAAATTACAAGAGGAGATGGAAACTCCGTTTGTAGTTAACTATGAAACTATAAGATCATACAAGGTTGTTCCACACTCCATGTGTGATGGGAATATTTGTTTTTACATTTAACCTCTTCTGTATAGATGGAAAATAAGCTCTAGGACCTAAAAACCAAAACAGGTATTCCTCCAGAAGAAAACTTGGCAGTTTTGATTAAAAAGGCATTTTTCTTAAGACACTTCTTAAGCCGTTGTTTTCTCTGATGCCCTTTGAACCGGCTAATGTTTGGACCACAGTTTCTGACTTGTACAGTGCTAATGATGGAGCTATGGAACAGCGTTTTTCTTTTTTCTGGAGAAAGTAATTAAAATAATCAGCTAAATGAAGCCAGAGGACCCAACAAGAAGAAATACCAAAAGAGCATGACTTACAAAAGTTTTGAAAAAATTCATAATCTTCTGTGGCTGATCTTCTGTGGCTGCCCCCTCCTTTGTACTCTCCACTGCAATGGTCTCGTCTTTCAGGGTGCTGTCAACTGTCACGTTTGTAGAGATGGGAGTATTCACGGATTTACCTTCTGGATCTTGAAGTGCTGTCTCTGTCTTCTTTACGTTTCCCGGCTCCTGTTGCTCAAGCAAAGAATAAGTGTACTCTGGAGCAACAGGGACGATTACAATCTATTTGCTTTGTAAATCGTGGCATTGAAACGCGAGCACACATTTTTCATCCCAGGCCACAGCCCACACAAACACCCAACAATTGCTCTTTTATTAATCTGCAGTGTCTCAGCTTTCTATTACTATTCAGAAATGTTGCAGCTGGTTAGCTGCACGTGCTCTAGGCAATGAGGAATGCAAAGGCATTTTCCCCAAAAGTTTAGTTTTAAAAATCAAGTGGCCTCAGTAGAGTTTCTTAACACCTAACACTGTAAGTAATTTACAGACCCTGATTAGCGCTAATCCTGGTCTACTGCATAGTAAGAACATGAATACAGGCATGTGTAAATCCAATCCTGTGCACACTAAGAGTGGAGCATAGATTTATAGTGTTTTATTGAAAAGGATTTGCTGCTTGAAACAGAATGTATTTTGTTGGCCATACACGATAGCATGCGACTATTAAAAATGTCTGTAATAAACCATAAAAATGAAAATTTGTATCATTCCGCACTGAGCTTGTTGTTACAATGGAGTTCTTTGCAACAATACTTCATTGTCAGCTGTAAACAGCAGCAAAGGGAGGGAAAGATTTCTTTTTAAATTCAGGTTTTAATTTTCACTGATGAGACATTTTCTATGTACCTTTTTAAAATCACTGTTTATTTCTTTGGACAAGCGTTCTTACAGTCTGCGCAATCTTCCTGCCATTCAATAAGCACATCATTATTAGAGTGATCCTCCCTAATCTTTAATGCAAACACACAGGCACAGGGGTCCGACTCATTTGCCAACACTTCTGTTTTCTCCATTTTGCAATTTAGATACATTATGGTATTCAAATAAACAGATTGGGCTGCAGGCAAGAGGTCTCTGATGGCACAGCCCACCAACACAAATTCAAAAGAGATGGTTTCATTTCTTTAAAATATCAGTTGCTGAAATGTTTTTTTTGGAATTTGGCAGGGTTGTTGACTGCTTGTAGTCATACAACTGGGGAAACACAATCTTTGCTTTTGATAACAGTTAAAATGTAGGTTTATTATCATTGTTGTTGTTTCATAAGCCTCCACAAGAGGACCAAATTGGGAAAATCCCTGATATAAGTAATAATTAATTCCGGTTTTGCGTCTGCAAGTCTTTTCATTGCATTTGAATTGCCAGCTGACAATAGACAAGATGAATAGCTTTTTAAAGGCATTTAAATCGATCTCGTCTCTGCATTGTGATATTCCTGCACGTCGCTGTAGTTGACTGCACTGCGTTTTTGCAGTGCATAGTGCATAGGGGTTTTTGCCCCTATGAGTTACCTGTGAGTTGCATAATCTTTAATTATCAGTTACAGTGGAGAAAAGAGATGAGCCTAGGGAGTGATTAAGATTATTATTACATTTTAACAGCAGTGCACTTACAGTCTTAAGGCCATTGGTCAGCTGAACTTCTTTGGGGGAGCTCTGGGGTGCCGAGTCTCTTTTACTCTCTGAGGCAGCAAGCGGCTGCTGAGGCTTGTCGTTCACTTTGGCCTTCTCTTTGTCACTCTGCTTGAAAAGTTTATCGAAGAAGCCGGTCTTGCTCTCCCCGTTCTCCTGCCCTGCTGCCTCTCTGGGTGGCGGATCTCTGGGCGGCAGATCTTGGCCAAGCTTCCCATCTTCTGCCTGGGCTGCGCTCTGCTGCGGTGGGGTGGGCTTCAGAGAAACGGTCTGGTGCGCAGCGGGCACCGTGCCACTGGGGGGCTGGGGTGATGAATCAGTGGCACCCGTGGCTTCAGCACAGACTGGTACCGGCTGGGAGAATGACAGTGAGAAACTGGATTTGGCAGCTGGCAGCATTATCTTGGCATCTTTCCTGGTCTTGTCCCCCTCTTTTCCTGACCTGGAGCTCCTCTCCTTTGTATCCAGCGATGAGGGGAGTGCACTGTTCTGCTGCACAGCTGCTTCACAGTCTACTACAATAGAGAGGAGGTCAATTATCGGATTATCTGATTCGATGGAAAACATTTAAGATTTAAGACATTGCACAATGCCGGCATTAATCTAGCAGCTCACAGTAGAGTTAGAAATGATTCAATAGCGCAACCAGAGATACATACTCTAAAATCTTCTTATAATCAACATTCGTGTGCTCAACTAACAGGATAATTGAATGAATCTGAAGGCTTTTCTATCTCTGTAATACACATGATAGAACGATATTGTTGTGTACCATGGTATCTGTGCTCGAAAGTGTAGTACAGCCCAGAAAAATCATAAAGGAGCATGAATCTGTGCATACAACACAACATGCTGGGTAAACTTTGCACAAGCATGCCATTGTGTCCTTGGATCTGGAAACCGGAAGAGTGTGCACGAATATGTTACCTAGTAAAACATAGTAACATAGTAAAAACCAAAGTCCCTACTAAGTGCCATCTTAATGGTTTAATTGCTAATATTAGTGGCTGAGAATTGCTACGGTGGTTTAAAATGAAAATGGCCAGCATTCAACGAAAACATATTTCTTTGGGTTCAAGTACTTCTTTTAAAAATAATATGTTCCTGTTGTACGGCACAATCTGAATATTACATATCTATATAGTTCCCACAGAAAATACAAGAAAGATGTTTATAAGAACACTAGATTTGTGGAGAAAAGAAGTAAAGCAGTTTTACATGAAGGCCATGAACACTGACATGTTATCAGTGTAACTTATGGTTATGTTCAATATTTTCTGTTTTAATTTTGTAAGTGATAAATATTTACCCAAAACCTTTAAAAATGTTCTGGTTGTATTTCAACACAACTAAAGTGTATTTCAATTATTCTCGTTCAACAGTGTTTCTATAATGTATAGATATTTTTACAATAGACTTCAAATTGCTTTTGCTTAAACATTAGTTATCGTGTCTGAAAAAAGCAGTTTTCCAAAGTACTTTTGTATAATACTTGCATTATACAAATATACATTATGCACAAAAAATGCACGGTACTTGGTATATTAAATTTGCAACACTTATATGGCTTCACTGCTCTCTCAAAATCACTTCTAATTTACTGTCCTTTCCTTTCTGCGACACATTATTTCCAGAGCAATTTACAGTGCACTTATAATGTGCAGTGGAAAAGTTCTCCGTATTTACTTAGGGGGTGGTGCCTCTTTAATGTTTCAAATGATGTTTTTGCAGCCCGCAGTATTATTTCGTTCTTTTAATGAGTCAACAACAAACCCCATTGTCTCAATAAACCATGCAAATATTGTCTTATTAACCCCACTGTTTTTCTATTCTATAAGGTTGTATAACTCAAATAGACTATTTACTACATTTAATTAAAGCTTTTGTGTCACTACATAGGCCATTATAGAAAAATGTGACATGAGTTTAAAAGTAAAAATCTTCACTGCATTGTTCAGAATATTAGTGTAAATTATCCCATGTTAGCAGTGCAGACAGCTGGTGTACACAAACAATTCTATTTTGCTTTAGCAAGAATTAGGGGGTGGCAAACTTTTTTTAAAAAAGCACTGCCTGCTTCCTGGCTCATTGATCAATGAACTACACAGGCTAAAAGCTTAACATCATTAATACTGAGCAAAGAATAAGAAGTGAATGCTGCTATTGTCTATGGTATTACAGAAAGGCACACAGTAGTGAAAAATTAAATACTTTCAGTGTGCACACACTACAATGGTCTACTTCATCATTTAATAAAATTAGCATTACATCTGAAACGTGTTTCATTTGCAGTGCAATGCTTAAAGCTTTTTTTTATTCATAGTTGTATATGCAGTATTGACAATAGTAGCAATATAAAATGTATTGACAATAGATTGTTTTGTAATGTTGTATTATTACAATGCATATTGTGTCCAACATTTTTGGTGACATACAAGCTACTAAAAAGTATCATACCAGAGCCCTGATAAACAAATATTAAAACACAGTGAAAATGTGACATTGTTTGAAAAAACTACAAACTAGGAAGGAGTCTCTTGAATTTCAAGGAATTGTCCCAAGAGGACAGGTAATTAATCCTCACCGCTTTTGTTGGGAAGGATTTTGAAATGATCACCTTTTATTGTGGGACAAACTGTAGGCCTGATGTATCTGTAAAAAATGTGAGCACTTCTGGAAATGCTGAAGAAATCTGGATATTAATATTTTTATCTAGTGTAGTGTTGAAAATAAAACACTGCTCCCTTAAAAGCAACTTCAGCTTGTATATTTAATCAATCTTTACTAAAGGAGTTTCCAGCTTGGCTTGGCAAAGCTCATGGGCCTTTGGTGCAGCTAATTCTATTGCACACCTGTCAGAGAATATCTTGGGTGAAAAGAAAAACAAAGACAGTATAATAAGATTCAGTGATCATGATCATTAGGAGATTTATTATGGCACACCTATCTCAGATAACATAAAGGAATATTATTTTAACATTACAAGAAATGCAGTTTTATCTATTTGTTTTAAAAACGAATCTTATTGATATTATTCACTGGTCTACAAAGCTTCAGATTTTTCTGTTTGGGATACAATATGGTGCAGGTTGGATCACACTAGTCTTATCTCTGGTAGATTTAAGTTGTTTGTTCATGGGACTGATACAATGGTTATAGAAAGAGTAAAACAGGGTTTCAAAGAGACTCAGCTTTTCAGGAACCATTGCTTTGATACTGCCAATAAAGGTCAAATTAATTTGTTTTAGGTAAAATGTTTCATCAAGAAATGTTTTGGAGATTTAATGTATTTCTAAAGTATTCATAGAGTGATATAACTAGGGATATTTGCAGAATTCAATTAATTACATTTATCATCCTTTGCAAAGGTATTAACAGTCCACTTATTATCAATTTATCCATCCATCTGTCAATATTCTAACTGTTTCTACCAATGCAGAGTAGCCAGTAGCTAACCCGGCAAGCAACAGGAGCAATGCATAGAACACTCTGGGTGGGGAACATTCAGTACAAACTCCCCACAGATAGCAGCCCAGGTCCAATACTGAACCCAGAACCCCGGCGATGCGAGGCAGCAGAGTTAACCACTGCGCCACTGTGATATCAATTTAAAATGTCATTTTGTAATCCGTAATCTGAAGTATGACCAAAACAGGTTATCTGCCAGAGCTCTTGTGCTGTAGCTGATGACTTGTAAATGTGATCTGAGAAAACTGCAGTAGCTATAAGCTAATAGTGAAGTAGTAGGTAAAGGCCCTTTCAGAGATTACCAAATGTTCAGTATATGCTGCTTATATCAACAAATAGTTACTGGTAATGGTATCTCTGCTTTTTTAAAATCCAATTGAAAATATTTACATAAGGCCAACGCAAACAGGAGCTTTACCAAGTCAGTGCTAACACCCAGATTTTACACGGAACATTCTTAGTAGCTCTCGAAGGTTACAGTAATTAAAGATAACTTAAAGAAACAAATTCACTCCACCTAAATAACCTCACCACATGTTTCCAATTGAGGAATCCTTTAGAAATGATGAAGACAAGATAAAGTAATCTCTGGAAGATTACTTTTACTGTTTGCCTTGAGTTTCTGTATTATAGAGAAGTTCTCTAGAAGTGCCAAGTTCTGTCTCATTCAGAATTGCAAGGAGTTTCTTTGTTTAAATTGTGTGTGCAAACAAAGAATATGCAATGCACCTCTGATTCAGATAGGACAGAATTTCCCTGTTGAAAGTAAACTCAAGAAACTTATCTCCAAGTTGAACTTACAAATTGGAACCCTAAATTACTGCCTAAATTACTTATTATTTAGTTAGAACATATTAATTACAACTTGTAAGGATGAATGGCCATTCAACTCTTGAAGAGACAATATGACTGGAAGATAAGCTTGGGGGAATGCTCTTTATTGTCAACAGACATTGGAATACATAAAAATATTTCTAAGGCTATATTTTTAAGCCTGGACAGGCTTGAGTGAGCACATGGATATTGTCTGAACCAGAACTTCACAAAATTCGACATCTCTGCAGGCTTTTATTCCAAGTGACAGGAAATATGTGATGTAGCCAGTTTCATTATTTGTTTTTATTTAAGTTAATAATGTTTCACCCAAAAATATTTCTCAGTAGTAATGTGTCTGCCTCTCATGATTCTGTAAATCCAGTAGCAGTAACATCACTAAAACAAAATTGAACAGCCAGGCATGGGACACTTTAAATTCAGGGTTTTTTTCGGCTAAACATGGTCCTTTAAAAAAGCAGAGGCCAGACTTTCTGTTTAAGCATTTCTGTGAATGGAAACCACACTTTGAGACATCTAGCTGTGTAAACTGCATAGGAGCTTGTTTTTGAATTATTATGCCTGACTAATTTGAATAGCAATCTGAAGTTCTCTTCATTTGCATCATGTTGATTGAAATGTTTGGTGCCCTCGTTAAAATAAGGTCTGTCCCTGGAAATGTGATGGTGAGTAGGGTGTATCTTACTAAGACAGGTAATTGTTTAGGTCAACATTAGAGCACACGTCAGCATTGATCCACTGACAAATACAGTAAATACAATTGAACACATTTAATAATAAACTAGTGAAAAACCTCTGTTTTTCCTCATCTATTAGCTGTCAGTTCTGATGTCCATAGCAATACTTAGAAAGGTAACACATACTTAGATTTGAACACGTTAAAAATGATCAAAAATCAGCAATTTGTCTTTGATGTTTCTGATATTTGTGTGTAATGCATTGCCGTGCTTGGGCTTGTCTTGCAAGGTCTTACCCTGAGCTTGAGCAAGCAGTTTCTCATTTCATCGTATGCTTGTGGCACCATTTGCAGCACTGCCATGAAGCAGTACTGCACTGACGTGTTAAGGAATGCAGTGAGGAGCGACTATTCTTTAGCATACATACCCACATCACCAGTTCCATTGAGGGAAATTGTTAAAGGTTGGCCAACAATGCCCCCATTCTGAAGCTTCTGAGGAATGGGCTCTGCCTAAGACAAACATATTCATAAGTCTCAGGATCCCAGCTCATTTACTTCTGATTTGTAGTGCTGCATGAAAAATAAATTATCACAAAATAAATGCCTGTAACATGGGTAGAGTCATGTGGGATTGTTATGAGCCTACTTTTGCTTTTCTGTAGAGAAACAAAAAACATTATTTTTTCTCCAGGCTTGATTAGAATACCATCTTCTTTTATGCCAGTTTCCCTTTACTTGGGTATTTATCAGAAAACAGTGGCAGTTGTCATTACCTTTTCACACCATGTGTGCCTCCTAAAAATGTCTTCTCCAAGGCATTTGTTCTGCTCTGTCTGATTTGTGTGATCAAGAGAGGTTTTACGGCTGACTGCAGCTCTGACTAGCAGTTTCAAACAAAATGACAGCTTGTGTTGCCGCCACATTAAGAGGAAGTGGAAAAGGAAGAAGTTGCATTAATACCTGTGAGTCCGTTCCATTTTCTACTGCAGTTTCAGGACTGGACGATTCATTACCCATCTTTGTATGTTTGTTCAAGAAAAACCTGTGGAGCCGCAGAGAAAACAGTAATTCAACATCAGTCCAGCTAAGGTTCTTATTAAGAGCAATACGTTCTATCAATAAGACACATCGGAGACTATCTTAAAGAAGATACACTTGTCACCTTAATTCTTTATTAACTTTATCTTGTGGTGGAAAAAGGGATTTTTGCATGGTTAGCTGCCTTAGGTTCTGCCTTAGTGCACAACCAGGGTTCCTGCTGTGTTTCTGTCTCCTCCAGTTTGTGCTTGCTTTCGTGGAGCATGTGTAGTAGTGTGCAGGCAGTTTGTTTTACTGCGACAGGATTTTGGTACTACACTTTTGAATATATAATTGTGATGAGAGAATTTTGTTGGCCAAATACAAGAAATAGAAGTATTACTATGCAGCAGGTCTGCCAGTTGATGAGATCAAATACAGTATGCTAATTCTTATCAGATTTTTGTTATTTACAGTTGTGTGTAAGCATGCTGCACCCTTATTATAACAAGGCTCCCTCAAGCTCCTTCTGAAGCAGGAAGTGGAACATAATACCTCCTGCTTTTGTAACAATTAACCTGTAGTGATTGCTTTGTTGTGATCTGCTATATAGTCCATTGCAGGTACTTTAAGAAACGCACCAATATTTATGTTTTGCCTTTCATGCAAAAAAGAAAAAGAAAAATGAACATCTCCTGGAAAGTGTTGCTTTACTCTTGTATTTTACAACGTGAAAAATAAATCAGAACTTTAAATTCTCTTTAGCTTACGGAGGAATCCATACAAAAATTCCATGTACAATCGCTAGAAAAAAACATGAAAAGAAATGCATAATGATACCGCCTAGGAACTAAAATAACCAACAAAATAAATGCTTAAAATTTATCTTACACAACATGACTAAAGCACACAAACACACGAATAGTTGTCTTGAGTTAAGAGACTGTTTTTTTTTTTTACCTTGTAACACTTCCTCTGGGAGTATCTCTTACATCTCACAGGCTCTGGCTTTTGTAATTTTCTGGTTGGAACAACTGTCAGAAGAGGAGATGAGATTACAGGTCACCTTTATCCTCATGTGGATGTTCACTTGCTGTTAGCTGTTATATTAGCTCCAGTCCCTCTGTGAGTCACAATATGAGTAACCTGTCCAGGACACAGAAAATTCCTTCCCTTGTTTGACTGCAGGGGTGGAGCTCCCTGTTATTGATCTAGGAACTATCACTTTCACACTGGTCCAACAGCTGTCATTGACAATTGTTTGCTTGTTTGTGTACATGGTGGCTTGTTTTCTTGTACGAGGGAAAAGCTAAGATGTTCTCATGCTTGTAATGTAAAAAATGTCAGTCATTTCCCATAGATCTTCCTCCATAAGCAAATCCACTCCTGATTTTCTGAAAGAAGCTGCGGACATTTATATGTGCAAATTTAGTCAGAGAAAACATTTAGAAAAGAAATGTTTGTCTGTCTTTGAAATTGAAAACTACTTTTGGGAATTATGTCTGTCTGAAATGTTGGGAATCATTGACATACATTTGACAAGAAAAATGTTGAATACCCAGAGGATCGACTTTCTGCAGCCCCTGTGGTTTTGGGCATTTTGGCCGATGCAAACTTTACATGTGACAAGAAATAAGAATTAGAAGCCAGCTTTGTGTCTGTTACCATCATGGCATCGTGATGTGCCCTTTGACACAGTGGTGATGCTCATGTGTTTCAGTAGTCAACTGACAGGTAAATGCTATCAAGCACAGGAAGGTTGACAAGTGATATTTAAAGGAGAATTCAGTGAGTGTTTTCAGCTTGCACAAAATAATCCAATTTATTTGCATTCAGAAAAAAGTTTTTAAGAAGTGCTACTTTTATCAGTTTATTCTGAAATTTATTTGAATAGATAAAGCACATGGTTTTCCTGGACATCACTTTATCTTTGATGCATTTTCAAAGCTCCAATTCCTGTGTAGTTTTGATTCTGTGATAATCGTCTTCCTGTTCATCTTATGAATTCATCTTTGACGGTTAAAGGCATTCTTTTTGGAGAAACAAATCCTGCACATCGCTGTAGCACAGACCCCTGATTCAAACCACTCTCTGGCCTCTAACTCAGATTCTTTACATAATCACTTTGTTCTTTGGCTGGAACCTTGAAACAAGATACACAGAATTTCTGTGCTCTTTGACAGAAACTGTTGACTTCACAATTTTGCTAACATTGTAAAACATTGAAAACGTAAAAAATAACTTCAGCAACACAAATAGCAAGGCTTATGGAAGTCTGTGCTGTAAGCCAAATTGTCATTTGTAGTTTCTAAAGAATGTTTCAATATCTAAGCATATTGAAACAAAAAGTGTTGCAAATTTAATAGCACATGATGACTATAGTTTATTGTTATATATATCTTATTCTTACTGTTACAGCAATGCAAATTCTTTTCTCATGTGCAAATACTAGAGAAAAGAATAACTTATCAACGTTCTGTAAACACCAGACAGGTACTGTATAAGCTTTTCAATTTCGTGAGAAAGGCCAAACTCTAAAAGAGGAGTCCATTATTCATTTTTAAGAAATCATTTCAGCTGTATTACTTAAAAGCAATAAACCTATCAGCCCCAAGGATATGATTTTGACTCCTTGGAAATACAACAAAACATTTGTCTGTGGTGTGAAGACTACTAAAATTCTTTGTTACCATTCCTACAATCCACTAAACCAATACATTCCATTATAATTAAACAATAACTCTTCAACATAATACTCAGGTTGTTTGAGTTATGAATCCACGTAAAGTGTCAACATCACTTGTTTTTTAAACCCTACTATTTTGCAGTGTATTGTAGTGGTATAATTACAGCAAGAGTAACATTTTGACTTGAAAATATTCTGATTCTAACTAAGGTATTGGGTAACATTAACATTGCACTGAGAGAGAGATAGCTTTTTGCATTCATGCACTTTCATTAATATCCACAAATTGGAAAAAATAAGTTTCAAACAAAGGCCAAAGCTGTTTTAGATTTGCAACATCGTGCATGTATCATGATATCTTACCAATTCCAATTTAAAAATATAAAATTCCCATTCATCCTTACAATGCGAAACAGTTCATGTTTTAGTAAATTCTTAAAATATATAATTCCACAGTGATTTACAATAAAAATAATGATGACAAAAAAATCAATGGGTTAATTATATTTTTAGCTTTTTAATTGACAGCATGTTTCATATATTTCTACGAAAGTAGTGCTTGACAAGACTGCACATGTGTAAAATCTTATTGTTTCTTTCAACATCTGCTAATAGCAGTAACAATGCAGTAATTATTCCTATAATGCAATTCCATGGCATCCCTTGTGACTCCTCTGCCCACACCAGCTACAATAACCCGGGTATTCATGCTGCTGTGAGCACTTTTAACCTTGTTCAATTCACGGAGTGCTTTACACATTCACTAGATGCATTCAAAGCCTACTCATTGTTTTGCTTGTGTTGGGTAAAGAAATATTTACCAAAGTAGTTATTTTGTGATGAAACCAATTTTAAATTTGAAATATTTTAAAGGGAACCATTATGAAGTGACCCGTTTTCCAGGCTTTTCAAGATATGTCTGATATGCATGTTTATATGTATGTATGTGTGCATCTATAGCTACTATTAGATATAGGGTGCTTATAGGGTCCTGGGTGACTTTCCATTTTCTCAGGTCTGCAGAAACCCACAAACAGCCCACATAATGGCAAGAATTTGTATGAACATCATTAAGCCCTCAGCAACTTGCCATGATTTAAATCAGAGGAACATGACTTCAAGCTACTGACCCACAGACTTTCAACATCAGAGCCTGATGCAATGAGTACTGAGAAACGAACATCTCTAGCAGGTGCCTCAGTACTGATCCTTGACTGACTTGCACAATGTACTGCAGGTATCCAGATTATGCATGAGAGGCCATTTCCTCCACCACTGGAATCAAATCCATCTATTCTTGCTACCAGGGACATGAAAACGAGATGATGGTTCACACAGGACTAATTCGCCAACGGTTTCTGAAACTTTCACTAGACTCCCAATGCCATAATCTGACTTACTTGGACATGTCACTTTAATATTATCTACTTACACTACAGGAGAAAATGTATTTCTTGTTTTGCACATTTTCTTTTCTTTCGATCCCAAGTGATATATACAATGAAACAATATCCACAATCACTTAAAATTCTCTGAAACTGCTTTAAGTGACAAGTGAGTATCTAATGTGGAGAGGCTCCAAAAATATAACAGGTGCATTAAAATAAAAAAAAAACAATAAATAATATTAATAAACTATTGGAGGTGTATGAACCAGAAGTTAAGGCTAGTGACAGGATGCGCCTCTATATTCTGTGAACAGGAATGTCTGCAGGGGGAAAACAGTGCATCTGAATGGAATTTCTTATGTCATAGAGTCTCTGCCAATACAGAATCACATTGTGAACGTACACAATCATGTGGGCAGAAGAAGAATTCTAGCTCATTGAATTGCAGAGGACTTTATTAAATGAAATACAAAGCTTATGTAAAAATACCAGATAACACCATATGTATACATAGACCAATGTAGATGTAAGTGTCTACTCAATAAATGTAGCATTGTATATGTATGAGTTTGCTTGTGTATATGTACAGCTGGTTATCCACACAATATAGGCACATGCATATTAGATTTAATTAAAAATGATCAGTTATGGTAACTGGAATGGGATTACATTCACACTTGTACGGAAGTTAAATTTCTCATTTAATTTGATAATGCTATTGGGTTGCATAACATTTATTTTCAAAATGCACTTCAAACAGTACTAATTCCAGTATGAAGGTAATGATAAATCCCTTAATTTTTAAGGCTTTTTAAAGGTAAAAACCTTATACCAGCTTTTATAGCAAATTAAAATTTTGTTACTTCTGTTGTGCCCTAGATCCTGAGCATGCTATATCAACTTACAACAACTTTATAATATGATGTTGTGTTGCGCAGACAGCTATAACGCTACGCTTACGAGGACTATCATAGGTTTTGTTTTAGTGGCGTTTAAATAATAATATTTCATAACTGGAGCTCCCCCTTGTGGCAATAAAAACAGCAAGAACAATAATTTTCTTAAAACACTTTGCTTGGAATGAGTTGAATGTGAATTAATGTGATTTTAATTTGATTCAGTTTAATTCTAAGGAATCCCCATTGTTTCTTCAAATAGGTACTTAAACAACAAGATGTCCTATATAGAGTATCTAACATGAAGAAGGCTTAATATCTTATCGAATCTTAACATTTAGAAATGCTGACAGATAAACGTACACTATATATAGATAAGCAACAAATAATCCGGGTTATATTAGAATGCAAGAGATGGATAAGGGTAATTTGTAAAAAGCATTTAACTTGCTCATTTCTCCAAGAATATGAAAATTGTAGACAAAGAGCAAGCAGATGCAAATTATTTTAAATTTCAGAAAAACAAGGGAAAACATGACCTGTATAGAATACATATTTTCTCAAATGTGTTGCACACAAACCTGGACAGTGGCCAGTAGGAAAAAGTCTTAAATTACTTTATGTCAGTTTTGGCTTTATGAAAAAACCTGGATGTCCTGGGGTTGTGATTAAGATGCAGAAAACAAATTGAAGATGACTGTTAGGAAATTATGCAATGGTCATCTTAAATCCCAGAACACTGTATCTTGCTGAGGGCAACACTGCATAAAAAAGATGCCTATGATTTGCTCCAAAGAATAGTAAATAATCTAATTTCCAGCCTGAAGGACTTGGATTAGATCATGCTGATGTTGAAGAAGATGCAGTAATACATTTCACTCTTTCAGGATTAAGGTCTTCATCAAAAACCTTCATAGGTTCCGGAGGTTATTTTTTCCTTGCTTTAATGCACCATGAAGAGGACACACAAACAGAAACATATACCGTATGCCTGGTTAAAAGATACTTATCTAAAGAATTTTGTTGCCTTTCCATAAGGATTCAGAGTAATGGAGTGAGTTCAGATAGCCTTATTTCAAAGGTTTGTTTGCTAACAAACATTCAAAAGAATCCTATTAGCATTTTGCATTTGTGCGTACTGAGAAGTCATATGAGTAAATTCAATGTTTGCCATATCTAATTTGTGGACAACGTTTCTGGAATGATCAGGTAACTAATTTTCAAATTTCTCACATGAAAGCAATTTAGAGGGTTTGAGGAGCAGAATGGCTGAAACTCTTTATAGATTAGAGATGCTGAAATGCCAAGCCCTTCAAACTATTGAATGGTGGGCACATACAATTAACATTCTGTTCAGTTTTTCACTCAGACTCAGCTCTTACCTGCCCAGTTCAACTAGTTACTGGACTAAATGGATAGGTGTGATAATTTAGACAGAACAATAAAAATGGACAATCTTGTTGTAATGGGTTAAAGTTGTGATAAAACGTTTTGCTGCCCTAGCTGTTTTACAGTATCCTGAAGTGCACCCAATAAACAGTGAGTTAAGTGTATTTCCAATAGGTCTAGGCAATTTCAGTTAGCTAAAAATAGTTTTTTTAAATCATTTCAAAGATTGCTTATCTAATGAGTGTTTACATACAGTTTGTTAGTTTTTATTAGAAATATTGAATTAATTGAATATTTCCTCTGGAGATCAGTATAAGCCTCCCAACTTCTGGTGTCAAAGTAAAAGACACTGAATTTTTAATGGTTAATGGTTTTAATGTTACTGCACATTAGATGGCGCCCTAGTGTCATCTACTAGCTCTAAGGTTAAAGACAACAGAAGAAATGTTTTGAAGTGTAATTTGATAAACATCCTAAAATAAAGCAACATAATCCGAGCATACCTCCATTTTCTAACCAATTCTTCATGGTAGCTGGGGAGCTGCAGCCTATCCCAGCAAGTAATAGGCACAAGGAAGGGCACACACAAATATACACTCACACTACAGTCTGTTTTCCCAAGAAGCCAATTAACCTACCAGCACATCTTGGAACTGTGGGAGGAAACTGGAACTGTGAGAGGAAACCCAAGCAAACACAGGGAGAACACACTAATTCTACACAGATAGCACCCCCGGGGTCAGGAATTGAACCCAGAGCCCCAGCTCTGTGAGGCAGCAATGCTAACTACTGCTCCACAACACCCCAACCATATTATAACGACATTTAAACTTTTAACTAAGCTCCTAAAACTCACAATCCAGCATTGTGCTAGTTGTATGTTTTTTGTCATCCTTAAATTTTAAGGACCAGGAACAATTTCATTTTAAATAGTCACTCAGGCAGTAAGTCAGTTAGTCAGTCCAAATACTCGGCAGCTCTCAGGGTCACCTCTGACTTAAACACATCTACCTGCTATGTTGATGGCTGGTAGCAGTGTTGCCAGCATGTAGCCTGATCTTGTTACATCTCAGAAGCTGGGCCTTGTTGGTAATGGCATGGGCATACCAGATGTCTATATGTGATTTTCTGGACCTATAGGAGATACTATAGGACCCGAATTTCTAACCCAAAGCCCGAGAGCAGTGATTGTGCTGTAGGACAAGCCTTTAGATCTGATGTTTAACTGATTGTTAACCCATGTGTCCTTGCTTAATTCTACTCTGGGCTTATATGATCTGACCTTCCCCTTAAATTCAACTGGTGAAGTAAATGTTCACTTCTCCGTCTGGTCCCCAGTATAGTGGCACTGCTGCATCCACTTCAGCTATGTGTTACCACTTCACTTAAAACACTCTGAGATTAAAGCAAGAAATGATCAAATTACTTATATAAAAGCTACTTAAGTTACTGAATAATAGGCTTTTATTTCTATTAATAAATAAAAGCTCCATGTTTTAGAAATTGTGTGTTTGGGGCTTATTGCTTTACACTGTAATGTATTGATTCACTAATGCCTTCTTTACATGCCTGGAGAGATAATGGACTCTCCCTTTATAATATACAGAAGATGAAGGTGATTTGTTTCATGGTAATCCCTGTGTTCTCCTTGTAACATGATGATGTACTTGCAATTGTGTTCATTTCTTTGAACACAGTAATGTTTTTGAATTTCCCCAAAGACTGGGGACCACATTGATGGTTCTTCTTCGCTTTGATCCTTGGATTAATGGTGTCTTTGTATCATAGAACAGCTGTCTCCTGTTTAAAAATACTTGTGTATCATAGATGAGGATGCTGTCTTGTATGTGTGGTGGCAACCAGATTTTCCCTCCTCAAACTTAATAAAGCTGTATGAATGAGATGGCTGTCTATGTTTCCTGATAAATCATATTAGTATTCACAAATCTGAACCCCTTCTTGGTTTGATGGAAAGAACTGCACTTTAAATAATTTAAAGTTAGTTTTAAAATGATTTGGCAATATGGACTGAATGGCCTCATCTCATTTGTAATCCTTCGGTGTTACTCTGTGAGACCAAAGATAGATTCCTACTGTACTTCTGTTTGTGACCATGGGAGATAACAGCCACAAATACCCCCTTTTGCACAGTAGTCTGAGTTTAATCACATTTTCAAGTTGTGGAACCTTCTACTTTTCCCTATAACAGATGCAGAGTACTTCAAGTACTCTGTTGTCAGAAAACAAAATTGTGCATGTATGAGTGGAGAGCTCACATAATATAAAGAACATTTATGTTTCTGCCAATATTTTTTTTTTAAATACAAAGTTTTACATTTAAAAAATAAAATTAAACAGAAATGGACTGAATTGTTATTCAACAAGGAAATTGCGACGATTTCCATACAGGGAAATAGCTTTCTACAGTGTCATTAAAACTGTAAAAAATGTCAAAAGGTATGTCTTGCATTGTTTGTGAATGCTCCTTAAATATACAGTATACTAATGGGTGGTGTTGAGTCGTCGTGACGCGTAAATGACGACAAATAAATAAAACCACCTTTCTAAGGGCCTGGCAGATTCCAACATGAGAGCTTTGCTATAAGTGCAAACAGGCCGTCTTCCCTGGTCAAATAAAGGTATTTTTTGTGGAAGTTCCACCTTATGCCACGAGGAGAGCCACGCTGCCACCCTGCCTGTCTCCTTTCTCCGTTTCATTCGTGTCACAGTGTAAGGACACGCAAGACTTTCCCTGGAGTCCAATATCCGGTCGTTCACTGCAATGCTGTTGATTAATCTGTTTGCGTAGCAAAAGTATATGGAAATGCCAAGGTAAATGTCTGCTTGCTATCTGCCTGTTCTGCCAGCTCCATCTTTGCATTCTTCTTCAAAGTCAGAAATAACTACGTTCATACATGAAATGATGCCGGATTTTTCTCAAGGCCATGTTTTCTGATCACCCCCTTGTTGCGTTTGGAATACTATTTTCATGACAAGCTACAGCACAGTTTTAGAGAGCACAACTGCTCTCGTAAGATGAATGCATTTGATTTTAATGCAGCCCCCCCCTGAGAGAACCAGCAAAGGACTATGCAAACAAACCTTACTTTGTTACTATGCAACTGTTACTTTGCTTCTAGACATTAGTGAATTATGTAACATCTGTACAACTGATGAAATGGAACATGCTAGCATGATGCCTGTGATAATGGCATGGTAACTTTGCTCGGACAAAAACAAGAAATAACCAACAAATGATTAAAAATGTCCATGTCACTTGATCTGTTGGTGGTACAGTACTATGACAAAACAATCATAACCTTTTCTCAAAGCAAGAGTTTTAATGAATGGGGGTGTCAGTTGCTGAAAGAAATTGCTATTAAATACAGTAGTAATTATCTTATATGACATGCATTTTGATTATATTTTTGAATAAAGGTCATTATAAAAGATTAATTCTCAAATTAAAGGGAATAGCCATTAAAACATACGTGTATGGTTATTATTTTCATTCAGACAAAACATTAAGATTAGAGATAAGCTGTGAATGCTGAAATCTTGGTGATGTAATTTTAGAAGTACCACAAGAATTTGTACTAGGACATGATAAAATTATATTTCAAGTCTGCTATGGTTAGTAAACAAGTCAAATTTGCAGATATTGCCAAAAGAGGATTGGTAAACAGTATAGAAGCAGTAAATAAAATTTAATAAGATTTCTATAAAATTATGGACAAATACCTTGCAGGTGATGTTTAATTATCTAAAAAATGGGAAACACTGAGGTTTAAGAACCAACCTATGAAAAAAGCCTTAGGTTTTTATGTTGTGTTATGTTGTGTTTATGTTGTTTATATGTTATGATATATCAGTTATATTTTCTATTCAATGTGAGGAAACAATTAAAATGGCTATCTTGTTCTGGGCAGAATAGCCTCCTTTTGTAAATGGTCTTATGTTACTAATTGTATTGTGTAGCTTAAAGTCAGATGGTGAAGCAACAGGTGCAAGGAAGGATACACCCAAGACAAGACGCCAATTCATTGCAGTTTTATTATTATTATAAATAAATCCACACACTTTAAATATAGAAAGGGACCCACTTCATCTACTATTAAAGTGCTATGCTCACCTACTGTAGGGGATGTTGGTCTTTAATGCAGCAAGAGCCTTACTACACAGCAGAAGTGAGAAATTGTTTCACCAATTGAATTAAGGGGTACCATTTAGATAAGTCAGATGGTAACATCCCAGAGTGGAATTTATCCAGGACCCCATAGTTAACACCCCTACAATTATGAAAATAGCCTTTGGGATTTGTCTGGGACACCCAAACATCCCAATTGCAGCTATTGGTAATGTCATTACTGATATTTGTACCACAGAATTTAATTAAAATTCCATTTAATAGAGAAAGGAGTTTATTTTGAAAATATAGTTACAGATGAAATACATAGAGCTTGGCTACACACCAATACATTCTGTCAGTGCCTGTGCATATTAACCACAGTCTGCCTTCGCTTGGCAGCAGGAGGAGGCTGCTGCCCATCAGTGGGAGATGGGAAGGAGCTACATATGGCAGGAGGGGCCAGGCCGTGGCTAATCCTGAAGGGTTGGAGACTTTTTTTGTTTAAGCACGTTTTGGATCTTCATTTCCATCCACAAGTTTAAATGGCACTGGCCAACTGTAAACAAATGTCTCAGATCACACTCTTATTGGCTGGGTGCTTGAGCATCATCTTTCATTGACTTTTGCCTTTACCACAAATATTTGCAGGCTGCACAACTGCAGCGAGTGTGCTCTAGGTGTTTTCGGCAGGACTGTTTTAGGGGTAATTAAAATAATAGTCAGGACAAAGGGTGCTGCGTTGTGAATCATTGCTTACAGAAGCAGCATTAATGGAAGTATGGTTGTAATCAGGAGCTCAGTTTAACATCTCATATGAAGGACAACTCTTTCAATAGTAGTGTTGCAGGTCACCACAATGGGGCACTGGTTTAGGACATCAGGACTGGTCTAGTGTTAAAAGCAACATCTACAGTATAATTCAGCCACTGTGGCAGCCTGGTTTTCTCTGGAGGTTTTCCATTCCAATGCTGACCAGGCCCTGGGCTACTTAGCTTCTGAAATCTGATGAGATCAGGCTTGATGGTAAGCTGCTCCTGGATATGAGAAAGAGAGCAAAAGAGAGAGTGGGAGAATAAATTTAGTCTTTTCAGACAACTACACAATGCTCTGAGAAGCAATAACATTCGGTAGAAAATTTGGCATGTTGAATTATGCTTAGATTGGAGCTACTGTACGTATTTGAACTTTGTTAAAGAGAGCTTGTTATTCTGTGGTTTTTGATTTTCTGTGTAAAGAATCCCTTGGTTAAAATGGCTTATCCTGGTAAATGGGTGCATTTTAGAGTAGAGAGATAGGTTCCCATTAATTTTGTGGCATCCGGGTTTGCAGAGAGAGAGATTGAACCACAGTTCGCAAATCACAATTCTGTTTGGTTTAGAAGGCAGCTTTCTCTTCTTTTGACCTTTCCAGACATTATATGTGAGTCAAATACTTTGTAACATTCTGGATCTTTCTGGGTGGTTGGGGTGTTAGGCCTCTGGAATGCTTTAATAGGAAGGGTGTATGTAGTGTATCTGTGTGTTGTATGTTTATATTATGTTGTAGTGTGTAGTTGTCATCATTAATAAATAGGTTTTAACAAAGTGTAACTTAATTATTACTCTTTTCTCCTAAGCTGTATCAGAGGACAAAGAACTATTCTTGGAAAAAATCTTTACAAGTTGGGGGTTATGATTACTTATTTTACTTATTGATTTATTCGCTTGGTTTTTCCTGATATTTCTCTAGTTTTCGTAATCACGTATTTGTAACAGGTGGATAAGGTTTTCAAGTTACAATGTAAACATATATTTACATTGCCCATACAGACCCTTAAATAAGATCCTGAAAAATGTAAAGAATGTGAAGACACTTTACAACATCATTGTACTGATATGGTGTCTTTAAAAAACAACAACAGGAGGTGTTTTTTTCCATAATAGATAGTGCAGAGGTAGATGTTTACAGAACAGAGTTGGAAATTCTGTTTGCCAACTCCAATATACACTGCCACTACTATTATTATTGTCATCAATAATGATGATAATAATCCCAAGAAAGACACCAAATATAGTCATCCTAGGTGAAGGCAGCATTACAGTGGAATTATTTTAAGTAATACTCCTAATAAATTTGATGGACACCAGAGCCAGATAGCTCTACTTTCAACTCATTGCAATAAGACCCTGTAAATGTGAATGAAACATTGAGTTCTCCTGGATACTTTTGAGTATGGATTGGATTCACAGTTATTGACTCTGAGGTCAGGCAGTGCATGTTTTTGCTGTCAGTTCCTCTACACAGGGTTGCAGGAGTTCATTCAAGAGTGCACCAGTACCTTTCTGCACCTTTTTCAGCTGGCTTACAACCAAGACCATCCTGATCACTGGCTAACAGAAAAAAAACCTTGATAGGGACTGATTTCCACACTGCAGATCAGCTGAACATAGTTGGAGGCAAGTGATTTCCAAAGCAAATACATTGATTACTTCAAGAGCACACTTAACCTCATTTACCTGGTCTGTTTGATTACGCTTTTCAGGAGTTTATAATTGACGGGACTTCACTAGCCAACACCAGAGGTGGAAATCAGCTGCTATTTGTATTGCAAGTTACAAGACAACCTTGATACGGAGTATGTCTTGGCAAAGAACTGAGACAGTCCAGAACGATTTTTAAAGTTGTGCCACTCGTGGATTGAACAAGCAACCCATCTCAGTTAAAATCAGAAATCATTAATCTCCTTAAAGAGTGGGAGTGATAAAACTGATCGAAAACAGATGGAGAGGTGATCTTTTAGCACGTTTCTATGATTTCAATGCTCCTAGAGCCATATATCTTTTCAAAAGGTTTGACACTTTTTTTGTTTTTATGTAGTGTCTCATGCTGGCTTACAGAAGAACCTGCAGCGTGTGAAATCTGAAACATACAGAAACTATACAGAGAGTCTGATCTGTCTCACTGCAACCATACCCCTCATGCACAGGGACTAGAGGAAAATACCCTATCTCCCATCAATCTCTTTCATCTGCTTACTGGAGTATTAGTACAGGACACTTCTGACTTTCCTTTCCCAGCATTCTTTTCCTATGTGCCCCATCAGCATGCTTGGTTTTCCAACTGTCTGGTCCAAACAGCTAGACTGTCACCCCTCAAACCATGTGGGTGACGCTAAGCATGCCTTAAGTCTTGAGTTCATATTACCCATCAATCCATTTTATAACCACTTTTTCCAATTCAGGGTTGTGGGGGAACTGCAGCCTATCCTGGCAGGCAACAAGCGCAGGGCAGGATACAATTTAGACAGAACGCCAGTCCATTGCAGGGCACACACAGATACAGACACATCTCCTCATACCAGGATCAATCTGCCCAGGAGCCATTTAACCTACCAGTTTCTCTTTGGACTGGGGGAGGAAACAGGAGCACCCAGAAATCCATGTGAATAATACAGACTCCACACAGGTAGTATCCCAGGTCCAGATCTGAACCCAGGGCCCCAGTGCCTCCCTTGAAACTTATTTTTTATTTCTTTTTTCTGTGTATTTGTGTTTTACAGTATTCATTACTTTCAAAACTTATGAATAAGCCACTTTTACTTTCGGTTTGTTCTTAAATATTCTTTTGCATATATCAGGCTGCCCAGGGACTTGTTTGAACTACCTATGGAAAAAGCATAACAGGGACTTGCTTAGCTTTCTCCTAAAAAAACATATTGTCTGTCATGGTTGCGTAGTTCTTTGAAGCAAGTCAATGAGGATTTCGTCAGAAAACATGAACTTGTTGACATGTGTGCGAAGAGTGTAAAATGAAAGCTTGAGGCTCACCTAGCCTCTAAAGCAGGACCCTCCCTAGTTACAACCATCAGGAGAAGAAAAATCATGCTCAGGTCGAAGAGTCTGGAGTCAATAGGTTCAGTGTGGTTTTCCTGAACCTCAGCCATTCATACTGACACTCATAAAAACAAAACAAAGAGCGAATACAGAATAAACAAAACTGCCGTGATTCCTGCTACTGAGGCTGCCGTGGTAAGCACATGCACAAGGCTTCCACAAGCCACTGATTTACTACATGACATCTTCATTTACTGTGAAGGCGGCATAGAGCAGTGGGTAAATCTCAGGACTCAAAACTGGTGGGTTGTGAGCTCAAGTCTCTGCCACAGGCACTACAGATATACCAAAGGAACCAGGACAAGCTGTGGCCTGTTGAGCCAGTGTATTGAAACATATGGAAATAACCCATCATTGTTTTGTTTGCACCATTTCTGTTCCTTTAAGATAAGATCACTTTATTAGCCCTATACAATTTCTTGCATTAGGAATTTGTCTTTTCGCATACCCCAGCTTGCTTTCCATGAGACACACAGACAAGGAGAGGAGCTTGAGGTCAGAGCATAGGGTCAGCCATTGTACAGCGCCCCTGGAGTAGCTGGGGTTAAGGGCCTTGCTCAGGAGCCCAACAGAGTAGGATTCCTCTGCCAGCCATAGGAATTGAACCAGCAACCTTCCAGCCACAGGCACAGATCCTTAGCCACAGAGCCACCGCTCCCCCTTAAGCCTTGTGCTTTAGACCAGAGCAATTTGCTTGTGTATACTGTATTTAACGCAAGGTTTATACTATAGTATATACAGGTATTAAACACAATGCTAGAGTGGAAAAGTGAAATAAGGCATGGAAACCTTTTCTTTGTTTGTCAAATTTCCTAACATGAAATACAGCGATAGTAAGTCAAAACCTGAACCTAGTGATACACCTTTTGAATAATCTGTTCTATTCTTCTGTTTGTCACAGAAGAGACCCCTATTTTGTGTGTTCAGTTGTTTAGACTTTATTGTTTTAAGAATAGGGCTGTTGATGAACAGTAACGGATCACAGAAAAACAGAAAAGGCAAACAAGAACAGAGCACAACTATGTACAGCAGTAGTTTTATGTATATTTCAGTAGTTAGGTTCGATCCTAATGAATGTGGTAGAGGGGTGAAATACTGGGAGCATACGCTGCCTGAATTCCCCTCCCTAATGCCAGGATTGAGCTAGGGAGCTGCTGCAAGGGTGTAGATGGGGAGGCAGAAGGGGGATGTGAGAGAGATATGAGAAGGGAAGGCCTGGGTGTGGTACTTGCAGTATATACATAGGTGAGTGGAAGTGTGCAAGATTAGGAATCCAACCTTCCTCTCAGACATGTATTATAAACTGCATATACTGATACAGGGAGAGGGTATGATGAAGACTACTGGCTGTATTGTGGTAGCATAGGCATGATTAGGTTTAGCTGTGGACTGTTCCAGTTGGATACTGTCCTTAATCATATATCATACAACCAAGCCTGTTGTGCTGCAGCATTAGGAGTTACTTGGCATTGTATTATAAACTTTTTCTTTACAGCGAGTCATGCAAATAGGATAGTGTTAAAAAGTAAAACAGGAAAGACAACTTTTTGGGGGTGATTTTGGTAAATAATCACCCATGTTTTCACCTTATGAAAGGCCATTGCCAACATAATTGCATAATTCTGTTTGAGATCCTTTTTCGTTCAAGGGCTTTCAACAATCTGGACAGCAGACCACACTTTGCAAAACAGGCACATTTTTTGCTTACAATGCACAACCAGAAGCACCTTTAGCCAAAATTGTGAACCGGGGCAGAAAGTCTGCCAGTAGTCTGAGATTTTAAATTGAGCAATTTACCAGGTTAGGCTAAATGATCGTGTTGTGTACTGAATCAGTGGTTTGTGGAAGCCTTTAGAAACCTGTGTGTGTGCCGACAGTGGCAGTCTCAGTCATATGGATCACTGTGGGTTTGTTTTTCTGTAATTGCTATTTGTTCTGTTGTTTCCTGTAAAGTTTTGCTATAAAGGAAACTGATATGTGAAGGAAAAATTTGCCTTCACTTCATCTAATGATTTAGATATCTTTTTTAAGTTGATGAGCTTGATGATGACACCCTACACATTTTTATCCCCTCATGCTAATGAATCCATGGTTAAGGGAGGCTGTGTGTGCAGTGAAATGTCTCATTACTCAATGTTTAGTGGCTTTTTCTAGTCTGATGAATGGAAACCACAACATACCATTGAATGACTAAGCAGATGTAGTGTGCTTGGGGTGCATTGTATACCAAATTACTACTCATACTTATACTCTCATAGTTTTCAAAATAAAAAAAAATAAAAAAACCACTTGCAACTTAATTTATCACCACTAGAAAGGCTGTCAGCCAGCTGTCTAGGACCTGCAAGTTAGGCCATACTGAACCGACTGACCTCTCTTCAGTGCATTTTTTTTTACCAAACCTCAGTCATCTTCTGCATCCTGGGGGGTGAAGAAAGTCTCCAGTTCTTTTAAAGGACTTTGAACTACTGTTCCCATATGATTAGACTTAACATAAATGGATTTCCCTTTTATTATTTTACTGGTTGTATTTTGTTATCTTGCTTGTTTAAAAGCTGCTCTTTGAAAAGTTTTTAATTCCTGTAGGTTTTCTTAGCCCATTCTCTGATTATAGCCCCACAAATTGCATTACTAATCATCATAGATAGCTATGTGTAAAAATGATGTTTATTGTGAGAGGAATGTGATTAATTTAAATCAAGATCAGTTTGTTTGCTCCTGTTTTGGTTAATTACTATTTTTTTACTCGGTGAATCTGAATCTGAAGCTGAGTTGAGGATGCTGTTTAATTTATCCTGACCTGGAAGTTTTTCCTTTGAGAAAAAGGACATTTCCAAACATTAGCCAAACTAATGTGTGCAAGAGTTTGAAAATGGGTTATGTCACTAACCAACAGAACCCAGGATTCCCTAAGCAGTTACACTAATTTCCAGTGACAGAGCTAGAGCTAGTGGACTAGGGTTTTCTTGATTTCTGCCACAACAGGAAGTCCTGTTGAAACCTCCAATGATTAGGCAGGTAAGTAGGGTTTGGTTCTTCCCATGTGTGGAGCGACCAGAATCAATTGGTGGTCCCAAATTAGGAAGTACATAAGATAACCATGCTTAGTGTGGATTCAGGGACATGGACACATAAACACTTCAAACTCCAATATATATTAAAAACATTCTGTCTTTTTGGCATTTTGACAACCGATTGGGAAAATCCATGATCACTGCAGTCCCTTAATGGGATAAGTATAAATTAAGAAATTAGCGATTATTCTAAATAAAAAAAATAATCATAGCAGATAGTCAGAGACAGTCACATTAAATTAAATTGTTTAACAGTTGCACTCCAGGATACAGCCCTTGAGAAAGTGACATTAAAATTTGAAACTAGATGAAAACAAAGAATTAAGGAATTCAAATGTAAAATATTGCTATTTAGTAGCCAAGATAAATAGGACATTTTCCGAGCAGCACCTGGGTGTTCTGGGATTCGGTCTGCCTAAGTGCTCATATACTGCTCCCCTATCTGCTGAGAGACAAGGAAGGTGGACTGATTGGCCTTCTTTCTGCCCAGCAACAGGGTGTCAGGGTGCCTGATAGAAACAAGAGTGGGCCAGATTTTATGGCTGGCATGATCTGATGACATGACCCCTCTTTGCAACCTTTTCACTTATCAATGGGGGCTTTTTCAAGTTCAAGGCCTGGTTGGGTGGCCAGTTTACACAACTATTTTTTAACCCTTTAACGAGTCATGGTGCATTTTGGGGGGTGGCTATTGGCCCGCATCAAATCCTGGCCTGAACCCACTATTTTCTGTGTTCAGAATTTGTCCGGCTATCTGAGAAACTGGACCACATCAGCTCTTCCCTACAGCTAAGAATTCTTTCTAGTTTACATGAAGTATCAGGAGCAGAAGACCTTGGGAAACACCACTAAAATTAAGTTTTGAGCAAATCATCAATAGGTCACAACAATAATTATTTTTATTTACACACTGAATATGCACTGGCATTCTTCACTTAATGTCTGAACACACCCTAGACAGTCATGGGATTCAGTCCCAGAGAGTGTTGTCTCTCTTGCCCACAATAGTTATCTTTGCGGTAATATGCACAATCTCATGGTCTTCACTTCTAACATGGACGGCGAATTATGCAAGACATCAGAACCTGCCAACTTAAGGGAAGACACACTGTGTTGTTTCTTTTAAGTGTATGGCTTTTGGATCTGACAGATGTGCAGTATACTCAGAAATGTATACATACTACAGTATAGATATATATCATAATCCCATAGGATGAAGCCCTTTGAAATATATGCTTTAGACAGTTCAATTAATGTTTTATTACAGAGAAAAGCTTAATTAAAGGTCAGCGTCTGCTGTCTTGTCTTTCTGTTGTAGAGGAGTCACGGCAGTGTACAGTGGAAAATTCCACGCAAAGACAGAGCCAAATACTTGCTGAAGGTTGAAGTCCTGGGGTTAATAAGGCTTTGTCAATAGCCGAAAAATTTTGTTTTTTTGCCTTGTGTACACCAGACTGCTGTTTATTCTAATATCACGTGCATTGAGGACATTTTGCTATAGGTTTTTGTTTTTTATATACTGCTAATTTGCACAGTGCTCATCCTCCATTTCCTTCGGTCGGTTCAGTCAAACCCACTTTGCAAGTAGTTTGACAGAAACATTGTATGATTTTTCCTTTTAAAACAAGTAATTTGTATAAAGCTTAATATAGGAAGAAGTTTTTATCTTAGATAAACTGTTTTAGATAGATAAAACTATGAAAAAACTATGTTTAATCTATGTTAAGCTAATTATTAGGAATGCTAACACTACATTTAAGTTGAAATTGTAATATTGATATAGCACTGTTATAATGAATAATCATTATAAAATGGGTTTTATCAGTGTATGATAAGATAGTGATTTCCTCTGTACAAATATGTTTTTTGTAAATATCATTGGGATGATTTTTTAAACTATTCTTTTGTTTTTATTTAATTAAATCCCAAGCCCAAGGGAGAAGAAACACAGAAGCAATTTTAGAATAAAACAGATCACAGATCAGTTTTAGTCAAATAACAAAGGAAAAGAAGGAAGACATAAGGGGAACAAGCATAATTAATCAAGGAAACCAGAAATAGGAAAACTACTTTATCAACAGCAGTGTTCTGAGCTACTGACAGAAGCTGAGAGTGGTTGAGCTATTGAGATTTTCAGAAGCAAAATGTAATGTAAAGAAAAAAAAAAAGAAAAAGCAGGCTCCAACTCCTCAAAATAGTCTTCTTCACTGCATTCACCACTAGAAGAAAACATTATCAGTGTAGGCTGAGAAAACATCAGCCAATAGAACTTATGGAGTTTGGAGGAGAGCAGCACCCATTATATAGTTCAGTAAATTATTATTTTATTACAGTCTCTTCAATATTTTTTTCCTTCATAATCTAAAACCTTAATTACAGCTCAGTTTTACATATTGTCCCTGTCCATTAGTGAAAGAGGCATTTGCTTCTAAGAAAATTAATATAAATGAGTTTCAACTGAATATAGGCTTAATGTACATGAACAATATTGTTAGGAAATAGCTGGAGAATTAATAATACACTATTATTAATTAATAGTGCAGTAATAATCAATATTCAACTCCATGAGTTCTTTCACAGCACATAATAAAGTTATGTAAACTGTACTAAAGAGCAACCTTTAATCATATAATAAAACTTGGTCTTACAAGGTATAACTCCTCATGTCTGATACTAGACACGTGAAAGATTAATTTCACCTTAATTGCTTTATTACTTAAAGTCGTGTCTCTTGTTAACAAGTGTGCTGTGCTTTTGGGGACCTCATAACAAAGTTTACAAATGTATAATGCTCTCAAAATAGAAATGTCAGCTTAAAAATCTGCTTTTCTCACCATATATGCACTTTTATTCTTAAATACTATTTAAAATACATTACATGCACTTCCTAAGTTCTACAAAATATTCCCCCATTCTGGATTTTAGCTGCTGAGCAGAATCATCTATAATGTATTCTGCCTTTCTATTTTTTAGCAATATGATGTAACATACATATATATATATGTAGATCACAGACACATGGATTAGATTTCTGCGAATTGAACATAACTGTCACAAAACAGAGGTGCAGATCCCCAGTAGAAATGCTATTCTTTACAAATCACAAAAGAACCTCTTTAACAATACAGCTATGCTGATTCTGTCCCTCCTACTACAATTACAGAGTTCATCAGGTAGTGAAATTAGCTGAGAATAAAAAAAAAGAAGAAGGCTTTGCCTGCAAACTGTTATCTTCACATCCTTGTGACAAAGGAGAACCCCACCTTGTGCACACCACGAAGAGCACTGAGTTTATCTTGCTTCCCTAGAGTGCGCATTCTGTTCAAGTTTAACTCAGATCAAAAGCTCAAATAAAATGCACAGGTAGTCAGTCTGCCTTGGAGATTTGCACACACCTCAGAAATACGTTAAAAACAGAGCCAGTATGCAGTAAGCCTATCACTCTAGTAATTAGTAAAGTTCAATATTCACAAGCTATTACCACCTCATGTGCAGTATTTGTTCCATGGACAAACAAGGTCGCTCCTTTTTTCCAAAGTCCCTCTACACTAGAAGTATTCAGCATTGCCACCCAGGGTTTGAACCATTCCACAAAAAGATACACTCTGGAAAGAAAAAATATATATAATTACTCTAAATGTCACAGCTAGCTTGTCAAACTGGCAAAGACTCAATGCTTCTTACAATTCTGTGGCAAGCAGATTGTTCATTCCTGATGACGTTCATGACTGTTAGCTCTCGTGGATCCTGTGTACCCTTGTGGGGCAAATATTAACTCATGTGGGTTCATTCTCCTGCTGTCTCCCCCTCTGTATTCAACTGCCATCAACACGCTATTTTTATTTTGTCAGTCTCTAATGAATCCCTTTATAGTCTTGACTTGAAAACAACCCATTTAAGACTGGACTATTCCACCCCATTTTATTCTGATGTCACAGAAGGACCAAGATGTAAAGAATAAACTAAAATCCAAGAGAAGAATCAATACACCATAAAGAAAACCTCCTTTCTTTTCACTAACTCAGTTATACAGTGTTAATCTATTCTTTTTACTTGTTTTTTTTTTTGGGGGGGGGAGTATACTGTGTCTGTTAAATTGTGTAAGAGCAATGAGATCGTTTATGTAAATAAGAAGACGGTTTGTCTAAGCCCTCTATAGACATATTTAATTAGGGTGCAGTGGATCTGTTGAAAAATTAATAACTGGTTGCCTTATGAGGGGCATGCAGGGTCCTATCACTTGTTCTTACCTCCTCCCCACCCTCTGCATTCTACAAACATTGCATTGGGGTCAAGGTTACAGTAATGGTATCTGACACCATGTGAGTAAGCACTTTTAAATGCAATAACAAGTGTGATGTGTTTTGTAACTGTGCTACAGAAGTATGTTGTCTTTGAAACAGTGCTTTGCACTGCAGAGGAACTTACAGAACCTTACCTTCAGAAGGATGCATGGTATTACATACAATTTGATAAAGAGCATTCTTGTTATTATAAAAAGTGCTCCCCCCCCCCATCAAAACAGATGTTCCACTTACCTATGAGTATTTCTATCGGTCTCTATTCCTATATTAATCTACATCAGTCATTCAATAGATATTCGGACATATTAAATTGAATAATGCCTTGTTTTCTTATACTTTATATTACAGGCAAAAAGGACAATGTTGTAGAAGCTTTTGACTCCCTTTACAGCTTGTACCTCATCCTAACGCATATATGAAGCAGGAATGAAAGACAGAAAACTGGACATGACATTCACGCTGCTGTTGAAGTTTAAAAGAATAGTTTTCTGAATTACGTTTGTATCAAACATTTATTTTTCGTTCTGCAACAGAAAATTACCAGCGATACATAATGTTCTACATAAAATGCAGAGCGTTTACTGCACTTAATAGTTACACAGGTGTCGGCTTATTTCTGAAATCAACAACTTATTCAACCCGATCATTCATCCAAGTGCCGAGTCAGAAATCACCTGAATGCCGTTTAGCTCTATTGTAATTAAGGAAGAAACACTTGACGATAAACACAATAAAAAAATCGAAGGGGGTTGCAAAATTGAGCAAATGTTTGTTCAGCGAGCTTCCTAGCGGTGTTTGTAGTAGTAGCATTTAAACACACATATCAGCTCCCTGTCAATCGTCGAAGTCGGAAGGGAATTTGTTTCCAAGTGAACTGCGTCACCCTGAGTATTTGTTTATTTATAGAGTAATGAGCAAGGGCACTTCCTTGGTCTACCCGGGGTCATGCGATAGTCACAGCGTGCTTCCAAAAATGAATGGTGGGCTCGTCAACCACACCAATCTGCAAAGGTCCATGATTGGTTTAGCGATCAGTTGTAACTATCATCCCTTAGGGTATATATTGTCAGCAACCGTGACCTCTTCTGCTAATGAGAGAAAACAAATATATTAAATTATACGCTGCCTAGCGAGAAGTGCCGTTCAGAAGTGCTATAATCAATTGGCAAAATGAGAACGCAAGTTAAGAAAGCTCACCGGATTCTGGGTTTCCTGAAAGAGAAACCACTGGGGACCCAGCGCTCCATGCCAACATCTTCTGCGTGCGCGCTTGACACCAAGGTTGCGGTCGAGCTACCTGTATCCCCTTGCGGGCACAGCCTTTCTGCCATACCGGGACCCAAGAGCTGGCCCCTTGTAGGAAGCCTGATCGAGCTCCTCCTCAAGGGGGGTCTGAAAAGGCAGCATGAGGCACTGGTAATAAACCCTAAGAACTTTCTTATAATAAAGCAGTAATGGTGTGACAGAGAGAAAATGCATTGTAAAAGACCGAAGCATTTCAAAAGAAGCAATTCAAATCGGCATAGTATTGTTCTTTTTAAGAATTTTGCAAAGGCGTTTTAATTTTCGTCATGCAACATCTCTCCCTCTCTGTCTCTCGTGTAAGTTAATATACTTTTTTTTTTTGTCTCGGTGTATTTTACCTTTCCAGATTGATTACCACAAGAAGTTCGGGAAGATCTTTCGAATGAAGCTCGGCTCCTTTGAGTCCGTGCACATTGGCGCTCCTTGCCTGCTGGAAGCTCTGTACAGGAAGGAGGGACGTTACCCGCAGCGGCTGGAAATCAAACCCTGGAAAGCGTACAGAGACCTGAGGGACGAGGCGTACGGGCTGGTTATCCTGTGAGTATGGAGGCGCAGTTCTCCCCAGCGAGGAGACGCGACTGGCACTAGCACCTGTGTCCACCAAGTCTGAACTCCAGTTTATGTATCATTGATTGCGAAGGAATTTAGACATATCCTTCACTTAAAGCAATACCATTAAAAATAAAGAATAACGAACGAAATAGAACACGGAGGGGGAGATCCAAGATATTTTATTTCCCCTCCAGTTTATGTGGTCCGTGTAATTGAAATGCTGTGCCGGGGTAATCCGTATAGGCTAACCTGCTTTCCGAAGGCGGAAAAATGCATTTCCGAGCCCGATCTAGTAAGGACCTGAAAAAATTAGTTTTTTTTGCAAAGCATTATTTCAAAAGTAATTAACGCTCCCCTGTTGAGTCAAGCTGTAAGATTCCAAAGTACTGTTTTTAAAGGTTAATTTCTTAAAGCTATTATCACGTCCTCCAACATGTACAGACTGTGGCGAAAATATTTTGTAGAGACACGACTAGCATTTCTGAATGGAGTAAGTTGCATTAGGTTTCCGAGTTTGATTTTGCGGAATTTAATGGGTGTTTTTTTTTATAGTGGTGTCTTTTAAAGTAACAATCCCAGTCCCTTTTAAATATATTTCTATCGCAAGAGACACCACATTTGGAGAAAGTATAGCTTTATATATTTTATTTAATTATATTTTTTACATGGGCTAGAGTCCTTTTCGGATTTTACTCATGTATTGCGCCCTATGCGATTCTGAACGGAGTCAGAAATGTAGCAGGATTGCTTCACTGTTGCTCCCCGAACGTTACCTGGGGCTTCATGATAGTGGGTAGATGTATAAATACTTGGACGTCGTTCTTGAATTATTTGGATATTATGTAGATATAGAAACCCATTCTGTATACATTCAAATCCCACTGATTCCACTATTGCAATCAGAAGCTGACTCTCCCTCCGTCTCCTGTTCTCTCACACAGCGAGGGAAAAGACTGGCAAAGGGTGAGGAGTGCCTTTCAACAGAAGCTCATGAAGCCTACAGAAGTAGGAAAACTGGATGGGAAAATCAATCAGGTAGTTTATCCTTTAAAACTGAACCCGGTTGTAGAATAGTTTTACAGCAATCCTGGAAGGTTATTATATTTTTGACTGGTTATTTTTTGGGGGGGCTTAACATCCAATAACATTTGAGTCAAACATCAAGGGGGAAAAAAGCAATCCCTGAGCATCTCCCTCTCTCTGCTTCTCCCCCTCTTTCATCTCTCCTCCCCTAATTCTCACCCCCTTTCATTACCCATCATTTTAACCTGTGATCACAACTAGTATGGTGCCATGGACCCCATCTCATTCTCTGTACAGAAGCAGAGGTGTGGTTAATTTTGGTGGCTGACAGATGTAGCCATACAGTACAATGTCCATTGTACAAAAAACAACCTCAACCTAACAGGAGTTAAAGGGGAAAATATTTCGGGATCTGTAGCTTTTCGGCAACAGTAAGGCCAGCTAGCAAAATCGAACCCCCTACTTTTCAAAGGATGAACTGTATAGCCGTCATGGAGAAAAAGCCACAAGGGCCCCACAGGACATGTACTGCTGAGTATCCTCTGCTGTGTCATAGAAATTCCTGATAATAAATGGCTTCCAGGAAGAAATAATATCAGGACATGCCTGAAACCTGAGTGTACAGTGGTTACCACGGTGACAGAATTCACACCCTATGATTATGGGCGAGATAAGTTTCTTATGTGTGGGACCAGACATTTTCTGTAAAACCTCTCATATAGGATTGATAAATGACTGGTTTCTGGAAAGCTTATGAGAATGAAAGATAACTACCAGTAGCCCTAAAATCCATTTTGTGATTTGCTTTGCACTTACCCTATAAATAAATATAAATTATTTATAGTGTCAATAAAATAATAGCTCACTTCTAATAACTGTGCCATAAATAACATGGAAATTAAATTTGTTTAAAAATACAGGTAATGGCTGACTTCATTGACAGGATTGGAGTTGCAAGTGACAACAATGGCAGAATTCTGGATTTGTACTGTGAGCTGAATAAATGGTCTTTTGAAAGTAAGTTTGATTAATGTTATTTACCATTTATCTATACTGATGAGCGTTATACGTTTATGACCTATGGATATTAATATATGTACATTTAATTTAGTTTTCTCTGCACAATTCACCTTTCACCAATTCACCTTTCAAGAGGGACAAAGACAAAGAACGTGGATCAACAAACGGACCTTAAACATAACACACACAATTGCAGAACACCCCATCAGATCTATTAAGTATTTTAATATTGCAATGTGGCTCTTTCTGTTGTTAATTCATGTTTTATCTATGTCCAGCTATCTGCTTAGTGCTGTACGACAAGAGGTTTGGCCTACTGCAGAAAAATGTGAATGAAGAAGCACTGAAGTTTATTACAGCAATAAAAACGGTAAGTGGGGGAAAAAAAACTAGGCCCTTTTACACATAAAGGGGTTTATCTGGGAGGCTAACTTTATTACTTTTGTAATAAAGCTAAAACTACAATTAACAGTGACTTTGAGGCAAAGAACTAGAAGTGGCAGGCAAAATGTTCCAGTCTTAATACAGCACATTGAACTGAATGCACCTTCACAAGGCTTTAGAAAACTAGGTTCATTAAGTTTGCTGCATCTGAGCATTCACAGAATAGCCCTGCAGTTCTCTGTACAAGATAATGCGTGTCTTATTTATTGCACTGGCTTGCCATTAATATTCTCAGAAGCAGGCGGTGAAAGATTCAGTGTTGGGAGTTTGTTGAGACAGCTTGATTCTACATTTTATTGTCATTGGGGGGGGGGGGAAGGTAACCTTTCCAGAGAATAACTCTTAGCACCTATGTCTGTGGACCTTTCTCAGTAGAAAGTCAGACAGACCAAAATGTCAAAACCAGCCTTTTAATATAATCATCAGCTTTTAGTCTAAAGAAGGTCACAGACACCAAAGAGCCAATACTAGGTTTTAATGATATCCAGGGTTGTTAAATGGAACAAGCACACACTACCATTTTTACCCAGGTGCGTGAACTTTTAATATTGTTGGATTTGAATTGAAATATTTGAATAAATATAAATGTTTAACTTTTATTGCCCATAAGGGAATTTGCCTTACATCAGGAGCTCCCAACATATAACATTTATATTTTTCTGGAAAGAAAAACAAGCTGATGATGAACTCCATGGCGGCTAACAAAATACTAGTAAATGATTTAAAAAAATAACAACAGGCAGGTACTCAGGTGTGTACAGCACCAGCCCACATTGTTTATTTTGGCTGTTTCTTTTTGTCCACGTTAGATGATGAGTACTTTTGGAAAGATGATGGTAACTCCTGTGGAGCTGCACAAAAGCTTAAACACCAAGACATGGCAAGACCACACAGATGCCTGGGACCGTATATTTAGTACAGGTATGCGGAACTTAAAATGAGCAGAATTACTAAGTAGGTGATGTGACCTAGGAACAACTTAAAGCATGTTTCCAGATAGGTGATAAGATTTCAATCTAGTGCCTTCCATGTAGAACACAGAGCATCTTTATTCACCAGATATGGTGTAATAAACTGGGTGACCTCTCCTGAGCAGAAATCCTGCTAATTGTTTGTAGTTGCATGATTAGGTTAAGAATGTTGACCAAAGGCTATGCTATAGATATTTTGTGTTCACTGTTCACGCCATATATAAACATGTTTGTGTTCCCTGGCATAAATACACATATAGTACACCCTTTCTTCACCAGGTTACCACAGTTTAATTTTTTTATTATCCACCTGAACTGTAACAACTGTAAGTTGTTAATGATTACAACCTACAATTAAGTCAAAAGAATATTTTCCAGGAAAGCTGATAATCAGAAGACTGTCAAGGATTTAATCATATGCTTCTTACTCTGTGCTAAAGCATGGCTAAAATATAAAGCTATTTTGAAAACTTCACTTTATTTTGTATTCATCATAGGAAAACTAATAAGAGTAAAAGTGTCTCCCCAAACTTGAAATATACCAAGAATAAGCATTTATAAAGATTTGATTTTGATTCCTTTCTACCATTTTCTCTTCAAGAAGTTGTACATATATATCATACTTAAGATCATATTTTAAAAGGACAGAAATATTCCTTTTGTTCTATTTTTTTTTCCCAGCAAAAATGTATATTGACAAGAGACTGAACAGACACGCAGGGGAACCTGCAAATGACTTCCTCTGTGATATCTACCAACGCAGCCACCTGACCAAGAAGGAACTGTATGCTGCCACCACTGAGCTTCAGATTGGAGGAGTAGAAACGGTAAGGCAGTCCTTTCTCAGAAGCGTAACAGTACATGAGCAGCACAATACTTGCATAGGAAGTACAGTCACATTAAAGATGCATGGAGGCCCAGGTGCTTTCATGTTCTACTTAAAGTTAAAAATGTAGTTATTCAAGTTTAAGTGACATATTACATGAGAGATGTTTTTAAGAATCATTTATTATAGCACACTATGGAATCCATGGTAATGGATAATAAAGATATTTTAAACTAAAAGAAACTTTCAGAAGAAGTGAAATAGCAAAAATATGTATGATTATTCCCATTAATTTAAGTACAAAAACTCAAAGAAGCTGTAATGTCCATTACATTCTATATATGAGTATTTCAAACTGGTATCCATTGAATTCTTAGAGAGTAAGGTGCACAGTGAGAATCAACAAGCAGGTTTCATTTTGAGACATTATAAAACACTAGAGGGAGTGAGTGGAACAGCACTACTCCAGTCGCGAATAAATCGGGAATAACCTTCTCGCAGTAAGAAAAAAATCTGTACTTCTAGAAGTGTGCTACCACCATATGACATTGACAAAAATCACCTATCCAAATGTTTTGTGTTTACAACAGCTGCTGTCAAAATTACTTTCCTGATTTTCAATATAAACAATAAAGGCAAATATAACCATGATGAATGAGAACAGGTGATCTGTATTACAAATGATGAAAGGAGGGCCGTTTCCTTGTGTTGCAGACTGCCAACGGCTTGCTGTGGGCTGTGTTCAATCTCTCTCGCAATCCGTGCGCTCAGGGGAAACTTCTCCAGGAAATAAAAGACGTGGTGCCCGTCAATCAGGTCCCTACTACAGAACTTATCAAGAAAATGCCTTACCTCAAGGCCTGTCTAAAAGAGTCAATGCGGTATGTAAACTTAATTTAATACAGGCCTCTGACCCCACTTTGTTTCACATTATATCTTGCCAGATATGTGTTTTTAATTCATATTAGGAAAAGATCACTTCATCAAATAAACTGTGAACACAGATCCTGAGGAGCAGCAAATCGGGTTGACGTTTAGCACGCAGTCATAGTGGTGATAGAGATAGTCCGATATGATGGGGATGGTCAGGTCTGTAAATTAAGACTTATTTGAGCAATCGACTGTTTTTCTTCCCAAGTCGGGTGCCTCACAGAGCTAGACAATAGGCTGTGAATCTCGTCCGCAATCAAAGCCATGTTTTCCTTTAAACACACAAAATAATCATCATGCTGCCACAAAGGTCAGAAAAGATGACCCATTAAGTACATGGAGCAAAGCTGAGACACATCTCTTCTTGTGCATATTTAATCAATCCATTCAAGGATGTATCCATTGGAGGACACTATGTTGGAAACTGATCTCTTGCCATTGCGGAGAATCCATCCACAATACTGATAATACTGTACATTCAGCCTTAATATTATATAGGAAAATAGGCCATTCTTTAAAAAATAAAAAAAGCTTTGACAATTGTCTAAACTTATTTGTAATCTTTTAAAGGTGAAATTGATAAAATAACTTTTTATTGCTTGTTTTCTTTATTGTATGTGTCTCATTTAGAGATGGAGCAGATTTTGTAAAAAAAAAAACTTTTCTTGTGACTATAAATTTTAATTTAAGATCTTAAAATCTTAGGCATTCTCTAAAACCTTTACATTTTTTTCCATTTTAGATGTTTTTTAAATTTGGTGTGAGATGGAACAGTTTCAGAAACTGTACTATACTAATACTATGCCTATACTAACCTACTTCATGCCAGAAGATCATTAAGTCGTCATTCTAATTTAATCTTTTTTTTTTGCAGGTTGTCTCCCTCTGTTCCATTTACAAGTCGGACATTAGACACAGAAACAGTACTTGGAGATTATGTCCTTCCTAAGGGAGTAAGTAATACCCTCTGTTTCACTGCAATATGTTTAGATCTTGCAGACTCAGTTCTTAACGAAACAGGTTGTGAAAACAGACAAGCATCACATCAAGCATAAATCAGTGAAGCTTTCTTCCACACCTCTACACAGTCACTTCAGATAAAAAAATCAATGCTCCATTTGTTTCAGCCTTTCACAAAACATAAATATTTTTTTCTTTGATTTGTATGTCAATTGACTAAAATAAAAAAACAAGTATCCAGCATTATGCGCTTTTTTCCCCAGTAGGAAATAAATATAAGAATTGTGCAACAGGTGATTAGATGATAACTTCCAAAAACTGCCTCCTCATTTTTCACACCACCTTAACCCTATAAGTAACATTTTTATTTATTCTGTGTATGTTCCATAATTTAAGCATTTGAGTCTCAAGTGCCATGAATTATTTTATTTCTGCAGACTATTTTGATGATCAACAGCCATGCCATGGGATCCAATGAGGAGTACTTTGATGATGGCAAGCAGTTTAAGCCAGAACGCTGGCTGCAGCAAAATCATACAATCAACCCATTCACACATGTGCCCTTTGGCATAGGCAAGAGAATGTGCATCGGCCGGCGCCTAGCAGAACTGCAGCTCCAGTTAGCGCTGTGCTGGGTAAGTACGTTATTAACCTGGCATCAACAGGAAGACTAGACGGTACCGTAGTCTGCATTGACAGCCCGACAAAACGATACATCAAGTCATATTCTGCTTTCAATGATTTAACAGATGTTTAACTTAATAGGCTTGTATAAAAGTACATTTAATGTTTTTCACTTCTGCAATTAATGTCCCATTTCCCACATTCAGTTTTAACCTGTCAGTTTTGGATGGTGGCGCAGATGGTTCATCTCTTACTACTATGTAATGCCTCTATGCGTCTGTCTATAAGCTGATTCCAGCATAAGCCATTGTGTTTTCTTTTGATTGCAGATTATAAGGGAATTTGAAATTGTGCCGACGGATAACGATCCAGTGGAAGCAATCCATTCTGGAACGTTGGTTCCCAACCGTGAACTACCAGTGGCATTTATCCGACGATGAGGTAATAGATTCAGTCGGGAGTAACACCATAATAGAAAGCAAAAAAACCAAAACTAAAACAGCAGACACACAGGGACTCAATATTTAAAAGAAGAAAAATCAATGCTGGTCATTTTCAAAGAGATAATTTATTTTTATTTTTAATGATCACTATATTTTGTGTGTGCTTTATGAATCTGTGTTGCTTCTTCAGAGATGATGTCAACTCTCCTTGTAAAACCAGCTTATGAGCGCTGCCTACCGGATGTAACTGAGGATGTGCTACAGTGTCTGTCTCCCTCTGAGATGTAGTAGTTGTATTTGTCTCTGCCTTTCCCCTGTAGTTGCAAATTTTGTATTTGCTTCTCCTGCAATACATCATGTGACTGCACACAGGGGAGAGAGGGAATGTGCAGGCAGACTCGTTCATCCCATCTCTGCGCCTTTGAGCCACTTGTGTTTTTAACACATCACAGACAGCACATCCCCGTACCACAGGCTCACCCCTGGAGAAAGGAAGCTTCTCTCACCAATAGCACCCCTGAACCTACTCAAGCTGTGGAACCCTTATTCACTAATCTTTCCCTAAGCTTGGAGATTCACAGTCAGAATGTGATTCCTGAATAATGCAGGGTTTGACAATCTGAGTCCTGGAGGGGCCATGTGCCTACAATGTTTCAGTCCAGCTGTGCTCTTAATCTAAAACAGCTCCCTGTTGGTTTAATTGGACCAGTTTAGCAGGTCCTTCAAAGAGACCTGGAAAATGAATGAGCAGACCAGGCCTCCAGGAGCAGGATAGGAGACCCCTTTGTTAGCAGCATGATCCAGGTACAAACACAGGGTCACAGGACTCCAACAGCTCATCTAAGTGGTTAGGCCAATCAGGAACACATCAATTTTGAAATGGGAAAGTATCTCAATGTAGTTGCTTTTCTGTTTACTTTTTTTCTGAACAGGTGGCATCCTCTGTTGGAGCTTCAGGGTAACATTATCTCCAAGAAAGATGCTGCTGTTGTCCACTGATCCTCTGAAGATCCCTCTTTAGCACTCTGAAAAGCTGGAAAAAAAATGGAAAGAACATTCTTTCACAGCCAAAAACGCCTCCAAAGGCAAAACAGTTTTGAAGTCAAGATATTCACACCATATGGAGAGTTCTGAGATATGAACATAACAGGAAAGCTGTTCTTTCCCATCTCATATCTCACCCATATGCTTGTATATGGCAGTGTATCTGTATATAAGGTTGTCATGTATAGAGTACTGCATTATTTTTTACTGTCTAAATTATAACCCCATTGTGTAATAATAAAATCGATTTTATAAACACATTGTACATAAGAAGCATTGTGCATTTGCATGTATTTTTATGTCATTAAATATAAAAAAATAAAGTGTTTTAAATGCATACCAACTGCTTTAAAAGTGTTTTTACAGAACCCCTCAAGTTGAAGGGAATGTCTTAACGTGAAAAGAAGGATACAAACACAGCTTGCTATACATTATACAAGCCTAGAATTAATAGTGATTTAATCAAATGTATTAAAATAAATACTGTATGCAGAGTAATTACTAATTAAATGTATAGTAAAGTTAACACATTTTCCTTAATGTGTTCTTTACTTTTTATTAACAATAATAATATTTCTATACCTCCGAGAAGTACTCGGACTATATCCTATGTTGTCCCTAACTTGCTGAAAGCTGGTCAATTCTTTTTTCTATTGAATTGATTGATGTAACACCCTACTCACTGAGGTATCTAAATTCCCATTGGCTAAACTTCAGTATATCCAGAATCCTCACCAGATCTTTTGCAAGTGATCCCAAGGCCTTTCCTTCTATCTCCTCTTCTGGAGTCTTTGTACTGGCTTCCTATGAGGTTTTGTGGCAACTTCAAATTCCTCATGCTTGCCCATAAGGCTCTGCATGGCCTGACACCTCAGTACCCATCTGAATCTGTCAGACTTAATATCATCCTGCTCCATACCTTGCAACCTTGGCTCTTCTAATTTCATTCCCCAAAGCCTGTCTACACACTATGGATGACCGGGCCTTTTCCTGCCACACCCCAAAGCTCTGGAATTCTATCCCTAAGGATATCAGAGAGTCACCTTCCCTGGAATCTGTGGTTCTGTATCTGCCCCATTGCTTTCCTACTGTATCCCAAACCCTTGCTGTAATCATATAATTCTGTTGTGTATTTTTTTCTTACTGTAAAGTGCATTGAGAAGCCAGTTTTAAAGGTGCTATATAAAATAACGTTGATCAATATTAGTGATTTAATAATTAACATAATAAAATAACAGTACCTGGTAGCAGTAATTTCACAGTAATGTGTAGGACATCAACAGTTAACCACCTATTTAGTCATATATTACAATAAGAGATACTGTTGTTGAAGTATGGTGATTTGACAACGACAGCTCTATGTTTCTTGAACACTCATTCATCTTAACAAGTGCCAGTTAGGATTTCTAGAGAATTAACTTGAATAAAAACACAGGCTTGTGAATACTTAGTACTACAACTCTGTAGAAGTCTAGGGAGTGTACATTAAGCTTTGAAGAAACATCACTGTCAAATAGAGAACTGCAAGCTGTTTTGAAGGCTTCCAAGCAAGTCCCTACTCATGCAGTGTAGAAAAAAAAAGCCCTCATGTGTGGAAAAATATTGTGGCAGGCCTTGAAAGACAACTGTACCACAGTGTGAGTGAACTGCGAGATATGGAGAAAGTAGAATGATTTGGAATTCACTGGACAAATAGAAGGAATGAACAGACATTGATACCAAGCAGGTGATGTCTTGTTGTGTGTGCAAACAACATCTCTGCAACATGTTCAATTTTAGTGTGATGAAATCTGCCAGGTTTCGGTTCAATTAGTGCAGTGCTTCACAAGACAATAGTAAACTGGATTTTCCAAATAAAATCACATTTTAAAGCAGTTAATGCAGGAACACCATTTTGTTATATGTACAGTATATACAGTAGTATTGTTATGAAAATGATAGCTACCAAAACTGGAGTTTATTGACCAAACATGAAAAAAGAGTAGTTAAGAGGCAAGATTGCACCAATCATTTAGTAGTCCCTATTTATCTGGAATAAATAATCACATCAGATCAGCTTGGGAGGTGCAAATCAGAAGTAGTTTGCTTGTTCACGATATCAGCCAAGATTCAACAAAATTATGGAAATGAGGACGATCCGGTGGTGTCTCGGCCTAACAAGATCTGACCACGTCCTCAATGACGATGTCCACCGACGCATGGGAGTGGCACCGATAACGGAGAAGATGCGAGAAGGAAGACTGCGATGGTGTGGACATGTGATGAGAAGTGGGGAGCACACGGTGGCACGGACAGCGATGCGACTGAGCCCGCGAGGTCGGCCCAAGAAGGGGTGGGTGGATCGGATCACTGAAGACATGCGGAAAGTGAACGTCGCCTCGGGGCACACTATGACCGCGCCAAATGGAGACGGGCGTGCCGACAAGCGGACCCTGCCGATGCGGGATTAATGCCAGGATGAAGAAGGTGCAGCAGTTTCCAAGACGGAGGCAAACTGAGTTATTAGAAGAAAATGGCAGGTGGCCATCCTGTTTCTTGCAGAATTATGAGTGTGTCAGAATGATGCAAAATTTATTTTAACTACAATGCTACTTACTAAGATTTTGATAGATTTAGATTATTTTGTTGTGCTAGAGTGAAGATGGCTGGTTATCTTTTAACCCTAGGTCCCTACCTTGTTACCACAAAGAAGGTGCTGTCCAGGTTGTCTATAGTTCTGAATCGAATGCATAAAATGCCAGAATTCTTCCATGATTATCTTTGTCTAGGCATGGAGTTCAAACTTAGTGGCTGCTTTGTACTTGTTGCAGAATCCTTGTGGTGATACTGTTCATTGTTTACAGGAGTGAGTCTTGATTTAGAGACAGCTACTGTAAGTGAAACATATTCTAGGATGTATTGATATGTGATCATGTGTAATCAAGAACTTCACCATTAAAAATAAGGTATTCAAGAGTTTGTGTGGTAGTAAAAGCACTATACTGCAGGAAGAGGTATACTTGCATAAAGCCACTCAACAGCAGTGATCTTCCCCCTCACAGCACCCCGCAGAGTTTCCCAATAGTCTTTACTTTGGACAATTGCCTGGATAGAGGAAATATTTCATCCTGTGTCATTCACCTGAGCTGAGGCTTCAGTTCAACTCAAGAGACACGTGATGAAGGGAGCTCCAATTAAAAATCTAATCTTGCTATCTAACAAAAATTGAAAACTTGCAAACATTTGGAACCTTTCAATTTCATTTCAAAGTTTCATTTGGCTAAGGGCATGCAACAAAAGTGCAACAACATGTAATTTATATTAAATGACAACTTTCTGTCTGAGAGCTTTATACTTTCGAAGTCTGAGGGCTGTGGGAGGAGGAGTCAGGGTTAAGGTAGACTTTGGAGCACATCTGTAATTTCTGCAGTCAGAGATTCATTAAAAGAGCTGCATAAAATGTTTTTGTTATCATTATTACTTGAGTTAAAGAAGAAGAACCTTCACTTATTTTTAAGTGGTTTTAAAAGTTTTAATGTTCATATAGAGAACGATACTTATGTAAAACACCTCTTTTAAACAATACCTTAAGAAAAAGAATAGACACTGCAGAAGACATTTTATTACTATATATTTAAAAAAAAATATTTTCAATTAAACCTGAGTGACGCATGTGTGTTGTATCCCTTTTCTAAGAATTCTAGAAAATGATTTGCCCTCATTCATGAATTCAACAAATTTGTATCCTCTTTTATTTGCACGGTAGCAATCTAAACAGTATATTCAAGGTTAATCTATTATGTCAACATGAAGACTGATAGCCTTGTGCCAGATCAGTTCAAAATGTATTTTTTTCTCTTTTTTGGTTATTATTTAATAGATGTTCATTCAGGACATTCAAATGGCAATGAGTTCTTCAGTTCTTTTACGCCACTGGCAGCTTATGTCAATGATTATAAGATAAGACCATTATCACTCTAAGATCCAAAAGTCATGTAAAATTGATTTTCTTCTGATATGGGTTACACATTAACTCTCATGTGATTTAACTAAAATAATGATGTGCCTGGTAAAATAGATCCAGCCTGGATTTAAGGACCCACAATCTGAATTTGTTAGTATATACCTGTATATATTTCATTGCTGCCAATGTAGGCGTACTCATCAGAAAACAGGAAATAGCTGTGCAGTGTTATAGAAGATGTGGATAAGCAGTGGCAGACCAGTTTATCTGTGTATATATATGAGCACTGTAGCCAAATCTTAGTATTTATTATCATTATTACTTTACTTAACAAGATCCATCCATTCATTTTCTAACTGCTTCATGCGATTCGGGGGGGGGGGGGGGCAAGGGAACCGAAGCCTATCCCAGCAAGCAATGGCCACAACACACCAACCAAATACCCTACCAAACTGGAGCACCTGGAGGAAACCAACACTAATGCAGAGAGAACATAGAAACTCCATGTTGACAGCATCCCAGGAATTGAACCCCAGCACTCTGAGGCAGCAACGCCAATCACTGCATCACCTACTGATTCTACAAATTCTAATTTACATAGACAACTACCTGGCTAGGCAGGGTACACTACTGTGATGGTAAAAAGAACAATAAAAGACAGCAAAAGAAGAAAAAGATGACATTCCTTTTGCTGTCATATTGTTTATTGGGATAGTGCCTTCATCCACCTTTAAGAACATAGAGAATATATTTAAGACTTTACTTTGCCTAAACACACCCTACGATAGTTTCAGGTGTTAAAACAGGTATGAACTGCTTACTTATGGGACTACCGCTAAAACATAATTACTATGAAAATGATAGCGTCTTAATTTAAGAGATCCTTTTGCATTGTTTTGCATTACCTATTCATGCACAAATAATAGATGCATCTGAATTTGTTTTGGGCACAGACAGCATAAAGGAAAAATAACATTCTTGGGCACTGCCTAGAGAACTATATTATTCATAGGTGTGGTCCATCCAGTCCACACTTGTGAAAATGGTTTAGCTCTGGTATGACTCATGATTCCTGAGGACAAAAGCTGAAACGTGTCAGGCCAGTTCTTGCTGTGGGACAGAAAGTTTCTCACAAGGTATGTATGACTCTGGTACATCACTAAAGCAGCAGGAAATCTGGAAAAAGTGTCAATTCAGACAGCCTCAGGGGTTGACATTACTGACATGTCAACCCAAATTATCCAATTGGGTCACATTATGGGGGGTCCACCCCTACCCACATCTCATGCAAAGCTACATAAGCCTCTGCTATGAGTTTTTTGCAGATGATGTACAGTATAAAGTAAGCTTGCATCACGGCAAATACGTGGACAGACAAATATTTGAATAGAAGGTCAAATTTGTAGAAAGACCAGAAAATATGTGGAACTCCTGTTCACCGTGTACAGACAAGAGCCCCACATGAAGTCATCATTTGCAAAAGTAACATTTTACTTTTTTCATTTTAGGTCAATTTTTTTATTTGGTCAATTTAGTCATTTGTTTTCATGTTCAAGCACATGCAGTATATAGACATGATACGTTTTTACACATTTCAGTGAAGTTGGTTAACATTAGCAGTAATGTAATAATAATCAGAGATCATATTAGTAAAGACTATCTGATTATTATTAACTGATCAATTATTAATGATCAGTGAAAAGCCCTTCAAGATAACATCAGAAGTTACACTCATATCCTCACCTATCAATTGCACCACTGAATTGCTTTGCCCATCATGTTCAGGAAGTACTTGAGCTCAGTTTGAACTGAGTTCAAATTCATTCAATTCCTCTTGAGCAGAATCATCCATTACATTACAACAGTTTGTGCAACCTGAGGTTTCTATGACAGCAATAGTTAGGTCTTCAGGTCAATAACACATTTAGGATCAGTAGCTGTGCCATTTAAAAAATGCCTTCAGGCACAGGTGTTTCGTTAATCATTCATTCTACATTCTCTGAAAGTTAATAATTTTTGTACATTCCTCAACTTTAACTTTAAACTAAAAAAGAAAAAAAAACTCGATATTGCTCTTAAATATATTATAATTATAAAACCAGAAAAAATATTATATTAATCCTGGCTGTTTCAGCATTTCTTTTTGTTTCCTCCAATGTTTAAAACCCATCAAACACAGAAAGGACATTTTTTAAATTAATCAGCTGTGATAAACGGCGTTCATAAAGGCTGAAGATTCATAAACATGAAGTGTTCAGATACATAACATGCACTGCAAGAGTTTGACTAATATATTTCATGTGAATACATATTTCTTTTAGTCTGTCAATGAAGAACATTCCTTTTCTCTTCTTTGTCTTTGAGCACATTTCGGTCACAAGGTGACAAACTGACAGTATTGTAAATGACATCTTAATTCTGCAACTTCAAATTGTAATATCCATTGATTTAGAAGTGATGCCTTTTTGTTTACATTTTATTTGCTTTTTTCATTGTTTTCCTACATTCCTATACTGTCTGTCTCGAGGATGAAAATGCTGTCAGGATGAACTGGTAAGGTTTTCTAAGGTCGCCTGTTCAAGCTCAGCATTTCCCATTTTATAGTTAGTTTATAGTAATAGTTTTTATGTTGATGTTTTTGGTACCTGCATGAAACTCTCGGCACATATCTAAATTAGATATAATCTGTTAGCTGTTTTCGCTAGTCTTTCCTCTAAATCTTTATGAATTTAGTTCGCAGACTGAGTGCTCGTCACTTCTGTATCATATGCGTATGCGACTAGTTTGCTAACTGTAACAGAATATAGATCATAGATATAAATCACGAAGAACAGCGGCTGTGTCCTATAAAATACCGTATCCTATTAAACACTGTTCCATTATTGACATTCTTATTCGCGTTAATTAGTATTGCTAGTAACGACAGCAAGAGTTAACTTAGAGTTAACAAGAGTTAACGTTATAACTACCAAGTATTAGTTGGAAAAGAAATTAAGATAAAATACAAAATCCTTGACTAATAAAGCATTCAATATTCGGAATGGAGGGAGAAACAATTATATGTTAAAAATCCATTTTATGACTGTTTTAAAAAGTACTGATTCCAGTATTAAGAAGATAATTAAGTGATTTTGCGACACGTCTGCCACCTGCAGGACATTAGAAGTATTATCGTAAATCTCCTTTTTATCGGCCAAACTTTTAAAGCTTCCATGCGTTCTTTGAGTGCGTCCCTTTAAACGGAACCTACCACTTGTTTAAATAAATTATATACATCCAGAAACCGATATGTGAGCTACACATAAAATCATTGTGCGTTGTACTTAATTTTATTAATATTTTAAAGTAAAAAATGAAAACCCGCACGTCAATGAAAACACTGTAAATCAAAACAAATACTCCAGAAGGTATAATTCTCCACGTGAATGAATAGATTCGTCCATAAAAATGGCAGCGACCATGAAGAAGTCTGTTGTAAGTAATTCTTAACAGGTTTTAGATTTTATTAATCTTTTTGTCGGTCTTGCTGGGTAGGCATGTATTATGTGTAATCTGGAAATTAAAGCTGCTAAAGCAGTTCTATTAGCGTGTGCACTAATTAAGTCCATCTTCGTTATAGACTGTTATGGGTGTGGTGGTTAATATCGGTGAGCTTTTGATCTGTTGTTGGTTTCAGACAGTAATATATAGTTATATATTGCATTCCATAAAGCTCTTTAGTAATTTATTATTAAGAATACAATCCTAAACGCCTTTAGTAAACGACAGCTGCATTTCACATAAGCAAGAGACGAAAATGGGTGGTATTAAGTAAAAACAATACGCAAACGCTTTAAATGGAATGAATGAGGTTTAAATTTCTGAAGTTGCAAGTACAATCTCAATATCGTTGGATGGTTATCTTTGAAACTATTCTTATTATTAACAAAAATAATTTGAGCACGCAGTATGTGACCATTGGATTTTTGTAAATGACTACAGCTAAGGACCAGGTCTGAAAGTCAGTACCCGGGGTTTTTTCAAGAAATTGCCGAATGAGATACTCTGATCAGTACAGGGTAGCTACTACAAGCACCAACGAGCTAAGTGGGCCCACTTGCTTTCTTTTCTTTACATTTTTTCATATCTTTATAGGCAGTAGAAGACGTGAACGTCACCTTTGAAGACCAACAGAAGATTAACAAGTTTGCTAGAAACACAAACCGGATGACTGAACTCAAAGAAGAAATAGAAGCAAAGAAGGTATATTTATAATTGGCAAATGCACATTAGCGCATTTAATTGAAGGCTATTAAAACTATCTGGGCTTGGAAGAAAACTATTCTAAAATACCAGTAGCAATCACAAACAACAACAACAACAACAAAAAAAGGTTTGCCTTGTTGTTGGGCAGATCTCCTCAGTTGTGTATTCCATGATGACGTTTGCCTCTCTTCTTCAGAAATCTCTTCAGAACTTGGAGGACGCCAGTGATGACATCATGATGTTTGATGATGACACCTTACTAATTCCGTATCAGATTGGTGATGTCTTCATTAGCCACACCCAGGAGGAAACACAGGATATGTTAGATAATGGGAAGGTAGGCCTAGCTTTGTGAAGTTCATTCTAATCCATGGTTAGTAAACAGCTGTAAGAGTCTTACTGCTCTAGGGTCCTGGGTTGGTTTCTGGACTGAGGTGAATTCTCTGTTCTTGCTATGTTTGATTGATGGATGGATGGATGGATGGAGTAAAAAGCAAACTGTTGTCTCGTATAATTTTACAGATTACATAAGTTACATTACTGAAAGCACATTTTATTGCTTATCTTCTGCAGAGGGTGTGTTTTGTAGAGCAGCGTGGCGGTTTTTATCTTTCCTGTAACAGTCTTCTTTCTGAAGAGCTCAATAACACTGATCGCTTTGTTCCTTTTTAACAAGTTCTCACTTCTGAGTAGGTCTTACCCTGTGATCAGTTAACAGTCAGCTGGAAAAAGCTGTCGTAATACTTATCAATATAGTATGTTTGATCTGCTCTCTTAAAACATGACCCTTCAGAATCAGTTCTCAACTTTATTTGTACTGAAATGCTATGAAAAGAAACCTAAAACAGCTGTAGACTCACCTAATTATCTTAATAGATGCAAAAAAATGGAATGTGAAAATTTGAATTGTTTCACAGCAGTAAATGAAGTTATTAAGGAAAAATAACACAGAATTTTTAATTTAACATATAGTAAATAAACACAAAGGTGATAATTTCAGAGTTTCCTGCAGGGAATGTGTGAGATTTTCTGTTGAAATCTTGCAGGTGCATACTATTTGCATTGATGGTTTCTTTTAATTTTTGTACAAAAACACATTGGTTAATTAATGAAGTTGTGAGTCTCTATAGCAGTTTCTAAATTTTATGTTACTTTGTTTTTTTTAATCAACTTTGACTTGATGTAAATACTTGAGATTTGAGAATTGTGAGATTCTGTACCATTGCAGCTACTGGCAGATAAATGATCTTGCGGTGTATCATTATGAAACAGTATCTCAGTATGGATTCTTGTGTATATTATGTCTGCATTTTTTGGCCAGACAGTCCGTCTGGTCTGTATACAATAATTGAGAATAGTATTACCCCAGAAATTATGTCAAGCCAAGATCCCAGATTCCCCTTTGCTTATTTAACCATGTTTCAGTGTACAGTTTCAAGCTTACTTGTAACTTTTATGTGACTATGAAATATACGTTATCAGAAGTTTTCAGCTGTCCATTGATATTTTGTACCATCAATTGACACCCTATTCCTATCAATTTCTACCTCCTATACTTAAGTTGTTGAAGCTTTCCAAGTTTGGGGATAGCTGAACTGACATCAAGATTGTTAAAATTAATGCATATTCATACTGGTATGAATGATCATTTACTTTAATAGAAGAAAACTATTTAGTAGTGTGGTTTCCTACACTTACTTTAACAGAATAAGAAACCATAAAATATAAATTATTTTCCTTTGCCACACTCAAAATATAAGTTTGAAAATTAAACTCTGATGTACTCTAACCTGGGGAAAGCTGGTAATGTGAAAGTAATGTTTTCCCACAAACAACTCCGACAAGACAACTCTGACTCAGAAATAAACGTAGATTACTTTTGTATATTGTATAAATGACCTATTGTTGTTATATACTGTTGTACCTGTGAGGAGCTCTGTCTGTGTGTGTTGGCTGTGAAGGAACAGGTTAATTTCACGATGGAAAAACTAGAAAAGAGAAACCAAACATTTTGGCTGTAGAGTCAGGTATTTGTGGATACTTTATATACTATGTACTGTGTACTATATACTTTAAAGTATATACAGTATTTTTGTATGTTGGTTCAGTATGAAGTGCAAAATTAAGGATTATTTATTTCCACAAAGAAAATCAAGTATTTTCTGTAAAGGGTGTGTTTTCTTGCTTCACAAGTCTTTAACTGGAATGGTAGATGGGCTCTGCTTGTTTACTTAGTAACAATGGTGTTCATATTTTCATCCTTAGGAACTGCTAAAAGAAGAAATCAAAGCATTGGAGGGCCGGGTAGCATCAATTCAGCAAATACTGTCTGATCTCAAAGTTCAACTCTACGCCAAGTTTGGAAATAACATAAACCTGGAAGCTGACGACAGCTGAAGCCCCTGTTCTGTGCTTGAGAGAGATGAACTTTTCATGCAGATAACACATCAAAATCCCAAGAATTCCTATGACACAGAGGGTTTATAGAACTTTTTTTTTAATGGTCCTCTTCAAAATGCATACGTAGATGTTTTCTTTTTTCTAGAAAATAACATTTGCTTATTTATTGTTTTTGCATGAAAACAGGAGAAATCACAGAGTGGTAGAGCTTACAGCATTCGTTGACAGTGTATTTGTTTGCAAAACACACAATCTCAATAAAAGCTCATGTATAGTGATGTGTTTTTTGGATTTTAGCATATTTTCACTGTCTCTGCTTTCATCGTGGCCATCAAATAGAATAATAAAAGCCCAGGTTCAAAGAAAGTTTACCATAAAAGACCAGTTAAATTCCATAAAGTCCATAATCTTAGTAGAAAAACCCTTTGTAGCGTTTTCAGTAGCTGAGAATCTGAATTGAAACTACAAAGGAACTGTATTTCATTCAAATTATGATGATTATGATGTTTTCAAAAACTTGGTTAAAATACTAAATAAAGTAACATTAACATTAAAGTCAAAGAAAAAAGAATTGCAGAATGAACTAATGGAGAGAAAAGCCTTACATGTATTTTGTTGGAAAATTTTACAAAGATGTAAAAAAGGGTAATGTGAGAAGGCAGGAAAGGTGTAAACAACGACGGTCTAAGGTAAATTCTAATGTTTTTCTAAAGGCTACATTTACAATCTTATTCTGTGAATACATTTTTGTGAGACAACATTTCTGAGAGAGCAGTAACAAAAGTGTGAATTTTTCAGCGTTGGGCGAATGGTACTGTTAATGTAATTGAGGTTTTGTGAGTCATTAATCTTAATGGATTTAGCTCTTTCATACGTCTAACATGCCTGCACATAAAACCCACAAGTAAAATAACAAATGGATTGAAAACCCATGTAAAACCAGCCCCCCTTTGACAAGGATAATTCCAGCAGCTGTGCAATATACTTGGTGAACCATGGTAATACAAATATTTGTATACACTTTCCTTTGTTTAACAGTCATAGATGCATCAATGCTTCATGTAGGAGATTTACGGCAAAAGTTTCAGTGTTGCCTTCAAAGTGGATTTGTCTTCTTTTTTCAGAAGAAGTAGACCTGTTGGGTCAGACCCATAGGGAAAATGACCTTGTGTTCTAACTAGCTGCAAAGTGGTGATCACTTTTCTCCTATGTTTTGACAGTCCTTCTAGCTGAGTGTGCCTAATTTGTGGATGTGGCAGCAACTGACAAAAGTCCCGTATTGCAAAATGTACCAAATGGACTCAACTGGTTTGGAACCTTTCTGTCAACAGTACTGTCACTGGCATAGCAAACCCTTGATGCAATAACAGCAGTAATTTCCATAAACATTTAAAATTTAAGTATAATCCCATGCTTCAGTTTAAACAGGAAATCATTTAGTAACATATATTAATGGGTACACTGCATAAAATATACAAATGAGGGGAAGGTAGCCATTTCTTGAAATTTCTTTGACAACAAGGCTGGGCAACGTCTGCAATACTTTGTGCACAAAAGGGCCCCTGTTCTCGGTTTTAAACGCACTTTCCCATATTTTCTTTTTATCCTCTGGTTTGTGTTTCAGTACCGATTCTGTGGTTCTTCTGGGTTGATGCTGTCAGGGACTGTGAATGAGGGCCACTCATAATCTTCTCTGGTCAAGACTAAAAACGATTCAGTTTAGAATATTCCTTTGAGCCCAGGAATGTACCTGGACTAATTGAAGACCCAGTTTAGCCAAGACCATTGCTACTGACAGCTGTATGATATTGCCGAATGATATTCATCATTTAATAGTGATAAATTGCTATTTATTTTTTAAGGTTGGAGAAAGGGCTCTCCATGCTCTTAGACCTTTTCTTAGCTGGACACTATATTGTTTATTTTGCTAATCTTTCAGTAAAACAGAGTTTCATTTATAAAGTTGTCAGACATCACTATAGTACAATCTTGTGCTTACTCATAAAGGAACTTTCTGAAGCTTAGTACTTTTTCCTGGGCAAGATAAAAATAAGTTCCAATATTTTAAAAATTCATAAAAAAGGCATTCCCTGTACAGAATAAAAGTAGCTGAAGTCAAGCTGGTGAAAGAAAGGCTAGAAAATTCAGATATTAGAAAAGGCTCAGCAGGCAGAAATATGATTATTAGTGTTTTATTGGCTCTGCCTGGGCTTGCAGACTGTAGATTCACAGTGGGATATGTGCAGCATTTGTTTGGTAAAAAAATAATCTCATAGCAACACTTTGAAATAGTAATATATGGTGAATAATAACAAAGTAAATGTGGGGGAGTGCTGCATTCAGTATATATTCTACATATGAGTGCAATACTGAGTTATAATATTAGACTTTTCTGTTAGCTATCCCACATCAGTGGCATTTCATACAAAGCAATATTAGACCAGTGTGTAGCACACAGCAAGTTAAACCTGTAAGTTTGGAGGCAGTTTGCTGAGCTTTGATTTCTCCAAGATTTTTATATTCCAGTTCTGTCTCTTCTACAGGAAACTGTTGCCAAGACAGGCAATTTTAAGGCTTGATGAGCTTTTCAAAGTCTTGATGTTTTTATTTAAGTACTGTTGAAGTGCTTGTCCTGTTTCCTAAAATTATTATGTGTAGTATATATACACCTCTGTGCGGGGTTTTTAGGAAGATTAGACCAGATCAAGCATTACAATATACTGTATCTGTGTTAGTAGCATCAGTAATAGAGAACCTTCTCTAATGGTTTCTACTATTGTAACAGCCAACTACTGTTACCACATCTTTTTTTTTATATGGGAAAGAACAAATCCTTTAGAAAAGTTTTATTCGCATTGATCAGAAGTTTTAAACTCTTTATCACTCAGGGGAAACTACGCATGAGCACCCAATACAAGGCACTGTAGCAACAATATCAATCAAATCAAGATGACTTATTGTCAGGTGTTCCTAAACATCAACATCAATTCTTCTGCTCCGCAAATCCATTAATCTAAAAGACTGTGCTTTGTACAATGCGAAACACATCCATCAGGATTAACTCTTAGAACAAAACGGTGCAAAGCAGAAGCAGAAGATCTCCATTTAATTATTTCTGCAAATAGAAGACAAAACCCTGAATAGAAGAGCAGAATAGTGTAAAATGTCTGCAATGCTATATAATGCAATCACAGAAAGAACTGAAAGTTTTAATCCCCTGAGATATATTGGAAAGATGAAGAAAATCAAGCAGAGCACTGGTATAGGCACAAAACTCTATTCTCTGTGAACTCTACAGTATTCAGGGGTTCTCGGCTCTCTTCCTGCAGGTCCCATAGGTTGTATGCAGCAGTGATCCCAATCCTGATCTTGAACAACCTACTGTACAGTATGTGCACAAGGCTCGTTCTCAATTAAGCTTTTTGAACCTTAAATCGAAAGTTTCAGTTCCTAAAAACAAGAGTCAGAAATGACCATAAATCCTGTACCAGATTTGAGAGCCTCTTTCTTTAAGAATTATTCTGTAGACGACTAAGTTCTGTAGATGGAATTTTAACTAATGCTTCTATTCACATTCTCAAATCCTTGGTATTACAACATTCTAGTTAGGATAAATGGCTCCTAAAATGTTGTATGTTTCTGTGTTTGAACTGACAACCTGTTTCTACATTCTGATATTTGCCAGCAAGCAAGTTCAAACATGCATACATCTGCATTAACATTTGGTGCCATTTATCTTCCTGATTCCAACTCAGTTGCAGTTCCAGTACCTTTTATTCTGGGGAGTCTTTGTGTTTGTGTCCAAACATTGTCTTACTATTTAGTGTTTCTATGTGCATAATAATGGTAGAAATGTGCACATCAGGTGTTTTTATGTCAATGATAGTATTATTTATAATATGAATACATCAATTTAACTAGATGAATGCTCTATAATTAGAGTGACCATGTACCTCCAGGGACACCTAGGCATTTTCTGACAGGTAGGCTTCTTAAAACAGGTCTTAATTGTAAAGATGTTGATTGATAAATTCAGCATCATGCCTTATGTTGAGAATAAAATCAGTATTTAACAGCCTATACACAACACAAATATTGTACTGATCAATTATTCACTATAAAATCATTCCTGAAAATTACTTTTATAATAAATCAGTAAAATTGTTGAGCTGTTCATATCAATTCTGGTTGGTTGTTTGGTCAGGTTCTTTGCCAAAATATTGAACAGATGACTGGTGTTACTACATATAGGCACTCATTTGAATTGAAATATCTTTTAAAATAAATCTGTAGTTTTGAAATCTCATCCTGTCTCAAAAGTGTCCCAGTGAACATGGAGTCAATTGGTAACTGTATCTACAACCGAGTACAAAAGTTCTATTTTATTTTGGTGAAAACAGCACAGGATTTTGGTTAAAAACAGTTTCTTAAGTGTAACACTGTTCCTTTGGATCATTGAACAAAATTTTCAGTACTTTAACAGATCAGCCTAGAAGAGAAAAAAAGTTCAGAACTGAGTGTTTGCTTTTGGATTTTTTTGATGATAAAAATATCAAAAAACATTTTTTTTAAAGAAATAAAAAAAATCCAAAAGTAAACACTCAGTTCTGATCTTCTCCTGCAAGAGGAGGCAGAGAAGTTAATTATATTTCAATGTAACTAAGCTGGGTGTTTAGTTTTACTGGGAAGGTTATATTACTAAAAATCTGTTGTCTGTTGAGACCATACAGGCTTTCCCAAGGTAAACATCCCAAAAGGAAATATACAATTTTCTGCAGAAACTGACTAAAAATCCAGTGTACTTTATTACCATCTTATTTTGGTCTGAACCCACTGCAGAGCACATCAATGATATGTCACTTGCCGTAACCCTCAAATGGTGTTTCTGAACAGTTTGTTTGTAGTATAACAAAATAAACCACCTGCGATTTTAACATTCAAATCATTGTTACACAGTACAAACCCACTGAAGAGGTTATTTAACTCTGGGGGCTGTAGTAACACAAAATAAAGCTGTTGCTGTTATTATGTTTTCCCGGAAAACAAATAAAGCCTTCAGTGTGCATTTTAAACCAGATGATCAGGGGAGGTCTACCTCTCCCCTGATATAAAGAGACAGTGTCTGTGGTATGATTATATTTTTCATTTGGAAAAATGCCCAAAATGTGAGCTCCTTCAATATATTACAAGTCGGTTTTGGCCCCAGAGGCCTTTACCTTATTAAAGGAAATAGGAAATTCTTCTGCTCTTGATTCCCGGCTGTTTGCTTGAGTATTAAGATTAAGTTTACATTGAAAATATAAGTGCCTGGCTTTGAATAGCACTGAGCTGGCTGTGCTTTTCCCTGTACACTAACAGTACATTAATAGATTTCAAGCAGCAGAGGTGCTGACTATTTACAAAAAAAATAAAGGAAATGGGCCTTTGGTAAGCAGTCAGGAGAGATGGATTTTCAAGGTACAAGACTGTATGCATTAGTCATTGAAGATAAAATAGCACACTCTGTAATGTCTGAGGTTAAGTGATTAAACGGAATCAAAATGATTAGTTACAGTAGCTCCACTGAAGGCTTCAAATGCATGTAACCGTTAAGAGTGGATTGTATCAAAACAGCAGTTTGTGAACCTAATCTGCTTTAGGGTAATTTATTTATTATGTGTTTTGTAGCTTTAAAATGCCAAAAGCGTTCATTTCGCTCAGCTGTGAAAATGTTGGTGATAAAGTCCTGGTGTGCATCAGAGCATGTTGTTTTCCTCATTAGCTGTTATCTTAGAAAATAAAAACAGGCAACACATGCGCCCTTGCTCCAGGGTTGCAAGAAACAGTGTTAATGTTATAAATTCTTGAATGATCCTTACTTTAAAAGAAAGTAGCAGGATTTAAAAAAAATATAGTATTATAGTTCCCCTTATGTTGTTAGAGCCATTCAACATATCTGATTTATGTTGCTGGGGTGTCCTTTTTCTTTTTCAAGACAAATAATTTCTGCTTTTTTATTATTTATAAGGAAGCAATATACAGTAGGTTAATTCCACACTGAAAAGCAGAGTGAAATACAGTGGCTTCTCCTCTGGTCCCTGTGTGGGTGCCCAGGTCACAGTCTCACACACACACACAAAGCAAAAGAAACCTAACGTAACAAAGAAAGCCAAAGAAATAATAATTGAAGGTGTGTTATCAAAACGTCCTCTTGTATATACAGTACTAGGCAAGCACCTGTCTTGCTCATTATTGTCCTTATTCCTGAACACAACAAAAAAGAAACACACAAAGGAACACACATACTGCATCACAGATCTTTTTAAAAGCATATTTAAAAATTCTGGAAGGGTTAATAAGGTGAGCCATCTATGACCTTCTTGAAGTCATTGCTATATGCTCTTTTAAATATGGACAAGGCACAGAAGCTAAATGAAATATGTAAACCAATGAAGAAAACTCAATTAAAAGAAGTTACGGATGAGTTGGAATCTCCAGTTCAGTTTAATGGAAACTCACCACCTTTACCCCTTCTCCATTAGATGAACAATAAGAATTGATTGCCTCTGCCAACACCCCTCAATGGCAGTGTTGAGATGTGTGATGTTGCAAGTCTACATTGCCTCCCAGGAGGGTTAGCAAAGATTTGTTTTGTTGCTGACACTGCAAAATTACTGACACTCAGAACATTTCTGGAGTAAGCAAGTCGAGGATGTGCTGTCTGAGTCAAACCTACTCAGCTCTAACACTAATCAGTCATTCAGACCCTTAGAGTACCCAGGCTCAAACCCGCAACACCCAGGCTGTTGATTTTAACCTGAGCAGATTCCAGGCTGTTTGTCTAGTTTAACCACTTGAGGCTAAGACTTAGAATTTCTGGAGAAAATAAAGTTTGCAGCTGCCTGACATATAATGCTGAGACTTTATGCAGTTTATGTCATTATGCAAAGGCATGAGCCAAGAGCTACACTAAAGATGAAAACTGAAAGTAAATCATAAAAGCTTCTGCATGAGCAAAAATACAACTTAAATTAGAATAATAATAACAACATCAACACATACACAGGTCCACGTTTGCTCCTTAGATTAAATAGGTTGGCTTTAGTGTCAGTTTTTTTATGTAAAACTAAAATTTACAAATAATGTCCTTTTACAAACTCTTTCACTAGAAAAAAAACAAGATAGGAAATTGGAGTCTGTTTCTACAAATCATTCTGAACGCTCCAGAGCAGAGATTGTGGCCACTGTTCTATTTCTTTGGTTTAATCACCTGAACGTTCCTTCCCACTATGTTTGCAAACAGACAGGACAGACATTAAATGTCGTGAAAATGGAATGTTACTACCTTCCATTGTCTTATGTTTATACTTTCCTTCCAAGCTGTATATGGGAACATACAAGAAATGAATTGTTTTGAATGCTCCAGAAAAGCTGACTACAAGCCACTTTTTGCTATTACAATAATAATAGCATTAAATGTTTTATTACTGTAGATCTTACAATAATGGAAATGCACAGCAAAATGATCTCAAGGAATATGAAGCTGCAGGGGTATTAACTTAATAATTCAAAGTCTTAGCATTCATCATCCAATTGTTCATAAATATCTCCTAATTAACAGCCTGACAGCTATTCACTGGAGTTACCAATAATTCATAAGATGGAAGATGAATGAGTACAGGCACATTTCAGGGTGCTGATGCGTTCTTCTAGTATTCTCCATTTGATGTGCCTACTCTTCTCATCAGAAACACAATAGCAATCTACAGTCACCCAGTGGTATTGGCAATAACTAGCAATAACAAAATCTGGTTTTCGAACTAAAGACCCTGCAGATTCATGATTGATCTACTGATAGATAGAAGTCCTACTTTATCCAGTCTGTGGGTTGGAGACAGGGGTCTGCTGGCAAAGAATAAGGGGATAGAGTGGGACTGACATGCATTCTTTGCCCACTGTTGAATGCCACATTTGCATTTCCATCTTTGCCTCATTTAGATCAAACCTATGTAAGTTCATCAATCCTTATTCTTCAAGGGCTATTGAGCTAACTTCACTAGGGACAATAACATCCAAGAATTACATGCTTTGTGATTGTTTGGATTTAGTTTTTGGGATAGGTTTGGCTTAAGCTGCTTGGGTAGCCTCCTGGCCATAGGACGAGGAGGTTCAAACTCCATTCTTGGATAACTCATATCCAAGGGGCAGCTGCAAGGTGGAGATGTGGTTGAAGAGAGATGCTTGAGACAAATGCGAAGGGAGGTGTTTGTGCTCGATATGTGTAGCTAATTTCCACAGTGCTGGTGATTAGGAATACCTGTGTGAGATTGACTTGTTATCGTTCCCGAACGTCAGGTAATAACTCCCATTTCTTGGTATGTCCAATAATTCATTCCATCTCCGTGTATTTAAGGTTGTATTCTATAAAGCTAAAAGCTACAGGGATTTCTAGCAAGAACAGCATGAATCCAGTGCAACACTCTGACAATGAGCGAGACAAGTCTCTGTGAAACTGGTAAAAGCATACACATTGTCCAAAAAAATAATAAAATAATGTGCTAAGCTTTTGGAAGTATCAAGAGCATCTCCAACAGAATGCTATACGTAATCCACAAAGGATTAAACCCTTTGTAACCTGAATGGTTCTGAGCAAACTGTAAATGTTTACAGGTTACAGGTTGTGCTTTTAGTTTCGATTGCACTGTCTTCTATTAATGCCGGTTTTGAACAGGTTTTTTTATGGTTAGGGAAGCTGTAGAAGATATCTCACGCTCTTTCAAATCAATCAGTCAAAGGTTACCACTCACATACCATCTAGGTATTCCTTAATTCCACCCATTATAAGATCTTCCCTCGAAATCATAACAGCTGTTTTACTGTTTCTCATGTCCTTTCTACTTTTACACTTTTATACATTTAGATAAAATCTCATCTTTTTGTTCAAATCTATCCATAAATGTTCATGATCCATAATTATGTAATACCTCACACTAAATGGGCATACATCTGTTCCTTGAAGTCTCCTGTTTAACTGCTATCCTTATTAGATTAAATATATAATTTTATATTAACACATGACATCAAAATCTAAGTGAAGAAAAATGCTAAAGTTTTTTAACAAATAACTATGTTCCATAAATTAGTCAGCAGTTTTAAAATATATAAAGAATTTAGATATATTAAAATACTTTAAATACAGTGTTGTCTGTAGTTGTTGATTAGTCTCATCACTCATCTATAAAGACTATTAAGCATCTCTGAATACATCAGAGTTAGTGTTATTTTTGTTTATAACAAATGGATAAATTAATTGGCAATCCTAAATGTATATAAATAAATCTAATGCAACAATTAAACCCCAAGGGACCATCCTTATACCGGACAGAATGCAGACAGGTGTCAAACTCATTTATCGCTGTTATGAAGTTAATCTGGGGAACATGCCGAAAGCTATCCAGCATTAACTTTGTTAATTTTGAATGAATAATATCAAGCTCTGAAAATACATTTAACATCTAAGTATAAATTTCACCTGCTGCTCTGCTCTTAAAAAAGAGCAGAGCTGACTGGGTATTCCAGAGATTACCACAAACAGCATAGAGTTTTAAGTTTGGTGGATAACTATGAGAAACAAGAAGTAGTTTCAACTTTTTCTTAATGAAGTTTTATAATATTTCAGTTGGAAGAGTGTTGCTGTGCTTACTGTCATTCACATTCATATTTATTTGTAAAAAGATAAATAAATCAGGTCAATTGGCATACCAAAGCAATACTAATACAGCAGGTAGTTTGTAAAATTGTTTGTGTGTATGTTCTGTTTAATGCAGTAAAACAATAGTTTTGTCCTTTTCCAGTTAGGTCAGGAGGGAGAGGTGACAGTATGGCATAAGATCAACCAGCCTTGCTATTGTTGCTGTGTATTGGTTGTATGCATGTATGCCCTATACTCGTTTGTGTTCCATGCATATTTTGCAGACTTTCTCAGCATAATAAGCATAATATGCTTAGAGTCACATCCTTCTTAGACTGATTTAGTTTAGTCAACAATGACATGATTTTCTTATTTCTTTGAAACAACTCCTCTATCAATTCCTCCATTTTCTAATCAATACAGGCTAGCCTGAGTCTATCCTGGCAAACAACAGCTGCAAGGCAGGATACTCCCTGGATAGGATGCCAGTTTATTTCAGGGCACACAGAGACACAAACATGCACACTCTCACACCAGGGACAGTTATCCCAGAAGCAAATTAACCTACCAGTCTGTTTATGGATTGTGGCAGGAAACTGGAGCACCCGGGGGCAACCAACATAAACATGGGGAGAACATACAAACTCCATGCAGATAGCACCTCAGATCTGGAACTGAACCCTGGGCTCCAGTACTGTGAGACAATAAGATAGATATATCACTTTTTTGGCCAAATAGAATTTATTGTATTAGGAATTTGTCTTTTCACATACCCCAACTTGCTCTCCATGAGACATACAGACAGAGAGAGAAGCTTGGGGTCAGAGCGCAGGGTCTGCCATTGTACAGCACCCCTGGAGCTTTTGGGGTTAAGGGCCTTGCTCAGGGGCCCAACGGAGTAGGATTCCTCTGCCAGCTGCTGGATATGAACCGGCAACCTTCCAGCCACAGGCGGAGATCCTTAGCCACAGAGCCACCACGCTGCCCACTGCACAATAGTGCTAACCACTGTGCCACAGTGCCACCCAGAAAAGAAAAAAAAAACACCTACTGTATAACACCTTTCTTAAACACCACTGAGGATTTTATGAAAACACTAGTGTTTTGCTACAGTTCATTTTCAGGAACTTGAAATATTTTGTTTTTCAAAGGAGAGGCAGATGCCATAAACTTGACTGCAGAAAAAAACCTTTGCTCTTTGAAACTCTTCAGCCTTCTCTCTGTAGTTCTCAATAAGAAATAAAGGCAGAGTTTTAAAAGTTGTTGCAAAGACAATATACAAATCTATTGGATCTGTAATTGTTATTTCTTAATTCAAGATCTTTACAATGTTCGCTGGCCCCATTAAGTAACGATTTCCTGTAAACTGTACAATAAACATTTAACACACACACAGTTGAGCACACTGGCAGCACCAGATATACTTCTAACGCCCACCTCAGTTCCCCCTTTGATTTTCAACTGTTTATGTCTCTCAACTGTAAGGCCGTCCTTCATAAAAAGGAGCCCTTAGAGAATGTCATTTTTATTAAGTTTTATGCAACCATAGCTTGGCATTTGAAATAATTATAAAAAAGTACATTTGCACCACTTGCTGTTGCTGGGATAGTCTTGAGCTATAATCCTCATACAAAAGGAGGTTCTCGTTGTACTTTAAAAAGAATTTTTAATACATGCCATTAATGAGATTAGGACAAGGGAATAAAAGAGTGAATCAAAAAGGACCAGGTCTAACAGCACAGCAATTCTCAGGTCTCATTTTAGATACATAATGGCTTAACATTAACAAGGCCAAAGCAGTCCTTGAGTGATCTTTCAAAGACTCCTGTCATTTTTTCTTTCTCTGCTTTTTAATGCCTTCCATATGAATTGATGTCTGTGCTTATTTTTTTTCCTAACAGAAAACCACTAATGAATTAATGTCTGCAGTAGCCTGAAATTTTGACACTTCAGAAAAGGCCCAGCAACGTTGCACATCCATTTCCTGAAAAGCAAGCTGAAGGTGACAATTTAAAGACCACTTCAGTAAAACACTTCAGAAGTGTTGATGGATACCTTTTAGAAACTGTGCCTGTGAGGAGTATGTGCGTTTAAAAATGCCTTTTGGTGTGACACGATAAAAGGGATTTTCCTTTGCCTCCGGAAACTGATGTCAGCTTTCAGAAGTCCAGATGGACATGGGATCCAAGCCACTTCAGGCGTCTCTGCGCCACACGCCAGCACGTGGCTGCTGGAAATGTGTAAATTGTTGCCCAGAGTGCTGATGTTGGCAGTAGCCTGTGCCAAATTTCTTTAATTAGTGTTTACTAATAGGGAGAGCACTTGCTAAATGTAATTTTGTACACCCTACACTCTACAAAGAATGTCACAGTTGGAGCCCTGGGGCTATTTTGAGAGATAATGTTGGATTGCTGCCCTTGAGCAACTGAATAATGACTGACAGCTTGTAGACTGCAAAAAAAAAAACATGGATAACTACAAAAAATGCACTTATGCTGCATTTTTAGTCCTTTCTCCAGCATATGGAGCATGTGTAGCTGGATGTTTATGCTTATTTATTGCAGATTATATATGGAGCACCATAGTCACTCTAACATTGATGGACATTTTCCAAACACACTGGCAATATTTGGCACATATGTTGCTTACTATTATAAGACATATCTGCAAAATTCTCAAGCATCTTAGATGCAGCTGTTATGTTCACTCAGAGTGTTTTGAAAGTGGGTAGGGAGGTGGCAAAGAGGAGAGACCCCTTTAAGTTATTCTATGCACCTCCTCAGCTTTAAATTCCCTGGAAATTGGCTGTTGGAAGTAAAAGTGATGTTTGCATTCAGGCGGAACTTCTGTTTCATATCGGAGGCACAGTGCTGGAAATCACAATGTTCAATTTACTCCATTCTCTGAATGTACTGGAGGAGAAAAAAATACAGAGGAGGGGCTTTGTTTAAAATGCAGAAAGATTTGAGTATCTGGGACGTATATGGGATCAAAGGGAAATGAACGTTAAAATATATGTGATAAATATATTTTAAAATAAATAAAATATATATGCAACTTTGAAGGACATAAAATCAAAGATGATGGACGTGCCTCTCATCTTGATGGTATATTTCATATTGGCCCAAGGGTTTCAGCTCTAAAAATAAAGCTACTTGACCTTAAAAATATTTTTTTGATCATTTCTGAAAAATACTTTATTAATGTTGACTGAGCAGCTGCAACGGGCTTACAGAAACTTTTACAGTATGTTATTTTCACTGAAGTGCTGAACTTTAGTAAAGAATTTGGAGTTTCTCTTGTGGCATAGGAGCAATATAAATCCATTGCTCTGGTTTTCTTTTTTTCTTTTTTTAAAAATTTTCTTCTTCCTTTTCTAATCCACCTCCACCTACCCAGCTTTAGAAGACTTCTCTATTTTTGGGGGGGGGGGGGGTTTCTTGATAACATTAGCCCTGTTCGCTCAGGTTTTAATGCGATGTGGTTGCAAGGCACTTTTAAATATTTGAGGGAATGAACATGGAAAAAACTTTGTTCATTGAAAATGTTTTATCGTGCCTCCAATTACACGTAATAATGAGCTTGTGATGCATAATAGCTGTCAGACTTGGTCCTCTGGGTACTCATAGTCTGATAATAATTAGAGAGAATGACCAGAACTCATCTCTGCAGTAAAGCAGCTACATAACAGTACTTCTGTTAAACACAGCTGTGTAAAATGACTGGTCTATTATATGAACAAAATCGTAATATGCTCCATCTTGGTCAGGAAGAAGTTGTATAGATTATGGCTTTCTTGTTTCTGATTCTGTGCGTTTCCAATTGTTCTCAAAGATCACAAAATGGGAATTTGCTGGCCATACCGTGCTGGAATCTTCAGTCCCCATGTTCCAGAACTGCCAGTTCCTGTGGAACCTCCTTACTATTAAAATGAGGAACGAGGGAACTGGACTCTTTACTTGAACACTAAATGTAATTTATAACACAAGTTTAGGAGGGATGACAACAGCCAAGTTCAATTAGACACAGCTGTCAGTAATTTGCAATAACTGCTGACGTCATTTCCTCACCTAAAACCGTTAACAATACTACACGTTATCTCTTTCACTCCCTTACTCTTTTGCATCCAACCTCCACCCCATCCCCACCTCTGCAGCTGCTCCTGGGTCACTCCTCACTCTGCAGGGGGGTCCCAGCCTCCATGTCCTGTGGCCAGGAGGTTAGCTCTCAGTCAAGCGGGTTAAGCCAAATTTTGACTAAGACACTATAATTCTTTCAGTTCACTTACTTCTTGGGTATTATTTTTGCCTATTGCCATTGAATCAAAATTAATCTAAATGAGCTTTGCATAAAAATTGGCAATTAAGTGTAGTTTGTTTAAGAACATCATTTTGTTTTGAAGTTTGTAAAGGGCTATGGAATACCTTGGCAGGCACTGGGTAGCAATAAATCAAATTTAATTTCAGTGTATATTATGATGCATAGCCAAAAAGAAGAAATAAACCAGTCAAGAACATTATCTTAATCCACTCCTAGACTATTAAAACAGCTAGACTATAATTAATCTTCGGTATGTTTCCTGGGACATTTTTTTATTATTACAATATACATTTACAATCAATAATTTTCCCCTTTATTCCTACAATTTTAAATAACCAAATATTATTCAAAGCCAGTCCATTCTCGCCTACAGATTAGTTTTAGTTTATTTGTTTTTAATGACTTTAAAACAAGTCAGAATCAGCTGTCTCCTGCTACAGTAAACACAACATAATGAGGATTTAGAACATAAAAGAAACAATCTGGATCTGACGACAGGAATGCTTATTTCAAGCTCAGGAAACAAATTCTTCATAATAAATATGCAACAGCTTATTTAGTTCGACTGATAACTGAGTTTGTGGATACCCAAATCCCATTTCTGGAATATTCACCCATCCATTCATTTCTAACCACTTCATCCCATTCAGCATTGCAGCCAGAGCCTATCCCAACAAGCAATGGGCACAAGGCAGGGTACACTCTAGATGGGATACCAGTCCATCACAGGGCACAGAGACACACATAAAGACACACTTACACCAGGGGGAAATTTTCCAGAAGCCAGAAACCAATTAACCTACCAGTATGTCTTTGGACTGTGGGAGTAAATTGGAACTCCTAGAGTACACCCACATGAACACGGGGTGAACATCTCCACACAGATAGCACCCCGAGTCCGGAATTGAACCTAAGCAACACTACTAACCACTTGGCCACCCAGCTCTGGAATAAAAATGTAATACGTGCTGTGTGTAAATAAAGGAAAGCATTTTTCATTATTCATTACATCTGTTCTTTGTAGAGTTTTATAACTCATCTTACTATGCCAAAATCATAATACCATATTGTTTGGCTGTCTTAACTAGGGGGAAACTAGTTTGGAAAAGGTTAGGAATTTCTATTATATTTTTCTCTAAAGAAATTTACAGAGAATTCATTTTTTTCCTAACCTGGCAGATAACGAGTGCAAGGGAGCATGCACTGCAGGGCACCCATAATGCCCTTCGTGGGGTGTAATGGGACACCCACCACAGGGACAGTGTAGAGAAGCTACAATAGTGAACCAAGACAACATGTCTTTGGGTTGTGGGAGATAGCCAAGACTCCCAAAGAAAACGCACTCAGACACAGGAAGAATGGAACATGGAGGGTTCCTGTCAGAAGTTCAACTAGGGTAGAACTGAACCTTTGATGTAACCGCTGGGATGCAGCAGCTCTACCACGACACCATGCAACCCCAAAATGACCACGTAAGGGGAGTTGTCAATAAGATGCATGATCGAAGATGCAACATTACAGATGGGACTACACCAGAAGAACATGAGCTCAAACCATTGTAGCTTTTGAGTTCAGTATCTTCACCCTTGGTAACTCCCTTTCTTTCACTCACTAAAGGCAGAGGTTTCACTTTTCACTTCCCTCACAAGCCTAAGAAGGTTATGGGAGTGAAACTTATAACATTTTCTTTAGGGTTCAGCTGGGTAAGAATACAATATTCCACCTAAATGGGACCCTACCGTGTTGCGGTTATGCTCCAAAGTGAATGCAGCTGCTTCCAGTTATACAACTGGAGCAGTCAAGGTTATGACAGCATCATCTCCTGGAGGCCCTTGAAACCATACCGCTGCAGATGTCAGCACAGCTCTCAAGGAGAAGAAAAGACAGATTTACACACTGAACATTAATGGTCCGATGTAGCCCCCCTTGAACTGTTAAAAAATTTGAAATTAACTTCACAGACCCAGCTGATACATTTTTGCAATTATGTTGGTGCTGTCATTATATCCATTCCCAGTTAATTTAGCAAAAAAAAAAGGTCATACAAATCAAAATAAATATTAGAACAATGTTTCAATATTCAGGTGAAAATGATTACATTGAATATCTCTCCAAACACTTTAATTATACAATGCCCATGGCATTTCTTGCACTTGTTGGTTAAACATCTTTCTGGATTGCTAGATGTATTTTTGTGCTATCTGTTCAGTGCTTGTTGCTTTATTTGTACATCGAGTGTGTCATCATTCAGTTTCCACTTTAGAAGGCTTTTGTGCTGTTATTGTTGCTGCTGTCTGTTGAATCTACTTGAGTTTTCAAGGAGAGAACACATTCCTCTGTGGCCTTGGATTCAGTATGGTTAAGGAAGAATTTCAAACAATTAGAAAAAAGGATATTACCAATTTGTGCATGAAGAAGATGGGGGCTTGTGTGTCTCAAAAGAAAACCAAAACAAAAATGCTGAACAAATTGGATTGCAGCTCCATTCAAATTAAACAAAATGCGTGGTGAGAACGCAGGTTCACACTCTGCTGACACAATGAGGCCACTCGAATGAGTTAGACAACAGATGGTATATGGGTGTATTGACCTCGATTTTACAGCGATGGCATCATTAAGACAGGTTCTGGAGTGTATAGGGTAACTGTTGCCGAAAACATATCTTAATCCTACTAGTTCTACCTTAAACACCTAGCATTTAATGAGGAGTAAACAATTCTGGAACCCCAACAGCAGAAATCTCCAAAAGAGAATTTAAATCTTTAGCTGAACAGTTGATGTTGTATTTTTGTTAACAGACTTTGGACAAACTCTGTAAAATATTGTCAGGAAAACCAGACATACCGGACTTTTCCTCACAATAACGACAGAATGCAGAAATATTAACATAAACTAAATACTACATACAGTAGGTTTAAAATTCAGGAACATCAATGGTGCCCTACAGGGGTAGCTCAACAGTGTCATTGTGATCTAATGGAGATTCGTCAATAACAGACACCCCTTCCCCCTTATTAGTCCAATAGCCCATGGATTTACCATAGTGTATTCACACAAATTCACAGTCTAAAAGTTTGGTTTTCACCCCGGGATTAACCTCTACACATTCCTATTCAGCTCTCGTGCTGATGCTGCTCAGTAAAATTCTCACTTTGCATTAGGTGTCTGTGAGTACTGATATGATGTGCCCATCTTTCTAACTATACTGCAAGGGGCACCATACTCTGTGCATACTACGCAGTTAGGGTTATTGAATGGATAATGGTATATTTATTTAAAAATTCAAAAATCTGTTCTTATCTTTTGATTTTCTAAAATACTACAATTTATTACCAAGGGGTTAAACAAAAAACAAATATCCACTTTGTGTGTTAATTGGACAGTATTTGTTTGCATTCATTGACAGGTTTAATTAAAGCCCAGACAGCTTGTTACAGTATATGGCATTCTGCTTACTGAGTGCAGTTTTAGATTAATTTGGCAAAAACATGAAGATGATGTCTCAAGTTGAAAGTGTTATTTCACAGTTTTCTTACAAAGCCTTGTTCACAGAAGATAGCAAGCTAAATAAAGCTCATGTGTTTTTTTTGCTATAAATAGCTGTGGAACAAGCTCCTTAAGCTGCAGTAGATAATTTGAAGATATGCACACCTATGCTGGACTGTTTCTGTTCAGCCTCTGCTCCAGAGTGTGAGGGCCAAAATTGTCAAAGATGCCAATTGATGGCAAGAAACCATAACAAAGCACCATCCAACAATTTTACAGAAGAACTCATTTTAGCCCACTGAGCACCGTGTATTCTTTTATTGTATAGGCTTAAAATGTAAAACAAGTCATAGTCGTTTGGGAGCAAAATCGGAAATCCTTTCTCAGGGAGGAAAACTATTGGGAAAGGTTAAATGCTAATGTGGTGGGAGAGGGAGACAGATACCAGTTGACACGGGGCTGCATCACTGACTCCTGTCCTTTCAGAAACTTGGCAAGATGGTACATTCCTTAGAGCAAGCAGCCAGCCTTTCTTAGTAGCTGTTTCAGTCGCACTGCCTGTGCTTACTCCAACCCCTCTGCCTACACTGTATCTGTCTCTTTCTGCCTGGCTTTGCTGAGCTATCCATGTCTCCGTGCAACTCACACACTTCTCCCATGTGGATTCAAACTGGCCATTTACTTTGCACTCCAGAATGAATTCCTGAACACTAGCTAAGTGTCTGCAGTCTCAACCAGGAGTGAGATCTCAGCATCTGTGCATCGTCTGACATCCAGACTCTCCACCAGCGCTGGGCTTCTAAGATAAGAAAGCTCTCAGGCAATGGCTTCGAATTTTAATGATATTGTGAAACAGGGATATGTGAAAATTCGCAGCAGACATTTAGGGGTAAGTGGATCACATTTTGTCTTTATTTTTGAAAACCCATACAAGACCACTTTACAGTAAGTGATCTCCATTAAAATATACTGAAGCTCTCTCTATTCCCTGAAGTGTATGACTCTGGGGGATCGATGTGTGGTGATGTACTGTTTTTTTTTAAATAAAGTGATATTCATTGAGTTTTATCACTGTGAACAAAATGTAAATTGCGATTGCTAGAGGGAAGAGATGCCACACACCTTCATTAAATTATTACTTTGCTTTCTTTAGTTTTGCCAGCTTAATTTAGTTTGAATTGCTACTTCATGCAAATAGAAGGGGCATTGTCATTAAATTCTCAGCCAGCTTAAAAAGTCCAATATGTTGTTTGGTTTTGGTGACTGCATGAAATATAGTTTCATAGTGCAATGTAATTTAAGGAAATAATTTGCATTAATTCTTTGGTGGGGGATTATGGCATCTGCAATATTTGTCTCTAATGTGTGCAGTTGAACCTGTTGACCATCCAGTTTTTCTGTGGAAATATATAAAACAATTTTGGGGACTTAGATTCAAAAAAGCATTATTCATTTTGCTGTAGTTTTGGGCTAAATGCTCTCATGTGTCTTAAGTGGTTTAAATAATACACATCAAGTATTTAAAAAGATTAGATTTTCCATAATATGAGTGACAGTGGAAGGTGTTTAAACATAGACATAGTGAAACGTTGATGTTTTGGGTGTCATGCCAAACATTTAGTAGAAATAAGTGCATAAAAAAGCAATGAAAGAAGGACACTTTCAGGCAACATTGTCTCCACATTGTCTTGACAGCAGGCTTTTTGATGACAGAACCTAATGAATAAAGTTGTTTTGAAACAAGGGAAAGGCACATCAGGAAACCAGTGACTGCATCACTCACTTTAACCAGCAGCATTCTTGTGTTTGAAAGCCTTCCAGACGCTCCCGTCAGTCACTAGCAAACTGATCCCAAATTAATTTCTGAAGTAATCACCTCTTCAAAAAATGATTGCTGTCTGATAGAAAAAACCTTAGGAATCAACTATATATACAGTATATTTACATATTACATATAATAACTCATTATTCTATGATGCCTGATAGATGTCCTTCTTGTAAAGTTGCCATCAAATGAGATCAACTGTTTTATAAGATAAATGTTTTTGTTTTGGCATGAGCCTTACAAACGTAAAGGTTCTACAATGTTCTGTATTAATTCATTGCATATCCATTAGCAGCACAACAAATCTTGCAACTTTTTTTTTTCTTGACACGTGTGTCTCTCAGACGGGGAGCGTTTCATATTGTCAGTGGGTTTGGACTAAAACGTGTTAATCAGCATGTGTTCATTCCAATTTTAAATCCTAAAATATCACAATCTTCACACAGCACATTGAATTGGCTGCAGATTCTTTATAGGATACTTACAGTACGTATTTACACATTTCTAAATTCCTTTTAATAAAGAGTTACTGTGCCACTAACTGGTTAACTGTGTCAGAAAGAACCACTTGTAATAAGCCTAGGAATTCCTGCTGTAAATATACTGAAAATATAGTGAAGGGAGCAATTGCTTGTGTTTCTACAAAGTTTTCTTTGTCTTGTTTTATGGGCTCTACAATTCAGTGCAGAATTAATTTTAAACAATATCTTCTATATTCTATCTTCTGCAAGGTGCTATTGACACAATATGTAAAGAGCTACAAAAGAGGTTTCAAGAATATTTAGAATGAAATAAATGTGCTTATATGAAACTATACAAATAAAAATAACATTAAATGTTTATTTGCTGTTGAACAATTCCACCTGAATATCAGTATTTTTATGCCAATTTGTCTTAATAAGGTACTTTAGATACCACAAATAACTGGAAAAAAACTGCAAAAAAGAAAATATACAGCATGTCCAACCTAGTACTGTTTTCAACCAGTCATAGGATTTGGGTGAAAGAGTGAAATGTCTCTCAATACCATTACAATCCTTACAATTTCCAATCTTCCTCAGAAATGATACAAATGTACTTCAGGCCTCTTCAGAACATGGCAAAAAGGCAAGGGTTATATTTGTACTCAAATCCCATCTCATAAACATTGTTAAATATTAAAGTACACAGACTCCTTAGAATGGTATATAAAAACTCCTGAAAGGCTGGCAGTGTGAAGAAGCAGAAACATTGCAAAGTACAGGACCAACAGAAAATGTCAGGTTTAATAAGAACCAAAACTGTTTGACAGTAGAAAAGAGGAATTCAAGCTAAATAGTCGAACAAATTGTTAGCGATATCTACAGCCATCAGGGATTCAATTTAAAATCAGCCAGAGGACAACCGTTTATAGCTTATAGAGGGTGTCCAAAGACCCTAAAGTGGAATCTCCATGTCATCAGGGGGAAAGGCATGTAAAACAATAGCCCGATCGCATGAGAGGAAAGCCTGGCCTGGCGAGCACCGGGATGAGAGACCTCCAGGCAAAACCAGCTTGCTGGTATAAGTGGCAATTTTCCCCCTGGACCAGAATTTCCAAAACCATGTCCCAGTATGTTGACACTACATTGTAGAAGGTGCTGTCCTTCAGATGTGATATTAAACCAAGGACCCAACACTATGAGTATTGACCGCAGTATTACTTTGAGAATTGTACAATCTGGTCCTCTTAATGTTGCCCCCTGATTTTTCGGGGTGTGGTGGAGTGGTGTAGCTAAGGATCTGCGCCTGTGGCTAGAAGGTTGCCGGTTGAAATCCCGGGGCTGGCAGAGGAATCCTACTCCGTTGGGCCCCTGAGCAATGCCCTTAACCCCAGCTGCTCCAGGGGCGCCATATAAATTGCTAAAACTGTGTTCTGACCCCAAGCTTCTCTCTCCCCGTCTGTGTGCCTGTCTCATGGAGAGCAAGCTGGGGTATGCAAAAAGATAAAATCCTAATGCAAGAAAATTGTATATGGCCAATGAAGTGATCTTGTGGCAGCACAGGCTCCAGTGCCTATCAAAACAAAGAAGGAAGCTCTCATTTGTTGTCTCACACCAAATCGCTTTTGCTTTTGTCAGGATCTTTTGTTGCAGTCACCCAAGTGCCAATATCTTGTCAGCTGCAGGGCTCACATGTACGGAAAAATTCAGTTTGTCTGGCTTTTGAAAAACACTACCTTTCAAAACGTGTAATGAGGGATATTGCATTGGTGCATGTGAAGTGCAGTGAACTAGTGCTCAATGAAGTATAAGATGGATGTTGAGTTTTGAATGAAGAAAAATACTGCTGACACGTGCTCATATAGAGACCTCAAGACAGGCTTTTCAAACAGCCCCTGAACCACACAGCATTTATGGCAGATCAGATTCTTAAGATCCGTCTCAAACAAAACCCCAAAATTAATAGAAATGGCTGGTTGCTGTTGTGCTGCACTTTTCTTCAGCAGCTCATGCTGAAGCAGCAAGACCAGACCTTTTAACATGAAACAGCTTGAGTGAAAAATAACGTGTCAACAATATAGATCTTAGTGAAAAGCAGTATGACCATACAAACGAGAACCTTTACTTAGTAGGAAGTGTTTTACTCCTCACAGCTGGAATAAATGGAGATAAAACTGCACAGGCACTCTAAGAACAGGGGTACTCAATCCTGGTCCTCATTCCAGCTGAGCTCTGTTCTAGTTTTAATCAGTGTTAATTGATAACCTAATTAATCTGCTTGTTTATTTAGACTTTCATTCAGCTTACTTTGTGTGTCATTCTTGAGTTTAAAAAAATACCATACTTTAAGGGTGCTGTTTCAAACAATATCAGTACACAGCCTCTCCTTAACTTGCTTGCTGTCACTGCTGACTGAACAGATTTTACTAGTTAATCAATTTGTGATAAACAGACACAGATGGGAATAACACTCCCACAAGATATTTCTTTTCCTTCTGCCCGTGTCCAGTTGGTTACACTTTAGGCAACACACCTGAATTACGGCACTTCTGAAACTTAGAAATCAGCACACGATTGATAGCCATTACAAATCCCAACTTACACTTTTTTGAGTGCTCAGAGTTACAGATACATCCCAAGTAGAAAACCGGAATCAATTAACCCTGGAAGGAGCAAAAACTAGCAGACACAATGTTCCTTCAGGATCAGTTTTGGGAACTATTGCTTTAGAGAGTTGTTCTGGTAGAGAAAGCTTTTTAGGAAAACTGATTACTATTATATATTTTGTGTAATACTTTTAAAATGTGTCTGGAAATGAACATAACCCATATTTTTAATCCTGTCTCGTTTCACTCTTATACCTCTTATACTCTTACACACTTTTTTTAATCCTTCAGGTGATCTTCCTAAAATTGAAGTTCAATTCCAAACATTTGCTGCATGATCATTATACAGCATTTTTAAAACACTTTACCTCACAGGTTTGATATTTTTCTCTTAAATGGGTCACACAGAAAAAAAAACTTCTAGAATTACAGATAAGGTGATAGCAAGAGACAGTTCCTGTGGGACAACACTTAGAGTATATGGAGACCTTTTTCTTTTGTTCACTTTCATATTACTTGTTTATTTAAATCCACTCTCTGCCAGCTGGTATGTCTCTATGGATTACTTCCACTGAAACTTCTTTTTACACATTGCACTAACAATTTTAGCAATTATATTCAAATTCATACAGTAAAACTCCTCATTACGTATTATGAGAGACCATTAAAAACGTGGTTTAAGCAGCATAAAAAAATGTGTTTTTTTGCAGGCTTTATCCCTCAGCATCCCTAGCTAGCAAAGATAATGCACAAATGTGTGATTCAGACAGATTGGAGAGACCTAGAAACAATGAAGATAAACTCACTGACCTCGAGGCAGTCTCTGAAGGACTGATTTAAATGACCTTAGAGCACTGTCCTGTAGGATTTATACGCCATCTTACAACTTTACCATGCAGTTGAAGCAAAGGCCAAGCGTAAATTTCCAAATCTATATTTCAAAGTGATTTTTTTCTAGAAATGTGGTCCCTGTTATCAGGTAGACTTTGTCAATGCTTATGAGGACTTTGAATACTTGACACAGGCCCGCTAGTAGTCTTCTCTGTTTAAGACTGGATTTAGTTTTTATTCTATTGGTGTAGGACCTTTAAGTCTGGTAACGTACCTGATTGATGTTCTTTGGACAGATTCCAGATCAGGAATATCTTATCTACAACATAAATGTTTCTGAATGAGGATGTAACAACACAGTATATACTCCTCCTCACACTCCTCAGACATCCCAATATTGCCAGCGTACCACCTTATCCCTTTGCATTTTAATTTCCCTGTCTCTGCTTTTATATGCTATTCCAAAAACCCCTTGGACCTTGGGGGAAGACTGTGTGGACATCTTCCATTGGCTGGTCATTCCTTGTCTCTTCTCTCACTACTCATCACTCTGCTCTCCCTAGCTTTATCCTGGGAAATGGAGTCTTCATTCACAATCTGACTTACTCCATGGCTCTCAGATCTTTTTATCTTCACTGATCACCATTCATTGGAGGATTCAGATATATTCTGACTCTCTCAGTGGAACCCATCTTCCTTTCTACCTCTTCATGTCTCCTACCTTACTCCTCTTCTCTCTCAATCTTCAACACTTCCTCAATCTTACTACTCATCAACCGCCTGGCGGAGAGTCTGATGTACTCTCTAGTACCCAGTACTTCACTATCTTCACCAATCGCTAGACTTGAGATTATTTTCCTTAACACATCCCTTCATTCGTCATCCACTGTTCTCCCAGCTCATCCTTTTTGGCCACAGACGTCTCTCTATTGAAAAACCCTTGCATCCCAAAGCACAGCACCAGTCATCTCTCTAATTCTCACTGTCTGAGATAGGACATCTGTTGGCAGTTTTTAAGGTAAAGGGACTCATCCTGTGCTATCTAGACTCCTCTTGCATTTAGCTGTTGGGAAAAGATACAGTGTGCTGCTACCTTGCCAAAAGACATTCATCGCCTCGTGCTAACACCTGCAGTCCGCCGAGGTTCAGCTGATCAAACCTGCTTTCGGCAGCGCACTATATCTTCATTGGGTCTTGCGAAAAAGCTACCATGCATCCCATCTGCGCAGAACTTATAATGTGCTTCTGTATGGCTTAAACTATATCTTCTTCAAATGACCTCATAGCCCGCTGTGTCCCACAGGCCTGTAAGTCGGCCAAATCTGTCAGTATTAAGACCTCCCCACTGGAACTCTCACTGTCTCTCCTTCCCTGCTAGAGCCGAGACACACACAGAACAACTTTTTTTTCCCAACTGGTCTTATAAGCCTGTTAATTAGCCCCAGAAGAGTGGCTAAATTATGCAGAGCCTATCCTTACAGCTTCTTTCCTCACATAGAATCCCACTCCACTGCTGAAGACTCACATGGACCAGCTGTGCCTCATTCTCTCCAGCTCTTCTAACAGGCAGCCATATTGGCTCAAGGCCACGCCACTGGGCCAGGTTATTGAGCTAAGATGGCGGCTTCCTTACAGAGTCACCTCTCACTACATCACAGAGGTATCAATAAGGCAAGGTGGATCATAGCATAAATATGGTAGTAGTTTATTTTTGCTTCAAAGCTCTTTTGATGTAATTCTAATCTAATATGAGATTTAGTATCTTAAATTGTTGAGGCTTAGTGTTTAGTACTGCTAGAGACTGAGGTTTGTTACCCTGTTTGGATTCGTCTGTTGCCAGGTAGGAAGGGAATAGGGCATCCCTACTTGTTTCACAACCCAGGGGTGTCTCTAAAGACCAGGGTCTTACAACAACAGGCTTCATCTCTAATGACGGATTATGGTTATTTCTGTGTTTCATTCCTGATATCCCAGCCATTAGAAGCTCATGATTTTTGCTTCAAAATTCAAACAAGTTCTTGTCTCATCAAAAAAAAAGTTATTGTCTTTGTTTTGTGCAGTACAGGTGTACAATCTCTCATTGTTGATTTTGGCTTCGATACAGAAGTGTTTTAAATGCAGTGTAAATCTTTGAGTAGTTGATGAGTAATACAAGGTTATTTGTGGGTGTCCAGAACTGGAGTTAGAGCACACCAAAGCAGGCAATCTAAAATAAAGGAAAATCTGACCAAGAACTACCTGTTGTATTGTACGTTTCTTATTTTTACTTATATCTATTTTTATTTATTGTTTGTTGATTTTTTAAAAACATTTGTCATATTATTTAGAAACTCTCAAATGGCCCAATTATCACTGTATATAAACATTACTTGTGACCTTCCAAGAAGTCAGGCTGTTGAGCGAATACTTTTCCGGTGTTAGAAAAGTGCAAGCTCTTTAATAAAAACAGAAGAACTCCTGAGATCTTTTCGGCAATATGTATGCACATCAAAGAAAGAAATATGATGTTTTAGAAAAAAAAATCCCTTTGTGTACCTGCCCATATGGTGATCTGAAATTAATTTTAATGCAGTTTTCGTCATTCTGATTTTACACTGGGATCACCTTTAGCCTTTTTCCTCTTGAAATGAGCTTCTATTTTGTATGTAGGCTCTGTGATGTAGAATTTGGGTATTGAGCACAGTATTGCTGGTCAAACTTCACTCATTTTGTTGCTGGAATAAAAAATGTGTACAGATATTCTAAACTACAAACACACTAACCCAAGGGCGATTTCAATAATCAATAAAGAAAAACACATTTTCAGTACAGTAGCATAATGTAGGTGGCTATTTAGAGTTTAAAAGGAAAAACAGCTTAAAGTAGTAGAAACTTGTTTTAATCTAGGCCATACAATCATTGTCATGTGATATTCACAATGCACTGGTGACAAAAAACAAATCTCCCTATGCTTGCCTCACCATCTGCTCTTGAAAAAGATGATTCTGAAACCAAATGAGAAGTCTTTTCTGCATTTATTTTTCTTTCTGACAATTTGCCCATTATGACTCTGACCTTACAAGTTTGATGTGAAATTATAAAGAACTTGCCTATATACAGTATAAAGTAACAGTGCTACTGGACTAAATAAATAAAAAGGAATGACAGAAAACATACAAGAACCTTGTTTTTGTTAATACTTTTCTATTAGCTAATCTCTATTTTTTGAAGTCCTAAGCCTTCGATACTTTCGCTCTGAAGAATGCCTCAGACCACTTGAAGAACAGTGGGTGTATTTTAATTAGTTTTATGAAGGATAAAGATCCTTGGATTTCAAGGAGCACTGACTAAAGTTGCAACCCAGCAGTGTCTTTTGTGTAAAACCCCTACAGGACATCCTAAAAAAAAGAAAATGGTATAATTCAAAGGGGTTTTCAATTATATGCTTCTGAAATTGGGCCACATATTGTCTGTATATTCTTGTACTGATTTTAAAGAGTTTCTACAGTGAAACCTGGCAGTCAATCCCAAATAGCTTTTTTGTCTGTCTGACATAATTGAAAGCAATGTCTGTCCAAAACCATTTTCTCCCCTGAGACTCCTGAACACAATTTTTAAAGAAAGTGTCTTTAATCATCTCATGCTGTAAGTTAATCCTTTGCAAGCTGGTTCTTGTATTCTTTCATTTCAAAATTAACACTTAACATTTATAAAAGCACCCATTCAGATAAAAAAATGTACTCATCCACAGCTGTATTAACATTGCCATTCATCATGCCTGTGAACTGTTTTTTAAATAAAAAAATCTAATCTTTGTAATGGATTTATTTCAGGCACAAATTCATTATTTTTTTACAATTTACTCTTATGAAGTGTTGATTAGAACACTGTTGTGAAAACAAAATGAGTTGCAAAACACAGGTTTTCATTTCTTGAAATTGACAAAATGGGTTTATCAAATTAATAAGATATCAGTTGGTCTGTGTCATTAACATATTAATTAAATGAAAAGGAAAAGGGATTTCAGCATTGCCTTATTTATTTTCACGTTAAAATGCTTAGAGAAATTGAAAAAAAAACATTCTTAAAGAAACAAATCGAACCTCTTATTCATTAAAGCTACTGTATGACAAAAATGTTTTAACAAAATGTAATTAAAACACAACCTGCAGACTTATAACATATTTGCACTGTAGCTACAACATTCAATAGTGTTTATTCTTACCCTGACTTACTCTCCTTCCTTGACCTTTTACTAGTACAATGATCTTAAACAATAGTTCATTCTATTATGTTGTATTCTGTGGTTGTGAATGTAAATAAATAGTAAGAACATTTTCAAATGCACCTCTAGAACATAAGGTATACCATACAATTTCTATGACAGCATTTTGATTGCCAAAGATCTAAGATTTTGGTCAATCCTTTAACACACTGATCATTTTTCGTTATTCATATTTAATGAAGTAATTAATCACACAGCCATAGAGAGTACCTTGCCAAGACAGGACAAATGAAAGGCACAAAATATTTTGGCAAACACCAAGGGAATAACAAAAGCTGGTGGGGAAAAAGTTACAGATTCCATATTTTTCTGCAAGCTGTCATAAATTATGTTTCGTAAATATAATTTCACACTTTAGTTCCAGTATTGGAGAGCAGGTGGTGCTGAAATACTTAAATATTCCTGTACCTAGCAACTCCAAGATGAGAGAGAAATTCCATCTTTCCCTGGCAAACAGGAAAAATACAACTATGCTATTCCTCAAAAATAATGATCACAATGACCAAAATGAATGTTGCTCCTTTCTCTTGTGTTCAGTTCATGCGTAAGGTCTCCCCAAGGCCTGATTCCTGCATGCAAAAAGTGACGTCAGGATTTTCCAGTTTACTTTAGTCTTCAAGCACCTTATCCTTTGCAATTTAAAGACAGAATTAAAAGAACAAACAAAAATCTGTGCTCGTGCTATCACCATGTTTTTAAACTACATTAACACAAACATTAAGCCAAAGGAGGTCTACATACATGTGTTGAAAGTAATCTATAAGTGTGACATTTTCTTAACTTCCTATGCTACCTTTGCATGACATATCAACATCTGCATCTGATACTTCCTTTCCTTATCTGCTCTGTTCATCCATCCATTCTTCTTAACAGGTTTAAGAGCAGGTTGATTTTCAGTAAAAGAAAATGACATTTTTATTGTGTACATGTATCTGTATCTCTATTTTTTGTTGAAAGGACAGTCAAAGTCAGTATGCCATATGCTGAAAAACATTATATAACTTGAACACATCATGCTTTGTACAAAAAACAAAATAAATTTGCCAAGTGGGTGGTTTGGGATACAAAGAGGTTAGGAATAGCACTTTCACATATCGCAGGTTTTGCACAGTTCACAGCCTTTTCCTTCTGAGACAGTCAGGAATAAAACCAGGGACAGAGAGTAGAATCCCCACAGGACTTGGCTGGGCACACTCACCCCAATCCGTCTTCCACAAACCGCTCAAACTCAGCCGCAGCGGGAGAGCCGAGCTAACATAATCAACACCACTACTGCAGGGAGAGCAGCACCCGGGGGAAAGGAATAAAACAGATAAAAATGGAAAATAGGACAGCTTTTTTGAAGGAACACTGTAAAAAAGAAAACAAAGAGAAGGGAAAGAGACAATTTAATTAGAGGTGAGCAGATGGACTTTCCCAAAGGCACAACAAACCATTTCCGTCTCTTAAAAAAAATGAAATGTGGCCGGTTTAGTCTTTTATAATCTTAAACTGTTTATGGAGAACAAAACGGATCAATCATTTATAATTCCAAGAAGTTCCATGAATAAATGTAGGGTCTTCAAAAGCAGTAATCTTTTGTTTTATTTCAGTTTTTGCATCAAATTTTCCCTAGGACGTAAACTGGTGAGCTAGCTATAAGGGTGTTTAACATTTACTCTAACCTTTTTTGAGTTAAAAACTTTAGAAGACAATTTGTCTAAAAATAAAAATATAAACTTGGTGAATACTTTCATTTAACTTTCTTTTTACATCTAAATAACTTAGGAACACATAGAACTGACCTCAGATATACAGTACTTTACTGACATTGAGAAACAAGGTAAAAATGGAATATATAAAAAATATCATCATTACCATCATATCACAATCATCATCAATATCCTTAGGGTTAATAGGACTTCCACTTTGACCTTATTACATTATAGTTCATGCTTTGGTGACTTTGCTATGTTGTTATAATAGTCACTTGAGTCTATGTTGTCAATTTGGATGCCAATTAATGTAAATGGGTTTTATCTGGTTATCAAATAACACCTATTATACAGCTGATAAAGTAGAGTAGTGAGACACAGCTTTACCAGATTAATTACTGATGTAGATTAAGAAGGTCCGATTGTACAATTCCCAAGTGGAACTTAACTAAGACACTGGTTATTCCCCTACTCTTGTGAAAAGGGCCATAGAATACTCAACGACAAAGTAGTCAGGAACTTGTTTTAATGTCTCATCGAATAGACAACAACTTCTTGCAGCACAGTTTTTGAGAATTCTGACCCAGAGAAGAAAAAGTACCACCTACATGTCTACCAGAACCACTTACAACAGCAATCTGGTTTTGCTAGGAGATTTCTCAGTCAGGTATCTTACGAGGCTCAGTCTTGTTAAGCTTCTGAGATCTGTCTAAATCAGGCTACAAGGTAAAATATAGAACAGCGGATATCTGTAGAGTATGTCTGTGATTGCGTGCACTATATCCAAAGTTAAAATACAATCATTTGTTAAATAAACACAAAAAAATGTGAACTACAACTGAACATAGGTGAATGTTGCTAATATTCTGTATTCATCTTAGCTTCATCATGTTTTTGTTGAGTTAAATTACCCCTTCAGTCTAAAGGGAAATTTCCCAAACAAACAATAAACTCACTTCACTTTGATTAATTGTAAATAAGTTATCATTGTATTTTAGTCTGCATCTCTGAAATGCAAGCAAAGATAAGCTTCATTTAGTTTTCTGATGGTGTATACAGGAGCCAGTTTTAGCAACTGCAATAATTTTTCATTGTGTTCAAAATATACACTCTGCCAGAAGGCAAACATGTTTTTTTCTTTGCTTACAGTACTGATGTTGAATTTTTATGTTTGCATATAGATGTTCCTTAAAAATTGTTGCATCAAATACAAATATATGGCCATGAATTATTAAAGTAATGAAATGAGGGCTATGCAATAACTTCTGACGCTGTTTTATTTGACACACCAAAGAAGGGACATACATAAACAGGTGCTAGTAGGGCTGAACCACATAGTACAACATTTGAGACAGTTTGTAGATTATAGCCTTTTATTTGCAAGAGACTTTTGATCCACTGCACTGACTTACACCACAGATGGCAGCATCTTTCGCAGTGTGATTATTGCTAATGAATTGCTGCATAAATGAAAAAGATGTGCACTGATTTATATACTTTGAACGTTTTCCACAAAGCGTTCCATTAATCTTTAAGTTTCTGCAACGTTTGTCCATTGCGGTTGCTTCCCTAAAGGAAACTATGCCGTTTATTTATGCTGTTAATGATTAATTTATAATTGAGATATACTGTAATAAAAGAACTACAGTTTTGTTATTATACATTACTTCAGGGACAATAAGTATGTTGCCCTGAGGAACACTTATTTCTCTACAGCTTGATTATTATAATAGTTGTTATATGATATGGTTTTGCTAAGCAGCCTTTAGTATTCCATAATCAATATTTGAGATATTACAGACATTACATGACACAAACTGAGACTTGTCTGCAAGGTTTAGGAAAACATTTGCACTTATAAAACCATACCGAGGCAGACAGAACATAAATGTACAGTATAAACAGAAGATTATGGGCTGCATATATAGACCTAAAGAAATAATAAAATAGCTGAGTAATTTCTTGTTAGACTGATCTTTATAATGTCCAGCATCCAGACATTAAACCTATAAGAAAAATATACAATTTGAAACAGAAGACGACATATTTTTGTGGTAAGGGTACTTTTTATCCTTGTAAAAATATTGTTGAAAGCTATAAAAGTAAAAAAAAATCACCAAAGAACTTTAAAATGTGCCCTTTATGGTTAGGTGGTGTGATTTTTATATATAGTTACATACAGAAACTGTCGCATTGAAAGGAATTGAGAAATTAAGTGTAAACGGTGCAATATGCCATCTTGAGAAACATCTGCTAGCTTCTTCGTGGCAGGGAAACTTGAGAAGCATAATTTTCCCAGCCCCAGATTCCAAATAAATGAGAAATGGCACGGTTCAACATCTTTTAAAATAGGTGACCTTGGCCGGGATGGTTTCCTCTTGAGAAACATTACTGCCTGAGGAGGAAGCCAAGAAATCGGATGACTTTCACTCAAAGACGGAGGTCATCCTTGATTGCTACAGACCCTTCTTCCCCGATATTCCCTAATATAATAATCGGAGGTGACCTAAAACTGCACTGGAGTGTAGTATAGACTAGACAGGGCCTTCAGCATTTTCACAAACAGATGTTCCTCAAATTGAACTCCCACCTCATATATGATGAAACCTTTTAAAAAAAATCCACTGAAAATACTTCTAAGATAGCTTTCATCAAGCTAAGCCTTTCCCCACCACGTGCAGCTGGCTAAATGTTTTCTATCTCAAAATACACTATCGTATTTTTTCAGTTCAATTCCATATTTACACTGTCTTTTTGCTAATTCTCAGAAAATGGGAAGTATAATCATTCTTCAAAACATAAAAAGAATAGACTGTGTTGAAATTAATTCTAAGATTTCATTCAGTTGCTGTTTAAAGAATCCCAAATAAACTTCAACAATTATTCCAGAAACTTACAACTATCCTTTCAATTTTGAGCTATAAATGCACTTTCTCTGCATCTTCACTATATATACAAAATATATCTGCAGTATGTGCTTCAACTGTGGACACTGAAGTGGTGAAAGATATATTCGGGGGTTAGATCCCTTAGCCTTCCACGATTAAATGTTATACACATTGTCAGAGTGGTTTGAATATTGAAGGATTTAAATAAAGGATCTGTAACTACAAGTAGAACAAGTCTTACATCAATTACATCAAGAACACATTAGTGAAATGTTAGTTTTATTGTCATGTATGTGAGACAAACATTACATAAATAAATGTCTATGCAGTGTGTACGTATTTATGGTCATTTACATATAAATGGATCACTTATTTGTCTTCAAAACCAGTTGAGAAGGCCTTAAACAATGCTGGTACTTAACTTGTTCCAAAGCACAATTATCAGTTACACTTCAGGTTCCCAATATGGGAAGTGAATTTCACTGATGCATCAGAATCAACTTCAAGGAAAAGCGCTCATATAAACAGAGTGCAGTTGTTTAGATATTAGATGTCAAGGGACACTTCTCAGAAGTTGACATTCTATTAAAATATATACAAACATTAATGGAGTATTTATTATTAAATGCAGTATTTAACATATGAGAACCCATTCAGAAAACCCCTTCTAAACATCTGACTGGACCATTTTCATAAATAATATTCTGGCAGTGTCATGATATTTGTCCCTGTAGGTCTCCTGTTAGATGTTTTCTCTGATAGTGAATGAATACCTTTAAAAAAAAACAAAAAAACTTATCAGTACAGGAGTTTCAGACATCACACTTTCTAGCAGGGATAAGAATTTGAAGATGGCACATTTTGTGTGCTTTGCAAAATCAGACTATATAAGTGTTACTTCAGAGGTTGAGATTATTTATTTTAAGTCATCCTGAATGACATAATCCATTTGGCATGCACTGAATCCACAATAGTTTGTTTTTCATGGGAACTGTAGTGAAACACTGGCTAAAAAGCATTTAAAATCCAAAAAGAATAATGCATCAGAAAATTATAATTTGTAGTAGAGCTGTGAGATAATGCATGGACAATTATTAGTTCTGGGCATGAATACAACTGGAGGAATCATGGAATTCCATACAACAGCTGATTTATTTGTTTGAGATCGTTTGTTGGCTATATATTTCATTAGTAGATCAAAACCTTATTTGTGAAAAGAAGGATTTCTCATCAAAATGTTGACTTATTTTTTGTGATTATGTTCTATAGGCACGTACCCTCCTGTAATTTATATATTTAAAAAATTAATCCTGAAAGAAATGTCTGACTTTAAGCCCATGTTAACATTAATGAGCATAAAAATAATATATAACTACCTCACCTCCTGCACATAATAGTACAATAATTGGTTTTACTGGTAGATTCACCAAGAACACCTGAGTGTTCAAAGCATACCTGAAGCCAATCTTTTGAGCTGTAGCACTGGCTTAGAGCTGGATATCATTTTACTTTGTTGGAATTGGCTGTTCCCCTGTTGGACACTGGTTTCAGGTCATACAGGGTGTAAAAATAAATAGGTATATAAATAAATTTTGTATAAATGATATAAACAATTAATATGCTTCAGACGTTTCTAGAGTGGGGATTACATCAAAAGAATGAGAGAAACAGAGTGAGAGTCATGTCACAGTCTTGTCTCAATCTGAGGTTCAGCACACATTTTTTTGTTTGTTTTACAAACACTTCTAAGACTCTTCTCTTTTATTTTACCCATTAATTCATCCTGAGACAGAAACATGCCTGTAAATAGAAAGCATTGCTGATTCTAGTGCTGAGTTCTGATAGATGTCCTTATGTTTATGCATAAATAAAGAAATAAGGTTTTCTATTTCCTTTCCAAAAAAACTTTCATGCTAAAAATCTCAAATATTTTATTAGTTTTTTTTTAATATACTCTAATAATATAATGTACTGGAAGAAGAATAATTAAAAATAAATTTAAAAAATAAGTTTAAATTGTGTTTGGGGTTAACAGATAACCAACTTGCAACCACAAAGGCAAGACAGGCCAAATAATCTTCTCTCGTTTGCAATCTTTTTTCAAGTCCATGAGGTAATTATAGGAACAAACATTGATCACACTTGAAGAAAAGGTAGGCCAGTCAAAAATAAAAACCAAATGTAACCCCCTGGGGAACTAATAAATATACTGTATCTTATTCATGACCTATAAAAAGATAGATTGTTAAATCCTTTAAATCTCTGTATGAATAAGTAAAGTACAGAAAAGGCATTAATCAAATCAGGTGTAATTTACTAGAATGAACTGCTTGCTGAGCATCCATTGTTTTCTGCAGATCTATCAGAGGTGCTGGCTGGTATTCAAGAAGGCATCGAGCAAAGGCCCAAAGAGACTGGAAAAGTTTTCAGATGAGCGAGCAGCCTATTTCCGGTGCTATCACAAGGCAAGTCACCTTCAATAATTAAAACAAAGAATTAATTTCAAAGCAACATATTGACTTAGAGCTGTACCCACGGAGAAAAGATCACCCTTCCTTTACACATGACAGGAGAGCAGAAACATTTCTGGCATATGAATGAATTTTACATACTTTTCTAATACATTAGGAATGATTATAAATATCAAAATAATTCAGCTCCACTATACTATTGTGTTGGGTGACTACTAAAATACACAAATAATGTTTTTTGAGTCTTTTTCAGTGATTGTTTTGAAGCTGAAACCCTGGTTTCTTTCAGGCTTTAGCTGATTGAGATGCTCAACTCAGTTAGCAACTAACTGCCAAATAGACTGGATGGGCAAGATGGCCTGTTTTCCTTTGTAAATGGGTTCAGTTTTCTCAGACTGTTTATAGATAGGCTCTGCAATAGCAGTGCCTGCATTGCCTGGACACTATCTTTGGCTTAAGCAAGTGTTCAAAGAGTTGCATCAATAGCTTCTGAACAATTTTTTCTAGATTCTTTAAGTATAATTGATAAGATGCCATAGGACCCTGGAGATTTATTAATCTTGAGAGCTCCTAGGACCCAAATGGAAAGGTTTATAGAAAATAAGTGTTTTATATATCACTTTTGGTTCTTAATTATGTCAGAACAGAGATTGGATTCATTTCCAAATGATCAACTCATAGGGAATAAAGAAGAATTTGGAACTGACGCATCTCTCTCATTTTTCACATTGATACAAGCCAGTTGAAAGCTATGACTCTGGGGATGTGGCTTTAATGGGGCTGAATTCATACATTCCCACTGTGCAGCAACTCTTATCACATTTTGTCCTGATAGAGAGGATTTATCGTTGAAGACAAAGCATAAACATACAGTAGACTCATCTGTTACATTTAGCATTGCTGATTCTCAGGAGAAAGATGAACAGAATTTGCACCACTCAATGCAGGTTCTGTACCCATTGGTTTAGAAATTCCACATGTAAAAGTCCCATTTAGAGACACTTTTTAAAGAGGTTTCAACAGAGAACAAAGCAAAACTGCCAAATGCAGTTATGATCATGGTATTGACCATAGCTGGAAAGGTAGATAGATTTTTGATCTGGAATGACACTTTTGATTAAAATCATATGTTTTTAAACAAAAATAGGTTACAAGTGAGTTCCCTAGTGACATCTTTTACACATCACTACTACCACACTGAATTTTACTGAGTGACAATCTCAGAAGAGACAAGGATCTAACTTTCCTCCCAAACTTCTGTTAAAAAATCCATTTCCAATTATACAAACTTTTTTTTAGGTGACTGAATTGAATAATGTGAAAAGTATAACTAGGATACCCAAGGGCACAAAGAAGCATGCTGTGGCAGTCATTTTTAATGATGACACCTCAAAGACTTTTGCATGTGATTCAGGTGAGTATGACTTAATAATACAGATGACAGAAAAAAACATCAATGGCTGTCATTACTCAGGTGCACAGCACAAGGAGAATTTAATTGATGATGGCTTGAATTTCATTCTTCAAAGTCACTGGCTAGATTATTACATTTTAGCATAAGCTAGTATGTACGATTGGCTTTTCCTCTATTTTTCGAGTCATTCACTGAAGATTATTTTTATTCTGTTCCTTAGGAAATGTTGGGTGGTTATGTTTGAGTGAAAATGTGAGTGCTCACCAGAATGTACACAGCAGTCAAATACTACTTTAGTCTAACATGGGGAAAAGGAATAACAACATCCAACACGAGTTATGCTAATAAGTTAAGATAACAAATTGATCAAGCAAGACATGAATGCAATATCTAGATAGTGGGGAAACCATTTTTATGAGACTCTTGCAAGCACAAACTTGTCCTAGTCACTCAGAATGTCATCAGCACATCCCTCAAATCTAATTCAATGTAACCATTCCTTTTGAATAATTTGAATTTTGAAATAATTAAAAAACAGAGATTTTGTTTTTCATTTGGATTCTTCTTACAATTACAATTAGTAAAAATGAAGCACTCTGATTGTGCTCATATTTTAAACTAATGAGGTTCAAAATGAAGAAATCCCTCAAGACATAATTACTTCTTACAGTAATATGACCAGACTGAATAATTAATGATGAAATATGAATGAAGTACAATGTAAAATGTTGTCTAAATCTTTGAGTTTTAAAAATTCAAAGTAAAATTTGGATTGATGTTTACATTTTATGACGTTTACATTTAATGGCACTGAAAATGTCTTCAAGACCTGTTTAGTTTATTTACTTAGTTAATAACTTGTTTTACTAATTTTGGCAGTGATACTTACCAAATTATGTTCAGTCATGATTTTTATTTATTTTAGTCTGACCAGAACCAAAAGCTGACATGTTGAAGCCACCAGAAATCAGTATTACACAACGTACAGATTAGTACTGTTGCCTTAACAGTAGCTGTATCAATAAAATCAGAAAAATACTTTAAATGGTCAAAAGATACTTCCAAAAGAGGAATATATCTACAGTGCCTCCAGCTAGGAAATTCCATTCTGTTGTATGGTAAAACATAGAAATACTGGAATTGTCTTAGGTGTCTGAGACACATGATTGTATTCTAGAATCCATGGAACCTCAAAAGAGCCTGTTGAGCTATTAAAGACAACATAATACTCTAATTGGCAACTTTCAGAACGCAAGCTTCTTTCTGAGAACTATGTGAGCCATCTGTGAGTCATGTGATTCTCTAATGGCAACACACAAGTGAATCTTTCTTCGTCTTTTTTACCGTGTAGAGCTGGAGGCAAACGAATGGTGCAAAGTGCTGCACATTGAATGTGTGGGACCCAAAATCAATGACTTCAACTTGGGAGAACCAGACCTGCTAGCCACAGGGGTATTCAGAGAATGGAGTGGTTCGTATTGAAACTGAGACACGATAGGGTGCTTTGTCTTCCCTTATAGTTTTGATTGCTTTTCAATGTGTCATTTCATCTAATTTTTTCATATTACTTTTGGAAAATATCATTCTATAGCATGATTTGTATTTGTTTAACTACATAGATGTGTCTGTCTCAAGAATATCAAATTGGTCCTGTGACCCTGATTCTCTGAAAGAGAAGAGCTACAGCAAAACACTAGCTTACCATTGCTCACAGGGGTGGTGAGATGAGCACTTAAGACATGGCACCCTGTCTTCCCCGAGATATGCCTGTTATGGTGCAGCTGTGCCCAGGTGGCAGCAGCAGTGGTTCTAGGCCTAATGGGGATTTTGGAGATTTCCGAGGGCACCTGAAGGAGGAGGGTAAGGGGGCTCACAGGAGGCAACCAAGGGCGTGGCAAGGCAGATAACAGGGTAGATGACCTTTGGGAGGAATGCTGGGCAACAGTACACTCTAGATTCCTCACCAGGGGGTATTAAGCAAAGTTCCTACAGTGAAAGAACATGATTTGCAAAGGTTTTGCCTTTTCCTGTGCCTTTTGCTAAAAGCATACTATGGGGCAGGATCTGGAATGAGGGCAGTGCTTTCCAAAAGAAGTTGATAAACGTTGAGAAGCTGCAACTGGCAGGTTATGCTGGGCCAGAGCTGGTCCAACGGCTTTTATCCATGTTTTATAATCCAACTAAAAATGAATGTTCATCACATAGCAGTCACAGCCTTAATGATGTCTTTCTGTTGCTCCACATCTCTGATTAACCAGCCTTACTTCTTTCCTTAGAAAGGTTCCATGTGTTTCTGATGCCTTCCCCAAACCTGGATGTCCACGGAGAATGTATCCTGCAGATCACCTTTGAGACGATTGGCTTGTGGGATGTCCTGAATCCCCGTCTCAAAATTGTCTCTTGGCCCCTTACCGCTCTGAGGCGTTATGGTCGCGATCACAACTGGTTTACATTTGAAGCTGGCAGGTAAGCATAATCTCAAAGTACATCTGCACAGCCTTTCTAATCAATATATACTAAACTCCTCTGTAGTCTTAAGATAAGACTACATAAGATAAACTGGGGAATAGAAAAATACTATTTTTTCCTTTCATTCAGTATAATCCTTATATTCAATAATATCTTTGCATCCTTAAACACACAATTGTATTTTCACATAGAATATACTGTATTGCATAAAATGACATCTAACTGTGATGGGAGTCCAATATGTCCTTGTAACCAGTTGGGTTTGGCTTGCTAAATGCCAAATCATGTATAATAGACAACATCATTTACAGTATGACATCAGGCAGTATATGTCTTTTAGCATCAGCTTTGTCTTTTCTCATACAGTAAATGTTGTTTTCACTGATGTGGCAGCATTAATCATCTTAAAACTCATGATGTTAACCCGAAGAACAAATCAAAGGCAGAAGAGTCTCCAAAATAAACCACAACTCCCGGAATGAGGAGCACCCTACAGTGATGTGGGGAAGGCACACCTTGACAAAAACTGTCTTTGATGAATGTTTATCCATGCAAGTTCTTGTTTGCTATTGCTTAAAAGCTTTGTGCAGCTCTTTGGTACTTTACAATTTGACAGGCATTCGTTGAAATAAAAAGGACCTTAACTGGCAGATATATCTATACTCACCTCACAGAGACATTATTTTTTCCATAAATGACCAGACACCCAGATAATAACTATACTTTTGAAATAAAAAAACTCCAGAAAATAGCGATTTATTGGAGTTTAGAACAAAACGTTAGATTTTTTCCCTTCTTCAGAAACAGACCAAAATTCTTTTGGGTGAATTCTCTCTGGTTTAACCTCTAGCCATAATCATCAGGAAATCAAATTAGGCAACAATGCAAAAAGGAAAAGCAAAATGTAAATGCAAAATATAAAACAGAGTCAGGTAATATTTAGAAAAGAGAACATTTGCAGCGTAGAATGAAGAAAACAGGCTTTTGTATTCTACTTTTTATTTACAGACCTTCTTAAAGGATACTGTACTGTGCATAGATACATTATATTTAAACTATTCTCATCACACCAGGATGTGCGACACTGGAGAGGGCCTCTTCACTTTCCAGACAAGAGAAGGAGAAGCTATTTATCAGAAAGTACACAAGGCTGCCTTGGCTATAGCTGAACAGCACGACTGGCTGTCAAAGAAATCTAGGGTATGTACACGCCTGAATTAATATACATTACACTGCTTAAAATAAAATATAGCCTGGCAATGCCTATTGTGCATCCTTGCCACTCTCCTTAATTATGTAAAAACTACACACTGGCCTCATTTTAGCTGCTACTATTTCACAAACCACAAAAAAACAGCTATGTCCTGTTTTCAATAAAACTAAATTCTAGAATTGTACTCCTTGAGGAATCTGGGAAGTATGAACGACAACAAATCTTATGGAAAATCTATAATAATAATAAATGTTGTTACAAACAGCAGGAGACCTCTTTTGAAAGTCGCCATGCAATTATTGTCGCTCAGATCAATTTAGAGATTGATGGGTTCATTCAGTTAAGGGGCTATGAAAAGTCCCCAAGTGTCGTTGGGTCAGAATAACACAGATAACAGATAGTGTTTTGAAACACAAGGCATCTTTATCTTGTTCAGAACGTGGCAAGAGGTCTTTTAGAAATGGGTCACTTTACTCTTGCACATTTATCTCAAGGCAGGTGTGAAGAGACAGAAAATGGGTGGAAAGGAAAAAGAAAGAGAGGGAGATAGAGGTCCCTCAGGACTGGATATTTAATCACTTAGAAGTGTGTGAGTCTCATTGTACAATGGTCATCTTGGGTTTTAGTTTTTTTAAGTGATATTATAAGAAAGGAGTGGTTGGTGATTTACATAAAAAAACACGATTTTAAATATGATAATACAGTCTTGTAAATGAGCCAAAAAGTGAATGAATGAAGCCTGCCGGGGTTCATATTAAATAAACGTACTGTATGTTAATATATGCTTTGTTTCACATTTACTTTTTCTTTACCCTCTGCACTGCTTGCTCTAAGTATGATTCATCACTAACCCATTATCTGTAATAAAAAAACTAACTGCATGAAACTCTTTCTGATATCTCTTGAAAATTATCTTTCAGTAAATGAGTCCAGAAGTCTTTTTTTTTACTAACAAACAAGTTTTATTTTAATCTACAGCACAACATGTACAAACATGCTATACGAGAATATAGATAATATAGCCCCATAGTACAACACTCTGCCAGAGACAAGTACTTTAGCTAGTGTTAATTGGGAAAATGAATGGAATTAAGTAGTATAGAGACAGGAGAACAGTTAGGAGACCCTTATTTCTAAACAATACAGAACAATTAAGAATTAAACTAGAAATGTTATTGACAAAAAAAAGTACAGTCGCTCACGTCGCTATTGTTTCGTAGTCTGTGTGCGCTCTAATCAATTCTAGAGTGAGACAGACAGTTTTATTTAAGGCCTTTATAAAAGCAATTGGTTTAATCTATTTTGAGTCCAAAGCTAGACATATCAGATCAAAGACAGAGTCATTCAGCAAGTGAACATGATAGCAAAATGATGAAATATTAATAACAACGATAGTGATGGTGATCATGATTATTATGATACCAAAATGATAAGAATCTCATGCACAGATCTTACCTGAGAGCCATTTTCTATTTCATTTTTTAATTGACTGTTAGTGTGAGACCATATATGGTGCTTTCATTATAGGTTAAATGTCAGAAGTGTTGACATTCAATATTCAGGACTCTCAAAAATACTGTGAGATTTATTTAAAATATATCAATCTGTTTATCTAATGAAAAAGATATAGATTTCTAAATGCTGTTTAATCATTTTAGTGTTGTTTGGACAAAGTGAACAGTTCTCTATTGTGCTTTTACTGTACATTTTAAGTGGATTCAATATCCTAAAGGTTTCAGCAACTGGATTTTGGTCATAATTTTGATCTTTGAAATTTTTGGAAAATATTCAAATTACTCATTAGAAATTAACATTATTAAGTCTTCATTTATTCATTTTCATTTCATGTACTGCCACTGAAAATCACAGGCCATTTCAAATGACTTGCCAATTTGAGAATTCCTTGAAAAATAAGTCAGGAAGCATTCCTAAGGTGAACAAAAACACTAAAAAACAGCACATACTCAGCTGTATGATATACATATATATATATAATTTATTTTTACTCATTAAACGTAGTCCTTTCATAGTTTATTCATGCATAAAAACAAATTATATTAAAAAAACATACAATAAAAGAAAAATAATAGAACACTGAAATTATGAGAATGTAAAAAGTGCAATAGGGCAATATTAGGAGAAATAAAGTTCACAAGGAATTATAACATCATAATATTGGATATTTAGTTAATGTTGATTGAGTATTTATGTATAATACGTTTTGGCTTAACCTGCCATGTCTGACCATCAGACAACGAAGCTCAGAACCCCAAAATAAAACAAGGAAACCCCCCAAAAAAACACCAATGCAGAAAGAGACAGAAGGAAACAGGGAAATGCGAACATTACCTTGAATTACCTTGAAAAGGGAAAGCAGACATTAAAAGCTGTAGGGTGCCTGCTGATTGAGCTGGGGGTAGGACACCAGACAGACTCGGGGCCAAGGAGATGGTATCAGATGCAAAATGGGCCGAGAGGGAGGAACCCGGTAATGAAGGTACCAAAGGTGCTGGACCTTTTTTCGATACCAGGGCTAGTGGAAGGAGGAAGTGCAGACATTAAATAAAGAAAGTAGACATTAAAAGCTGTAGGATGCCTGCTGAGTGAGCTGGAGGTAGGACACCAGGCAGAACCAGGGCTAAAGAGATGGATCAAAAGCAGTAGAGGCTGAGAGGGAGGAACCCGGGTTTTAAGACACCAAAGACATCGCGATCGAGCAACATTGGATGTTGGAGATAGAAGCAGAAGAGAGTGCAGGAGAAAGTAAAGCTTAAATTAAAGCACAAGAGGATGAGGGAAAAAAATGAATGGAAGGCCAGAGAGTGGCAGTAGGGCCAACCCAGAGGTCCTTTTAATAAAAGTCATCTAGCTGCATGCTGGGTCATGTCATCAGTCTAAGTACACTGGATGACATGAAGAAAAAAAGAATAGGTGCTTTCCTTTTTTGAAGAGAATGCCATTGTCACCCCCTGTACACTTAGAGGGCGCTGCTCTTCTGTCCTGTTCCTAGTTCCCTGTGATTATTCATGTCTTTCCGGTGTGTCTTGTTGTGTAGCCTATTTACTTCCTGTGTCTGCTCTGCTCCTTGCTCAGCATTGAGGTCTGTGCTACGCATAGAGTTTTTATTGCTCTCCTGGCCATTCCACGGCTTGCCCTTCCGACATCCGTGACAGCCACGACTGTAGACATTCCTTTGAAACCCAACTAGACTTCAGTGTTTGATGCCAGGGATTGCAGTAATGGGAGTACAGCAGGAACGATGTGGTAGCAGAGAAAGACGACATGGCATTGTGATTATGAGAAGTGGAGATTCTTGTTCAAAACTAAAAGATCTGCAGATCCACATTGAAGAGGCATATTTTTGAAAAGGACACTGCTGTGTCTCTTTGTTTTTGTCTTAGGATGTTTTTTTGTTCAGTTTGAAAAGTTATGGAGAGACACACATGGGCGTTTTATTTTCCTTAAGTCTTTGTGGTTGTCAATGGTGCAGAGTATGGTCCATGTATTGAATTATGCATGAAACAAATTAGAGACAAGGAGATTTCTTTCTTTTTATTTAGTTTGGACCATGGACTATGTATACAATAAATGCAACAAAAATGCAAAAAGAAATGTGTGCTGGAGACATTTAGTGTATATAACACATTTTTCTGGGTGTTTGTAATTACTTTTCAGAATCTCTGATCAATTTTTTTCACTTGTAGGTTGTGTGTTCCACTGCGTAAACTGTGTCTTGGTTTCAGGCTGCTAGACCACAAAATGTGTTATATCAGAAAGGGTTCTTTCTATAGGCTCTGTATACAGTAAAAGTCTGTAACGATTTAAAACAGTTGAGTGAAACTGGCTTTGTCTGTCATTATCCCGCCCACAGTTCAGTTAAGATGTTTTTCTCAACGGCATTACAATCTTTGATTGTACAACATATATCAGCGCTCACTATTTTTAACATTTCATCTTGCGTACCACATACTTCTTTAGCCAACAATCTTTTACACTTTTCTTGTCATTTTTTTCTTTGTCATTCAGGCACTATTACTGTCAGTCTCGCAGCCAATCAAGTTGTTTTTTACAATTGTCAGAGTAGGATGGTTTGATGATTTTTTGACAGGGTCATCAGTAATTCGTCTGAAAACAAAGAAAAGAACTGAAACTGTTGGAAACAGTATGTATGCACCTTATTTCATTTTTAATATTAGCAGGCTCTCTGACAGCCCCAAAAATGTTGTAAGCTAACATGCTCACCATGCTATTCTGGGCAATTTGCCTACTAGAAATGATTTTCTAGCAATTATTGCCAGGTGATGGCAGTGATATTAAAATTATTATTATGTGCTATTTTTATACAAGGGTACTGTATGTGTGTGAGGTGGGTGAATCTCCTTTTGCTTCTTGCAAACTTGTTGCACATTGAAATGTTTTTGCTTGTGAAAAAGAATTAGGCCAAAGGCTAAGCAATTAAGGAGTATAAAGTAGATAAGTTCCACATCACGACACTTGCGCATTTAATTGGCTGTAAAGATCTTAGCCAGGCTTCAAACTTGTTTTTTGTCTGTTCAAGTCTCATAGGTGACATCCTTTTGTGACATTGGTATTTAGCAAGCAGAAAGAAATTTATTTTTAGAGTTCTTTTGCCATGTAAAATATGACTGTATTATATTTAAAGATGAGGTATTTAAAAATAGTATGCATATCAAAACACTCATCTTGTACAAAGACTGTCTATGTAAACATGAAGGGATAATGTGCTTATGGAAAAACAAGAGACAATTTAGATCATCTAATTAATTTTGTGGCTAGTAGATAGTTAATCTGGCAACCTCAACCAAACGTTTTTAAAGAAGCCAGAGTATCAGGTTTGTCTAAATGTTTGGGTAGGTTGTTTCAGTATCTCCTGGCCTTAGTTCTAAATACACTATCCAATGATTACCACTTGTTGATCTCTGGTTCTAAACAATTCAGTTAATTTTAGTCTTCAACAAGATAAATTCCATCTCTTTTAAATCCATTTTGACTATCCTCTACAATCCAATTCGCTTACATATGATATCCAATTTTGTTCAAAATTTCTGAGTAGCAATATAAAGCATTATGTAATAGATGTAAGACATGTTTTGGGTTTGTTGCCCATTTACAGATGGGTGTTATGTTAGTGATTTTTATTCAATGGTAATTATCCTTGTCTGGAAGAGCTCTGTTGGTGGTCTAATCTGTCATTTTTATACTAATACTTATTGATAGAGAACAGAAACAATAAAATGTAACTAATTGATGTATTAAATGGATATTTCAGTGACACATTTACCAAAATCGAAACTGATGACATACTCTGTGGTTGAGGAAACAAAAATGTCTGCAATGGTTTATGTGAAAATGGATTGTGTTTCGCTCATATTAACCAACAAAAATGAATTGCAAATGTTTTGTTAATTATGTAAATGAAAGTTTTTAAGTTTTCTTTATCTATGTAAAATACAAGGATTTAATATAGGGAAATTTAAATATTGAACTTTTAAATTAAACAAAAAACTTCTACTAGTTCAGTACATGCAGTAGGTACAAAGCCTAAGTTACTGTATAAGTTGGCCTGCCTATTCATTGTGGGAAAAAAAAGTATAATTAAAAAAATGCATTTCAGTATCAAAATGTCTAATTCACCAGTCATAAGATACCAATAGAGAGTGTTGTTTAAAGGAAAATGTTTTTCTGAAAGAAAACAAGTGAGGTGTAAAAAAAAACCCAAACAAACCTCATTTTTTGTAAAATAAATATTTTTCTCTGAAAATATTTAAATTATTTCAGAGGTCGTCTTTTGTTTCATTTCAAAGCATTCTTTTATTTTTTCAAATCCCCAAAATTAAAAGAGCCAAAGATGAAAATGCCTTTGTTATGTTACTATCATTATGGCAAGGTGTTTCCTTTGTTTGGAAAGTTCTGCATAAATTCAAGAGGTACAATATGAGTTCATGAGCTCACAATAAAGAGTATTGGTTTATGTACTGTACATGTGCAAATAGTGTTCATGTGTAGATGAAGGCCTATGTGCAATATGAGGGCTTGGGTGAAATGTTGGGAAAATAAACTTAGAGATGCTGATAGCCTGTGTGGGTTCTAGTAGGAGTGGCATGCAATGACTTTGTATGGGTTATTGTCTTTAATTATATAATTATTTTCAATGTAATGTTTATACAGTATGTTCTCTCTGAATGATTTCTGTAAAACAATATAGTATGTGTGTGAAACATAGGTGCTTGGAGGCTAAATGCATTTCTGAGAAATCATACAATAAAGTATTATTGTATCATATATACAGTATCTTAGCAAAATAGCTCAGTCTTCCTCTGAAAGAAATGCTCTTGTAGTATGGATGCCTGCAACCCTATGGGAAACAGTCTGCGTGTGCCACCTGAGGAAAAGAATATATATTTTTAAAAAGTGAGACAATGTTTGAATTTGACCACCCTGTAAAGTATTTTAATTTCATGAATAGAACTGGATTACCAGAGCAGATTATAGATTTTTTCATCTGTTTTTCCTGCTTTTGTTCTGCCGGAATTGACAAGCGCATTGCTGAGTTACATTTCATTGATACTTTTTACTTGGTGGCTGCGTTAACTGCATTTAGTTGAAATGTTGGGTTTGAAAGTGAGGGTTTGGAAAAGATTTTTGCAGCTAAAGGAATAATAACAGGATACTGCTGTCCAAGTTATTTGAAATAAATTTAATACCAAAATAAAGAAAAAATAACTATGTTAAGACTTCAGACAGAGAGAAAATATAATAGTTTTAAATGAAACCTGAACCTCACGGTGAATAGAGTTGTTTCTGGGAGTGCTGTTTCATAGCAGTTTCACTGTATGAATTCTGTATAATCTAGTGCCAGTATTGTGGACCTACTTTGAAAACGTCCATAACTTTTCACTCGCTTGAGGTGTAATACAGATTTTGAAGGCACTACATTTAACAACAGCACTTAACAACTACATCATACTGTATAATATGTTTGCACTTTTATATTTTAAGCTTATTGTAATTTTTTAAATAAAGTTTATTTTTATGTATTGGACAGAATTAGCAACACCAGTCAAAGGTGTGTCATAGTAGTGATTAAGCAGATGGGAGACCCTCTCAGACAGTCCTGGCGATGCCAAGATCATGTCAGTCTACAGGAAAGGAGATAAGCCCATGAAAATTACATAGCAGATGCTCATAAAAATTACATAGGGATCACCTTACTGTCCACTGCAGAAACGATTATCACAAATCTTTTGTTCCCTCTTGAACCATCTTCCAGTTGCTGAAGAGATGCTCCTGGAACATTACTCAGGGTTAAAACTTTGAGAGGCACAGTTAACAGGATCTTCACTTTTTACGAGCTGCAACAACTTTGGAAACAGCTTAAGCTTCTCCCAATGATCTCCCTTCCCCTTTTTACACTCTGTGAACTCCAAAATCCATCGAGACTCTTTGTTTGCTCCTTGACAATATGCAAGAACTGATTTTCATCAATGAGTTTTCATAAATCTACTACGGACCCTAATGAGGTTACAAAGTGTTTTATCATTTGATTTTTCAGAGCATTGTATTTGTTTGAATTCAGAGCTGGGGTAGTGCCTTGTCCTTGTAGAACTAAAACATTATTATTATTAATAATCATAATAACAACAGCAATAATAATAATAATCATCATAACCTTTTTATCAGATTATGGTCTGCTCTTAACCTTTTTTGTAACTAGAAGATTTCTGATTCAGTGATGTTGTTGAATTATGTTTTGTATTGGTATTATGGTATTGTATTGTTTTTGTATTTTTTTGCTTTTGATGTCCAAATTCCAAAGTACCTTAGGGACAAAAAAGGTTCAATTCAATTCAATGGGAGTCACACAAGCTCTGTTTGTCATCACCCCAGCTCTGTTCTTGATACACCATACTGCAGTGCTACATCTGACTACTGACATGTTCTTAGAGTGGCATGAATCTACCAAATGGTAGAAAAACAAACATTTGAAGGTAAATCTTCAGGTAATTCAGGTAATGATTCTTGATTCATCAAGAGACTGTGAACAGCACTGGGCATTTCCTGTACCTCTGAAGTTATCATTCACAGAAGGCAGACGTTAATGAAGAATGTACATCAAATGCACAAGTCTAGGCTTGTCAGTTTAGTCAGTGGTCAAGTCAAAAAACACTAAACTATTTAAAACTAAACATATAGTTTGTCAGGCAGTCAAGGACTCTACCTTACTGTATAGTCTTGAGACCAGAAAATGTATCATAAAAAACCTCAATTATTGGGTGTTCTGGCTGAATATATTCAGAAAATAGACCATCAACATTAGCTTCCTCTTACAAACAGCAAATGTTTTGAGGCAATGTCTAACTTAGCTTGGCATGCCACAATGCCCGGACATCTGACTGCAGACTCCTGAAAGCAGATGTCCAGCACAGTTATAGCGTACACTCAAGAGAACAGTTGTAGACATATTTGTTAATAAGACATATTTCCTCAAATAAGTCTTCAAGACACAACCTGAAGAAGTGCAAAGTGCAACATTGACATGAGTCCCACAGCAACCATTTCTCAGAAACTCCTCAAAATCTGCTGCAAGGAGCTCAACACTTTGAACCCCATACAACAGCCACGAGAGACAGAAAAGCACAAGCAGGGAATGCATCATTTACCCAGGCCCACATATTGCACTCAGAAATATGACCATAAAATAATCTGGATGGACCTTGTCCATCATCTCCAGCCATCATTGAGGGGCTGTAAATGAACACAGCAGTGATTCACTTTAATTTTCTGTATGGCTGAGTAAGGCCTCTTGATATCCAGGCTTCCTGTGTGGGGTGAAGAAGTAGATATCTTTGGGCATGAAAACAGCTTCTGTAAAATTGCTTAGTGACGTGAACCTAACTGACAAAGCGTAACATAGACATTTACTGTACCTTGTGCAGAGATGTCTAAAGAAAACCTTTCTCATTAAAATCTAAAACTAAAAAGGTTAGATGCCAACATCTAGACATGATAAATACCTCCATTGTCAATTAAATAATACTTAATTTGTAGTCTGTAGGTTAAGTGGCTAATAATAAAAGAGCAAAATATAAAAGATCACATTTCTGTTTCCTAATTATTTCCCAAACACATCAAAAGGTAGAAACCAAAGATTTACTGTCTCCTGATGCAAATTGGCTGGGAGACAACATCAGAAATGTAATAGGAGGTGCAGTTGAGATGAGAATGAGAAAAACTGATTCATTTTTGATGAGCTTGAGTGTCTGAAAGGATCACTGTGACTCAAACACATGCACAGCAAAAGTGATCCCTGAAATCTGAGAAACTATAGTTCTACATTATTTTGTAATGCCACCTTTGACATTGTACAATGTAATACTAACTCATAAATGGAAAAAACGATCAGGTTTCTTCCATTTGGGAAGTTCGAAATGTCACAAGTGAATTCTCCACTGTACATAAAGAATTAAAATGTTGATTCTCAGTCTTTGTAGCAATGACGATAAAGTTAAAATGCTTGGAGAATATATACTTTTCCAATTACAGTTATAGTAAAGGTAATTGCAAATAGTTAAAAAGTAAAAATACTTTCTATGTGCTTATGGAGTTAATGTAACTTATGTAAAATTGTTTAAAACATTAATTTAACGTGTCAGAGTGTGAATCAAATTATTTGTGGCAACTGTAAATCTAATTTATATACAGATTTATAATACAGATAAGACCTGGTTCAGCATCCAGTTTCTAATGTGTGGGACACCCAATGGTCTCAATGGGGTATCATGGGGAGCAAACACAGGTGATGGGCCAGGTAGGAACACAATGTCCTATCTACCTCGTCCTCTTTCATTGACAAAGCTGCTCAGGAAAAAACTTTTTTAATGAACCAGGGTTACAGGAGTAACCTAATGTACTCTTTATATCATGGTCAATCCATAGCTTTCTGTTTTGTCTTGGTTGAGTGCCTGGAAACTGTAAGTCTTGCATCCTCTCCAGATTAATCCACTATCTGCTCTTTGAGAAGACATTGCAAAACAAGATAACAAATAAATAGCTCTTTTTGGCATGCATTTCGTTTTATACAACTCTTTGGTTGTCTGTTATCCAGAAAGAGTCTTATCTAGACTTTTCTGCTATTTACAGACTTCAGAATTAATGAAAATTTCATTATAGGAAACATATTCTCTGCAGACATCCTGGTATTTGAAAACAGATGTTGTTTAATGGGACATTGATTAAGTCTAGCTATTGCAGCCTGCAGTTACAGGACAGATTTAACTTTTCCTTTGGGTGTCATGGTGTACCAATCTGCTGAACACTTGCAGTTTGTCTTTATAGTAGTTATTAAAATCATTCTCTTAAAAGATATCCATCCGTACAAAAAACACATTATAAAGCTGAACTTAACACGTTTTATAAAAATACTTTACTTAGTTTTGTCATTTCAGTTGATGTGCACATCACAGGCATTCAGAAAGTTCGGTTTCCCTGCCTTCATTTTGCATATACTGCACTTGTGCTACTTTTCTTTACGGGGAAAACAGTTCAGCTTCAGGTATTGTGATTTGCTGGCTCTTACATAAGCCGACACCAAAAACTGAACATTTTGAACTCTGCAACATAATTGTATATTTTCAGCAAATGCAATGTAATAAGGTGTCATATGATGACTACAACACTGCCGCAAGAGGTCGCTAAAAAGAACTTTGTAAATAGGTCGCCTTTGTAAAAAAATTGCCTGTTGCAGCTAATTGTGCAGTTGCTTATTGATTAATTTTTTAGGAATGTGGAAAGTTCACGTTTAGCTGTTTGTAAGTGTTTGTTTTCAGTGTTTGGTTGGTAACCGTTTGATACATTTCTATACGTCTGTTAAACTCTAATCATTGTTGTCGTACTGGTGCCAGGAAAAAATATTAGGTAGCTTGAAAAATAAACAGTGAGCAAAATGTAATTACAGCTTCAGTGAAGTGCAAATTTTGTTTATGTCAGCAATGACAAAGAACTGTTCATGGATTTTCTTTTTGATCTGAGTGAAGGTCCCCAACTGCACCTATTTCAGGCAGGATCATCCACAATAGATAAGGCTATAAGAACTACATCTACACATTTGCAAAGTATCTGTGTTTTAATATAGAAATGGATCAATCTAATGAAATACTGCACAGAGCCCATTTTGTGCCTTTACAGAAACATGTATTACTTTGCACTTCTTCAGCTGCACGACCAACATTTTAAACTCAATGTTCCTGCATAATTTTACCAAATCAGCAAGCAACATTGTATACAGTAGGAGATGCAGTCTAATATGCCATGTTGATTAGACATTACATGGTCTCTGCACCCTATTTAACATTTATCTTATGATGCCTGAATAGGAAACAGGGATGCCTGAATAGGAAAACAACAACAAAAATATCCAAATACTCTTCACAATGCTAAACAAATCTGTTTTAAAAGTTTAACATGTAAATAATCCTAGAGCTCATAAAATCTACAACATGCTGTGTAGTGGGAGTCTTAACTGTTTCTAGGTGTGGAGATGAAAAGGGCATTTTTGATGTACTCTTATATTCCTACCCTAATGGCTGCAATGGAGTAGCTTCTACAATTTCCTTAAAAGCCAAAACTACAGATAAATGTACTGCCCCTTCATTATTAAATAAAAAAAAACTAGAATACATGCATATTTTACAATGCAGTAAGTGTTGAAAAAGTAAATAAGCTTGGTGGATCCTCTTCCAGCTCACATAATGTAAAGAAGGCATCCAAGCATGCTGTGAAAAGTAATGAACCTGTTGCTGTAACATTTCTGTTGCAGAGCCTACCTTAGAATTAGAAATGAGTGAAGTCTGAGGTGCAAGAACAGCTTTATAGCAGTTCTTTTCAGAATAGAAACCACAGAGTACAAAGCTTTTGTTCAGAGTGAAGAGTTTCATGCTTTTATTTCCTACAGAATGAGAGGATGCTGAGTGAAAAGACAGCTCCTGATAGCTCCATGACACCTCTGCCTCGAAGCAAGTACTGGCCACACATTAACAGACAGCAAAGCACAAAGCCAGCCAGCCACTTAAAAGGTAACTCACATCTACTGCAATTACTGTTTCTTGTTTTGACGCACCATCACGCCTACAAGACAGTTTTGTTTTTATCCGATCTCAAAACTGTGCAAATGTGGCCCAGCCTTTCAGTTAGAGACAGGGGATGTCTGGATCAGTCTTTAGAGAATGAAAAACATGATGTTATTGTCATAGTGTTATTTTGAAAAGGACTCCACAATAAAAGAATCAGTGGTAGAGCTCTTGGAACTTTACATCATTAAGCAAGCTACAGCTTCATTGAAATTTTCTGAATTCTCCACTGAATTTAGCTTTAACTCAGTTGTGAGTAAGCCATCAATAGAAAGGAAAGTGAATGTGTTTGGACACAGGAGGAGTCAAGGACTTGGGCTGTTTCACAGAGCAGTAAGCTAAGAATAGCTGGAAATTGAGTTAAACCTGTTTTTGTTCTGTTAGCTTGAATTTACATGTATGTTTGTTTGCACGCATGTGACATTTATAATTGTTTACTGTGTATTCTTTAAGTCCGTAAGACAGTTTTTAGTGTGTTATTTAATAGTTGCACTTAATGTAAACTAATTTACTTTAATTTACAGTTATTCTCACAGAAAAGCTACCAAATACTGAAATTATTTGGAGAGAATTTATGTGAAATTAACGCCACTGTAAGGTTTCAGGATTTCTTACAGGACTATTAGGCAAGATTAACAAGAAGAAATGTTTTTGTTCTTTAATTCTGCGTCATAACTCAATTTAAATAATAACAAAAACTGTTTTACTTTTATTGGTATTTAGCAGTTCCAATAAACTTGTGTATGGAATACTAGTGAAAGGAATCTGCAGTGAAGGGGGAGAAATGTAAACTTGACTGATAGTTGTGTCTTTATCCATCCATCCGTTTTCTAACTGTTTTATCCAATACAAGGTTTCGGGGAGCTGGAGCCTATACCGATATGCAACGGGCACAAGGCAGGATATAGCCTGGACGGGATGCTAGTCCATCACAGGGCACACACACAGATACAGACACACACACTCACACCAGGGCGGATTTCTCCAGAAGCTCATTAACCTACTAGTATGTCTATGGACTGTATGAGGAAAACAGAGCATCCAGAGAAAACCCACATGAACACGGCAGCAACATATATTGTACACAGGAAGAACCTTTGTGAAAGTCTCCAAAGGTTAAAAATCTGCCAACCAGAAGATTTCTATTTGACAAGTTTCAGATGGAAGCAGACAGCTTTTTGCATGTACAACAAAAATTGTGCAAAGTAAAAAATGCAGCTGTTTCTCCTGATAATCTATTTAATTTCACCTGATGCATTTCAGAGTGCATTGTGGAAGCTGACAGAACATTTGCAAAATGTGACTGAATGCAAAAGACATAACTGCATTTTAGTGTATGGCATTTCTGTCTTTTAAGACTAATCTTCATATTTTTTTGGCACATTTTAAATTGTTGAACTATCATTACTATGTGCAATGTTCAGGGGAATAAAAACATACTTTAAAGAATGTTCATTTTTCCTTCTGGTTACTTCTGAATTTCCCAAGAAACATCTGTGATGTCTGACAATGTAAGTTGCTGCACAGCTATGGCAGTATCAGAAGCACTCACCTCATTCAATAAATTACTGTCAAATGTATGGCTGTTGATCCTTTTGTTTAATATCTATATTGTATTTAAATAATAGATTGCTGTATATATAATTATGCATGCTAAAATGAGGTCTTGAAATATTTTTATATACTGTAGGGTGGATCTATTAAATCATATACTGCTTTACAGAGCGATACAATGGATTTGCATTGATTTTTGCCCTCTATCTTTTTAAAATAGATAACTCCAGTCCATTGACATCTGTGGATGAGAAGACCACCGTTTGTACATGAAGTCTTCATCATGAACAAGACCAGTTGTGAAAGAGACTTTTGATGGGGAGACAATCTTAAATACCAAAAGGAGGAAATACTCAAACCAAACTTTTGATTTAAGTGAATAAGACATTTTGTGAAGAAAATAATATATTTTTGTCTTTTTTTCTTACTTCTATGTCAGATAAGCACTTACAACTGGTTGAACATCTTTGTCGTTTGTTTAACCAGTAGGAAACCGTTATGCATTATCGTGCCAATGTTTGTAGTTTTTGTGGTTAGCCTGATAATAATATACTGTATGATTTTTTTGATTTAGTAAGAAAAATGTTTTTAAGGAATGTGTATCTCTCACTTGTATACAGGCTGTTCTCAGTGCTGTACATGCATTTGTAATGTAAATAGAGGTAAAATGTTTCTGCCATGAATATTAAATAATTTATATAAATCTTAGTTTGAGACTGTCTGAATTTTAGTTTTTATTTAGATGTGAACGCTTTAGAGGACATCAGATTTAGAGGATGGTCACCTTGCTCCTGAAAGACCAAATAATTTTTTGTACTGTTTCTTGCAAGACCTTAGTAAATTAATTGAGTCCATTAAATGATTTCTGAAATGGAAGTATGGGAGAGAAGACAAATCCTCAATATTCCACCATTCACCCTTCACAACCCTCTTCTTTTGTCAAAAAGTCTCCTTACAGTAGTTCGTCAGCACATCACACGTCCATGCTGATAGCCAGGCTGTCATTCCTAAATGTTAAAAGCCATAAACCTCTCCACCACAGTCAAGGATGTAACCTGTCTGATCTTAAGCAGACTAGATTAATGACCAGAGTTGGTAGTCTCAATTAACTCAAATATCCCTGAATCAATGTTAACCTCTAATCTGTTGGATTAGAGATGGGGTGTAAAATGGCCATGTGCAGGCGGGGGCGCCAACACTCCACAAAATGTTGTCCATTATGTGTAATGTTCTTAAGGGTTTCTTAAGTAAAAGGAAATGATGGCAAACCAAGTGCCAAGCTGTCACAAATGCAAATTTGTAGAGGTGTCAAGCAATTGTGTTTTTTTTTCCTGTGACAAATAAAAGTAAGCCATTCAGTTCACCTATTTTGGTTGCTAGAAGCTAACTGATACAAGGATCTAATGAAGCTGTTTCTGTTAGGATAACAGAATACCCGCTTCAACAGTATGTGTTCCCTGCACCCACAACCTTAAAGCTCTTCTCCGTAGTTTCCACTTTTCTGTATATTTCCTGATCCTGATGGAGTTCATTGAGTGGATTGTTCTAATGCCAAGGATTTTGAATTTTTTAAGTCAGTTTTGAAGACACATAGTTTTCTTTGGTTAAAAAAATAAAGGAGATTCAGTTGTTTTACTGGATGTTTAGAAAGGGATACAAAATATCTTTCTTAAATGCATCCAGCAATTAATAATTGCAGTAATTAATAAACCCTGCAGGGCATTGGCATCCCAGGCCCAGGGGCGTCCACCAGGTGCTTATACTGTACCTTTAAAAACAAGATTGGAAAATACTTTAAAAAATGACATTTAGATTAATAAAATAAATTAAGTGGGGCTATTTATTTCCTTGTGAGAGGCAGTCTTTTATTATTTATTTTTTAAAGTGATAATTGCAAGATAAGTATTTTAATAAGTGATAATTAGGGCTGTGACTTTCGGGGAGTTATTTCAAGAGAATAAACTTGCACTTAAATATTCTGAGGCAATTCCTCTTTATTAACTCAACTCCAGAAAAAGACATTTAACTGCAAGATGTGGTCAATTGTTTTTACTCATTGCCGTGAAAGAACCTTCATCCCAGATTGTAGTGAGTGAAGCTTTGAAAGAAACGCAAAGTTAATTTCTCTTTCTTCCAGTGTCTAGGTTAAACAGCACACAATCCTCAAATAATCCTCCAAGCTAATGCTTCAGTAAATTGGTTAGAATTTGATATTTTTATTCACTTTAACAAATGGATCTTCAAACCAGCAAACTACCTTGTTGAACGAAGCTAGCAGACTCTACACCCTTGAACGTTTGCAACTAAAAAAAGTTTTTTTGTTATAATATTGATTTATTAAGAAATATAATTGGCACTAAACCAGATAATAAAAGTATCTGGTTTTGTTGGTGTTGGATACTGACAAGCAGTGTTAGAAGTAAAATAGTTGCTCCACTGAAAGACTAAATACAGTAATAGCAGGGTATGCATGTCTAATGTCAACCTTTAAAATGTCATGTTTTAAGGCCGTTAATTGTACAAAGTGTATTGAAAGATTTATGATTATGCAAATACATCCCTCTAAAGACCTACAAACTCAAGCAGAGGAGATTACAAGAGGCCCCAAAGGCAATGGCAAAGTGAATCCAATGGATTATTTTTTGCTTGGCAGCTAAACATGAACATGAAGGCATAACTGCAATTACAAAGAAGTACCTTCATGTGGGAGAACACAGGCACTTTAAGGTGGATGGGTCTTTGAAACACACTGCCTTGTCATGCAGTTTATTCCTTTGGGACCTTCAAGAAATGGTTGGATGAGATCAGATAAATATTTATCAATATATCAGATCAATAAGCTACTGTCAACCAAACGGTAACTAAAGCTGTTAAAATGGCCCTATCTCAGTTGTAATCTCTTTAAGCTCTTATACACAAGTGCCTCTTCCTGAGAGTTGTCAGATGAAACTATTTAACTATAAGGAGCATAAAACCTTTTAGGAAAAACGATGAAAAATTGAAAGATTATTATAGCCTTTATTCTGTGTGTTATTAATATTGAAAACTGGATTTTCTTTGGCTTTGCCAGTCTCGAAGATGGAGCTGACACTGGTGACATTTACACTGGTTACACTTTTCAACTTGCATTATGAGAATAATATACCTCTGCAGTACTGTAGTTTTATTGGGTTTGTGAGTACAGTCAATATTTCTATACGACCTTAGCAGGTGGATCAATCTAAAGGGCAAGACTTCATATTAAATTGTAAGTACTATACCTTTTCTCATTATTTAAACTGTCCTGATGACCAGAGCAGTCATAGTCATCTTTTTCTTGCGCTTAGTGACCGTACCATCATATCTTTTGTGTGTCTTGATGATTGCCTTTTTGTCATGTTAGTAACTTGTGGTGAAATTTACTGTATGATCAGTTATATCACAGATAAGTAGACTATTGATCATATGTTCTTTTCTAATGCTTTTTTCATGGTTGTAAAGAGTGGATGCTCCTTATAATTTAGTCCACTGCATTGGATGGTTATATGATAACTTCTTTTGCATTACAGAAGGGTGTTATAAGTTCAAATTCTTAAAAGGTGTCACTTTCATATTGGCACTGCTTCTCTGAGCATCATTCTGGCTATTCTGTCCATGCACTTGCTCCCTAATACCTCAGACTAGTGCTGCTTTGATGCAACGTGCTCTTGCAATGTCTGAGAGTTCTTTGCTTATTCACAGTTCTCAGGACAGACACATTTACACCCTTTTAATTTTAAAAGTTGTGCCTACACACAATATAGTATTTCAATATCTAAATAAAATACATTATGCATTTTCTTTAGGGCAGTGTTTCCAGGAGGTTTTCACTCAAGATGATCTCTAAACATCCAGTGAAAATATATTACTTTAATTGATTTGCTTGTTTGTTTAGATTTATGGATAACCTGTTTCTGTACTCTATCCTTTGTTTAAAAAACACTCCACTTAATGCATATTGTTTCCAGCCCCTTCAGCATATAGAAACCTAAGCAGTCTCTCCTCAACTTCCTTGCCTTTATTTATGATAACCATATACAGTGTAAATTGCCTATTGTGTCTAAATCTGTTTATGATGACCAGATATATAGTAGGTGGGAATGATAATGCATCAGATACTAACACAATGAAATTTTTGTAACCAATTGGTTACAGATAATACACCTACTGTAAATGCAGTTCTGAAACTCAGAAATTGGTACAGAGCTGAAATGAATTACAAATCTCATTTGATCTTTGAATGGAGATTGTGCTTAAAAATTCATCTGGAGCAAAAACCAGACAATAGTGTTCCTTCAAGCGACTGCTTTAAGGTACTTTAATAAGAACAACAGCCCATCATGTCTGATAATGATACTTGAGAACAGTAACCACTTCAAGCTTAAAGCTCAGTTTAATCAAACACCACTTCCACGCTGTGCAGAACCAGAGATATGTTTTGACATTACAGTAATGCAAACTGTCACTTTACCAGTTCTGTGATCCTCAGTTTTTCATCTTTAAAAACACTGGTCAGAACCACGGTGCTTCTTCATGTGTTCTTTTGATTTGTCAACGCCAATAACACTTTAACTAGCATTCTCTTTTTCAAACACGAGCTTGCTGAGATGACAATTCGTTTACATTTCATTTCTTTCTTTATTCTGCTTTTACAAAAAAAAAACTATGACACTCAGTCAAGGTCTCAGCTCTGTGATATTGAAAACGGAGATTATTATTGCTGGGTTGCCAAGAAATTTTTTTTTTTTTTTTACATGCACAGTTCACACAATTAAAAAAACCGAAAGAACCCAGCTTTGACATGTTGCATTATTTGAAGGAAAGCTAGGCAAACATGTAAAAACATCATGTGGGGACAACACAGATAACAAATCAGGTTTGGATTTGAACCCAGAGGCCCAGAACTCTGAGGCAGCAATGCTAACCATTGAGCCACTGTACCACCTAGAGAAGTTTCACTTTTAATATTGTAAGAAATTGATTTTAATGTTCAATTTGACTACACTGATTATTGTTGAAACATGAAACATGATGTGTGCTTGATCACTATGATCATATTGTTCTACTTTTTAACAAACATTGCACTAACTGTTTAACCTTCATTTTCACATCGTGCCCAGGTAGGGATAAGCTTCAACAACCTGTAAGCTTTGTATTCAATTCTTGAAGGAGAACAACATTCAGGAGAAGAGTTAAGGCTGAGCTGTTTGGCTTCAGCAACACAATTTAGAAGATAGTTCACTGGGTTTAAGCTATACACTGCGTGTCACGGGTAAAGATATTGCAGTGTCCAGTGCTCGGGTGCCATGAATATCTTTAATTTGTTTAATACAGTTTCATTTTTTATGGATTATATAACTGGGATTGTTTGCAATATTTTTTAAGAAAAAATGTGAAATTTTATATAAAATTCATATCCAACAACATAAATATTTCTGCTTTTAAACGTGCTTTTTATTTTGAGAAAAAAACACTTTCCACATGACTGCTATATAAGACTAGGGCAAAAGTGTCTAACTGTGACTTGTACCATCTGGCATTTTTTCATGATTGCCGACTACCTAGATCCGAAAATCTAATTCAATGTTGTCTGTTTGGCAAATGCTGCATTTTAAATAAGGTCTTTGAACACATTACAAGCAAAATAACTGCCTAAGGAAATGGAAGGTAAAATGTTGAATATTTACACTGAAGTAAAAAAAAAAAATGAAATGAAAAAACAAGCAAAACAAATGGAATAGAAACTAAAAGACAGTGAAGGATGTAAGTTAAACCACCATACTGGAAACATGTTCTGGATGTTCCTTTATCTTGTCAGTGTGGGAAATTCCTTTATGACAAGAATGATTCCAGAGCCGCAATAACTTTTTTGGAAGTTAACCAAAATTGTAAACAGTATTATAAATTAGGTATTACTTGTACATTGTACAATTTTGGCATTACATTCATCCATTCATTTTCTAACCTCTTCTTTTGATTCAGGGTTGCGGGAGAGCCAGAGACTATCCCAGCAAGCAACAGGAGCATGGCAGGGTACACCCTGGATGGAACGCCAGTCCGTCACAGGACACACAGACACTCACACACACCAGGGTCAACATTCTTAAAAGCCAATTAACCTACCAGTATGTCTTTGGACTGTGGGAGGAAACCAGATCCCACATGAGCAGGTGAAGAACCTACAAACACTGTGCAGATAGCACCCCAGGAACTGAATCCAGGGCCCCAGTGCTAACAGGCAGTAACATTTACTACTGTACCACAGTGCTGCCCAACATTACATCCTTACATTTAAATATTGGGATTTTAGCAATGTATCCCAACAGTCTGTTTACCTTTCTTATTGCTTCCCCACATTGTCTATAGATCTAAGATATATCTAAGATATAACTTCAAAGTTTCTCATTTTGTGTCTTTAGTTTATGCTTTTCCTACCTGCATGTAATCTGCTGCAATTGTTCACATTAAGTCTCATTTACCAGATGTGTTCCACACTGATACATCTACAGTATAAAGCAGATCCCAATGAGTGTCGAGTAACTGATCTGACTTTCTGGTGCTTGAAAACAATGCTTTGCAGCTGTATCAGTTTTAATTCTGAAACCCAAGCACTGACCCAAAAATGCTATAAAAGCCTTCTTTTCCAATGGAGAAAGTAATTCTAACACACTTTAAATGTCACAATATTGTAACATTTAATACGAAACACAGAGTTTCCCTGGGTTAAAAAAATCAATACACGTTTTTAATAGAGCCATCTTTACCTTTTTACCTGATATAAAGAAAGTTTTGTATGCATGTGCAGCTGTGCAGTTTTGTATTGAACTTCAGGAGTTTTCTTGGCCTTAACATTCTGCTGTTGCTAGGAAACCACAGAGTCTAGTGTTTCAGTATATTACTCTCTATTATGTTTAGGTCTATGGAAGCTTCTGAATTTATTCTGCGCTGACTTATGAATCAAACAATAGAAAAAAAATAACTTCTGGCCTGTAATGGCCCTCACATATAAACATGTTTTTAGTCATTGTCATGACTTGTCCACTTAGTTGATAATACAAATGGCATTTTGTTTTGTTAACTTATACTTACTGTATGTATCCTGTATATATAATTAGTTCAGGTGGAGAGCTGCGTCAGCATGCATAGGCTGCAAAGGAACAAGTAATAGGTTTATTCCAAGCTGAAAAGAGAAGGAAGAAAACAACTTTTTTGGCTGTGAAGCCTTCTTCAGATATATATATATAAGTATACTTACTCAATTTGAATGAATAAATCCTATCTCTAAAAGACAATCCCTTCTCCTTTGAATTGTGCTCCTAAATAATTGTAATAGTGTCCCGTGATCAAACTATAAAAATTCCTGTATATTACCCTGTTATCATAGAATGTAATAAAATCTGCTTCAAAGTGCAACCTGTTCTAGTCTTTTATAAAACAGTCAGCACATCTCTGGAGAATTAGCAAGTTCCAGTGTCCTTAGATTTCCTACTTGCACAAAAAAAGCAGGAGAAATAATAATAATAAAAAAAACAACAGCAAACACTTCTTTGTTCACAGCTTGTTAAAACCTTTCTTCAGAGTTAAATCAGAATTGCTGCTACTTTTATTTCCCCTGTGAGTCTGCCACCTCACTTTTTTTCTGGTTTTAATTATTAGCTGTGAAGCAGACATTTTTGTGAGATTTCTTTGTTTCCTAATAAACACTGCTGAATGGCTATTAACTGTTGTGTGTCAGTTTATAGGTTCATCAATAAACTGGGCTCCATTTGTGCGAGGTGTGTAATTTACAAGGATCATTAGGTGCTGGTCAATAACAGTTTAACCTAATTGTCTTTCAATGCTCTCTAATTTACTTTGAATGTATATTTTATGTCTGTCCAATGGGGAAAATTAAAAAAAGCTCATAAATACATTTGCAAGAGTATACTCATGTTGCATTTTAGCTATTTTTCATTCTTTTCTCCATGAAATAAAGGAACATTCATCATTATATTAGGAGTGGCAGTTTCTGTATTTATCCAGCAGAGAGTTATAAACAAAGACTGGTGGAAGAATGATACTAAGCTATAAAACCACAACAAATAGGTTTACGCACGTCTAAAGAGATTTTATGTTCTCAAGTTCACAAGCCTCCCAAATCTTCTAAGCCTCTGTAAATTCTAACGTAGCAGTAATAGCACCAAGGCTCCAGCAGATGGCTCCATTCCTTCAATAATGTGCAAAAAAAATCTGAAACTGCGGTATCTACCGCAAAAACAAAATGGCCAAGAAAACTGCAGAGTTCAATGACACAGTAGGATGCATTTACGAAGTTTGAGGAAATTGGTAGATTATTTATGCAAGTATGTTAATTATTTTTGCAGAGAAACAAAGCAGCATGGGTCAATATAAATGTGTTAAGTGATGCAACAGGTTACTGTGACTCACTAATCTTCAGTTTGAAATTGTAACTAAGAATTCACTTAACAAAAATGTTTAATTCTTCTCAGTCTTATGCTGTAAAAAGTATTTGACTACGACTGTCAAACACCAGCACAGAACAGTTTCATATACATTAGTACACGCTGTGCATACACAGAGAAGTATAGAAAATGTGAGGGGTTTTGTCTTTTACTAGTCCTGAGCGATTTTCCCTCCAACAGATTCACATTTGCCTTTACTGCCAACTATGAAAATTGAATTTATGTGTAAAATTTCATAGGTGCTTATTTGGTATTATTCTTAAAGCACTTTCTTTGTCTTACAGCTCTATGCATCATTAGGACATAATCATGATGTTGAAGCAGACTAATCTGAAATATCCTGTAAAGCATGTCAATCGAACATGCAAACTCGATTACCCTTCCCTCACTTGTTTATACTGTACCTTTCTTCAGATTTACCTCCTTAGGCCTCCTGCAAACTCTTCAAATGACAACTGAATGTCTGTGAACACTTTTGCATATACTGTATACAGTGTATCAACAATACTTGAAGAACACTTTCATATTTATATATCATGAGTAAAAGAAAAGGCCCCATGCTCAGGCAGTTGCTCACCAATAATCATTGGTTATATATTTTTGCTTTCTGTAGTTCATTAGGATAAAGACACTCAAGTTGAACAAAAGAGCCACTATTTTGATGCCAAGTATACATTCAGGTATAATACAACTCACAAAGAGTCAAAGTTTTAAATTCTTTACCTGTAAGTAAGTATTGTACTGTATTGCTATTTCTAAAACGTATAACTCATATTTCTCATTAAAAATGAAAACTGTCCGTTTCATTACCGTTTCATGTGGGAGTATTTTGGCTTCTATAATGGGCAGGAAGATTTTTTTCTGTGATTTAGTGAGTTGTGCAATTCTATTTTAATTCTCAAAAATATCTGCTTTTAACTTTAAACTACATGTTGTTCTACTTAAGCGTAACTGTGAACAATTGTGTTATTTCCATAAGATGCATACAGTAGGTGTTCCGGAAAACTTGACTGACGGACGCATTTTCATATAGAGGCTGAAGTGACGCAGTTACTAGCTTGTTAAAGCTACAAGTTGGTATCTTTCAATCAGCAGTAATTGTCGTAAAGCTTTAGATCGGTCAAATTAGGGAAATTAATAGTTCTAGTACATAATTAGGAGCTTGAGTGGAGTGAATTCAGCAGCCCTTATGACTCATTGTATGTTGGACTGGCAACTGCATACTGAACAGAGCACACAGAAACCTAGTAATTATTTTTTGCTGTTCAGTATCATCTCATCTATCTTGCATTTGTTTAGGCCTATTTCATCTGGTAGATTGATCAACAGAAGGAATATTCACCCTTTTCAGATTGATTAATTTTGTCATGATAAACATTTATTGAATTAATTTGTAATAGCTTTTACGTTCAGTATATACAATACGCTTGTAATTATTGTATGATATCATATAATGTTTCATAAGAGCACAACATTGAACTGAATGGTTGTAATACAAATTTCATAGAAAAAATGTGTGCTCTGTTTTCTTTATAATGCAGATCAAGTAAAAGCTAACAAATGCCTACTTTATTATCCCAACAGCAAAGTGTACCAAATACGAACCAGACTTCGAAGGAATCTAGAAGTACTATTTGACTATGTGTTAATGTGTATAGATCTCAAAGATGAGTGGCTCAGTCACTGGGTTCATAGCACCCTTGAGCACAATGAATTGAGTCTGGGGTAAATGTAAATTATTACCAAACGTGCTTGTTTGTGAACCCCCTATACAGTACCTTCTGCTTATTCTCCCTCCTGAGATCACTACAGAACTTGCACCAGCTATTGCTGAACCTCTCCTTTTTAAATTATCATTCAGTTGAAAACAATAGAAAAAAAAACGCATCAATTACTTCTTTTAAGTTGACAGATGGTTAATTGAGAGCTGAGATAATAATATCCTTACACTTACGGTATATATAGCACTTTTCCAGACATTCCACTCAAAGCACTTTACAGGTAACGGGGACTCCCCTCCACCACCAGCAATGTGTAGCTCCCGCCTGGATGATGCAACACAGCTAAAGTGCACCAGTATGTGCATCACATATCAGCTATCAATGAGATAGAGTGATGAAGCCAGTTTATAGATGGGGATTATTAGGAGGCACACACACACATAGGGTAACACACCTCCGCTTTTCGAAAAACACCCTGGAATTTTTAAAGACCACAGAGAGTCAGGACCTCAGTTCTATGTCTCATCCAAAGGATAGTCCCTTTTTTACTGTACAGTGTTCCTGTCACTATACTGGGCCATTAGGACCCAGGCACACCGCATGGTGAGTGCCCCCTAGTGGCCTCACTAACACCTCTTCCAGCAGCAACCTTAGCTTTCCCAGGAGGTCTCCCATCCAGGCTGACCAGGCTCTCACCTGCTGATCTTCAGTGGGCTGCCATTTGTGACTTTCAGGGTAATATTCTACTGGCTAGAAGACAGATGTAGAAGACAGGCTTCCAACAGGTTTGAAAACCCATGTGAATGTCCATAGAATTTATGAAACTTGACAATAATAATTAGTTTTTTCAACTGTATTTCTTTAGCAATATATCTTATTTCTTTCATGAGGGACACTGCCAAACTATTGCTGCAAATGGATGCATGTCCCTTATGATTACTGTATGTCACTTGACTGATTTTGATGTTTCAATGGGAATCACAATAAAAAGAGGAATAAAGCCATAGCAGACCAGAAAGAAAGACATGTGAAGTATAATTTAATTTGCTTTATCATACAGACACCTAGTTCTGCTCCGAGACTTGTCCAAATGAATTGCATTTTCACACTTCCTTTAACAAGGGATTAAAGAGCACTCCGTTATCACCTGTAATATGTCTGGGTATTGGGTATATATTCATTAGTTTTTTTCCTATTTATAATCATACAGTATATAGAAAGAAAAAGAAAAAAAACTGCCTCCAGGCAGAGGCAAAACAACTTTTACTAAATGTCAATGTCAACTCGTAGTAGAGTTAGTTACAAAGGCATGAAAATGCCTTTTACTGTAGGTGACATTTCTGTAGTAGGCTTTAGTTTTCTGTGGAACAAGTAAAAGTTTATTCCATGATGGAAAGAGAAGAAAAGAAACACTACGTTTCGGCTTTGGAGCCTTCTTCAGGCGAGACACCCAATGAAGGCTCCACAGCCGAAACATTGTGTTTCTTTTCTTCTCTTTCCATCGTGGAATAAACCTTTACCTGTTCCTTTGCTGACGCAGCTACCTACTTGAATTACTTTAGATTTATATTACTGACAAAGTCATATGTACCCACTTAACTTTTGTACAAGTTCTGCCTATAATTTAAGAACTTTTATCTTATAAATAACAAACTAATGCCTTTCAAGCCACTTTTAAAATAAACCGATTCTTATTTCGCTTTAAATTTGTTGCACTGAATACTCATTACGTAAAACATTTTATGCAGTGGGGTGAATTAATTTGACATTTCAAAGTAAATTTAAAGTAGAGAAAAAGTACAATGTGTCTTTTCTCACATTATAGTTTTAAAAGCAAAGGAATAACAGATTTTTTTTTTTTACTTTGGCAGCTCTACATGAAATTGGCAAACTTAGCTCGATGCTCATTATTCATTAAGTAACAATCCACCGAATGGCCTGTCCCATTACCCTCTTTACAACTTAAAAGTCCTTTTAGACTTGAAATTTAATTACAAAACACAAAATTCCTTTGGAGATATGTTTTGACAGAGAGGCTGCCTTTAATATGATATTGACTTAAAATGGAATGGAAAACTTTAAAATGGTTCAGTTAATGAAGACTGAATTAATGTGGTCAGTTTCAAAGATAGAGCATCTGATCTGTTTCATACTTTTTTATTATCTAGATGGGTCACTGTTATGCACTGATTGCTGGTTCTCCTAAATGAATGACAACAGATTTTGTTTTTTTAAAAATGGAACCAGACCGAGGTCCTACTGCATTGCACTCCTTGTTTGGCCTTGGTTCCGTGTGATGTTGAAGACTGATGAGTATGCTTGAAATGAATCTATATAAATGGCACAATCTGATTTTATAGGCCTGGATTGTGGTACGTTCAGCATGAAGCTGTACAATACTCCCAGTTCTTCTTATTTTTTAGTTTAGAACAGTAATTCAGCCTTGCACTTCCTGATTTTTACTGTTACTCAATATTTGTGTCTTTGTTTTACTTATTATTGTTATTTCTTTGCTGATCTTTTAAAGTGTAAAGTATTTGAGGTGACATGGAGATTTGACATTGAAAGGCATGTTGAATTAAGTCATATTATTGTATGATGAACATATTTCGTTCTGGTCTATTATGTTGTTGATGAACATATTTAGTGAGCGTACTTGTCTCAGAGTTGTGTTTTAAAGCTTCAGTGCAAATTTCACCTTGACCAAGAAGCAGAACAAATGAAAAGAAAACTCTTTCAGTTTGTAAAAGCCGACTGTAAACGCATCAAAGAGATTCACAGAATGATACTGTAGGTGAAGAACAAATACAAGCTCAATATGAGAGTTCACTTAGGGTCGGATTAAAAACCCAACCTGACACAGATTCCAAGACAGCACACTTCTATCTAGTTTGCAATGTCTGATTGGTAGCTAAATAGAAGTTTTGATTTCATCTGGAGCGACATCATATTTCTAGACCATTGAACTCTGCGCTGCACAAGACTGTAAGGTAAAGTGCACAAGACATGTTAAGGTAAAAATACAAGGTTACATTTTTTAACACCAAAAAAAAATACTTTTTGAATGATTATTAACCAATATTACCTTTTGTACAGCTCTAATGTGTAAGCACAATCTGTTTAATTATTGCTGTTTTATAATTATTTATGCTTTCACCTCCTCAAGACTTGATAACTGCAAAACATTGCCAGCTGGATCATCCAAGAAATTACTTCAGAAACGTCCATACTGTATATCCAGGACTGTGGTGTTTGAGTGCTGATCAAGTCTAAAAAATCTGAAGATATTCATTCTGTGCTGAAAAACCTGCATTGGCTGCCAGTCTCTTACAGGACGGACTCCAAAATTCTCTTTATGACCTACCAGGCGCTGTAATGGTCTGTCTCCTGTGTACCTTCAAGACTTACTATCCCTACACATGCCAGGAACTCCTCAGAGGGGACTGAACCTTTTCAGCAGCAGCCCCTTGTCTTTGGAACACTCTTCCTAGCCATATTAAAAACACACCCTCTGAAGTTCAAAACTAATTTGTTTTTGATGGCCTTCAATTATTAACTTAATTGTTTCTTTTAATATCATATTTAACTACACATTTTCATTTATTTTAGTATTCTTTTTTCAGCTTTCTGTGCTTTTCTTTTACGTATACAGTAATTAGAACTGTATGTAACATGCTTTGAGAATGAGCCTTTTTGAATTGAAAGGAGCTTCATGAGAATAAAATGATTGAAATGGTACAAGACTATTGTTAACATTTTCTGTTATTACACTACAGAGGCAGGCTCATGAATACCAAGCTGTTAACATTAAACATTAGGACCCTATACAAATGGGTATTTAATAGATATTTTACTGTACAATATATGTATACATCAAAATACAAAATAATTTCAAAATCCTTTCACATCTGCTATTTTACATTTAATTATACCTAAAGAAAAGTGCACTTCAGATTTAATTGGTTTGTTTCTAATGAAGTATAATCTCCAGGATAGCAGATTCTTTATTTTAAGCATGCTTCTTATTTTTTTCACATAACCAGCTGTCACTATAACATCTATAAAAAAAGTTATAACACTTATCAGCCCTACCTGGTGAGGTTTGTTTCCTTATATTCATGGTTTTCTTCATTATTTGTAGGTGTTGTGCATTTGAAATGATGCAGGAGGAGTGAATGCAGCCACACAGAAATAAAAGATTGATAGGATGTGAGCAGTGCTGGCATCTGGTAAAAACTACCCTGGGAATCCTATAGACACCTCACTGCCTCAGAATTTGCATGTAAATTCACAGTAAACTTGAAACAGAAAACTTGCGACAAGCTACAAATGAAATAGATAAGTGTGATTAATGTAAACCTTTTGGCTTGTAATTTCAGACACTGTGATGTGATGCGGTGATCTCAGGCTAGGTTAGACATTTCGTTAGAGTTGGTGAAAGAATGAAATCTCCAGAACTGATCACCCCAAAGAAAATCCAATTTGGTCCCACACTTAAACATTCAGGTGAAAAACATCTTAGAAGATACGATCATCTATTAGCTTGAGCTGATGTTCAACAGAAGGGGATGGAAAATGGATAAGTATTAAATATACATGTATATAATTATATTTGATGTTGCTCTTTGTGGTTCAACTTGTGTGTCAGTAATAATAGACCTAGTATTGCATAAGGCAACATTTAATTATGAATATGACCAATTTTTTTAGGCTTAAACTAAGACTTAAACTTTTTTTTAGGCTTAAACTAGTTAGTGCTCTGAAGCGAGGGCTTTTGTTTTGTGTGGCATGTAATTTTGAATATTATCCTTGCATTTTTAATGAAAGATTTTGTACTTTACGGCTTTATTTGTGTGCAAGCTTTACCTAAACTCTTATCATCACTTATTGTTCATAGTTTATCATTGCTATGAGACATTCTCTCTAGATGTGTCCCATAGCTATGACATTACTGTAGTTTAATCTTCCTACTAAATTGTCCTACCCTAACTTACACCCCTCTGTTTTTGCATTAAATTCAAGACGTAAAACCGAGGTCGTGACTCACATTGGCCTTTACCAAAAAGTGATATATACACTGTAAGTGTAAGAAAATTATTATTACAATTATACTGTAACTGCTACCATGTTTCTGTCATCTGTCATGTAATTTGTCATGTGAGGAAAACACACAAGTAAGCTTTTCATTTCACAGGTACAGTAAGCATACTCAGCTACATATGACAATAAACTTGAAGGAACTAGTATCCCATTAGGCAGTTTACGTTTGAGTGCTGGACAACCAATATTTTCAATATCAGATACAGAAACAGTATATATTCTGAACTGAAATATTCACGATAGACCACCTAAAAATTGTGTGTCTGTAAAAGAAACTCTGGATTAGAGTTACAACAGAGTGCAGCATTTGTACATGGTTGTTGCAAGTTCATTTTTATTCAAAGAGGAACTATTGGAACACATTTTAGAATTATTCACAGCTAATTTCCCTGCACCTGACAAGCACAGCTAACAAAGCATGAAAACCTACTGTGGCTCAAGCAGTTTGAAGAGGCTTCCATACGTGCAATTAATGAGTTCAGATTTGACTTTGTGACAAACAAGAATCTGGGAAAACAATAGTCATTCTTGTTTCTGAAACACATGAACATTATTAAAGAAGTCTGAGTCTTATATTGAAATCAACATGAGATATTCACTCAAGCTGGGGTTATTTACAGTTGGCAGTCACTATAAAAATTGCCCTTAATTACAATTGCATTGCAGCTGTATCTGAAACTTGTTACATCTTATTATGTGTAATGCAATCATCATTATTTTTGTCACACCAGTTATTCTAGAAATGTGTAATTTTATCCATTCATCCATTTTCTATCTGCTTTATCCAATACAGGGTCATGGTAGAGCCAGAGTCTATCCCAGCAAGCAATGGGTGCAAGACATACACGTTTATTTTATTGTTATATTGTTGTTATGAAATTCAAGTTAAAATAACACTTAAGATCTCCGAGATCTGAAAGTCACATCTAGGGCTCTGAATCTTTCCCTGAGTGTCTTGGATCCAGTTCCTCTAACACATATGGTTATTTTTTCATTCATGAAGGGACTTGTCCATAATTGCTGCACTGTACAGTAGCTAGCTGTCTAAGAGGATGTCAAAACACTTGGCGCTAACATGCAATTGACAAGTATCCTATTCATTGGGAGACACAGAAAGTGGTAAAAACTCTGATTCCTTGAGTGTCTTTGGATAATGATGAATATAAACATAAGCATTTGTAGTTGCTCCTAACTTATTAACAGATATGTAATGCACTCATTATTTAGAGTCATTAACATCAAGTCAAGGTTACACTTCTGAATGAAGTTTCATTATTTTGAAGGACATCTGCCTATCTGGTACCATGTTTTTGAGATATGAAAAACAAATTATATTTAACGGATTCAACTAATTTTAAATTAAGGAAGGGTTTTTGTGTTTCCATTCAGATCTTTCGTGTGACGTTGAACAATAGTTAAATAGATTTTATTTATTAAGGCAAGGGGCTTTATATAGGGTGAAAATACGTAAATAATTGTAAAGGTTAAGGAATGTAAAGAAACCAATAAATGATACAGAACAAACGGTACAAAAAAAAAGGTAAACCAAGACGCGATGGATTACATTTAATATTCTTTGACTTGGCTCACCAAGCTGGTCTGCTTCATGGAAAACTTCTAAAGAAACTTATTAGCTATTCCAAAATAGCAATTTAAAAATGTAAGCAAGTTTATGGTGGTAGACTTTTTTTTTTAAGTCCATGTTGCAATTCCATATTTTAACCACAAATACAGTAACTGTGTGAGCATGAATGCAGCACAAATTCAATATTGGGGTACATGTGATCCACCTCATTCTTTTCTTCATTTGAGAAGTCTTTTCAGATGCTGTACACTTTTCCTTGAAAACAATCTCCTTAAACTATGTGAAACCCCCCCACCCAAAACAAAAAACACTTTTAGAGATTACTAACAATAAGACATGCAGTATGTAAGGAATTAAAAATTGTTTTGCAACATTTTGGAAAAATGCATTTATAAATATTATTTAATACATGAGAGCCCACCTTTCTTTTTTGATCCCTCATGCTTCCAGAGTATCAGGCTTTATTTTGTTGGATCTATAAATATTTAAATCCATGTACTGTAACTTGGAAACTACAGTCAAGCACATCTCTACTCCAGATGCCACTATAGCACTATGCATAACTTTTGTGTCGTTTTGTGTCGTGCATTTTCAGTGAGTGACTACTGTCATAGTATTCCTGTAAAAGACGATCACTGAGACAAGGAAACTAGAGCAGAAATGTCTCCTTTAGGAATTCACTGCTATCTCCATATAGTGAAACACTTCACTGTACTGTAGGTCCTCAGACAGGTTGTTTTGCAGCACTGTAAAAACAACATGTTTGTAACCTAAAGTGCAACATTTTGGAAAACAGGGTTGTGATACAACAGAAAACATGAACAATATTTTTTAATGAATATAATTTTTGATGAAGTATATTATTTGCAACAGTAATGCAGCAGCAGTTATATAAAAATATTTTTTCTATTTTTATATTTGGTATTTGTTTTAAGAGACTTCAAACCACTTTTCTTTTTAAAAATCAAGTAGTCAAGTAGTCACTTCCTATTAGCCAGTTTCTGCCGAGCCCTAATTGAAGCTTCAATAGGGATTAAGACATCAGTGTAAAGGATCATTTTATGCTAAATTTGTTTATTTTCACAACAAGGACACAACAGAGACACTCAGAAAACAGGTGGGGAAAAATCAGAGTAGCTCATTAAGCCAGTTACAGACGGTAGAAGAAAAAATAGCAGCTCTATTTAAAAAGTCACTTTCACTCTCCATCAGAGCCTCTTTTCACACTGTGTGCCAACAAAATTAAGAAATGCATAACTCATGCCTGAGGTTTTTGTATGTGGGCTGGCAGCCTAAAATAAAGTTTTATATTTGTCCCTGCAAGCAGGTACAGTATTAGTCTAAGTGATCATGTGTTTTTGCACAAAACTGATCACACAAAAGTAAAACAAAAAATCTAATTAAAATATATGAAAACTGTATTCTAATTAAAAGTTTGAAAACTGTACTGAAGTTGCACCAGATTCTCAAGGTGCCAAGTGTTAAGGTCTGAAGACAACACATATTGCACAATACTTTTTTTTTTGCTCAACAAATTAAAAAAGAACAGCACTAGAATTGAGAGTTTGTAGGCTGTTCTAAACATACATACTTGCTCTTATCATTACTATCTGTCAAATTGCAATATCAATTAATTGTGATACCAAGTATGACTTCCTTACTGTACTATGTAAGTCTTACTATACCTATTAATATTTGCATTCAGTGTTCTTAAAAACTATTCTTTAAAACCTTTTTATGACATTCCAGCTCTATACAGTACACAACTGGACAACCAAATTACTGCAATGTGGTTATTTATTTTGAACCATAAATTAACTGTCGTTTTCCTTTTGCCATTATGAATCATTCTTGCCAATTCCACTCTTAGTTTACTCTTTTATCAACCAGCATTTCTTTGAGAAGTCTTTAATTCAACACATTTTCACTTCTTACCTCCCAGGCTAACAAAACTTCAATTAAAAAAGGTGTTTGGAAAGTAGGCATATAAATATATGAGCTCCACTGGAAATTATTCACAATTCTTTACAGATGGATTTGTAATAATTCATTTTATCACATTTCCAAAATCCACTGGAGTCACGTATTGTGCCCCAAACTGCTGGGCTCCTTTGTACTGTAAATTTCAGATTTATAACTAGGACTGGGAGGGGGGACTCTATTTATCATCTTAAAACTACAGTATTTCTTTTGACTGCATCTCAGCAGTAGCAGCAAATTATGTAAAAAACATTTCCCAAGATGTACAACTCCTGCTCCCAAAAACATCCAGACCCTCTAACAATACACTATCAGTATGATTCTCCTATCTGTTTTGGGTGTGTTCATGCTCTTGTTGTTCTGAGCGTCTCTTTAAATTCATGGTGATTGCTCTTTTTGAGTGCTGAACACCTGCGCCCAGCCACAATAGAGAGCATACAAAAACTTATCTGAGACAATCCCAAACAGATGTTAAATAACCAAGTGTGCAGCTATCAACTGATCACAATCATAAGCACTCTAATGCATTTTTAATTGCAAGAACTGTGGAATAATTACAACAGATTAGGACTCAGTTTATTATCTATGTGCTGGCAAAGTATATGATGTGCACATTTACTGGACAATGACCAGTAATAGATTGAGAAAATCTAAATCCAAATTTGTTATTTACTCTCAAGGCATTACAATAACTATGGAAAGAAACAGAAATCGAGGATTAGGCAAGAGTGCATCCTTAATCAGCTGCTTAATTTAGTTCTTATTCAGTTATTCACTAATGTAATTGTAATTGATTTTGTTGATGATGCCGTAGTTATTTTACCGATGTGCATCTGAATTTGTAGAATATTCTGTAATTCCAGTAAGCACCACCTGCACCTAATATATTTAAGTGAATTAAATAATTCAAGATGTAGCTAACTTGCTACTGCATATATCCTTATATGGAAGAAACACAAATATTCTGGGATGAATCATCTGGCCTTGACAAGAGGAGCACATTTCAGTTTATTCACGTTTAGCATAATGCAACATCTTTTTCTTTCTAATTCTACCTATATTGCTAAATTTCCCACATCCTTCATTGTGATATCTATCTAGTCTTGTATAACTCTTTCTGATTATTGCTTATACTTCCATTTGGAAGCCTGTTTGTTTGCATTTTGTCTTGTTTAGAATTTCTTATCTTCTTTTAAACCTGAAGCTGTGTGTAAATAGTGGAAAGTGTTATTGCTTAAAAATGATTATCTTCATGATATGGAAGCTTAATTTTAGTTTTTGACACAAATTTCAACATCGTTTTTATTCATGTGCTTCTACACGATTAGGTTAAAGGGCTTTGGTTTGTGAGTCATTTTTTGGACATGCAAGTCGACCAAGGTGCCAATGTACTATTAATTGATTCTCTTGAGAACGGTACTGTAGAAATGGGACGTAGTACAATGTCTTTTATATTAATTAATTCCTTTTTAAGCAGACGAGTCAACTGAAAACAAATGATAAACTTTGGCTTGCAGTGTATTTCTGTATTACTTGAAATTCACACCTGGAGAGTACCAGTGTCCATTTTTACAACAGAGCATTAACCAGAGCAATCAAAGAGAAATACCATGCTCAAAGGTGAAACAGCAGCAGCCTGTTCAGGATTTAAACCTACAACTTTCTGGTCTTTTTTTCTCATTAATATTGAATATATTTTGAGAAATAAATAGTCTGAAGATGATCATTCAAGGACTCGAAAAGCTTCCATCCTTTTATCAAAATACATTTATATTTCTATATTGTAATTAGAATTTTCTGCATGCATATAATTGTGTATTCCTCAATATGCAGAAAGCAAACAGTAAAAGACAAAAAAAGAATAATGGAAGAAAAATCATCTATTAGTAATTACAACATAAAGATTTGCCTCTGAAAAATCCTCCAGAAAAAGGAATTTACTTTAAAAATACATGCACTTTTGAAAATGTATTGGAGCTGTCTTTGCCATTGTAGTTCTCTTACACAGCAATAATTTGCTTCAAACTACTATGGTACACCTGTAATTTCAGAACATATAAGCAACCTACAGTAAATTACAGCAAAGTGTTTGCAAAGCTTTTGCCCTTGTTTCCTTCTGCCTTTTTTTAAACCAGACTTGCTTCTTTGTACTTTGAATTTGAATTCTAAACAGGATATTTGTTCTTTAATTGAAGATTGAAAAGCATTAATAGAAACCTATACAGACATCTGAGCACCTTAGGCTTTTGTTTAATTTCTCCCATCTACAAGCTTTCAGTAGTTAGAGGGTTGTGGGCTGCTTTCAAGTGTGATAGAAAGAGTTTAACCGTACATTGTTTCTGCCACACTGCCTTTTCCATATTCTCCCTAAGGACTGAAGGTACTGCTTTGAATTGCAATGTCTTTTCATTCCAGGTATACAGTACCTACTAGGTATTAGAGAACCAAAATTCTTGCCACAGAAAACTGGACCGCTACACAATGGCTTGAATCTCCTGGTCTGGTTTCCAAATTACATTATGTTGCCATCAGAATGACCAACACAAACACAAGGATAGTCAAAAACATGAACATGCAGATGTGAATGTAATATGTAATGTCAGAGAGCAAAGACCACTGATTTATGTGTGAAGAAGAAAAATATTTCTTTTTGGATATTAATTGCAGTTTCAGACCTAACTAAATCTGCTGAAAGACTGGAGCACGTCTTCAGAATGTTAATTATGTAGTGGACACAGTCCACAGCTCCAGTACACTAACTATACATCAGCTACCAGTGCGGAGGAGAATAGAGTAATGAAGCCAATTGATAGATGGGGATTTTTAGGAGGCAATGATTGTTAAAGGCCAGGGTAGAAATTTGGGCAGGAGCCGGGGTTAACACCCCTACTCTTTTCAAGAAATGCCCTGGGATTTTTAATGACCACATTGAGTCAGGATCTAGGTTTCAAATCTCATCCGAACAAAAACATGTTTTTACAGTATAGTCTCACCATCACTACACTGGGGCATTAGGACCCACGCAGGCTGATCATCCCCTACTGGCCCCCCTAACACCTTTTCCTGCCCCAACCTTAGCTTTCCCAGCAGGTCTCCTAACCAGGTACTGGCCAGGCTCACACCTGCTTAGCTTCAGTGGGCTGCCAGTTTAAACACAAACACCTTCCACCAAGTTGTTACCTGTGAAACCAAGTGCAAGGAGAACAGGTCTAAGAATCTAAAACATATTCGGCTGTCTTCCTGCAAAACTTAGCTATTGACTAAAGTCACGTTTTTGCCTCTCATGTTGAGCAGCCAGCATAGTGCTTACTGTGTTATGCTTTCCAATGTTGCACTTTTAGTAACAACCTAATATTCATGTAGATGACATCTAAGAAGATCAATTATGGGAATCACAACCCATTTCTCCAATGCAGATGTTTGATTTCAGAATACCAGGTAGCCCACAGGTCAACAGTTCCATATTAATCCCTCAAAAAGAACAAAACAATTTCAATTCTGAGCTGTCAAAGTGGTCATACTTGGGAGAAAATGTAATGTAAAGGTAATCTTTTATTTTATTTTTTGTTGGGTTTGTGTTATAAAGTCTGTGTCACTGGGGGACTGCCTTATATTTCAAAAAGGGGAAAATGCAAATATTCACAGTGGGAGAAGTGCCAAAGAAATTCAAATTTAACTTTGAATTGTCTTGTCCCTGTAACAGATGTGTGAACATTCATTGTCAACAGTATTGTTGAACTAAAAAGACGAATGCTGAATTGTTGTCAGTGTTTTTTCCATTATTCTTCAGCTGTTATTAAATTGTCAGAAACGTATGGATATGGACTTTATTAAAGGACAAAAATATGTCTTCAGTCTTGATGCAGAAGATACGAAAGTAACACAATCACAGTAAATATATTCCTTCCACAATATCAACGGCTGCATTTATTTTGTTTCTTAAATTCCAGTAAGCATGTTCGGCTCTCTCCTTCAGAAATGAAATCTGAAAAGCTCAATTTATAGAACTGTGTTTGTACCTTCACAAAAACACGTTGCTGTTCCCCAGCTTGTCAGTAATATAATTTTAATTTAGTATGGGATGTCCTTGTACCTAATTTCTAGTCTATTTTATGTATGAATGCATGACCTTGGTGCTTGTGTTTCTTTCCTTATATTTACACTTTAATCTTTTATAAATATTTTATTATAAATGAGAATAATTAAAAAGGAATGAGTAACGTGAACACAGGAGGCACAGTAAATACATTGTGGGTACCTTGGAGATCCACCTACACATTTTTGTGTTTAGATTTAAATTGATTTCCAGTAGGAAAATGTCTAAAATATTAATGAGATGCTTACATGTCAGTCTCCACATGGGTACCTAAGCCCCATTTTCTTTTTTACTGGTATTTTATTACTTTTTAAATATACAAAAATCATCAGAAATAAAGTTGTGTTTTCATAACTTTTAACAAAGTACAAAGTATCTTTTGCTGATGATTATGTATTTTTCGAACAAATGTGAAACATCTGTAGAACTACCAGAATCACTTCTCCTCTGACCTGAAATTTCAATGAGTGTGTGTCTGAACAGCATTTCCAAAATGGCACTTACTTATACAATGCAAATCAGAGCAGGAGTGCCACCATTAAGAGGCTCTCAATATCAACATGCCTGATTGTACTTCTGAAGAGACGCTGATTTATAAAGGTATAAATCTTTCATGTGGCAGCAGTAAAAAAAAAACTTTTTGAGTGATCTATACTTTCTGCTTCATTTAACACAATGTATTCAATCTTTATGAGAAACAAAGGTGCAGATTCGAATGGACAATGAAAGATAAAGAGTGGGACAACACCTTTCCTGAAACAAGTTCATAGCTAGGGTCTGAAAGGGGCAATTTCTTCATAATTGAACACAAAAAAATCCATGAATTGGCAACTTGAATATTTAAATGTATTCCCAATCAATGGTCTTCATGGCACTTTGAAAGCAGTGGATGATTTAAGGTCTCTTATAATGAGTGTAGCTCCCCTGTGCTGAATTCCCTCTTGACACCTCTCAGACATTCATGCTATTACCCTGTAAAACTTTCACTTCTCAGGTCTTCTCTGGTCTTCTTCCACAGCCCTGCCAGTTTACCCGTAGATTCATGTGGCTTTTAGAAAACAAATTAAATTGGGAGTTTTTCTTTTTTATTTTGAAAAAGACACAGGGGGCACAATAGTTTAGATGAAAATGACAAGTGAATATTAACATTTAACTTTCTGTTCATTGTGTAGTTCTTTGAACTCTTAGGGAGTTTTAAAGAGGCCATTGTTATGTATGAAGTGCAGCTGTTATGGGTTCTAGTACAGTTCTCGAGTGCACCCAAGCACAATTTGTGTAACTCTTCTAGATATATCACAATTAAATAATAAAAACATCTAAGCTTTCCTTAAAGTAGCTCAGAAATTTAAAGAAAGATATATTTATGGAGTTTCACAACAGAAAGTTAGATCCTAAACTCACACATTTCTGCTCACCTATGTAAAGAAAAGACTTCCCTTTGGTTATCTACAGTATCTTGCATTCCTTCATGCATCCCAAGTGCATTCATCCCTAACTCCCTAACTCACTCCTTGTAATAGAGAAGGAGGGGGGGGGGGGTTACATTTTTTTGTCTTCTGTCTACAGATTGGGTGTTTGTATCACCCTTTTTGTATCTGTTTGCTCTGCTTTATTTTTTTCCCTTAAATGTTATGTTTGGAATAATAAAACGTATTTGGGTAGCCTTATCCTCACAGCCAGGCTATTGTTCCCTCATCTAGATGAGTCATGCCAAATGCTCTCTACATATGTCGTTCCTCTATCACATTTATTAGGGCCTAACTGAACTACTGAATTCTCAGTATGTGTTGGCATGACAGAAATTGACTTAAGTAGCTCGCAAGAACAAAACTAGAAGAGGCTACAGTTAATTGTGACACACTAGTCTTTGACAGATTTTTAATGAGACACTTTTAATTAATTAGAAACAATGTCATTTAACAACAGTATCGCTAGAAGTACTTAAAGTTGTGGTAGATCTATGTTAGTAAAATTAGTTAGAATGTGAAAAGATTATCCTGTGGAGTTTCGCTCTTCAATCCCACAACACTACGCTAATACTGTAATTTAAGCACAGCCAATTATGGCCCTTGAAATGTGACCTTTTTTCCTTTATTTTTTTTTAAACATTCATTTTTGTTTTATCATGTTTTAGGAAAGCATAGAAATGTCATCAGAAATGTCTATAATATATTGATTTCTTACTACATCAACATTCTATACTGCTAGAAACCCCACTTTAGCTAGCAATCAAATCCAGCCACTTTTCCGACCTTTAAGTAATTAGCTTGTCTGCATAATACAGCCTGATCCAAAATATGTTTTAGCTGTTAAGCAACCAGATCAGCTTGAGCCAGTCCTCACTAATTACACATTAATAGTCCTTTTATGTAAATTACATTTTTAAGCCATCTCAAGAGACTCACCTTGGTAAACATAATGCTTGACAAAATCTAACATAAACCACTATTAAAATACTGTTTTTCTGACAGTTGAGGGAAATATATTTTTATTTTATTTTATTAAAATCACCAAGCAAACCAAACCATGTACTACACACTTTAAGCTAAAAAAAACAAACACACACACTCTTTAATAAACTCACAGCATTTCCTGTTGTTTTGTATGGACAAAGTGGACTTCAATCACCTCACTTTTGTGCCATGAAAGAATTTTGAAACAAAATATTATGTCAACAGATTAAATATGAAACAAGAATATTTCAATTCATAAAAAAAACTGAGATGTACAAATTAATTCATGTTAGATGAAATAATAATTGTTAACAAAAAATAACACAAGTTATTGTGGAATGCTCATTGACTGAGCTATTCATTATTTTGTCAATGTAAATGTCATCTAGCACAGACACAAGGACTATCATTGTTGAATACTTCACAAACCACAAACCAGGACAGTCTCCTGTGATGTCCCTTGGGACATGAGAGGAAGGCATGACTGAATTACCGGAGGGAGGCTTAATGCAGTTATTAAGGGGGAATCTGGTCAATTATTTATGTTCGTTTGCCATTTTATTCACCAGCAAGGTCGAAACTGGAAGAGCAATATTAAACTTTAATATTTGTACATTTCCAGCATCAAGTGAAGCATCTAAGAATCACTTATCTTTTTATCTACAAAAGGAACATACAGGCCTCTTCTCAGTCATTTTTGAGAAAAAGAAAGCTTGGCATTAAAAGTCCACCTACAAGCCATCTTAACACTCTCATCATGCATGGTATTTTGTAGCTAGTAGGAAAAATACCTTCAACACCAAATAATGTGTGCACATGTTATTATATAGTATCAGAAATACACATCTAGAATATTGGAGGCTGTGATAATGACGTGCTTCTCCTAGCATGATTTTATTTTTATTTTTTTATGGTCATTTGTCAGATAAACCGGACTTACTCGTACTATAACCCACCTTTCTTCTAAGGGATAAAAAGAAAACCTCCAGATTTTTAAGAATGCAGATCTTCACGGTGGTACTTATTGAACTTTCCTTCTGAAGGTCATTCTACTTATTTCTAATGTTTTCTTTTAAATAGAATAGAATCTTGCTGATATTTAAGAACAAAGCAAAAGCAATTTAAAACCTTAATTAAAGAGTTCTGACATCTATGAGTTATTTACCGACCATAGCAACAGTAGTGAGCTTTAGTTCACTTCTATAATAATAAATGAAGAAGAAATTGCTGGTGGTGTAACATTTAGTCAATCTGCCCCTACAGACATATTCCTTTAAAAATGGAGTCCCAGAATCTCATTGTACTTAAAATTTCTGCAGTTTTAAAGGAAAACCCACAGGGTGAATTAAAAGAAAAAGACAAAAGATGAAAAAAGAAGGCTAGTTTACCTCTAAACGCTTCAGCATGCTTTTAAACACCTTTTTAATTACTTCTAACATAACATTTCGTGAGAAAAAAAGAAAGCAGAACAAAATGATGTGAAAAAGATTATAAAAAAGCACAATCTGTAGACAAAAAATATGCATTGTCAAAGACTGGCACAGTTCCTGCACTAATACAGGGCAGTCTGGCTATACTTCTTTCTACAAGAACAAGTTCTGAAGATAAATGCAATCAAATTTGATTTAGGGGTATCTCAGTCTTCACCCATCCCTGCAAAATAGATTTTTTTGGCTGCAGTTAGACCTGCCACTAAAAGATGTCCCTGAAGATTGACAGTTTTCTGGAAGTCATCATTGAGCAGGACTAGGCTAGGGCTCATTGGCTTAGTCACAGCAATTAGATCAGAAAGCAAATCAGTCACATATGCATAAAAGTGCTTCATTACAAGACATGCAAGACATTTCCAAAACATGTGTAAAAAAGCCCGTCTAATGTAGTTAAGTACTGGGTACACCCTGAGTGCACTTCTGACAGAGATAAATGGGAGCATTCTTCATCTGGAACCCTCAGCATGCTGTTGTAGACATTTTGCATGCAAGTTTTAAATAGATTAGCTAACGCTGTATGTTCGAAGAAAAAAAAAATGATCTCAGACTGCACCAGTTCTGTCGTCCAATTTGTCTAGTTCTCTATCCCACATAAAAGTGACTGGAAAGGAACTGATTTTAGTAAGGGAAAAAAGTCAAACAGACACTAGACCTTTTTTAGAAGCTGTTGAAACAATTAAATTGATCACCAGATGAAAGTACAAAATGCAAACCAATGGCTTTGTGTAGTGCACAGTCTCAGTGCAGAACTTGAGATACTGTGCATAAAACAGGAACGTCCGGGCAGTTCTTAAAATCTTGAACTAAGCACAGGCCATTGTCCTTAGAGATACTGATTTGATTACGAGCAATTCTACTTGACCATGGTGGATAGATAGATAGATTATTTTTATTAATGTTTTAATTAATGCAGGCAGCTGCTGAATAAATTATGAAACATCTTGTCAAGCAGAAGAAAATCCATACTTTTTAGACAATGCTTCACTATGCAATATGATAATTATCCAAAATAATTATCCATTGCTGTTTTCCTTATCCTTTAGTTTCTCTTAACATACAGAACCATATCAGAAAAGCCTAAATAACAAACTGCAACAAATCTATTTTGTGTATTCACAGTACTTAATTCTCAATGGTAAAAAATAATTTCTAGCAACAGCTCAACATGTTTAATAGATGAAACAACAGATAAAGATCCAATGTCTAATTTTAACTATGCATGAAAGCTGTTTTGATTCTAGGTGTATTGAAAACTATAGTTACAGTATATATATGTTGTATTGCTCAAGATCTCCCTTGACTTATTTCTTTTATCCACACACCATTACCCTTTTCACAACCTCAACTGAAGGCTGAGAACAGGATGGCATTGGACAGCAAATATTTTAGAACCTTGTGCAGTAGATATTTAGTTTTTTTCAGACTGTCCATGCTGCCTGCAAATGCTAAAATATATTGTTCAGTTCCTAATATTGTGGCCAGGGAGTGCACAAGTTCAACCTGTTTGGAATGTAATTATCTCTGACAGATGCTCTGGTTGTAGTCGCATAATTGTCCCATAAATTGTTTGGGTTATACTCTCTAGAATCTGGACATTAGAGTAGCAATATCTCAGAAGCAAACATTTTATCTTTTGCCTAAAGTTCAAATTAATTTTATAACAGATGCAGTTCACCATTCCCAGCTTAATACAATAAGCTCCAAAATGGGGATAAAATCCTGGATAGTTACTTGGGGATTAAATCACTAAGCTGTTTTATTTGAAAAGGACATTATTGACCATAAAGTTTTCTCTGTGCAGGAATCCAGCACACGTTTGGTGGAATGATTTTTAAAATGTCAAGCTTAAAGTCTATATTACTGTACTTCATGGAAGTACTGGAATGACCACCCTAAGCTCACTAAAATACTCAGTCAAATATTTTAATTGAATCAATAGCACAGTGTTTTAAAGAGCAGCTTTGTGACAGAAAAATGTTTACCCTCCTCACCTTAGTAAATGAGTGGAAAGTTTGTACAATTTCATTAGCTCAGCTCCATATGCCTGCTGCCAATCCATCTCGCAGCAGCCTTTCAGAAGCCTTATTTACTGTAACACACAAAAGGACTTCTGTACAAAGCATCTTTTTCATTTGGAAACAGCAAACATAGAATGAAGCACAGCACATGTGGTAAGATATACTGTATGTAAAAATCCATAATGAAGCAATAGTAAAATGGAGCTGACAGGTATTCTGCCTTTTAGCCTTTTGTTACAGGAAAACCGTGTTACTCTGATTAAAGTGAAGGAGAGGTCACCAATCTAGAGTTCAGATTCATGAGCGCACTTTAAATGATTTTCAAAATCTGAAAATCCTTGACCTTTCATTGTTATGCGACTCGCTAGCTCAGATTATTGATTTAAAAAGGTGTTGAGGGTCCTGACCAGCAGAGGCAAAACTTAATCTCATCAGTAGGCTCTTGAGTTATTGCAGGAGACACACTGGGACAGGCTAAAAAAAATAGCAACAGCAACAAAAGATTAAGCTTAATAAAAAAGCCATTGTTCAGCACATTGCTGAATCAATGTATCCAGGAAAATAGCCCCAGCACATTAAGGGTCTTCTCATTTTATAGAAGTCGTTAAAAATACAGTGCCCTGCAGATTTATTCAAACCCCTTATGCAATAGGAACAAGGGGTTCACACATAACAAAACCCATAACATAACAGAAAGATTTACAAGTACACTGAGGAGACTCATTTGTTGTATGAAAAATATGGGTTATGGTCAAATTGGAAGGTATTTTTCTCTCGTTATTTCCCACTCATTACATTCAAAAAGGCCAGAAATCCAAAGATTAAATAGATGAAGGTTTGGTGATGAATTTGTGCTAAAATGTATTAATTAATCTTTAGAAGAAAAGCTCTGCAAAAAACAATGGTAAAAGTACTAATCTTTCAACATACAGCATCAACAGACTAATGAACTCCATAGATTATTGAAAATCCAACTAAAAGGGAAGTCAATTTCCTTCTCACTTTAAATGATTCATCTTATTATTCTGTATGTCATCCGGCTTAATGTTTTCTATACTATACATGCAAAGAGCTGAATAAAGAGAAATTGTGAATAGTTTGGAGTTTGAAAAGAAAATATGAGTCCTTTAGAAAATATGTTTGCAGAAGCTGCAATGCAACTTTAATCAATAATGTTATTGCAATTACTGTGGTTTATTAAAAGAAAATAAAGCAGTTAATATCTTGAACAAAATACCAAAATAACATCTCAGTTCACCAACAATACCACTTAACACTAAATGTTTATCAACGTTACTAATTTCATATAGCTGGCTGCCTATTTTTTTAACTGTGACACTTTTTGACCAACTTCACACTAAGATGAAATACATAAATAATCAGATCATTGAGGTAACACCTGACAAGAAATGTAAATCAAAGATGAAAAAGCCACAAATATATATTTTCACAAAACCAGGGGACAGTCTCATTAAGAAACAGGCACAGTCTTGAATATTAAGGTTCATAAAAGTCTATTAATGACTGAATTTTAAAACTAAAAGACACAAGTCAATGATGATTCTAAAGCTCTGTCTTAAATTGTCAGTGCACAGAAGTACATCTAAACTTTATTAATAATCACATGTTCTATAAAAAAATAGGTGCCCTAAGGCATTAACACCTGATTTTCACACAATTTGATTGCCTTGCCATACTTGTATGTCTCTTTATGGAAATACTCAAAAGAAATTACAAGTAATTGAATAGAAAAATTAACCCCACTTGTCTTAATCAACTGATAAATAAGAAACATGTGGAAGAACCATCAGTGAGGTTTTTAATAAAGCTCTTTAACTTCATAATTAGCTTTGCTTTAAACACATTTTAATGAGATAATTTCTTAATGCTTCTGTCTCTTTTAAGAACGTCTTTTGTTTGACACATAGTACATCTGACTATTTAACTTGTGTGTTTTTTATATCTGTTAAATATAAGTCTTAATATTATATACTAGAGTGTGCAGCTTGAATCCACCCTTCAAAGGAGATCACTTTTTTACATGTAAACATCAGTTGGTGCTAAAAGATTTCAAAATAAACTCTGCAAGATCTTTGCTCACTCTTGTGCACAGAATAAATCACAGGGAATTCTCATAGGATTGAATGGTAGGAAACCTTTTACAGTCAATAGTTCGGGCAGTGATGCTGAAGGTTACCTTTGTCAAATCAGGGTTATGCTTAACAGTATTAAGTTTTGCATCACTGTTTTTTCACACTGTTTTTGATTCATTGCTTCTAGGCTATGCATGACTAAACTCTCAAATATTTCAGAGTGTGCAAGTGTTACGGGAGACTTTAATTTGATTTTAACTCCTGTGCTGGACACCTTCACCAAATTAATTTCCATCATTATTTAAATGCTTCTTAACAATTTCCCTTAATATAACAGCTGGTGATGTTTGGCGATTAATTCATAAGATTTTACACTTTTTAGGACTATTGCTCATCTCTATGAAATATATACCTACACTGAATGTACTCTTGTACTAATTAGATTTTTTTTTGTCTATTCTTACTACAGTACATCCATAGATATGTTTCCGACCCCTATATCTTACCACAAAACCTTAAGGAAACCTATTTATGGAACAATCAATGAGTTGATGTAGAATGCTTTGGTTTTGGTTTTCATTTCTTGATTTGATCGATAATCTATAGAATTGTTCAATTCCAACCACTTGTATGCTGGCTGGATCAGTGATTTTGCCACACTGGGTAGATACCTTTGACAAGGTTGTCCATAATCCCAATTACTGTTTGTTAGACTCACTGGCATGGAGTATTAGTAGGAAAATTAGTCAACTAATTAGGTGGAATATCTCCCTATTCATAAACATGTAAAATGATATAAACACAGTTTCACACTCTGTAGATGTTTAGCTGGTTCTGATGTGTCTATTTCAATATCTTATGTCTTAAACATATTATATAACTCTTAAAGATTCTCTGTATGTAAAATTAATTGGTGAAAATCAAATATTTGTCTTTGAATTGTGTTTAATACATATGCAATTAATATTCAGTGCACTTGTAGTTAAGTCCATAATAAACTTATCGAATGTTAATTGGCATGAAGTTAAGAAGAGATACTAGAAAAGGTTATCTGTCATTTTTTCAAACAAGCAAACTAGCATACATGAAGTATACAGTATTTAATAATAATAATTAATTGCTTACACTTATATAGCGCTTTTCTGGACATTCCACTCAAAGCGCTTTACAGGTAATGGGGACTCCCCTCCACCATCACCAACGTGCAGCATCCACCTGGATGATGCGACGGCAGCCATAGTGCACCAGAACGCTCACCACACATCAGCTATCAGTGGGGAGGAGAGCAGAGTAATGTAGCCAATTCATAGAGGGGGATTATTAGGAGGCCATGATTGGTAAGGGCCAATTGGAAATTTGGCCAGGACACCGGGGTTACACCCCTACTCTTTTCGAGAAGTGCCCTGGGATTTTTAATGACCACAGAGAGTCAGGACCTCGGTTTCACGTCTCATCCGAAGGACGGCACCTGTTTACAGTATAGTGTCCCCGTCACTATACTGGGGCATTAGGACCCACATGGACCGCAGGGTGAGCTCTCTATTTGCTCTGTGTGTGCTTACTATAGATCCCCACATTTAATGTTTTACAGAATATTGGAAATATGGCATGTTTCCAGATATGTGTTTGTATCTCTTTTTGCTGATTATTTGCCCTAGTTTAATCAATCATCTTTTGTTTTGAACAATTTAATTGTCATCTGTGCTTAAATTAACATGATTTTACAATTCCTATATCATTGTCTGAAAAGCTTCTGAAAGACATGTACAGTATATTCTACAAGATTATAAGGCCTTTTTTGTAGCTTTAAACAATTCCTTCTACAGCCTTCAATGCACAAAATAAGAAAGGAAAAGTAGAACACATAACATGATTTTAGCTAGAATATACTGAAGGGAGACATTTTCACATCTAAGTATTTTTTCAGAAATCCTGTAGAAAACTGGAAGGTCTGACATCTATAAAAGTATAGCTATATATTCCTCAGAACAATAAGATCATTAACAATCATGAATCTGTGAACCCTCAAAATCAAGAAATAGGAATGCTTGAAATAAAAGTTCCTGACATATCCCATATAGAGAGACTTAACTACAGTAATTTAGCTGCTGATGTACAGTATGTTGGGGGAATATTTCTAAACTGAAATATGAAACCTCTGACTTAGTGTGTTAGGAGGACCTGACCTGCCCACTCAGGTTCAAGCCCCCAAAACTTTGTCATTTTGGCTAAGAGGCTCCAGAAGTTTTATTGAATTAACCAATTATATTGATGGCAACTATTACTAGCAATTATTACCAGGTGCAATACAGCTGGTGTTAAAAATGATGAGCTAAGACTTGTACATTCACATTAAAGCTATAATGGACATTTAAAAAAAATATCATGTCAAGATGAGTAGTGTATGTTTCCTTCTAACATTGCATGTACCAGCTCATTCTTGTGTAGCTGTACTCTATGTGAGAGGTCATACTGTATATACAATATCTACTTGAACATGTACAGAGCAGCACACTGTGTGTTGTAACAAACAGAATGTGCAGTGCATAGAAGATTTACAGATTCCCCATTCTTTTCTTTTGATTATACTGCTACAATATTTAAAAATAAAGCATTTTTTTATATGTTACTTAAAACAAGTTCTTGAGTGATGTATTTTCCTGGACCTATACAATATCATGGAATTCTATAAGCTCTGGTCTCCAAATCAGATTTAGAGCTTGAAAAATAATACCTTGGTTTCTCATTCAGCTATAGTATATTGCACTTGTTCCCAGCGCATGTGTCATTTATTGTCCAATGGGGCATTGTATAGCACAGCGATAGCAGTCTACTGTGAATCGAATCTGTCACAATAAATGTTTAATACCAGCACATTGAAATATTCTTCCAGGCTTCTGCTGTAATACCCATTTTTGATCTGTGTTTGAAAACTGACACAAAGAAAAGAGAGAGAAGTGCAACTTTTTCTGCCCAAGCCGCACACAGTCACAGTAAGATATATTTAACAGATGTAATAGCTTATGTAGGAACATGACAAAGATGTTTCTAAAGATACTTCACCATTCTCTAAACTGCTTGTCTTATCAATCTGTATTGAAGGCTAATATAATGTTACCTCAGAGAGCACTATCCTGGATTGATTATTGAAGCAATTGTTACCCACTGCACTTCGTCACAGAAGATAAAAGACCAGAAAGTGATTCTCTGATTAAGTGATATTGAAAGTTTCCAAGATGAAGCTTGCAGTAATGATTTCTCCAATTTCTTTTTGCCGTTCAAGATGTCTCATTTTTCTGTTATTTTACTCCTATGTTTTTAGTGTTAGAGCTGGACCATAGCTGCATTGGGTTCATTAAATTCACATGCAGATACTCTCTCTTATTCTAAGACTATTACAAAGGTTAAAAAAAAGGAATGTTGATTTTGCCCATCTATTCCATTTGGTGTATTGGTTTCAATATGGAAAGGAAAGATTAAGACTTTTTGAGGTAAAATAGTTTTGGTATGTGCACTTTCCACTTTGAGAACCCAAGAAGTCTTAATCTATTGTTGAGGCTCTGGCTTTTTGTAACTAACTTTTATTTTCTAATGTCTTTTGCAGGTCTGGATTTCTCTTTTCAGATCTTAATTTGCCCATGGGCTATTCCCATACACTTTATCATTAAGATAGCCCTTACAAATAAAAAAAACCACAGGGATTCAGTTCTGTATTGTTGTTCAGAGTCAGCTCAGACTGAAATCTTCTGCCTACCCTATAACAATCACTTCATCCCCAGTATGCTCACCTGGAAGTTGTGGGGTGAAAAAAACAACTTCTGTCCTTTGCTTTTCCAATCCACACTTCTTAGCATACTTGTACAATAAACAGAGTGAGCAGTCTTGCCTTCAACTCCCACTACATGTGTAGTGATACAACCAGTCCCAGTGCAGTCCAGTGAAGGGTTGAGATGAGTTTAATTGTAATAAAAATGGCCACTTCTGGAGACCACTGAAGGAGACACACACAAGGTGTATTTCCCACAGTGCCCTGAAATGCAATAGTTTTACAGATGTTTTTTATAGTTCAGTCATGTTATTACAAAGAATGGGGGTTTAAGAGTCCACTTATAGCCCAGTGGATTTTCTTGATGATGTTGTCCCACCTTTCAGCCAGCTACTGTATTTCTGTGGTGTCACGTCAACAACAGGTGTCTGTTCTAAAATTCTCTTAAGCCAGGTCACGAGACCAGGTCAATGACTCGGGGCCAGAGCCAGATATCCACACATGTACTACACAGCAAATGTCTGGCTGACATACAGTATACAAAGCCTGTCTGTCAATGCAGGTGGGTCTAAGGTCCCCTGCAGATGTGGGTACACATGGTGGAGAATAGTTTGCCTTTCTGCAGTATTAGGCTGCAAACTAAATGAAGCAGAGCTACTTTATGGAACATGACGTCTGGCGATGTACTATGGTCATGGAAATGCCCTGGCTAGGGGTTTCTCACAGAATACTTATAGTATATCATCACACAGTTCTAGACATCCCTGAAATGACACCCGGCCTTTCTTCCAACTTGTCTTCCATTTGTATGGAAAGTTGTGAAAATTTTGAAGCTGGGTGTTCTGTCAAACCAACAGGTAACAGAATGCTAAAGTTAGTTTGTCTGAACAGATGGCTTACAGGCCTGGAAGGTTTAGCATTAAATAATTTATTTTTATTTTTGGTGTTTACTTCTCAGCCTTCATCAAGAATATGAAAGCTTACTTACTTAAATATTTAATTATGGTTATGCTGTCAACACAAAATTGGTTTCACTTTCTATAGAGCACATGAAAATTGTGAAAAACGTGTGGGAAATTCTTTGTGTTAAACAGGTGAAAACAGTTATTTTCAAATTAATTAAAAATAAAAAGTTAGAGAATTGTTTAAAAGAGCTGTTAAAACTTATCACATTCACCATATAAACACCTGTATCAGATGTTTTTTTTTATCACTGTAATGACCCATTCAATCTATGAAGTAAAAATAATTAAATCTGAGCAAGATAACTTCTCATGTTCTTATAAACAAACTTTCATCAGTTAAAATCTGTGAAAACAGCAGGAGAGAAATTGAAAGGTCACGTGTATAAAAACCTAAATTGCAAGCTTTTTTGTAGGACCTATTTTAAATAATACTGATTCTAGCTGCACAGACATATACTGTATTTTGTAATTAGGAGAGAGTTAAGATGTTTACTTTGTGATATGTTCCACAATACTTTCTTATGTATTAGATGCCCTGTCCTCCAAATAAAAAAAAAAACAAATGACTGTTTTCAAGAGCAAGGACTGTGCACTTGATTATTACCAAAAAATAAAGAAAAACAGTGGCTTTCACTAAAAACAATCCAACTTTATGATTTCAAAGGGTGAAGTCCTTAATTTCTTCCAATGTTAATTAAAACCTTGCAGCTGCTCTTCAGACTGAAATGTTAATAACCTCTGTCAGTGTCATTCTCACCTTCTCAACTACCCAAATAATCTTGAAATAATTTTTAAAGATTGTATTTCTAAAACTGACATATGGCACACCTGTGATTTAGTGTTATACAGTGTATTTTTTCAGTAAATGGCACGGTATATTATCAAGGAGTCATAGAGTAAGGTGATAACTTTATTATTTAACTTTTAATTTTACCCTGTAGTCAAAATATGGAGTCTGACTACAGTATATTCTTCCAACCAGGGCTACTCCATTAGCTAATGTGACCAGCATTCTCAAAGTGGTGATGGACAAGTGGCCAGATGCCATGAGTTTTGAGTGGGGGTAGAATTGGATGGTTACTTCATGTCCAACAACCACTCATGGGACCTATTGGTCCATTTGAGCTTGCAGGATCATCGGTAAGAGCTGTAACACTTTTGAAACTGATTCTACAATACTTCTTCCGTAAGGCATTGTGAAATTTAACATCATGATATGGTGATCCACATGTTGGAAAACTGAATGTACTGGATTCAATAGCCCTGTGATGGTGTAAGAGTCATTATTAAACAGGAGTTGAGATTATATAACATCGAGGAATTCCACAGAGGGATGATATTAAATAATTGTTAATTAGTAACAAAAAATGGTTTGGGAATTTTTTCTTATGACCATCATGGACTGCTTAGATCACTGCTTAATTTCCTGGGAAATTAAGGTTTTGAAAAAACTCCCTGTGTCTCTGTGGCCACTCCAGCACACTCAGTGCCCAAAGTTCAACAGTATCAACACAGCAATTTATTTTTTGTTTTAAGTGGTCTATCATCTTTTAGACTATCTTCAGGATCATAGTTCTTTATCAGTTTCAGTTGTGAAAAGGCAAACTAGTCTTTTTTGACAATTGCGTGTCTCAGTTACATACTTGATTGGTGGTATGTGTTAATTAGCTAACTGCTTTGTGTAAATCAATTGGTTCTGTGCTGTGTACTAATGTGTAACAGGTGTGGGAGTAACTATCAGTAGTGTTAGAACTGCATGCTAGGAGGCAGACTTGTGTGGGAATGTGTTAGCCCATACAAGGTAGACTAGATAGTAGTGTGATTTTTTTTCTTTCTCCCTTTGTCTGACTTATGAAGCCTGTCTAAGGAGCAGAGTTAAAGTCTATTTTATGTATTTGTTTACTCCTGAATTGCACATTTTCCCTTCTAATAAAGACTCAGAACTTAATAATGTCTTGTAGATTGGCTTAATTTCCCCAATCCAATGCTGGACTTTTACACCCTCTAAGGGAAAGTCTTCCCCTTTTCTACGCTCTACTGATTATAAACCGATCTTCATACTCTTCACTCTATTCTCAGTAATCACCAGATCCTTACTAGCAGGTAATTTCTTCTCAATAACTATCCAGGCTGATCCCGTTTCACCTGGGATGCCCCTCTGTAATAAACACTTGCATCCCTGACACAGAAACCAACAGACCCGCTCTTAACATCCCTACTTTTTTTGAGAAATGTGCTATACTCATTATTCTGGGGCATTAAGACCCACACAGACCATAGCGTGAGTGCCCCCTACTGACCTCACTAACACCACTTCCAGCATCAACAGTAGTTTCCAGGAGGTCTCTCATCCAGGTACTGGCCAGGCTCACACCTTCTTAGCTTCAGTGGGTTGAAAATTGTGAGTTGCAAGGTGATATGACTGCTGGCTGCTTTATACAAAATAATGCCTACCTGTACAGCACCTGTTACACCCCCTCCCTACAGTTTAAACTATATTTTTCAAACATCCTTGACTCATTGAGTTTTACAAACCTGAAAAATCTATTACAAAAGAGAGCTACCCCCCATCTCATTCACCCTGACTCCAGGCTAAGACTTAGCCAAATTCTCAAACTCTTTTCCTCCTGATATTTTAAGCCTCTTAATTAGCCCAGAGGAGTAGCTCATTCCATGAAGAGCCTATCCTGACAGCTCCTTTCATTCATGCAGAATTTCCATTCCTCTGAATGCTAATTACTTATTCAAACTGGGTGTGCCTTATACTACAGTTCCCCCCAAACAACAAATGTTTTTTTCTTTTTCCATGGAACATTCCACTGTCCTATGAACTGTCAGGGTGAAACTTACTGTAGTATAAAACACTGCACACATGGAGCTGTTTATTTAAGCTATAAGCTGTTTAGTAAATCTTTCAATTACTCTTTGAATATCTTTTTTTAATTACATATTTTGCTTAATTGTTAAATATGGAATAACAGACTTTTAATATACAACATGGAACAATAATGTAAGGAAATAAATTCAAATATTTAAGTTTTTTAATTTGTGTGCCTCTTCCACTTAATTTAAATTATCTGACTGACTTGAAGTATCAATTGAATATTTATTTAGAATATTAATTAATGTGAAGAATGGCTATTCATCCATTTTCAATAACCACTTAATCCTGTTCAGTGTAAATGTTAATATTAAGTTCAAGCTCTAAAACAGGAATACATTACCCACTGTCTGAATGTCTCTGTGACATTTACAAAATAAGACATATACAGTATCCCTGATAGGATAGCTGTGAAATGAAAGCTTAGTGTTTTGTGTTTTTTTATGAATCCAAGGTCTGGCTTTGGATTGAGTGCAGTACTTTCCTGATATCTCTGTCTGGGTCACATCACCCCTTCTGCAAAGAAGCAACCCTGTTATAATACATCAGCACAACCTCATTTAAAATGCTACAGTATGTACAGGTTTGTTGACTAGGTTGAGAAAAGTGATATTACTGCCCAGAAGAATATAAAGAAAGTAGGAATGTCTTGATCAAAAGTCCTTTTAGAGGTCTCTTTAGAGCTGCGTCTACATGAGAGCTGCAAAGAAACAAGTAGAATTTTAATTCTGCAGGTGTCACACCTGAAGAACATTTCACAGTCAAAAGGTTAAGTTTTTTAGGTTTTTTACTTTTCAGTGTGGGATCAACTACACAAATATATGTAGAGTTAAACAGGGGAACCTACAAGGTAATGTTACTCTAATATTCACAGTCCTAGAATGTATTCATACAGTCAGCTCAAACTACCTTACACTCCAAAATGAAATTTTGATTTGAGCATAGTTTACTATGTAGCCGCCTCGATTTTCCCCATTTAAGCTTGTCTGGTCATGTGGTTTGAACTTGAATCTGTCGGACAGAGCTCCACAGTAAAACTGAATGTGTACTGTACAGTATATGGAGCCATAATATGTAAATCTAATTCACACATATAAATATACAAATATTTCCTACATTTTAATATTCCTTCACAGTATTTCAACATGATGGTCCTGTTTAATTTTGTTTTGGTGATTTTTTTAAATTGTATTAATACTGATAAGTGTGAATTTAGCAATAAAAGAAGCACTGTCTTGAAAATCTACAGTATGTAACCCTTTCTGTTTCATGTTTTCAGATCTTTAAACTTGCCTTTCTAACTAGTTCAGGTGAGTTCTACTTTACTTACTCCTATAATGCACTCCTAAGGTGTATTTAAAGCATAAATTGATACAATTATTTTTTTTACCAATTGCTTGCAAATTATAGCTTCTGGATCTTTTATTTCTAACAAAATCCACAGGAATTTATGGTTTATGGTGCTCTTTTCTTAAGAACTGCTGACACTTCACTAGGTACAGCAGGACAAGACTGATAAGTAGCTCTGTATCAAATAACAGCTATCATGAGATGGAGCAAAGATGTACCTCCCTAATGAACTAACTGGGGCTTTCCACCGAGAGTAAAAGATAAAAGTCTGCAGAAGCAGAAAGGAAAGCAGGGATCTTGAATGACAATTAGAGTAAGCCAGACATCCTATTTTCTTGGTGCTCTAGGGACAAAAAGAGAAATATGAACAAGACCATAGGCTACATTATCTTGCAGAGCATCTAACATTGTCTGCATTGTTGCAATAAGCTTCAAAGTTTCAAAGAAGAGAGCTTTTTTACACCAACACCAAGGTCAAAATGATCTCAGTGATAAAAAGAATCATAGGCAGTTTTATTAAATCTCAAACAGATAACTGTCTGACTGGCAGAGAAAGCCTTCTGAACTGTAACTTGAAATCTAGGAATTAAAATTGTATACACATTGTAAAGGGACATACAGTAATGTACTTCTGCAATCATACATATTTTCACTTCAGCAGCCTTACAACCAAAGGTGTATGCATGTACTGTAGAAAATAATGTTGATAAAGAAATTCTTATATATTTTTTTTTATGTAGGAGTCAACCGAGTATGAGTATAATAAACTTCTGGCACAGCATTTTCTGTAGTTTTGCAGCAGAATATGTAATTAAGTTCCCACAAGACAGTTTTTACAAACACATTTCTTTCTTTAAAATATTCATTGCAGTAAATACTTTTTAGAAGTCAAGTGTGTTTGAAGCTGTTGAATTGTGTGTCTACAAACAGGTGCCAATGATATCTCAAAGGTGCCCTTCTGTTATCGAGTGTCAAATTGAAAACTACATCTATTTTGATATATGTGAATTGGGACTGTGTGATTTAGGAATTTGAGTGCTAAAATTTCTGATACAATTTAATTTAAGTAGAAAATGTTCTCACAGGCAGAAAGATTAAATCAACCTCAAAATAATACCCTGAAAAGTTTTTAAATGAAACCAGTATATAAAGTAGCTACACACATATTCACTTGATCACAGATGCAAATTGTAGATCCTATTAGCTCCTGCCTCACACTTCTCAATAGGTATTTATTGAGAAGTGTGAGGAACTAAGGTTGCTGCTGGAAGAGGTGTTAGTGGGGCCAGCAGGGGGCGCTCACCCTGTGGTCCATGTGGGTCCTAATGCCCCAGTATAGTGATGGGGACACTATACTGTAAACAGGCGCCGTCCTTCAGATGAGATGTAAAACCGAGGTCCTGACTCTGTGGTCATTAAAAATCCCAGGGCATTTCTCGAAAAGAGTAGGGGTGTAACCCGGGTGTCCTGGCCAAATTTCCCATTGGCCCTTACCAATCATGGCCTCCTAATAATCCCTCTCTATGAATTGGCTTCATTACTCTGTTCTCCTCCCCACTGATAGCTGATGTGTGGTGAGCGTTCTGGAGCACTATGGCTGCCGTCGCATCATCCAGGTGGATGCTGCACATTGGTGGTGGTGGGGGGGGAGTCCCCATTGCCTGTAAAGCGCTTTGAGTGGAGTGTCCAGAAAAGCGCTATATAAGTGTAAGCAATTATTATTATTATTATTTAATGTTGTATTGTGTTAACCTAATTTTTCATCCATCAGCCTGCATTTCTGCCTTATGTGTGGCATTGTGTGCTTCACTATGCAAACATTTAGGACTTTATTTCAACTCACACTTCTATAATTCTGAATTATAATCCTCGTACTGTGTGACAGTTTGCTCTCTCTATCAGCCAACAAATACTTGTCTCTAAATGTTCTTTCAAAGTTGACATTTCATGGCTTCATGAACAGATTTTGTTCATGACAGCAATTATAAGGTCAGCTAACAAAGATGAAGTCTGTTTATCCTGGAACTGAATAGATTATTTGATTGATTTAATTTATCTACTGGAAGAAAAAATATGCATTTGTTTTCACAGGGCTATTTTATGTCAGCAATCATTGAAAATGAAGAGTAGTCACTAGTCATTGGTCACTACAAAGCCTGAGCACTTAATGGCTGTACTTCTTGGTAGCTACACTTTGATGGTGGTGTACTTAGATAAGATCACTTTATTAGCCATATATAGTTTCTTGCATTAGGAATTTGTCTTTCCTTAGCTTTCTCACCATGAGACACACAGACACACAGACAGGGAGAGAGAAGCTTGGGGTCAGAGCGCAGGACACTACTACATCCAAGACACTTTTGTTTTATTGGAATTCCCACATAATTCATCTGTTTTTCCAAATTCCTCCTGGAAATTCCTGGAGAACAGTTACCTTGTTGGGCTTTAACATTTAGCTGTATCTCTGTGCATGCACTCACAAGGCAACCTCTTTTCTGCTCAAAATGTCTGCATTTAACATATTATAAATATAGTCTTTTTGGGCTCCCCCAGTTAAAGAAGATTGTCCAAAGATGGGTATCCCAAAAACAGCTGTTCTGATGTTCTTTCAAAAGTTTACAAAAAAGCCTCTACATCATCATGGGGAGTTATCATCTATAATATGTTTGCTGGTAGTACATCTTCTGTAGTACTTGTGCTGCCTCCAGCCTGCCCAGAATTGTTCAGGTGCTTGACCACACCTCAGCAATGTCTTTGCTTCACCTCAATCTAGCCTAATTTGTGCCTGCACGTTCTGCTGTGCTAGTTGCACTCTGTTAGGCTGCTGCTGGGCTCCAACTGACTGAGCAAGAACTTTAACAATGTACTCCATGGTTATTTATATTATTATTTTTAGAAGCAACTAATGATGCTATCCCAATGCTTTTGACAATTTAGCACTCTCTCTCTAGCAGGCAAGTAATACTTGTCTCTTAAGGTTTATTTTAAAGTTGCCCTTTATTTTGTGGTTTGTAGAACAGTTCTTGTTCACAATGGTAATTAGAAGGTCAACTAACAAAAAAAAGTTAGGTCAGTTCTGTCATCATGGCAGATGTCTGTTCCATTTACATTTTTTAAAAGAAAATTAATTTTCACTGTGTTATTTTAAGTCACCGCTGTTTCGACAAAGAGATTCCATATTTTTTCCACAGTGTTATTTTAAGCCTCCTTGATTTAGGAAAGGAATATTCAGTAGCCACTCCGCACCACTGGTTTTGAACATAGACTAGCTGTCCCTCTTGAGTATTATACTTTTGTGTACTATTTGTACACAGTGTTCTACTTCTACAACAACTGAATTTCATTGGAAATCCCACTTTGGTCATCTGTGAAGTGAGTCCCAGGTATGTCATTATTGGAATTCTTTTTCCTATTCCTGGGACTCCAGGAGAACAACTGCTTTAAGATTTAGACAGGGTGACAGAATTACAGCAATCTTTGACATATGTCTTGTTACAACTGTATTTATTGGCAGTAAATGCATGGTTGGATTGAGAGGTGTGAGACAGACTTCCATTTACCTCTCCTGGCCAGAACAATCACAATGAAAGCTGGTGGATCCACTGGAATGTGCGGTTCATTCCTACAGTACACATAGAAATCCGCAACCCAACCTCAACTGAAGTTGATCATACTAGAACCAGGTATGGAATACTTGACATTTCCTGTTCTAGCTTTTCTTGGTAAAATTATAGCCAGGGAGTGTGCACGCAAAATCCCAAAACTCACAAAGAGGGTAAAGACTTGGCATTAATTGTGTAGCGATAAAGAAAATTATTAAAATTTCAACCTTTACTGCCAGAAAACCAACAAAATCACCGGCAGAAGTCTCCGTAAGACATGGTTTGCTCTGGAGTAGAAATTGCTTATATTATCATAATGTTTTGTATGATTATGCTACTCAAACTAGAGATGAAATGGGTGTGAAAAACAATGTGAAAAGAGTTAGGAGCTTAAATGTGCTACATTTTTATAGCAATAAGTTTGCGCTAGAGACAAAAATGAAATTTGAAACCTAATTCAGTAAAAGTGCATTTTATTATTAACATGGGATTCTCAGTCCGTAGACCTACTGTAAATCCCATGGATTATTTCTGGAAGCTCTATGCTACTAGGAAACACAAATTGAGTGTGAAATATACTGTGCTGTAAGTGAAAGAAATTTTGATTAATGTGTGGATCAAGGTTCTTTACCATATAAAGTTTACTTGTCAATAAGCTTGAGCAAAACATGCTGAGAATATTGACAGTATATAAAGTGCATGATAATCATGATAATAATTTTTCATGCACAGCACAGGCCTAATACCTTTGACCACTTTATTTCAATGAATAAAGGTTTTCAATGCAGTGAAAGGTTTCTACAAAAAGTTTAAAAATTCTTGGCAAAAAATGAAAATAGTAATTAAAAATATATAACATTCTGAAAGAAATATACACTTCCTTTTTCAAATCCTTCTTTTTCTTAATAACACCTTCCTTGACTGAACAACTTTGGATCTGATTTCAAAGCTTTTTGTTGCTACAAATTCACTCAGGTGATGAAACTGATAAAAAAAAAAAACAGTTTCAATGACAGGCAGCCAGCAATGAACCATCTTATTTTAAATGTGGGGTATTGCTTGTTGCTGATTAATGCCACCTGATAGAATGATTTTTTTAGATACAGTTTATTTAAATTACAGATCAAATTTTCCTTGAGAGCTGATGCTGAGAACTGATGTCCTTTCTTTGCAGGAGCTAAATGACGTGCATATGGACTAGTTCCGTGAAAGATTGCACTGAATGATAACACTCCCTTCATGTTTACTCAATCAATGTCTGTCAGGCATCCCAATATAAGCTGAAATGCTGATGGGTCTTGAACAAAATGGACTGATATAATCTTCCGAAATCTGGATGATGAGAACCCCTGCTCCAACACCCGTCGGTGGGTAAGATAACAGATCAAAAGCCATGCTTAGTGAAGGTATTTGATTTTATCAAGAGAAACATGAGTCCCCAGTAAGAAAAGGCCATTAACAGCAATGCAATGAATCCGATCATTTTTACATTCTACAGTAAGTGATAGGTTCCATTTATATGAGTGAAAAGTTATAAAAAATGGAACTGAGGAGAGATTGCAAATGGAAGAACCCGTGGGAAAGATATAGTTTATAAAAGATACACAGAGGGCATTAGAAAATAAACTTGAGCTGTCTTCTACAGAAATGAAGAAAAAAATAAAAATATTTGTCCTTAGATGGATAATAAAGCTGAAGAATTAAAAATGTAGCAAAATATTTCAAATAATAATTTTCTACTGTTCCAGTGCAATTAAGCAGTACATAAAGAAATAAGAATACATTTTTGAGTAGGTACAGTACTGTAGCTGCGTCAGCATGCATTAGCTGCAAAGGAACAGGTAAAAGTTTACATTACATTATCACCGTTTCTCAAAAAAATGTAAAAATACAGTACGTAACTCTGCTGTAAAACTTCGCTCTTATTTCTTAATGTATCCTGCATTTTCCAGGTCACTAAGTTACTAGCAACCAAATGAGCAAGACTAGCCGAAAAGACTTCTCTTGTGTTTCACTTTTCTTATGTTCAGATGTTGACACACTGTATCATGCTATATAAGGTACAGTATTTAGAGATCTCATTATGCTGAAATCTGACATGTTCCCACATTTCTTATATCTATGAATAGTGATTTCTATAGTTAAAAAAATAAAAGAGAAAGCTCAGAACCTGAAGAAATACTGTAATAGATTTTACCAATTTATCTTTCATATTTTCTGTACCTCATTCCAGACTTCAGACTACCAGGATAATAGAGGAGCACTGAATTGATTCTACAGAGACATGAGCCCTCCTGATAACTGAGCGAAACATCTACCAAAAGGCAGAATCACATTCACTCCAGGTATATTAGAATGCAGGTGAGTCAGAATCCTCTAGAAAGTCAACATATCTGTAATAATAATAATAATAATAATACTACAGTAAAACATTTTTGACAATTCAATGGAGACTTTTATGATCAATTCTCCTTTAGGTAAATGAATGCAGGATATTGCATATTAATATTTAATGCCTCATAATTGTCACACAGCATCAAAAATGCAAGATTTAATTTGCGCTATATTACATTGTAGGATTAGCCTATGTCTGTTGTATAAACACTGTCTGGTATAAAGGATTTTCCTACAAAAGACTTTCAATTAGAAGGTCAATTGCTATCTTGAAATATGTTTGTCACCTTGCAGACTATTTTTATGCTGTACCCAAGCGGTAATATTAAAAAGATGGCATTCTTTTTATTCAACATATACAGAGTAGTGATAATGCCCTAATTTATGTTACTTGAATTCTATTTCAGGCTTTACCTAAGCCAAGTAACCAAGAACACAGTGGTGATATACAGTAGATAACGGTTTGTTTAAGATAAGTTAGAGATTTTTTTAAAGAGGTTTATTCTGGTGAAATGAAAGTAAATGGGGGAAATGAATATGTTGTGACTGAAAAAAATCACAAGAATTTATTACTGATTCTTTCTGTACTACCTAACAGTTTGGAGTGTGAAACAGAAATATATAGTACAGTATATACAATATTTTTACAGTGGGTTACTGCATTATTATCATTACGGTTACTTGTAATACAAAGAGTAGTAGCAATTGCAGTAGTTATCACAAAATAATTATCTTTCCCCTGGAAAGAGCTTTACTGTGTCAAGATAATCTGACTTGCTTACTTAGACAATCCTTCATCAAACTCCCAAATGGAAAGTTGCAAGGGAGATGGATGACGGTTTTCAATGTGGCAAAGTGGATTTATCCTTGACCATGGGGATGAATTAGTAAGTAAATCATTTGAGAAAATAAGAAAACATGTCTAAGAGTACACAAACCTCAACACCACTTTGACCTACTCCACCCACAATGCTTTATTCCCTTCAGGATGAGAGTCTTGACAGAGTTTGGACATTTTCCATAGGTTCTGAGAGAGCGTCAGTTGCTGAATCCTGTAATTCTTTACTTCATGACTTTTGTGTCCAATTTAGGGATTAATGAACAAACAAATATGAGGACAATGTTGGAATCTCTCACACTTTGAAGTAATGCATTTTGAAAATATTATTATTTAAAAATATTATTTTGAAATTATTCATATTAATATTGGTTCTAAATTCTAATGGAGCAAATATAGAATTCAGCAGTATAGAAATAAAAAAATGAGGGATACTTTTCATGGCATTGTTAGTAGTTTCTTTGAGACTTCCAGGATTATTTAGGATATTTCTGAGATCATATGATTTATGAGACTTATGATCTACAGCTGAGAGGCCAAAAGAATACACACCACCATCTTAGTGGAATCATGATATAGTTCTGATTCTGATCTGATGTACTTTAAATCCAGATGACAACTTATTCTTTGCTGCACAATGAGGTTCCATTCCCTATTATTGCAATAGTAAATTCTGTCTAGGGCTGTTTCCAAATTTAATCATTTTTTTGCTAAACCAGCTTTAAGGAAACAGACAAAACAATTTCCACGTGACTCACTCTCAGAACAATTAAGACCACTAGGGATGAGTGGATTGACGTTCTGAGATAATGAACCAATGGGGTCTGTACTTCAAATCCAGATTTAAAATCTTTGTCAGCAATAAAAGTTTAGGTCATTAAAAGCCATTAAAAAAAAAGGACACAAAATCACATTGTTCATACAGTACATCACGGTTGATCACAAGATGGAAAGTCATACCTTACCTTAATTGTTCCACTCCTAAAGTAAGAGAATTCACTTCAACAATACACCTCCAGAAAGTTTTTTTAATGTAAAGTGAGGATATGTAAACATTAAAATATTGAAACGGCAAAGTGTTTGTAGATTATTCAAAAGATGACTGAGAATTAAAAGCGGGGATGAAATATAGCATCAAAAGGCTAATTAGAATATAAACATGCTGATTCATTTCTAAATTAGATCTTCTGTGGAATTAATGAAAAGAAATAAAGCCAGCAGTGGGGAAATAAATTTTGGAAATGAATTTAATTAAATTTAATGACTCCATTAAAAACTTTTATACATTATGGATGTGCATATAAACACTCATAGAAAATGCATGCAAGTAGACTGGTCCTGAATTTTTTTCCAATGAGAAAATTCCTGAAAAGAAAAAGTGTCTGTGCTCAGAGGTACAGTATAAGAAACTGGATTTCCTATAAATCTAAGCAATGCTCTCTAGTCTTGTGCTCCATTGTACCTCACTTGTTTTGTAAAGTCTTGAAGTATCTCTCACATTGATAAACAATGTGAAATGTGTTTAAGGGTTGAACATGTATACTAATAAAGATACAGGGTATAACAACAATCATAAAAACCAATAATCATTGCCCAAATCAAACAACAAATGTGTTTAATTTGGGACCTATTCAAAGCTTAGAAATCGTAGCTTTAGAAGCAGGGAGATGAAAAACTACAGAACTCTGAGAAATCTCTTGAGGTAACATTCAAAACCCAAAAACCAAACAGACCTTTTTAGCAAATTTCACAAGAGAACAGAAGAGTGATATTCAAACGCAATGGAGGTAGATAAGGTGCAAGCCAGTAATCCGTAAGAAGAATTTCTTCAGAGGAATACAAGCATCATGTTCTGTATGACCAAAAGAGTCTTGCATGGTTTACACCCATTTAAAAAACAGAGAGACAGTTTTTATGTACTGATCATCCCTAGCATATATTGACCACTGGGAAGAATTGAGAACACTATACCTGGAAAACTAATTTTCCTTTTGACAAAAATATGTTTTTCTTTTAAGGTTTTAATCACAAAAGGAGTAAAACACTGAGAAAGCACAGTAGATGTGGTACTGTATGTGTTTTAAAGCGCATCCAGTAAAGAATAACATTTAGAAAAATGAAAGTATAGATTACTTTTAATTGCCAACCGTGAGTACATCTACTGTATATTTCCTTTGTGACAAAACTTGAAACTCATTATGTCTTGTTCTTAATGCAAAATTAACAGGGGGATATCATGGTATCCTTTACTATCAAATTCTAAAATTACAGTATCAGTTGATTTGGGGGGGAAATAAAAATAATAAAACCAGTATGACACACTAGGTTGCTTCATGGGACAGTAGTAACTTTATTATCAACATCACAAAAATCTCACTGCTGGAAGCATTGACTAAATGTATCTTTTTTTTTTGGAGTTTTACCTCAATTGTGTAAGAAAAATAAAATTTGTTTGAGTGCCTCTGGCATGGCACAGACAGTTTCATAACTTTCACATTATTTACACAATAAACCATCCAATTTTTAAGGCCTACACATACATCTATAGAAGCTCTATTTGTCAAAAACAATTTTCTTTGATAATTTGGTAAAGGAAAAGTCCTGTTGTCACTTTCTGAAGATGTATATTGAAGTTACTGGGTAAAAAACATTTATTATATGAGCAAATATAAAGAATTGCTGCAGTCTTTGTTCCATTCCATGCAAGAATAGCTTCTTACCATACTCTACCTTTTTGTAATTAGTACAAAACGTTTAAATCTCTATAAACAATATGAACTTGACAGGTTTATTGCAAAACAGTTGCCAAGCGAGAACTGTAATATAGTAAGACTTATCTCGTCTCTAGTGATCAATAATCCATATAAAAACATTCAGACATCTGTCTCAAGTATGTACAGATGAAAACAAATCTATTGATTTTGAACAGTATTTTACCTTGCACCACAAGCATCCTAAAAGTATCACATTCAGATAGGGTTCTACATGCTGAATCAACATGCTGCATGTCTCTTTACCTTTAGCAACAAAATTAAGTCAATAAAATCAATTTATGTTATAGATTCATTTAGTTTGCTATTGAACAACCATGGTAATTGCAAAAGAAATGTAATTAATGAATTCCTTGCATTTACAGTATACAGTATAACATTGGTTATCCTAAAAGGATCCTAAGGCCTTTGTCCATATCCTACTTCACGTATATAAAGTCAAATTTAGTAGCCATGGATACCTGTTTCACATTTAAAAGGGCTCATCAGCAAGTTATAGTTAATTTGAATTAATAAATTCAAATTCTAGATGTTTAGTTTAGATGATTTCATTTGGTGGATAATTATATTAATTATATTATATTATAATTATATTAAGCAACTATAATCTATTACATGTGTGCATTTAGTTGTAACAATTCAGATTAAATATCTTGACAAGCAAATAACAGCAGCCTATCATCTGGGATTTCAATGCATAACTACTACCCTCTGACTAACTACTATGCACAACACTGCTCCACACTGATGCCCAACCAAACATCTCCAAACCACACCTTACAGCCCTTCCAGAAACATGTCTTCATAAACACAGGTGCAAAGAGCACTTAGAGGGGTTTCAAAAGGTCATATAAAGTAGTCTCCAAAAGCACATCATGTTAAAAAGACATCTTGCATGACTGCAGCCCACCTGTGCTTACAAAGTTTGTTGACAACAGTTTTAGGAACGTGTCCATTTAAGATGGAAGTTCTGGGATTTTTGCATTTGATTTGGTCTTTCAGACTTCAGGTGAGGTCTGAGAAAAGAACCTAAGGAAACAAGAAGACAAAGAGAACTGCAGTACAGACTGTAACACTCCACCCTTGTATAGAGATTTATAGTGGAGGTTAAATAGAAAAGATGGGGAAAGTAATACAATAAAACACACTCCCTACTATCACTTTTGGCAGGCAGTGACAGTACACAGCTGTTAGAAGTCTCTGCAACCTAATGTGTGTTGCTATGGGCACAAATTTACATTTTTCAGTTAGGGAGTCAATCTTAGGGTGTTTATTAACATTTCTTTATCCATATATATACAGTATGTACTGTAGATTCTTACCTGCCTTGAAATGATTTGTCTTACATATTTTTAGAATAACTGCTGCTTTCAGACACCAATGTAAAACAAATCATATCAAATCAACCACTCAGTGAACTGAACCACTTTTACTGTGATTTCCGTTAAGTATTGTCAATTTCCAATGTGTTCTCATTGCAGAAAGCAATAATACTAGACTTAACACCCCCTAATTTATTAATTCTTTAACACTGTTATATACATAGGAACATATAATGTCTTCAAATATTTTTGCGTGCACAGAGACATATGTATACGCACCCATGGACATTATATATAAATATACTGTAGATACTGCATGGTGTACCGTAAATGGGATATTCTAGTATTTTTGTTTACCAACAATCCAGTATCCCTGACTAGCTGTTGTGCAACTGTGGCTTTGAAGTATAATTTAAAGATTGATAGAACTTGAAATTAAATTAGTGTCATGACTTTCATGAAAGAATGAAGAATCTTCTCCTAGTCGACTGTTACACAAAGACAAAACAGGATTCACTCTGTCTGAAGCTGGGGGAAAAAAACAACGTTTTCTGACAAAGCCACTCCTTCATTTAAAAAAAATATTTATTCAAGCCAAAGACTGCTGAGACCAAAGTTGCTCTTTAAAGGAATTCCTTTTGCTGACAAATGCAACACAGAGCTTCATAATTTGTCTGTCAATTAACTCACCAGCAGCACTGCATAAATGTAGGTTACCATTTGTCATACCGACAATTACAATTAGTCTCACAGGTGGATTTTTGTCTGATTCACAGAGATGCTTCTTTTGTAATATTCTCAGCTGCTAGAGCTGTCCAAAATCCTAATTGTCATGCCTTAATATGTTTTTTCCACTTGTAGACTAAAAGTAAGGTGTCAGCGAATCCTACATTGTGAGACAACATAATATATACTCCACCAAATTCATATTGTTGGGACAGAAATAACCTTATTTCACCACATTAAAAAAGACCTTATCATGGAACAGTTTTAGATCCTAAATTCCTGAATTTTAAAAGCTATGTTCTCTGTCACTAAATATTTGATATCATCTGTTAATGCACCATGAAGGGTACATATTCATTTCCAGGAAGTCTTTCTCCAAACCACTATGACTGATTTTCTAAAAGATGAAAATCCCTACAGAATATAATTTCAAAGTTATTTAAAAGAATTGTTCACGTCACAGATAACAGGCCCATTAGTAATGTCAGAAAAAGTGTTACACCATTAAGGACTTTATGCATTCTTCCATTGCTTATTTCTGTATGCTACTTATCTATTTTAAAGTAGCTTCTTTTCAGATATTCAAGTGAATTTTTTAAGTCAATAGCATCCTTACAAATAATATTTTAACATGTCCTGTTATTTCTTTGAGCTTTTCATTTAATGTTAATTTAACATCCATTTAACATGCTCAGTAGAACCCTATCTGTAAAAACAAAATTCTGAAGAACATATAACAGAAACATATTGCTGTGAGAAATCATTACTGAGGGAAAAATAAAACAAACAATATGCCAAATTGCTGAAGTAACTGAATTTATTTGAATGAAAGAGAGAGGAAACACTTGAGTTCCTCCTTGAACAAATTTGTAAGTTACCAGTTTTGCAATCCCCTGGGTACTTGTTAAACACTGACTGAAGCCTAGGCAGCTTAATAGCTGTGCTATAATATACAGAGGATCTAGTTGCAAATTAATCCTTGATTCAACTTCACACCAGGCTTCAACTCATGAACATAAGATAGGAGATATTACTTTAAATAAAACCTGGAGTATGATGGAACCCCAGAAAGCGTTAACTCACTGGAGGTTTGTAAAGAGCTGAACAAGTCTTCCTCTTTTAAAAAACTCCATAATGAACCGCTCCCGAAGCACAGAACGTCCCAGAATGTGTGGTCTCATTTGTATGTGGCAGTGGAAAAAGATATCCAGAGTTGTACTGGTGCATTTCAGACTGGAGCTTCAAGTGAGAGCAGTCACTGGGATGTCAAAATGCTCTTTAACACTAAACCCTTATGCAAGGTATCTTAATGTGAGAATGAGAAATACATGTACTGAAACACTTAAGAAATTCAGTATACAGTTTCACTCTAATAATTACTTTTGCAACACTATGTGGTTCACCTGTGTTATGAGGTCAAAGAAGGTTGTGTCATGCCTGCAGAAAATGAAACAGCTCACACCCTCTGTTTGCACTCTTTAGTACTAAATGACTAGTTATGCAAGTGTGAATACACTGCATGGTAACACATGCACAGGTGATGAATGCATATATAAAAGGCGCATGTTTGTCAGTTTTAATTACTCTGCTATAATGCCACAATTAAGTGAAACAGACGCAATGTAGCCAGGGAATGATGTTGTCAGGAATCTAACAAAGTAAAGTCAACAGGGCATCAGACCCAATTAATCCACAAGCAGAGGAGAAGCACTGTACAGGAAATAGGATCATCACTTTCAGGGAAAATTCCTTTGAGAGCCCTTCTGCATTACAAAAACTTTGGCTGACATAACAACTGAGCATCACGGAAGACTTGTGCTTTTAGTTCCAGTCATTAGGTTCACCTGCTATGTAAATGAAATGGCAAAACAGAACATCAGTGGGTTACATGACTGTAGGTTGTTATCAATATTGACACCTACTCCGGGGATAACGACAGAATGTTGTTGTTTTTTGGTGATAGTAGAACACATGTACACAAGAAAAGGTAGAAGGGGTTCTTAAGGATGTCATATTTTTGTTCACTATGGTATTCTCACTGTACAGTATCACAATGAACACTAATTATTATTCTGCAAACTATTATAAAGTGTAAAGCTAGACACATTTCAGAATTTAACTAAGAATCTTCTTGTATGTTTTTTTAATAGAAAAACCTCCCATTAGCTAACTGTTGACCAAACAATGACAGCAAGATATTCACTTTCATTGCTCCTCAATTAATCATGCTGGTCATTAAGACTCTCAGCAAGATACCTCATTGCTAAACTATTCTGGAAGGGGCAGGACCTAATTAATACTGTATCTCTCCACAGAAGGCACCCTTACTGTAAGGAAAATTAAATAGTGTAATTAATCCAGGTTTAATCTGGGTTTAATACTGGCTTGCTGTATCTTGGCATCTTATCTCAAATGAGCATGTCTGAGATGACATAAGAGTAGTCAGGTGCAACATTATGCTACTAAAAAATGTAGCTGACCTATCAGCTGTTTTACATACTGTATTGACTGCATTCCTATGCTGTTACATGCATCAGCTTCTCATCACCAGCATAGACGAACATGAATGCAACATGAACACATGTAGCTATTTAATGTTTTTGTTAGAATTATTTCAAAGTGATAAACAGATTCCTTTATTCTGTATATCGTTCATCTTGAATCCAGGGTTGTGTTTCTTAAGTGTTAGAGTACATTAATGAATACGCATTCATTCAAACAGGAAACCAACTGTTAATGCAAGATTAAAAATAACTAAGGACAGAAGATGTGGCATGAAAGCAGATGGAAAGGATAATGTACAGCCTAATAACACTCCATAACTAACTCCATAATCTGTGCAACATCACAAACACGAGTCCACGAGTTCTTACCCTTCATTTGCAGTGTACTCCTAGTCTTGTGTGGGACATAGCTAGGTGGTGTCAATACATAAAGAAATGTTGTTAATAATAATGGAGAAACAGTTATTGGTGACTGCTAACTCATGACATGAAAACTCTTTAGACAGTTTTGGTTTCTTATTTGTAAAACAGTCAGGTCCAATTAATAATTACGAAATTGGTTGCTAGTGTGAAGATGCAAATAGACAAAAAAGCTTCAAGTACTACATTACAGTATGTCATCCATTTAAAAACTCTTCTGGATGTTTCCCATTACACTTTCACCCTGTGAAATTCTATGAGCTCTTCACACATGCTGTGTAAAAGTAGTGTGGTTATTTAACATGGCATACATGGCATACTTCATACAGCAATTGAAGCAGACACTGCAAAAGCAAATAAGCATGAGAAGTTATGAGGCAACAAGAAAATACAGCAATTTTATTTGTGTCAGCATAGGTTTTGCCTGAGAGAGACCCATTAAAGTACAGAAAGTGACTTCAAGAGAACTTTGCTTTTTCAAAAGTGCTGCTTTTTTACAGTACATCTGTCAAGGCATCAATGTATATTCAATAATTTAATATTCCCAAGTTGCTGCCGTCTTGGCATGGGGAACATCCATACACAGTACCAGTACCATGGGGTGCACAGGATTAGAATTCAAACACTAAATTTTCCTTTGTTATAGCAGTCGTTCTTTAATTCAGCAGTATATACAAGGACACTACCCTAAAAGTTAATAAAAATAGAAATTTTGATCATTATTATAAGAATGATTTACTCTACTGTAGTTACAGTATTCTATTATACACCTTCGCTATGCCTTCCTTATAGTTATAATATAGTTTGTTTTAGACACACAGAGCAATGATGTTAACCAAAACGGTTTTCTGGGCATTTATAACAGTGCTGGTATAAACTGGTTTCTGAATACCGCCATGAATGCAGAGTAGTTTCAAGACCTAATCACAATATTGGAAGAAATGTTAGAAATTACTGCTGCTAGCACTGCCTATAGTCCATATTGGGAATCCAAAATCAAAGTCCATAATCAAAGATGACTTTGCTGTTCATGGGGCAGAAAAGAATGGTGGTACAGTATACTTCAGGAACGTATGCTACCTTCCCATGATGTTGAATTCCAAACAAAGGATGCAGATTTTTTTAGACAATATTTTTCATCCAAATACGATTATGCAAAAGGAACACTTTTATAGTTGAGTTATTTTAAATGTAACGAAAGACATAAAAAAATTAAAACCTAGGAAAGTATTTTCCTCCCCGAATCGGTACTTGGTGAAACTTGATGGGAGCACCTTGGGCAACAATTACACCTACAAGTGTTTTTGGATAAGATTCTACCAGCTGTGTACAACAGGATAGTAAAACGTCTGTCCAGTCTCTGAGAACTTAAGTCTTTTAAATTAGTGGAGGATCATTGATGGACTGTCCCTTTTAGATCATGCTACAGATTTTCAAGTCAAAACTTTGAGTCACTCAGGGACTCAACGGCGATCTTGTTAAGTCACTACAATCTAGCCATGGTGAAAAGTCGCTGCCCTGCTGGAAAGTGACTTTTCATACCAGTTTTAGGTTTTTATAAGACTGAAGCAGATTTTCCTCCAAGACATACTGTACCTGTATTTTGCTCCATCCATTTTCCCCCTTAATCATGACAAGCTTCCCAGTTTATGCTGATGAAAAGCAGCACTATAACATAATGCATGCCACTGCACTATGTGACAGTAATGATCGTGTTGACTGAGTGGGGCACTGTACTGGGTTTATGCCAGATTTAACATTTTATATTCAGACAAAAAAGTTTGACATTCTTATCCCATCCAATTTTCAAGGGGTTTTTGAAATGACGAAGCATATGCAAGGTTAGTTGCTAGACTTCAGCTGTGTGTTAGCTATATTCAACAGTTTTACAATATTGACAGTGATACAAAGTTTTCTAGGTCATTAGTATCCATTCTTTCCCCAGGGAAAAACAAGTCCTCCAGGTTTCATCCATTTTCTTCTATAGTTTACATTACCTTGACTAATTAAGCCAGTCATAAGTAAGTTGCTTAAAATAATTAATGATTGGTTAGACCAAACAGCCCTATTGCTTTTTAAAAACATGGCTGAATGCCTCAGTTCCCATTTTGACAAAAAGAAAATCAGAAGAGCAAACATACTGTACACTGTCTGGCAGCAGCATTATAAATGTTTGTATATTGTACATGCAGCAGTAGATGCAATCCCAGGTGTAGGACAGCTTTCAATAGTGGTGTACAAGTGTAGCATTTTCTCCTGAAAAGAAACAACAAAACACCTAGACCTACTAAGAAATTGGGCAATTTTCTCAGTGGTTTTAATGTGTTCTCCTGAAGAACAACATATTTATCATCCCCGAAGCTTGTGGGGAATTGGCAAATTGGCCAATTATTCAGAGGGAAAAAAGTGCAGATTCCACATAAACCCAGCTCTGAAAATCTGCAGAATGGGCTCTTGCTGGACAAGCTATCCATTTCTTTGTACATTGTACACTTTTGAGGCTCTGGGGTGATTTAATATTTAGAGTAATCGGCCTAGCACTGTTCTCAACAGCTGCATTCAACTATGAGAAGATAGTTGCTCTATCTGAAGAAAGATAAAGACATTGCATTTCAATGAAGAATACTTTTATCAGCTTGAATTCAGTCTTTGGAATCTATCAAACTTAATAAAGCCCTTAAAATGAGGAAGAACATTTGAGTAGTGTGCAGTGTGAAGATGCAAATAGACAAAAAAGTCAAGAATTCCAAATTGGACAAAATGATGAATTATCTACATTTTCAGCTCAGCATGTTCAGGGACAAAATTCATATAAGTGCCTTTTAATCTTTTATTAGGTAAAGGTATAAAATCATGGTTTCTCACGTTTGCACTTAAGTTTTTTTCAGACGATCCCACCGTTTTGAGAGGCAGGAGATGGCAGGAGACCTGCAGAGATCCTGGGAGTGTGGGAGCTTGTGAATGCGTTCAGTTAGCGCAGGGTTTTCTTGGGCATTATGATGAAATTATATTAAAAACTACCAGTAGTGCCTTTGAGAATTTTTGCTTTAGGTTTTTCAGGCTGAAAGATTAATTTGCATTTTACTAATGACATCCTCCCTCCCTCTTCACCTGGCTATATGACCATGTTTCTCCTTTCTCTCTTCAAAGTGGGTGTTGTGTCTTTTAATTGGTATTGCTTATATACTTATCTTTCAGTTTGTCTACTATTGCATTGGAAAAAAATGTTTTGCCTTAAATATCTAAAATCTTATTTCAGACTGCTGAATTTATGTTTTTTGAAGAGGGTGCAATAAACCATATTGTTATATAAATAAAGCTTATCAACCTTTGGAATCTGCATCAAATTAACCTGTGCTTGAAATTACGCTTAAAGTTGAACTTAAATGTTGTAAAATAAAAATACATTGATGTGCAGTTTTCTAGAGTGAAGATGCTGAAAACAATGTCTTTTTAGGCACAAAGGTACTATAAATCATTCAATTGTTCAGATCTTTGCAATTGCAAAAGCTTGTGGACAATTTGTGAAAACCATCTATATGATGTTGCTATGTTTTCCATAGCATCTGAGATATAGCCAGTAGGGTACAATTTGTTATTGTTAAGGAAGTGGCCTTTCATATTTGATTCTCAGAAGGAGTGTGTTTTAACCTCTGGAATCAAGCATCAGCATATACTGAACATAAGAGTAATACAAAAGGTAAAAACGCATGTAGCTTTACATAGCCACCTGTACAGAGTTTTAATTGGGGGGTACTTTGTAATATTTTATATTACCTTTTAAATGCTGGATGTTTGAAAAACTTTGCCTCTCCTCCTTTCCTTTCTGACAAGCAAGGAAATTAGCTGTTAAATCTTAGCAGAAAGGCATTAAAAGATAAATGCCGATCTTGCAATTCTTTACATCCTTACTGATTTGTCTTTCATAGTTTACTGTACATAAACTACAGAGAAATATACAAAATTGCAGTAGCTTGTGGAGAAAAACAGGAAAAATAACATTAAGCTTAGATATTCTCATTTTAAAATATCAGCACTTTATGGACTTTGGGTATGAGGGACTTACTGTATTTACTTTGGCACTCCCACAGGCTGCACTTAGGCTGGTGTGAGGGGGACTGACCTTCCCTTGCAACTTGTACTAATGCAGCTGCCAGAGTAGACCAGATGGAGACTGGTTGGACTGAGCCACATCCTCCTGGAGCAATGGGCTCCACAACATCTGCTGCTTTGTGCTTCATGAGTTGAAAAGAGAGCTTTGGATTCATAATGAGGTCAGTGAACAGCAAAGGCAGCAATTGAGGGGTATTAGAATTCCATTTTGAAGAAAAGACAACATACTGTACAGTATAATACATACACAGTAACATTTATACAGAGGGTTTTGCAATTTGCACGTGGATGGTCCATGTGACTCAGGCAGGTCTTTTCAATTCAGTGAATAAAACATGCAAACTACTGTATAAGAGCAGGTATGGAGGGGATCTCAGTTCACAGACTGTCATGCCTTGAAATTGGACTTTTAAAGAGGTGATCTACAGTACTCTGAGAGTTTTAAAAGAGGTGATTTACAGTAATAGGAGAGAACAACATTAAGGGGGAGGGTGGTAAAAGCAAGCAGGAAATCGTCAAGGTGCAGGCTTATATTTTAAAATCTTGCAATTCAAGAAAATTCAAGAGGATATGCAGTCGAGACATTTTCTACTTTGTTATACCAAAAACTGGAACAGCACATAGGTGGTTGCTTTTTCTTGTCTTAATTTCCCCCTTTTTCCATTTTCCTCCCATTCTTAATATACTGTACATTTTCCTTTATGTATTAAAGTGTTATTTTATTTTCTTCTAATAAAAGAACATCTAATTACAAATGTATTATTCATTTTTTGAATGTGAGTTAAGAAACCTTATGAAGACAACTGCATCAAGGTTACCATCTTCCTTTCACTTCCATTTACCACCTAAAGTCTCTGGATTCAGAATCTCAGCACTATCTCCTAGGAAAACACAATGGGTTTGAGTTACAGTAGGTTGGATGTACATGTTTGGTGAATTACAAGACTGCAGCTCACACGTCACACAGAATCAATCATAATTCACAAGGTAAGGCCTATCTTAATATATCCAACACATGCTTCAAGGGACTCACCTATTATACAGTAAAAGCATGGAGAATCAGTTCATACAGCAGCACAAGATGAGTGCAGTCACACTCACAAATGAGTGGTAAGAAATCCTACAATGACAATTCTGCTATAACGATGACAGCTTGTGAATGTTTCTGACAATAACAAATAGACTAAAAACAAAAGAAAAGACAGGCAGTAATCTTGTGATTAACAAGCCTTCCTCTAGCTCTCCCTGTTTTTAGGTTATTTAACTAGTTCTGTCACCCATCCATTTTGAATAACCTACAATATTAATCCAATAATGAGCTGCGGTGAGCTGGAACCTAAACTGGAATAAAATGGCCTCATGGCTGGATCCACTTTGATTGGAACACCAGTCCGCTAGTCCATTGGAGGATACATAGAGAGAGACATACATTCACCCACAAACAAAGGGGACAAAATACACTCAGAATATAATAACAACCAGGACACAACAGCTGTGATGCGGAAACAAACTGTTACACCCCCATATTGTGCAAAACCATTCTTAAAGGAGGAAATATTCAAAGGTCCTTTGTGTGTGCTGTATCTTAAATTATGAGCTAACTCTACAGTATACTGTATACACTGTATACTGTATGTGGAAAGTTCTAGGAGGACAGTTTAAAGAGATGCCTGGACTGGATACAGTACAAAACATAAATATTTCTAACATGGAGTAGTTGTGGAGTATGGTACTGCAGTACATCTATGTTCAGTCTTTATGTAATAAAATGTACATACTTTACAGTATGCTTGGTGCATCTTTAAAAAAGTCTATTACCTGTTTACTGTATGTTTACAGTCTTCAAATGAAAGTGGCATTTAAGTTTAAAGCTTGTGAACATACATATGTTAAATATGGTCTGTATATTTAAAGATCGTCTTCTTTCAGCTCTTTTAGCATGAGCAATTTGGAAGTTTCTGGCATCTATTTTTTTAATCTCAGTAGTTTTTCAACCAAGGTGCATTAAGATCAGCATATTTTTTGTAATGCAGAGGATGCAAGAAGTCACAACACAGTTCAGTGAAGGTTAGACGTGTTAAATGTGTTATAAAAAAAAACACTTTCCGGAGAACATCAAATGAGACACACAGAGGGTGTATCCCCCATAGTGCTCTCAATCCAAGTAGTTTTGCAGGATGTTTTAAAGTCTGAATACAGCTCCAGTCACCATCTAGAGTTACCATGAAGGATTATTAGAAGTGAAAATGCACATGCATTAGAGCTATGCAAGACACCTAAACACATGGTGTAATGACTATTTCTGATAACGTTAGCCCTGCCTTTCAATTACTCCTGAAATGTCACATACTGTACTATACTCAGGCCAGGTCAGGAATGAAACCATGTCAGGTCAGGCTCTACAGTAGAAAAACAGATAAAGGGTAAACCAAAGCAGTTGTCTCTCCCGCCACAATCTACACACCAAGGAAGGCAGAAAGTGAGTTACAACAGCGCTCATAGAATTTGTTGAAACTTTAAGGAAACATTTTTCAAGGAAAGTAAGGATTTGATTCCATTAAAGTCACCAGTTCTCCCAATAAAAACTAAACTTATTTCTAATAGTAACTATAAAAAAAGTACAAAAAGTCTTCTCTGCCCACAAATCTTTAACCTTATTTTTTTCATTACCTGTGTTTGAAGTCAATAGAGAACATTTCTGTATTTGGTAGAATATGATTTCCCTGGTGTCCCAGTTAATAAAACCTCTTTCTAAGCACTCCAGTGATCAAAGGTGTTTAGAAATCAAGAAATAAGCGCCAGTTCTGGGTAATTGCTAAATGAACATCATATAAAAAAAGGAAAAAAAATCTTTTAAGCTGCATTTACCTAGATTTTTCACCCATGTACATAAAACATAAAAACAAACAAATGGTGTTGCCTTCAGGGATATTTATTTAATTTGTTGATTTGCATATGAATACTTTACTTGCTATCGTGATTCCATTTGCATTCAGAAACACAATTAGTCTATGTGTTATCAGATTAGAGTATCCTCTGACAGATATAATCATATGGTACCTGCTCACTGGCTGTAAAGAACATTGTGTTAAGATGGGAGGTCTGTCAGGGAACAATAGAGGGGGAGTCCACAACTTCCCTAAAGCGTGTTGTTCTCATATAGGTTTAACTTGTGTTTGGTATCACTAGTAGAAAATGTTCTATTCAGAAAAGTGAGCATGTTTCAAGTAGAGTCTTCAAAAATTATAATATAGGGCTATTCACATACTGTAGATTTACTATGACCCTTGAAACATGAATTTTAAAGCACGTTATTTTGTACTTTGTGGTTATGAAAGAAAAACACTAAAAATACGGAAAAAAGTCCAGAGGTATTCTCCAAATGTTTGGAATAGATCCTATCAACCTGATCTGTGTGAAATTCAAATATGACAAGTTACATGCAAACACTGCCTAAAATGCATTTCTTAGTAGGGCAGTATAGACTGTATACATACAGTATAGCATATAGTACATATAGCATACAGAGAAATGGCTAATTAAATCTTCCTGGAAAGTGGCACTGCAACTATTACAAAACATAGATGAATTTTATGCCAGTGCTATTTTCTATGTTTGGTATGGATTTTCTGTTGTAAAATAGAGTTTTAATATGACTCTGTAAGTGCACAGGCACAGAAAAATGTGTAGTTATTTTTCATCTTGATCTAAATATATTCAGAAAACTCCTGCTCTACTGCTAATGTTCCTAATAACACTTCCTTTGCTTTTCTTGGTCTAATTAATTCCAGTTCCATTCCAGCTCTCTGATTTTGTTTTTTCAGATTATGCTTTAGCCATTTAATTTTTGTGCCTTATGTGAAGTATTGCACCTGGCCAAGACTAATAAATGTGCTTGAATTACAAAAGAAACCTCTGCTTTATTTATAGTTGAGACCTTAATAATTCTGCATTGTTTCATATAGCCTTCACAACTGCACCCAGCATCTTCATCTTTATAGGAAAGAGAAAAACAAAGGTATAAAAATATTTTGTGCTGGTAAGCAAATAAATACTGAAACACTGTCTGTGCTGTATCATAAAAATAAACTTACAAACCATAAAACACAACACTGTACAGGGAGTTAAAAAAGTAAATAAAACAAAAACCACAGAGAATTACATAGCTTTTCTTTGATGTGATTAATGTTTTCACAGTTTCCTGGAGAGCAAAGTACCACATCATCACAAATTCCATCCCTCTTTATGTCATCCAGCAACGTGCTTTTTTGTTGTAGCATTAATACTACCAAATTGACTTGAGCAAAGAGGATATCAACAGCTCAAACATATCTCAGTCCTTTTTCTTGGTACACTGTATTTTGTTATTTTTTATTTGCCACTGTGTGGACTTTCATCAGTCAGACAGCCTTCAGGTATTTATGTTCAGGATTCTAAGTGTAACGTACTTGTATTTATAGTCATGTGGTTACTTCATAACCACAATATTAGGAATCCCCTCCATGTCCAATAGAATGGATCCTTCCAACCTGATTTGCATGAAAGCCAAATATAAAGAGTCACATGCGGATAGGGCTTGAACGTTTTAAGATGATTCCTATTCACATTGGCAAACGCCCACCTATTACCATTCATTCTATTCCTCAGCTTTGAAGCCAAGTTGTTTGAGAAGATCTTGAACAGGTGTGTTTCACTGTGCTGAATGGACGGTGATTGGAGTAAGCCATGATTGGCAGGGGTCACCATCCTAAATAGGTGATAATCCCTGTTCAGACAGTATGAGGTTTTATTAAGGGAGACTGCATCACACTTCTTCCCAACAGAATTGAATTCTTGGACAAAATATATGGGAATGGCCTGCTTTCTCATCAACACCATCTCTCCGACATGGTTGTACCACACAACTGAGAATTGTATTTCAGGAGTTTTAAAAAAACATTATATTTTTCCAGCAGAAATCCCAACCTCTTATTGAATTTGGGAAAGTGCATTGTGTTTTGCACATATTCTCTAACATGGTCTGTCATTTCTTTTCTAGAGCTCATTATACCATAACTTGTTCCAGTCTTGACAATTTTACTTAGTTTCCATATTGTATGCTTGGCTGAAGTATTATCACCTTGTCCCCCCACCCCAGGGAATGAGCCAGGGAGCTGCTGTAGGGGTGAAGATAGGAGGGAGGGAGGAGTGTGAGAAAAGATGGGCAAAGGAGAGCTTAGGAGCCGAGTTATTTATATAGAGGAGAGGAGATATAGACATGATTAAAGTCTGACCTTCTCCCAAACATCTGTTTAAAAATCCAATAAATTATATTACTTTATTAAGTTAAAATTACCTCATAGTAATTTTCTTATTTTCCTTGTAGGAGTGTTGGGGAAATTTATTTTATTAAAATATAACTTGAAAATCAAAGCACATTATGAGATTTGGAAACCAGTTTTAATTGAACCGTGATTCATAATAAGTTAACATGCACAATCAGGTCACGACTTTTAATTGCCTTACAGCTTTTTGGAACTGAATCCCAGTAAATAAAGGCTAAATTTTACAGTATATTAAAATATAATGTGTATTAATGATTGAAGAACACTTTCTATAAGAAAATGTGCTTGGCCACTTTTTCCATTCAGTTAAACGACTTCAGAACTTTGTCTTCTTCAAAATAAACCAAATCTCTATTCAAGCTGGTTTTCCTGCATGAGCAACACACTAATGAAATGAATTCCAATGATTTAAAAACACATTCAGTTGTAATTCTGCCTTTTCAGTAAGTTTTAAGAATAAATAAAAACAACTTCCTGTGAGTGTAGTATTTAATTAGACATTACAATTTGAAATAAAGCTGAATTGCTCAGTGTCATTTGTGGGCGTGCTCACACTCATATAGTATACTGTATATGCAGATAATGAATGTGAGCCCTCTTTCTCTAATGTTGCAGCATGAGTATGAGCTGGGGACACCATACGAAAAGGTGTCATGTACAGTATATAACCATTTTGCCACAGATATGGACAGGGTATTTGCCTTTTGGAGATGCATCAGGTAGATACTTGCAGCATTTGCAAATTGTATCCCACCTCCCTCTCAGAAATAAACGGCATTACATCCCTGACTTATCTAGCTGATTACTGGACATGAGCACCATTGAGCACTTGAGAGCCATTTATCAACAATTGCTGTAAAAGCAGTTTACTTAACCTACTTATGTCAATTCCTCATACTGATTTTGTGACTTCAATGGGCTGCAACCATGCTGGTCAAGAAAGCCATTATTATATAATGAAGAAAGATGTGAAGACGGGGGTTTGAATTTAATCCTTTCTGTAGGGGGTTTAGACTTCTAAGTCACAAGCTGGGGTTTATGGCAGGAAAGGGGGTTAACTGATAAGGATTGCAGATGCAAGCTAGGAACCCCCCTGGGTGTAATCTTAAACTGACCATTTGTCCAGAACATCGTAAACTGGCCAAATACCATGAACCCCCCTCTTTACCATCAGACCGAGTGATGTCAGAAACGGAGAAGAAAACACTATATAACCCAAAAGTTTGTACCAGTACGTTGAACAATACTTCGGTTTTGTTGTTTCTTGCGGGAAACAAGACTTCGGCTTTATTGTTCCTTGCATGCAATAAACTCATCTGTTTTACTTCATCTCGGGATCAAGAACCTTATTTCTTCTGTTACAACATACTGTATACAGTACGCAATATACAATAATATATGGGTGATTTGGATATATTTGGGTCCTTTTAGTTTACACATTCAAATATACATGTTTCTATACAGTACCTGTAGGAATACTGCACTTTAAAATAAAATCACATGGACTACCAAACAATAACTTTAAATAACTGAGGTTACAGGAATCAGAACATATTATTATTATTATTAATAATAATAATAATAATAATAATAATAATAATAATAATAATATACTATTAGAGAAGAGGTATTCATTTAAATATTAATATTATATATACATATATAATTATTATATGTTATATAAGGAATGAAACAGGGAGCTGTTGCAAGGGTGCAGCTGGGGTAAAGGAAAGAAGGATAGAAAAGATTAATGCAGATATGTAGGCTGCCAGTGAGCTTTTGTATGCAGGAAAACAGATGTGTGAGATTTCAATTTGACCTCCTGAATATCTGTTAAACAATGCCCTTACAATTTACTCTTGAAGAAGGAGAATAAGAAGCAGCTTTAGTGTGTAGGCTACAAGGGGACAACAATGAGGTTAATCCCATGAAAGTGACAGAAAAAGCTAACTGTACAATGTTTCATTGTTTCAGGTATAAGCAGGAATAAGAGGGAGACAGGTGGGCAGGCAAAGAAGGATGAAGATGGAATAGTAATTATAATTCACTGGCTGTACACAAAAGAAAGATTTGCTTTCCTTAATCCTCGCTCCAGTTCTAACTCTGAATATTAGGAGCTTACATTCACAGACAGCACAGATGTGATGACAGTGTCTGCATTCTTTATCTGGACTTTTTTCAATTTCAAATTCAGTGTCTGTAACTAAACTTCAGTTAATGATCCTATATTTTTGTTTAACAAACTAAACCTATCACATGTACATTACAAAGTCCTCATACTTACAGAATTGAAAACTTTCCTCGTTCCTCATGTTATTTGATTAATTTGGTACAAGGACAGTCAGTATAACTGCATTTTTTCATGTGATCAACATAATATTAATGCAAACAAAGATCAGAATAAATTAAAGATACTAACTCCAGACTAATTACCAGAATGGAATTCAAGGGGATACTTTGGAATTCAGATATGGTAATTATTAATGTTTGTGAAGAGCACATAGCCCCATTGTATTCAATTTGAAATCTGTTAATATAAACACTGCAGATACCATCCAAGACACTAGTCATTTTAGGTGGTAATAAAATACAGCCTCAGTTTTATTTGTGCATTTTACTTTTTGGAACTCAGCTTATTCTGGCTGATTCATTGACAGTGTCAGATGGCAGTCTCATGACGGGACAAAACCTCACCCACAGAAGTATTGTTTCAGAGTCTTCAATTGGTTTAGTCTGTTATGTTCCTCTGAGTTGAAACCGAAATAAACAACAACACAAATCATATTTATTAAAAAATCTGTCTATAACCTGGGCCAGTTCACTTCACTTTGTCTGCTATGGGGTAGGTTGTCCCGTTCTTCCTACAGGCCAAACCACAATTCAGAGATACAACATGGATTGTTTAACCTAAGTATGTAGCACACTACAGTATATCTTCCTTACCGTCTCTGCCTTTGTTTATGGGGTTTACTATACTGTATATACCGGAGGTGAACTTTGATTTCACTGCCCACATCTTGGCTCAGTTATTGGGTTGTCAGCAATCATTTTGACTCAGTTACTCCTCTTGTCCACATACGAGTCAAAATAGCTGGCTTTGGTTCCCAAAGGAAACCAGAGGTAAATCTTACATTTATTGTTGGCTTGACTCTGGCTTAGAGATGTAACTTAAATGTTGGACTTCCCAGGCACCAGAACACAATTAACCAAAGGCCAATGAAGGCAGTTGAGTTTGAGTTAACCAGGGTGTCCTCAGCTCTGAATAAGAGATGACTCCCTTTGACTTGAGGGCAGCTGTTAGCTCACAGTAACATCAATGGATAAAACCTTTCATGTGGAGACTGTGCAACTCGCATGCACTTGAAAGTGATGGCCTTCACAGTGCATGCTCTGGAAAAAATACGTACAGTCTTCATTCCTCGTGTGCTGGTATAATACACAAAGCACAGCAATGACTACTGTATTTCTATTTAAAAAAATAAAAAAAAATAGATTTTTGAAAAAAGAAAATACTATATTTATTTCATGTGGACTTGGGCCATATTAATTCATACCAGTAAGTACATTGTGACTTTAAACACTTTTCAAATGAAATTCATAGGAAATTTGCAACTTCTTCATTTGCAACTATGCTAAAATATGGACAGTATAAAATGTTACTAAAAAAAGGTTTCAGAATAGACTGTTGAATATAATTACACATTATCCCACATTATCTAAATCACAATTTCACTTCTTTTAAAATTCTGTTAACCACGAAAGAATGCTTGTTAGTAGATAAAAGCCAAGATTATTGAGGGGGTATTTTGATGTACTTAAATACTCTCCAGGAGTATCCTCTATTCTTGCATTACCTCATCTTTCCAAAAACAAAATGAAATGAATTAACTGCTTAATGGAAGACTATATTCCCTTTTACTCTAGTCATTCTCAACCTAGGACACACAATCTTGGGATTTTTTGTAATAAAGAGATAAAGAAAACCTTAAGGGAGAATCTGGGTAATGTAGATGCATTAGTTTAAATGGGTTTCAGGTAAATGTACTTATTAGAAAACTCATGATTAAGGCTGTCATGCAGACATTTGATTTGCCTAAATGCCTATCATGGTAGATTACACAATGAGGAACTAATACAGTAGCTAAATGGTTATATATACAAGTTGCTTAGCTTCCATATGAAACAATGTCCTTCTAAAAGACAAAAAGTCAAGGCTTTTTCATTTTTAAAACTCATATAAAAAAGAATAAAAAAATTAAAAGCCACCTAAAACCCATTATCTATTAAGTCTTGTAACTCTGATACATTTTCTACCCAGGTAGAAATTTCCAGGGTCAGAAAGTAAAGACCTTTTCCACATAGTAGTGATTTACAGTAAAAATAATTAAAAGTACTCACGAACACATATTAGAACATGATTTTAAGCACCGAGAGACTGAAGCTCTTGGCTGGCCAACAGGGAAATCTATTTATTTTATGACACTTAAAATGAACAAGGATTTAGTGCAGTTGGCCTTTCAACTTTTTACAGTACTTGTCATAGCAGTAATTTTCTCACTCAGGAGAAAGCAGGGGATTTTGGAATTAAGTTTATAACCAAAGTTTGTGATGATTAACAACAGCCAAGTTCAATCAGCCTATGTTATACCCTTCTCTCCCTAGCATGTCTCTCCCTATGTCTTCTGCATCTCTCCTGCATCCTATTTCTGCCTTTGTAGCTGCTCCTTGGTCACTCCTCACTCCAGATTGAGTTTCCAGCCTTCTATTCTCGTGACCAAGAGGTTAGCCCTCAGCCAAGCAGGTTAAGCAAAATGTACAGTATTGTGACTAAAAAACTCAAACTTTCCATAGGCCTAGTTCTTGCATATTGTTATTCTTGGGTAATGAATTATAAAATACTGAAATTACAACCTCCTTTTTCTCTTCCCAAGCATTTAAAAGTGAATCACAAAAAGGTTTGCAATTACTATCATTACACACAACCATACACCAAATTCAATTAAAGTATCAAATAGAAAGTCTGGAAGAAAAAAAGACTAAATTAAATATTTTAATTTGGTATCATTAAAACAGCAAATTATTGGAAGCTTTTATGTTGTGTTATTCCAAGATTGCACCAATAGGTAACCTAATGTCAATTTAACCTCCATTAGTATTGTACATCAATGTCTGAGGTTACTATACTTTTTCTGTAGGTTTTGGGAAGGATTCTGACCCCATTAAAATTTTGAAAAGACATAGCACATTTACCATTTCGTTTTATATTTCCTGACTTTTCCATGCTGTGCGTATGTTAACTTTATATGAAGCCTTAAACTCTATTTCTCAATTAATCAGGTCATTTATGGCCCTTTTTGAATCTTTACTGTTGTGTGAGAAACACCTTAGACCAAGAGTTATACTGTATAGAAAAATAAAACTGTATTGCAGTAAATAATGTATATTTACGTCCCTTGTGAGGAAAATGATAGACACTGCATTTATTACATTCACATCTACATAAATGCATCTGAAAAGGTCCTTCAGTAATTCTGAATTACTGTACATGCTATTAGGTGGAATTAGAGTCAGGGGATCAACCAGTCAAAACTTCATACAGAGTGCAGGTTTAAGTCTTGGTCAACTAACCAATTCTGACTGGGATTACCTAAGCCCCTTAGCAGGGTAGCATTGCGGATTTCAGTGAAACAGTGACTCCAGCAACTTGTGCAAGTTTGCAGTGGCATCTGAGAGAGACGCGCTGCTCTTTCAGTTGGCTCTAACTCTCCAGTCAGGCACTGGGGAGTTTGTGGCTTGACAAAAGATGGATGGCTTAGCAAGGTGGTGCAGTTGGAAGAGAATATCTACAAACCCTCTCTCCCCCAATCTGTTAAAATGCATGGAAACAGAGCCAGCAACCAAGCTTGAATCAACTTGAGATTCCAAATTGTGTGTAATAACAAAAAATGGAGATTTCAAAAATTAAAATTCTACTAAAAAAGGGTTTCATTGGTTGAATACAGTAATGCACAGATCAACAGCCTCAATATATTTTCTTTGGACAGGAACACTATGTTTTAGAAGGTTCTGTTTTTGACTTTTTTTAAACTGATATCCTGACTAGTTTATTGAGGATCAAATGACACTATTTCTAAAAGTAAAGATATTAACTTGAAACTTCTGGAATTCCTCTCTGGGACTGTAAAATTTAACCTCCCAAAAGGGTCCCTTTAAACACACAGAAAAGCAATTATGATCTGTATACTACTGTATATGCAATCAGCACAGCTTTAGTCTGGCTGTAGAATCCTCAATGACAAGATAACTGATAGTTCAACTCCAACGAGAAATGAAATACTTAATACAAAAATGATTTTAGATTTTCATCTAAAATCTGTTTACTCAGGTAGAATTTTAAATGATCACACCCACTAACTGTACAGAATGGGGAAAAAAAAGATCATAATAAGCAAAACTTTTATGCATATTAGAACACCAAAGCAAGCCTGCTACAACACCTCATTGGTGTACAAGCTGAACAAATGCAACCGCATTTACCTTCTGAGATATAATCTAAACTAGGAAGTATCTAACATTTAAAGCAAATAAAATGAAATGTCAGTTTCTGCTTGCATCTTCCACTTTGGTATTCATATGAAAATGCTGAATCTGTGTATGTTCTATGTATTATGAGTTTGAAGGCAACCTTAAAAATCAATACATCTATATCTAATAAAGATGTACTCCTCTTCCAATCTCCTGTTATTGTCAACAAGATTGCATTTTCAGACTTTATGGGCACTGCATGAGCTTTGCACCATTACTAGTATTTTTCATCGTCGTCCAGGCTTGATCCAACTAAGTACTGCTTTTCTTTTTTTTTAAACCCTGTTAATCTATTTTTTTCTTTCTACTTTAGCAACCTTTAAAACGATTTTTTAAGAAAAAAGTTTTTTGTTTGTTTCTTTTTTTACCACTAAACGTTTAAGCCTTTCTCTGTTATAACGAGATTTGTGTGAGAATGTATGCAAATGCATGTTTATTGATTTTGATTTGCCAGTCAGCTTATTAAAAACTGAAGATTAATTAAGTCTTCATTTATCATAAAATGTGACCAGCCAGAATGTGAACCACCAATTAATGCTGCCTGAGCACATTTGAATTGCTTATTTGTATATTTTGCAACAAAAACCTCTGTTGATCAAGTACAAGGATTTCTCTTTCTAAGGTTTTAAAAATGTTTGAGAGCAGAAAAGAATGTTCCATCGCAAAGCAGTTTACATTTAGTACCTGTGTCAACAGAAATAAACAGAGTACACTGTGTAATCTTGTGAGGTGCAACAGAATGATTCCTAAAGTCTGAAAAAATATAATGCTGTCACAGATTTAATGGAATTACACTGAAGTGTGGCAACAGAGAAGGCACAGCTAGTAGCTTTGAGGTAATTTATCAGAAAAAAACCCAGATCTTGTATGACATTCCTCAAAGCGCGTGCTTTAAAATGACATAATTAAGTTTGTATACAAAAGTGCCACTTTTCTTGTCTGCAATTGTCACCTAAAGTTGTTTTTCACAGGGGGAAGCTTTTGCAAACCTGTCAGCAACTAAACCTGGCATCTTTCAGCCCTGTTTTTTATCTCGATTCACAGTGACAAATAGCTTTGAAGATGTAGCTGCCTCTGAGGAAGAATTTCATTGTTCTCTAAGAACTCACAACAAGAGATCCTCATCTGTTTACTCAGAGCAATCAACTCAATTGCACGTAGAGATGTGTTAATCAAACTGAAGTGCTGGTGAAAATTAAACCCAGTCTGCTGAGGTGTCTACTGCTTTTGTAACTAGTTCTAAGTCATACAGTATGAGTACAGGAGGCCATTTTCTTGACGGACCCGAACAACAGAGAAGGATATTTTTGGCATCTCTGTGTGTGTAAAATCAACTTTGTGGATAGCTTCATCAAGTGGTGTGCCTATTTTGCTTCCGACTGAATTGTATCAGAGAACATGGTTTATTAAACTCAGTAAGGACAAAACAGAAAAAAATAATCACTGCTCACTTGGCAGCAGAGGTCTTTGTCACACTTAGAACAAAAGTTTTATCTTGGTTTAGCACTGGTATTTGTCAGCTGTGTCCTTTCATCAGCCCTTATCTCTGCTTTTAGTTGTGAGGATATCAAATCTGCCATGGCCTTAAACCAAGTCTCACACTGATACAGGGACACTGGGCGCAGAACCCTTCTGCCTACATTTTCTATTGCCTGATGAGTAAAGGCAAAGCAGCTGTCAATGAATGTGCTTTGAAAAATAAATACTGAAACCATGACATACTCACACTACAAAGCCTGGCTGTAGTAAATCTGTCTAGTGCAGCAAAAGAAACATACAGCCAATTTATTTTAGAAGTGTACACCTGTCAATTCTTCCTTCTTAATATGGACATCCCTGCCCTCCATCTCACCCACCCCTGCTCAGGCCACTTCTCCTGGACAGAGTTTCTCCCAACTTCTAGTGTTACAATGCAGGGAAGCTCGTTGTGCTCTTCGAGTTCCTAAATGACAGACATGAGTCTGTAGGTTGCCTCTGTTACAATTAAAATAAATCTCAGTTTCCAAAATACCCTGAGAAATTCCCTTTGCAGAATCTAGCAAGGTGCTTAACTTGCATCAGCATAATTATGATCAAATGGCCCCAGATGAGTGGTGAAGCAGGGGTAGGTGTAACTGGACAGGTGTAAAAGCATCTGAAAAAAATCAGTGCAAGCCTATGAATATTCGCTCTTCAGTAGAATACATGTTTACAGAAGACCAGGTGCAACCAGAATTGAAGAGTAATTCGCCCGGCCCATCTAAATTAGTACTTCTATTATTTCTTTTCACTCCTTTTGTATACAAGCTTGTCACACCCATTGATTCAAGTTGGTTTGCAGTTTTATGCAATGCACACTACTATTTTCAGCCCTGAAGTCATAATGCCAAGGTCATTCCCCGGGAACAAAAAACTACTGGGTGTGACAAATTGAACTTTATCGCCTTAAAAAAAAAAACAACAACTTTGAACTTTTCTTCTATGCTCTGTCGCCTTAGGCACGGGACAATTGCCATTGAAGCCTTTTCAGTAAAAGACAATGACACGCTCACAGAAGGTCAATGCCTTGAGAAAGATGACCTTCGCCTGCTTCGAACTACAAAAGAGATTTGAATGGGAGGATGATTCGCCTGATAAGACCCTGGCCTTTTGAAATCAAAGACACAAGTCTGAATCTCCATCGCAGGGAGATTCGGGTTGTACCTTCAGCTGTGATATTTGCGTCAGCAGTGTGTGTGGATGAAGCTTGTGAATGCCAAGGCGGTTCACGAAACCCTTTCACAGCTCACCAGAAACGACAATTAATATGTCTAACCTTCAGTATCAGTTAAGTGGATACCTCTGAAGGGCTTTTTATTCCCTGTTGCATCATTTTTATTTCATATCAAGCGAAGATCTATAAATACAGAAGTACAATGAACTCCCATTTTGGTAGTTGCTACAAGGGAAAAAAAAACAACACAAATATATCAAATGCAGGTTCCAATAAAACCTGAAATACAGTAATTAAAAAACCTTTGAATAATAAAGGAGTTCACAATCTTTTTATTTCAAATATGTAAGCAAGAAAGGCAGACTTTTCTTCACCATTCATGAGAAAACTAATAAGAACACCAGTAAAATTTCACACCTTTCTGCAGGTTCTAGAATTCTTCTTATATGGAAATATTTTCTAATGCACGTACAACTCACAATAGGAAGTATTTGTGCCTCAGATCCATTCATCCATTTTCTAACCACTTCTTCCAATATATGGTCATGAGGGAGGCAGAACCTATCCTAAGCAACAGACACAAACCAGGCTACACCCTGGATGAGATGCCAATCCTAACCAATTCAAAACCGAGGGAGAACATACAAACTCCACACATACGGTCCAAAATTAAATGCAGGGGCCTAGCGCTGACAGGCAGCAATGTTACTAACTGTGCCATCATGCTTCCCAGTGGCTCACATTTAAATTTTAAAAGGTTAGCTGAACAGCTGTTTCATGCTAAATATTATAGAAGTATTAAGATGTCTGTCTGTCCTGATAGCCTTTTCACTCAATTTGAAATCAATGTTACAAATATATAATTATACAGTATCTGACTAAATCATTTATAAGATTACACCTCTGAAAACTCTGACAGAGTTCAGAGTTTTTATTTTAATTAACCTCTTGTGCTCTTTCTCCAGAAAAGATAAACAAAGAGATAAAAGCATGCTTAATAAAGTACATCCATAATTTACTGTCCAGGGGAAGGAGGACAGAACCCATATAAAATCCTCATAATTCAATTTTGATTTTTTTTTTCATGCTTTGTGCAGGCTCCAGACTTCAGGACCACATCGTGTGAAGAAATTTAATTAGTTCTCCATTCACTTCAGTTATTTTCTCCCATTTTACATGCAGAACCTTTTCTGGCTGCAAGACCTTAGCTAGAATGCAATTTTTTGTTTTGCTTACAATTAGCACTCTGTTTATTTTTTATTTATTTAAACCCATTTACAAAAAGTCTGCATTATTCTTGAAAAAGAGACTATTTCTATACTCTTTATAGGTGATGTCAAACAGATTTGAGATATAATTTGGTTGGATGTATTGTCAATCATCTTCTCCAAAAAATAAAACATGTTTGACAAGCTCCTGTAAAATTGGAATCCACACAGACTTGTACCCTTGAGACATTCTACCGCAGCTTTAATATCGATACAGAAACGATGGACTAATTATATACAATGGTTGGCATAAACTCAACATTTTTGTTGTTAATTGCTTGTAAATCAGGGATGCCTTTATTTTTAGCTTTTTCAAATTAATCCTTTTCCAGAACCCTTTCCAAAACTGGCAATCAAGTGTCCAGTTTTCTGTAAAGATCTGGTTAAATTCACGTTCACCACAAACCTGACACATTACTAAACACCCACATGTCAAGAATACACATGGATTTTCAACACCCAGGGTTTTGTGATGCAGTTCTGAAGCTCTAGAATAATGTTGCCATGTTTTTACTTTATCTATCGCCTTTTGATTGTCTATTTGTATTTTCTTAGTATTTAGTTGTGTCTGTAGTTGAGAGATCAAAAGGAATGCAATCCAGAAGATACAGCGGAGCAACCACAACCAGGATATAGAAAATGCTTATTTTAAATTATATTATACAGTAAGTAACGTCCCATTAAAAAACGAAGTCAAGAACACTGTGGTATAATGAACAAATCAAGAGGATTAGGTGTTAATACTGGAGCAGGTTTTACAGTACATAGATACTTGAATGAGAGCACATTAAATCAATTTCCATTTAGAAGTAGTTAACAAGTCACATTTTCAGATACCTGTGGACTAGGGACTTCCTAAAGCATAAAATGTCTCTAGGATCAATGAGTTACTAACACCCTACTGAGCATGATGGTAAGAGTGGCTAATCTTTCCCCAATCATTCTTATGCAGTGTACCCTTGAGAATATCTTGAGAACAGCTTTTATTTGTTTAATGTCCCAGTGGATATTAGAAAACTACAATACAGATATTGTTCAATGCCCCTTATAATGATATTATTTTAACTAGGCCATTGATAGATGCTCCTGCTGCATCCTGATCTGCAATACTTTTTAGGCACCAGATTCCCAGAGGTCACTGTGAGTGGTGCCTACAGAGGTACAGTAGCATAACCATTTCCTTGCCTCAATCAAAATCATGTGTCCTTAATCAAATAGTTTTGTTCAGGCAGAGACATCATTAAACCCCTTCAAGGAAACTTCCTTCAATGGGGAATCATCGACACTTCCTTCTCCTCTTGAGGTCTGTCTTCATTAGCCTGCCTGGATGCCCCTGGCTGTTCAAAACAGATACTGCCGCCACACTCTGCTAGCATCCTGCTGTGTTGTGCCTTGAATAGTTTTATTACCCCCAGAGTAATCTAATCCATTTCACACTGCAATTTATTAAAAAGACACATTTGGAAGTAAATGATGTTCCCATGCATTTAGTTATAAAAAAACATTTTTGGCTATGAGGGGCTGAGTTGTATCTTCTACTGAGCAGATTCCTTCTAATAAAGAAAATAAGTTCCTTTGTGGTTCAGTAAGCAAGCTTGCAAATATTTTTAATCAAATGGATTCTGCCTTGCACATTCCATGTAAATATAAAATTCATCATTTATGAACATTAACCACTGAGTGTTGAAAACAAATACCAACCCCACTAAAAGACTGGAGAATAGCCCAGAGCAGCGGAATTAGGCCAGCTACTGTTTGTGGTACTGTATGTCTCATTTGATTCTAGAGGACTGTGTAAAGTACTGACAGGTCATGCCTTGTTCTTAGTGTGCTGTGCTAAGAGCAAGAAGGCTAATTTTTTTATATAAATATGCAACTTCACAAGTGGTGTGCTTATCGATGCCCACCCGTCTTGAGCATCACTGAAGTAAAGGCAGATCTGGCAATAGAAGTATCAACTCCATTAGCCTCAGTGGTAACAGGTAGGTCACAGTGGTTAGCGGATAAAAACCATAGAACCTGGATTTTAGCCGCAAGAAGCTACTGGACTGCTACCCACATCTTCTGCAGAGTTGGCTAAGTGGTCCCATGTCTCCCAGGGTATTTGAGAAACTCTAATGGAACTGATGTTGCAACGTGTTGCAGCTGTAATTGCTGCTATTAGGGAGCTACCCCAGGGTTTTGATGCAGCAGTATATTTACATGTCAGAAAGCAGAGCCTGCACATCTGAAACATGACCCCCTGAAATGGAAAATTCCTTGTGGGAAATTCACAAAACTAAAAAAAGGTATATTTATAGTATTAGTTGGATTCTCAGCGGGGAAAAGCACAACAGATGCCATTTTTGTGATGAGACAGTTACAGGAGAAGACACTAGAGAAAGGGAAAAAGCTGTATGTGGCCTTTCTGGACTTGGAGAAGGCATATGACCGTGTGCCCAGAGAGGTGGTGTATTGGTGCTTGAGGAAGAAAGGAGTACCAGAAAGCATGGTGAAGTTAGTTCAAGCAACCTATAGAGATACAACTACAAAGATGATAACACAACAGGGAGAGACAAAAGAGTTTGAAATCACAGTTGGAGTACACCAAGGATCAGCACTAAGTCCTTTCCTTTTCATAAACATTATTGACACACTGACAGAGGAGGTAAGAACAGAAGTGCCTTGGGAACTCATCTTTGCTGATGATGTGGCACTGATGGCAGACTCAGAAGTAGAACTACAGGAGAAAGTGTTCAAATGGCAGAGGAGTCTGGAAAAGGGTGGACTGAAAATGAATGCAGAAAAATCTGAAATAATGGTAATGGAGAGAAGAGGAGATACTATGACCAATGTTGAGGAGACAAATGGAGGAAAACTGAAACAAGTTGATGACTTTAAATACCTTGGATCAAAACTGGTAAAGGGAGGAGAAACACTGGAGGCAGTAAAACAAAGAGTGAAAGCTGGATGGAACAAGTGGAGAGAAATAACTGGAATAATCTGTGACAGGAAAATTCCCAGAAAGTTAAAGTGCAAAATGTACAAGACTGTGATTAGACCTGTATTACTATATGGAGCTGAATGCTTGGCAGTTGGAAAGAGGGAAGAGAACTTGATGAGAAGAACTGAAATGAGGATGTTGAGATGGATTCTGCAGATTTCAATGAAGGATAAGATCAGAAATGAAGAAATCCGTAGACGATGTAGGGTGGTGGATGTGGTTGAGAAGATGCGAGAAGCGAGGTTACGGTGGTATGGACATATCATGAGGAGGGACGTTGAGGAAGTAACAAAGAGGGTAATGGAATTTGAGGTGGAAGGTAACAGAGGAAGAGGCAGGCCTAGAAAGAGATGGATAGATTGTGTGAGAAAAGATATGGAGGTATGTGAAGTGAGTGAGGAAGATGTGCTCGACAGAGACAAATGGAGAAGAGCAACCAAAGCAGCTGACCCCAGGACAGTCTGGGACTAAGGCTGTGAAAAAGAAGAAGAAGAAGAAGAAGAAGTTTCCCCACAAAGAACAAAAAAAATTAGTTATTTAAAATATCCGTTTATTTCTTAAATTGTCAGGGTTGTGCACATTTTCTCAGAGATCTTTGTCAGAACATAGTTAGGACAATGCTTCTGAAACACCTGGGCTTTGAATTCGAACAAAAAAATAAATGAGAAAATTGTATTTGCAGTTTCCAATATGAGAAACAGCGCAGCATAGATACACAGAGGACATTTAATTTTAAAAAGTCCTTTTGATTTGGCATAAAAATGCAAAGGGTATACGGATAGGTTTCCTTCATTTGTGCAGGTCTTCACTGACCACATCAAAAGTAATGCCAGCAATAAGCCAGCAGCCATATCACCCTGCAACGAACAACTGGCAACCCACTGAAGCTAAGCAGGTGTGAGCCTGGTCACTACCTGGATGGGAGACCTCCTGGGAAAAACTAAGGTTGCTGCTGGAAGTGGTGTTAGTGGGGCCAGCAGGGGGCGCTCACCCTGCAGTCCATGTGGGACCTAATGCCCCAGTATAGTGACGGGGACAGTATACTGTAAACAGGCGCTGTCCTTCGGATGAGACGTAAAACCGAGGTCCTGACTCTCTGTGGTCATTAAAAATCCCAGGGGCATTTCTCGAAAAGAGTAGGGGTGTAACCCCAGAGTCCTGGCCAAATTTCCCATTGGCCCTTACCAATCATGGCCTCCTAATAATCCGTCTCTATGAATTGGCTACATTACTCTTCTCTCCTCCCCAATGCTCACCACACTCATGTGTGGTGAGCATTCTGGTGCTCTATGGCTGCACATTGGTGGTGGTGGAGGGGAGTCCCCATTACCTGTAAAGTGCTTTGAGTGGAGTGCCCAGAACAGCGCTATATAAGTGTAAGCAATTATTATAATGACCAAAATGTATGCCATTACTATTGCCAAAACTGTAATTTTCATACAGCAACTTTAACCCTGACATTTGACATGAATGACTTAATATGTTATTATTATTATACTGAGAGCGTACATTGCAATATCTGCCTGCCACAAGAATATCTTAAAGGAGAAGTTGTAATGCCCTTAGAGGTTTTGGGGTGGGCTATTGCAGGAAACTAAACCCATTGCTGAATCAATGTACTGTCTTAATGAATACTAATATGAATACATAAAGGACAGTTCATATTAGTATTCATTAAGCAGGAGTAATCAGCTACCACTTGAAAAAACTTTAAGAGAACATCTGTGAATCTGGGGTCTATTAAAATAATAAGTCAAAGATAAATGTGATCTTGGACAAAGTCTGGCCTATTAGCTCTGCATTATTGGGCACCATCAATTTCATCTGAACTGCAATAGATGGTGAAGTAAGAGAAAATGCATGTGAAATCTATAGAATTTCAGACCAAAATATGTTCAGAATTTAAAAATAGAAATCTACATTACTTCTTGTAGGTTATATACTATACAGTACGTACAGTAGATACATTTCAGGTAGTTCAGATGGATTTGACATCTTTTCCATCTGGGCGAAAGAATAAACAATTCAGTGGACTGGGAGGGCTAACTGACATTGTGTATTTATCACTTTAAAATATGTAGCATGTAATATATCTGATATACTGTGTGCTTAAATTTAAAGTTAAATGTAATGTTACAGTATTATAATTTATCAAATGGCTAGACATTTCATGAGATTTGATTCTAATTAATGATTTAGCTAATTGAGATATACAATAAAACTGCACATTAAAATCTGATAACTAACACATCTAAGCGCTCAGAAATAGATAATCTTTTTTTCTAGTAGTACAGCCGTGATAAATGGCAACAACTAGTATTACTTCAGAAAACAATTTGATTTAAAAATTCTTCAAGTTTCACTGTTTTATTTGATAAGCACTTTTCAGCTAAATAAAAAATGGTGCTCACAAGTATCAAAGGTGTTTCAAATGAAGAGCTGCATTTTGAAATGTGTTTTGGTATGGTAGTGTGACTTTCAAAGTGGATAGAAAAAATGTATAGTACTGTACATTAAAAAAAATGCAGAAAGAGGGAGAAAGAAAATATTGTTAATTCTTCCCTGATGTAAAGTTTAAATTAACTTATATATTTGCAAACCTGAAAAGGAAGTGTCACTTTAATTGTGCCCAAGTGTGTTTGATGTGTCTCCTCTTTACTAGAGAAACTGTGGAGGTGGAGAAGGTAGATATTCAATTACTTCTTTAATTTTGGGAAATTGTCATGCTTTAAAATTTTTGCTATTTTTAAAAGAAAGTAAATGTTTTAAAAGAAATAATTTATTTGCTGAATCAATATCTCAGACCATACACACACACACACGTTTCTGTAAAGAAAAAAAAAACATTAGCAAAAGAATGCAAAGGCTACACTCTATAGCACCTTGACATCAATGCCTGTAGTGCTGTAGAAAAGACCAAATTTAGAAATGGAAATATATACTGTCAGCAGATCCAGCGATCATAGTGGAACAAACATTGCAATATATTTCTGACCACAAACATTTCTGTAAGCTTCCAAACCTTAGAACAAAATTGATTATACGGTACATACTCTGAAAACCCTAGTCAGGTGACATTAAAAATTATTTTTGTTGTCTCTAGTGTCTCCTACTTTATATATTAGTCTACACTAACTCTCACCCTGTACCAAAAAAAGGCACACAGCTACTGTATGTTTATATTGGGCACATTATATAAACCGTTTTAGTCCAGGCTCTTGGGAGAACTGTAGATCCCAAGTGTTTGCTTGTGAACACATACTTTGCTTTAAAGTTCTATCTGTACTTCACTTTTCACGAGCTTGAAAAAACAGATGGCATCAAAGGGAAAAAAAAAATCACAAAACATAAATGTCAACACAATGGAAAGAAAGCTGTTCTCCTGGAAACACCTCTCAGCAAGCCTCACAGAATGCCTCAATACTGGTTTGTGCTAAATTAGCAATCACATGCACATCTTTCAATAATACCATTTTAAGCCCCAGTTGTGCCCAATTTCAGCTGATTGTAATCACCTCATATCAGTTCTCCTACAATATCAGGACCGGTAGAAAACAATGAGGACGATAACGAGAATACAGCTAAGATGTTGAAGGGCAGAACGCTTCTGTTAAGAATGACCTCAAAGTTTGTGCTTTAGGAGATTTGCAGTTTTGTGGAATTTCTGTGTATTCAGTGATGTTTGTGTTTGTCAACCCAAAAAGACTCTAGACATCAACCTATTGATTGCTGAAGAGAAGCTTATTCACATGTATACTTGGTACTGGAAAAGAGAAGTACATACCTTTACTTTGACTAACTATATACAGTACTGTACAGTATGTACACTACAATATTTTACTGCAGCAACTTTGATTGTGGAAAAAAACTGACAAGTGAAAGAAAAACATCCCAAAAAGCAATAAAAGTTAGTTTAGATGTAACCACAGAAAACTATGATTCTAATACAAATCAGCTGTCTAAGCTTATAAACACTCTTCAGTGACATACTTTTTATTACAGTATCACTATAAGCAAAATGTGTGGATATTGCAAAATGCACTTCTTTCATATTCAAGTGTAAAATATAGAAACAACAAGTTAAACTGAAATAGGGCTGATCTGTAGTAAATGGTTTTTACTTTTATTAAAACAATAAATTCGCAGTTTTTAAGAGATCAATAATAAAAACAGATGGAAAATTATCCTTCTGTCCTTACTGTACATCTTAAGTGGAATACTGAAATATTATTTGCTTTTAGGACCTGTCTCAAGGCTTCCCGGGCATTTAAAAGGAGGATAGTAAAAAAAAAACTTTTAGAAAATGTCCATATTAAAACGACACCAAATACTCCCTTTAGATTTTCTGTACTGATAGATTATCCAAAGAAAGCAAAAAAATAATTAGTTTTTTGTAATTGAACCAAGTTCAAGCTAAATCTGACACAGCTGGATGGTGACAAATGCCATAAACATCTTAAGAAAAGTGATGCCTTTATTTTGATTCCCTGTGAGAGGTGGTGAAAGGATTTTAAAGTGACTATGCTGAGTTTTTAATAAGGAATATGAATTCTTTGAGTCAAAAGGTGACACTGGTTGACACCGAGTTAGACTTCCTTTCTTAAATTTTTAAATGTCATTACCAACCAGCAGAATTTCATTTTAGAGGTCTCTTGCCGTTTGCCTGGATTCAAAGAACGTATTACACACGGCTGGATAAAGAAGGTCCCCATGTGAATATGAAGAGCTTGCGATGAAAAGGTCTGTACACAATTAAGCAATTATTCAATAAATATTTCTCCAGGCTTTTTCTGAGGCGGTTTCCTGACTGCGAGGTGAATAAAAATAATATGGCTGACAGATTATCTATGTTGCACTTGTAAATATTAATCATATCAACAGGGTGTGTATATTCCTGCTTTTTATCTCCTCTATCCGTATTAGCTTGCTATATACTTATATAATATTTGTGTAGTCTGTGTATCAATTGTGTTGCACTTTTGTATTATCTTGTTTTCTTTATAGTAATTTGATTGTATTTCTAGGAATTTAATTGGTTTTATTATACTTGAGTGGAACTTTTAGTTCCTATTTCTCATTTATTGTTTCCATTGTGCTAGTTTAAGGCAGTAATGACAATAAGCAGGGGCCAACCGAGCAGAAGCTACACACCTACTGTACAAACAGTTCACCTCTATCATGTAATGGTTTAATTGTTAAATTAGGCACATACAGTACAGTAACAACACTGGCACATTCACCACTGAAGTCACAGCCCACACAAGCATATCACCTTAATTTACCCACATACAGTATGAAATGGTCTGTCATTCATTCTTGTGGATGGAACCCTTCTGGACATCTGGGCACCTAGCTCTTTCGAAGGTACCCTCCTGGGGAAGAGTGCACAGTCCTATGATGTATTGTTTTTCTCTCAGGGTTTCACTCACTCAGGTCTTTGATTGTTTTCACTTTTCACTAATCACTATTCACTAATTTACTGTAGGCACTGGAGTATTTATCTGACTCACTCCATGTTGCCCCATCACACTTCTTCTTTTCAAATCTGCTCTTCTTTATCACTTCACTTGTTAACTTCCCCCAGCACGCAGTCTTTGCAAACAACCAATCACACTTTTCATCTCTGACTATACTATCTGATCCTGTTTGGCCACAAACACCTTTATTCATTAATCACCTGTGGCTACCCAGATACCATATTAATCAACATGGAGTCATACACGCTGGCATGAGAGTTGACGTCGAGTGTGCTAGTTTAATTTTTATCCTTGTTTATATCAGTAACCCAAGCTGACTCTCATTCAATCAACAGATCCTACATAAATGGCATGTTGAGTGCCAAAGAGGAAAAGTAACACACCTCTCTTGCTGCCACCACAATTCAGATACAAATACTCGTTCGTTTTCCAAGGTGCAGATCACAAACTTCATATATCCTTAAACTGCCATTTACAATTCATTAGGCTTACAAATCAGATTTATTTAGCTGGTTTGGGCTCCAATTATCCTGAAACATGACTGAAAAAAATCTTTTACTCCTGTCAGACCTCATTGTGAATGATACAAAAAGAAAAGGTGATTTGACAGACATCGGGAATGGAATAGGCCTTGTGTTTTCTGTGTGCTTTAGTGATGCTGAGGATCAGTGGAATGTTATGGTATCAGGACTATGGACTCTCCAGAAGACACAAAAAACCCCCACAGATCTATCTATTATTCCACTGTTGCCTTCATAACCCTGTACTTCCAGATGTTGATTTCTGTAATGTTCCCATGCTGCCCATGTATCCACTGCTCTCTTGGAAGATGAGAATGTGCCTGTTAGGTTTTGACTGCTGTATTCACCTGACTAGAGCCCCATTGAATATCTGGGGCTTGAGATGGGATCTAGCCCTAAGAGATTAGTGAACAGGCACATGCTTGTCCAGGCTGTACAACGGGGACAGAATCTCACAAGACGACATCTGCAACTAGTGCAAATCTTCATTCTGAGAGGAAGCAAATTGTATTGCTCCCAATGATGACCAGCATAATGAATGTATCTACATCATGGCTGTTACAAAAAATGTGTGCACCTTTTACACAAAACATGCAATGACAGTATTTTCCCAACCATAACTTTGTGAATTTGTCTCACTATTAATGTTTCTTTTGATTTAGACAGACAATTTACTCCAACTTACTTTAATAACATTCATAGTGACAAAGATGCTGATAAGATGTACTGTAAGGCTCAAACAAGATTTTTCTATACTTTTCCTTTTACATTCAGATACAGAGATCAAATAAGTTACAGTCATAAATACTGTTGTACTTCCCTTACACCTTGAAACTAATAAATTTGACTGGAATCTCCACTAGTTCTAAGTAGGAGATATTTCTCTTCAACAAATCTAAAAAATAATTCAAATTGAAAGAATTAGTGAATCAATTTCAAATTAGAATGCCAGATTTAGTTTATAATTATATTACTTTAAACTATTTAGTCTCATTTATTATTTATTATTTTACTGCAGAGAACTGGCTCCTTTTCAGAGTTTTCACAAAAGGCAACACAACAGATGTTTTCAAGGTTATTTCCATCCATTTTTTTGTCAGCTGATTTTTGTTTCACAGTTTAAGCATATTGTATAAATAGTGTCAGTACAAAAGATGACTGTATCTGCATACCTGAACTGTGGACTTTGGTTCAAGTTAATTGGAGATTGTATTTATATGTGCATTTCACTGAAAACTCCTGATGAAATCTGAGTAAAATCTCTTTTTAAAAAAAGCAGCAGCATTATAAATTGGTGACGGTAACATTTCCTTTAAGCGTTAAATGGGATTAAATTAGGAGTGCTCCACATATTTGAATCCAATCAATTTCTTTCGCAGCACTGAGTGTGAAAGTTAATAACATGGGGGTGTACAGTGTATTTCAGAAACCATTAATTTCTTCACATTTAGAAAATGGCACTTGGAAGAAAGATTTGGGGCTGGATGGGCTTTGAGATTATAGAGAGAAAAAGTGAAAGGGGGTTATTATGTCTTACTTTCTCATAAATTACTAAATATATTAAAAGCATTAGAAAGAATGAAGTATGCATTAGACAAAGTTAAATACAATAATATGGAACAGAAAAAATAGAATACTGAATGTTTTTTGTGCACTTACTATGCGTCACAAGAAGTGTTGAAATAATCTACCTATAAAGCATGTACTCTTATTTTAGTTATTGCACCCTTTGAAAACATCAAAATTAAATATTTTTATATATTCACATACATTACAGTATTAGTAACTTTACAGAATTAGTCTGTATAAGTGATATTTCCTCAAGCACTTAAACCAAATCAAACCAAACCAATTGCACACCTCTTCTAAAAGTGGCCAACTGCATTTGCTAACAAAGCACCAATTACGAACAGAAATGTACCTAATGTGCATATTTTGTTGAAAATCATTGTTTGACAAACAAGTCAATAACAATCCTAGTGAGGAGAAATAGATTGCTACTGCCCATTTGCAGAAGCACTACTGTATGTGTTGTTCATACAGTCAGTGCAGATGTTAAAAAATAAAAATCCCAAGGCCATCAGAGCTCGTGTCTGGCACCTTTCCTTAGAAGTCGGATGATAACTTAGTGACTAACCTCAATGCATTGAACCGACTCGAAGTTGAATTGCTACATGATGATTTATCTCTGCCCTCCAGGAATGCAATTTTTGCAGCCCCAGTTCTCTTAATCAGAGAAAGGCAGACATCCAGCTTACCAGTGTCCGTCTGCCAAGGTCAGAATGTTTCTGGGAATATCAGACCCTCATTACAACTGGCAGGGCAAACACAGAAGAAAGAGCATTTTGGCACAGGTGAGAGTCTCACACTCCAAAGAATTTCTGTTTGGATGATCTAGGAGACATGCTGCAGGGGAAAGTTTCAGTTAGGTTCTGATGGCTCTTAAACTCAATAAAAGATTGGCCTAACTAAAAATGAAAGTCAAGTTTTCTTTCTACAGTATCTCCTTGTAGCCTGCTTTTCAAGTTAAGCAAGTATGGACCTTGACGGTACTGGGATAGGACACCTCCAAGAAGGAGGTTGTTCCTGTCAATGGTGCTGGTGGACCAGAATTTGGCCCTTTTCTTTCTCAACCAGAGTTTCTAAAATAATCCTAACGTATGATGCCTCACAATAATATGCATTTAGATATTATGATGAAGGATTAAACTAGCTATATTGAAAAGGTAGGGGTGTTAACCCATGGTTCCTGGCTAAAACCCACTCTCCCTAAAACTTTCACTCCTTTAACTTAAATTGATTAAATAACATATCCCCTCTCAACCTAATCTGCTGTGTAATGGGACAATTAGTGCATAATAGCTGCTACACATAACCCTGGGTACTGTGCTTTAGTGGTGGATGAAGTGAGTCCTCTTCAATAAATAATGAAATCCTTTGGGATGATAAAAAATTATATAAATTGAAGGTATTGCTGTTCTTCTCCTTTCTCATTCTCCTGTACCAGCTGCATATTATTGATACTACGATGTGATCTTCAGCAGGTTCACAGTACCTCTTGCTGAATTCTGGTAACCGGCTAGCCCTCAAATGAACTCTAGTCTTTGCTGCTTCTGCATTTTTTCCCCCCAGAGTTTAAGAAGTAGTATTTAAACAGAAGTCTGGGAAGGTCACATTCTAATGTTACACTTCTGCTCCCATACTTATGGGACTTTGTAAAACACCCATCTGTCCATCCCAGCTTCACCATTGTAGTGGCTCCTTGTTTCATTCCTTAGCCACGTACAGTAAGTAAACATCACAATATCTAGTACCTTAGCTTGTTATATTCATCGGCTCTTTTTGTGGTTTTAAGAATTTCACAAAATGTCTAAATATTAGAATGCAAACCAGTTGATTGTTAGCTCTAGTTGCTTGCATTGTACTGTATGTTGCATTATATTTTTTCTTAAACTATGCAAAGAGTATTGTGAATTACAATTCATCTTGGATTAAGGTGTCAGCCAAATGAATAATAAGAACAGTATCATCAATATTATTTTCATCACTTTTTTTAAATAGTCAGGTGTGTTTCCATTGACTTATAGCAAATATCACAAGCTTACCAATGAAAAATGCATTGAAAAAATCAAATTTTCCTCAAAATGTATACTTTAAAGCTGATCTCATACAATGAACTGTGACTTACCATTGATATAATTAAATATCATCCAAAGCGATTAAATTGATCTGAAGAAACGATATCTGCCAAGGACTCATGTTCGGTTGTCTTTTGTATTAATTACCCACAGTACTTAATCAATCTTACAAAACCTAGATCAGGGGTCTATAGCCTCAGTTATGGTTCTTTTTCAAATTCGTGCTCATTTTGTAGGTAGTTTTAAATGGTCAATAAATAGATATCTGAAAATGAGATAACCTTTCAGAATTATGTATGCATGTGAATGTGTTTAATGTGCAGAGGTCCATCAATCTTGTAGAGAGTACTACCCACACTACTCTTCAAAATCGTCTAAAGAATACAGTATATCCAGTTCAGAATGGTTAACATACGGTATACATAAAGGTTTAAGACAGTCAGCTTATTGAGTATTAAACAGGATGGGATTTGACTTAAAATTTAAAATCATGAAATGTCTTCACAAAAAAAAAATCAAAACCACTAATTCAAGATAATGTAATTTAAGAAAAAATATGAGAACCCTTCAATATTCATTCTAATTTGTATACGTTACTGTACCACATGAAAGCAGAATCTACTGTATATACCTGGAGTTTTCTTCGAAATGGCTAATGCCTAACAGCCAGTGTAGTCTTAAATAAGTCAAGTCTTTAGGGAGTGAGTTGAAAGGTTACTATCTTCTCTACAATGGTTTATATTAGTCATGGCTGATTACTGACTGCCACATGTTTAGGATTCTAAAGAGAGCGAGAAATCTCAAAACTGGTTTATCTTTGGAATTATTAAATGTTACCCTCCTTTGCCACTGCGTTTGGATATTTTGAGAAATGCAGGCATGAAATTATCGAAACACATGTACCATATAATAACAGAGAAAAAAAGATATATTACTGTAGCATCTTCCTGATCCAACAAAACTAAACAAAGATCACATTAGAGATTACCTTGTAGTGACGTTGTTATGAGATACAGTAAACCAGTTATGTTATTCCATTTTCACATTCTGAAACGCAGGTACCAATAAACATTCAAAAGGCTTACGGTGTCTCTTAATAGTGAAGATTTGTTATAGTGAATCTTTTGTTATGCAGAGTTTACCAGCTTCTCATAATACCGATACAACAAAAATGAGTTGTGTTGAAAAAAGTAAGGAATCAAATTTCTGTTTACTTTTCTACCCCTGTACTCTTCACAGCAGCTTTTTATCCAACTGCTTTTGTTCTCAATACTGGGAGGAATGAGAATAAAATGAATACGAGGGGGTAGGTCACAGCTATAAATTGCTGTAATTAGAGTGAATCTCTTGTATTGACAACATTGATAAACAATGACAATTTCATTTTTCATGTGGTGAGATATTTTATGTTCTTATATATCACTGCTGGGCATTTGGGGGTAGCTACTGAAGACAAATGGCAGAAGGGGGAATATTGTACATAGTGACTCATAAATAATAAACCTTTCCTCGTTTTATGCATGATAGACTGGTTTACATTTGAAAAATCTACAAGGTATATGCAGTCATCATTTTTCTTGGGCAATAATATATTTTAAACTGAAGTTCATGTACTGTACAAATAAACATTTAATATGTGATTTTTGAATCCTAGTAAATAACTGAGAGGCAGGTAAAACAATCAGTTCTTTACCGATACAGCATGTTACTATTAAATACTCAATCTAATTAATAATACTCTTCACAGAAGAACACAACATATTCCAAATACAGTGTTCTTCCTTTCCATTATACTGTAAGTTTCATTTATACATATGTATAAACTGGGTGGCACAATGAAGTAGTGGTTAGCATTACTGCTTTGGAAAGCTGGGGCTCTGGGTTCAATTTCTGGGGTGCATGGAATGGTGTGTGAGTGTTTATGTCTGTGAGTGTTCTGCAATGGACTGGCATAAACTGTATCTGCCTTGCACCTGTTGTTTACTGGACTGGGCTCCAGCTCCCCTGCAACCATGTGTTGAATAAAACAGTTAGAAAATGCATGGATATCTTTGAGCCATAATCTTACTTGTTAGTCTTTGCTGGTTGTGTTTGGTTTTTCTGGAAACGCACATTGTAAAAATGTTTGTACTGTTTGTTAATTGTGAAAATAATTAATGGGGGTCATTTTTGTTTAGTGAATGTCCAAAGCCTCCAGATAATAAAGCTATAATCGAGTACTGGGTTGATAATTAGTGTTCTTAAATGAAGTCCAGGGGAAAGAATAAAGCTCTTCCACATGCCTAGTATAAATACAGGTAACAAGAACCCCCCCCCCCCCCCCCCATACAGTTCATTGTCACTTGCAGCTCACCCGATTCAACATCCATAAGAACAAGATAAGTCAGATTACAAATAAGAGGCAATTGATTGACCCAACTAACTCTTTTGGTTTTTAGTCAATAATTGATCTGAGGAGGAAATCAGCTTTGACAACCAATAAAAGCTAATATTTTATTTTGATAACGAACCATATATTTAGATTAATTTCACTTTCTCCAGTTCATGAATATCAATGTACATACTTACATTTGTAATACTGCACACAACTGCAGGATACTTTACTCCAAAGTGAACTTCAAGCAATGAACATATATATATATATTCAGCACTGAACGGATATTACAGCACTCACATAAGATGTTCAACCCCAAAAAAGACAACAGGATTTAGATTAGTTATCACTTTACCAAGGTTCAAGATTTTTGGACGTAAAAACTTGCCATTTCAAGGTCATCTTAAACAAGCCTAGGAAATGCCAAACTCATCTGCAGTACTCTAAACAGCCAAGCCAAATATATTCAATATGCCTTCATGCTTTACCTATGTTTTTCTTTGACAACTACAGAAGTAATGGTTAAATTATAAACAGGAGCAATAACTGTAATTGCAAAAATTTAGTAACATAGCATGATAAAGGTTTTGAACTAAACAATTTCAATGTGTTTCAAAATGTTCTTTTGTTTCCAATTCTCAGGCAATAACAATGACCTCAGAGTTAATAATGCCACCCATGTACTGTGTAAGGCAAGGTTGCTTACATCATTGTTATTTAAATACAGTACATCAGGACAAGTTCTGTCCTGCCTATGACGATAAAAATAACTGTCTGTCAGCTGCCAAAATAACATACTCCTAATTGCACCCTTTAATGCATCCTCTGCTTATACTAGATCAGCTGTATGTTAACCCTCTTTAAATTAAAATGTTTCAAGTTGGAAAAGAACACTAATAGCTAAGGACAGGTTAAAGGGACTCAGGTTGTTCATCCACTGTAGCTATTGAGCCATTCCCTGGCTTTACTATTTATTGTGTTTCCTATTTTTCCTCTGTTATCTTCCTCAGGAACTAGCCACATGAAAGCGGTTGTCAAACACTTCATGCCTTGCGACCTATAAACCATTACAACCAGCATTGTACTCATAATTTACTGACTGCTGACAACTTTGGTTGAACTGTTGTGTTGGCTGTTCCTCAATACAGTATTGCAATCCTGTATTTTTACTTCACTATCTAATGTGTCAGTGTATTTTTATTTGCTAGACAATTCTGCATTGTACTATGTAATATATGTTTTTATAAGGTCATCTGTGAATGGGAAATACATCCTTATACAGTACACAGTATACTACAGTTATATTAATAATTAGATTTGAGACAGCTCACCTACAGTAGCAACAACTCAATGCACAACAGCTCATGCAGACACTCTAGCTCATTGATGATTAGCTTTGGCAATATTTCATAGCTATGACAACTCAATGTGGAAACCTTTTAGCTTCAAATTCAACAAAACCATTTTGAAAATAAGAAAAACATGAATAGGGACATGATATTGTCATGGTGGCACAGTGGTTAGCATTGCAGCCTAATAGCACTGGGGCTGTGGGTTCATTTCTGGACCTGGGGTGTGGTCTGTATAGGGTATGTACAGTACTGTATGTTATTCCCGTTCTCACGTGGGTTTCCTGCAGGTGCTCCAGCTTCCTCTTATAATACAAACACTGGTAAGTTAATTGGCTTCTGTGAAAACTGGCCCTAGGTGCGAGTATATGCATGTATGTATTGGTGTCTGTGTAAAACTTCCTTGGAAATAAGCAGCATCTTAATTAGTAAATGTATAATAAATATTAAGCTTGATCTGATACAGTCATAATGGCGAAAGGACTAATATATACTGTAGATTTTAGATATTGTGAATAAATGTTGGAAATGTATACATGTTGATGACCGTTTAGGAAGTCTTGAACACTCGGGTTAGTGAAACACTCCTGTGCTGACAATGGATATTATCACTAGGCTAAGAAAATAAATAAAAACAATGGGTATCCTTTCTTTAGTCCATCTTCACTTTGCATTAACAACTCGCTCTGCATGGGAGTCCCAGCATCATTGTCCTACAGCTGGGGCCAGTTAAGCTAAATTTTTCTATGCTGTACACTCCATGAATTGAAACCCAAATATAGATACATCTAACTCTTGGGTGTTATTTCTTGTGAAATAAAACATTTCTTAGTACACCTCAAAATCCTGAGTACATAACATCTTTTTGTCAAGGCAAACCAAATACATGCTGGCAATGGGGTGCCACTATGTTATTCTTAGTTAGGCTGGTAGAATTCTAGTTCTTGATCTCCGGCATTGATTATACAGTATTTTTCCCATACTTTTTAGTTTATGACTCATCCCAACTCCTAGTTTATGATTTATTGTTGATACTTATTAGTTTTAGTTTGTAGTTATGCAAAACAGGGTTAATAATAGCTATCACAATAGACTCAGTTTATAACTAAAAATGTTTTTTTAAATCATTGGTCTAAATATCTATTTCTGATATATTAGAGCTTTGCTAGATCAAGGCTAGAAAAAGTATTTTAACAGCTGACTTGTCAAGAGAATTGTGTCCATTTTCTGCACAGTACCAATATTTCTACCTGGGCTAAAGTCCAGCCTCCACAGGGAAATTGAGAAAGAAATTGGCACAAGCATAATATAATTTCAATGCTCAATCTTTATAAGTTCAAGCCCCCAGCTACAGCTCTGATTCAAAAAACCATGAGCAGGAACTGATCTCCCTAGTAAACTTCAGAATAGACACAAACGGTAAATTGCCATGTTTCTTTTTCCTTTCTGCATTTTGAAAAGTTAAACAGCGATACTTTTCAATGCTTTTAGAAGATATGCAGCTGTCAAGGGGGCTTGACTTGAAATTCAAAAATGCAAATTTAATTTTAGCCTTACGCTTTGCAAATTAAGTTTCTGCCAATCTGCATCATTGTCAGAAGTTTTCAGGCAGTTTTTCTCTCTTTCATACTAACACAGTTACTGTATACTGATGGAAACCTATTTATGAAGTGTGAGTCTTGAATTCCAATGGGTTTCTCCCATTTTATTTCTAGCTTTCAAAAAGGTACGTACTGTATAAAGTGCATCATGAGATAGAAGGCTAAGCTGCTTCACCTCTGGAAATTATTGCAAGTAGTTCTGGCAGTCAAAATATCCTTGCAATGTATTGCTAACAACATGGATCAACTGCATCTCCTTCCATCTTAACAATAGTGCAATAAAAGAAGTTGGGCTCCAGATGTTACAACAGGTAATTTTGCTGTCTGCAATGAGGGCATGTAAAAACTGTTCAAATCTAACCACACCCTGACAGAAAGCACAAGGATGTTTAATGAAAAATAGGTGTAACCTAAATAGTTAAGTGTTGCATTTGCCTGCTCAATTGCCCTTGAGCAACAATACAAACCAGGTGCATAAACCAGGAAGGACAGCTCAGAGGAACAGTTGCTCCATTAAACTTGGCTTATTCGTACCATCCCAGCAACCACAATTTTTTTCAGTTGGTCTCCCATAAAAAAATAAAAAAATCAGAGACATGAAGCACACAATGAAGAGTCTCTTTGGGAGATATGTCCATGAACACAGTTCATTTTCACAACTGTCCACACAGGTGTTCTTAAACAGTTTCAATTTTATATTCTAGTGATAACTAGACTTGAAGTCACTGACAGAAAGAAATGTAAAATAACTCTCAAAAGCTTAAATTCCAGAGCTGTTTTGGTTTTAAAAATCTTGATGAAGGCACATATCTGCTGCTTGATGGGAAACTAAGCAGTGATCCGAGTCAAAAGATAAACCAACACGTACAGTATGACGAGAGCAAAATAAAAAAAGTGAAGCTGCAGACACTGTGGTCTACTAGCAGGCTTGGGACACAAGCAGAATTTGATGCAGGTAAACACAGTCTAGATTTATGGTCAGATGCAAATGTGGTCCAAAACCACAGAGAAACAGCAAAAGCACAAGGGGATTCTAGAATAGTAGTCAAGACGAGCAGGCAAAATCTGTAGCACAGGAAACACAGAGACCCAAAACGTAAAAGGGCAAATCCAAACATACTGGTCAGAGCAAAGTGAAGGTTGAATTTCCCACACACAGCACAACAGAGACAGAGAACTAGGAATACAGGGAGGGCCTGAGTAGAGTCATAGTCATAGAGCCATAAGCCAGGTGCATCAGAGCACTGAGTATCGTGAAAGCAGACCTTAAATATCCTGCACCACCTGAGGTGGGCATGGGAGTAAATTGCCCACAGGTGATACAGGTGTCCTGTCAGTACACGTTTCTGGTATAGACTGACTAGTGAGTGCATGCTAGCTTGCTCCACACATGTCCACCAAGACCAAGCCTGACATTTGGTTCCAAAATCTTGATTCAACCAATTATAACCAAAAGGAGTAAACTGAATGACATATATTCTGGGTTATAAAACTTTATTCTTCATTTATACCATTGGTCAGCATCTTACCAACTTAAAGTGCGTTTTTGATTTATTATTGGACTTTTAAACTTTCCCCATAAGAATACAAGCACGTACTGGTTCTATAGAATAAGCAATTTAAAATCATCAATATTGAAAAAGATACCATATTGCTATTTGTTTAAATTCCCAAAAGCTTTTTCTTTCAACATTGAACATGAAGCCCAGAAGACATCAACACAAAAGTAATTTTCATTTGTCTTTTTTTTTTGGACATGGGGCCACAGCCATTAATCAATTTTACTAATCACCTTAGTAGCATATAATGAAAAAAGATTCAACTACCACCTTGAAACCTTGGCTGTGAAAGGCAAAAAGGAGAGCAAATTCGGTGGCAAAAATAAGTGCAGTAAGCTTAAATTGGCTGAATTTGCTGTAAAGTGGAACAATGGATACAGACCACAACACTGATCTGATGATGAGATAATTAAGTCAACTGCTACTTTAGAAGAGGACATTGAGTTAGTACACACAGTGCTGCAGTGTTGTGTTTTAGGCTTGAATGTTTTGTTTTGGAGTTTGCATGTTGTCCCCGGGTTCAGTTGGGTTTTTGCCAGGTATTTCTTGCATCTGCCGAAGAGTTGCTGACAAAGTTGTTCATTAGCTATTTAAATTGTCCCTTCCTCTAGTGCCACATACCATAATGAGGGGAAACAGTACATGCTCTTGATCCCAGTTTGTGGCCAATACAGTACATCTGTACTTGGATCCATCTTGTGAAGCCCTTACCTGAACAAATGCTTTTTTTTTACTCAAAATGGACTGACAAATTGAAAGGATCTGACTGCTGTTTATTATTCTTTCTCCTAACTCTGCTTTTTAATGCAAATCAGAAGAAACCTACGGTATTATCCACTAAAACAGATTATTTTTTCTCATTAGACTTCATTATGCATCACAGTGGTATAGAAATACAAAACAATTTATTGTTCTAACTACAATATAAAGATCCTGAAAAATAATTCTTTATACATTATTTTTAATTTATATTTTTCTCTTAATTTAGTGAAGGTGTAATCAAAACAGGAAAATCCCGTTGTTTTATGAAGTACTGAAGTACAATATGTACAATTCTGTCTTTGCTTTGAGAATAAGAGATTAACAATTTTTTGTGGGCAGTGTCTGATAAAATGTTAAAAAAGCTTGCTTTGTTATCACAAATGACCTGTTGGCCTACTGGACAGGAAAGTTATGTCATTCCAAACATAAAATACATGATTTATCATTAAAATTCATTTTCCTCAATATCTGAACTAAAAAAAAGCTAAAATATTTGCCCATTGTAAAAAACCTTCATGGAAAACTATTGACTTTCTGATAACCAGAAATGGCTAGGATTAAATCGCAAAAGACTCAGCTTTTAAACATTAGTGAAAATCCGCTTACCAAGAGAGCTACAGTATATAGACTGATGAGCATCTTTTTTAAAAAAACTGGAAACATTCCATTAAACAATTTTAATCTAAAATTTTTACATCCTAAATTAAGTCATTCAGAGATCAATTGACATAAAAGTCTGATCAACAATCCCAGACAGTGGTTATTTTTTGCGAGCTACTTTGGCATAACCTACAGATTATTTTGAATTCCTGGGAAGTATGAACTGTTGAACCACTGAGTGAACTCTGTGGGTATAACCTTGGCAATACTATAGCCAAGAACAAGCTACAGAACAAGGGCATGTGTGCTGTAAAAGTGTAGGTTCAGAATATTGATAGAGCTGGAAACTGAATAGTAATGTTAAGAGGTTCTGACAGCACGACAACTTACATTTTTCACAAAACCTTTTTTCAGGAACAAACTGCTGGCAACATGACAAAAAGGTATGAGTTTTATAAATGGTCTGTAAAGTAACCCTGGTGGACCTGTCACTTGGAGATCATAGTGTGACGTAGCTCTAACACAGACCAGGAAGAATACTAATCTTCCTGGAAAAGACATCCAAACATTTTTTTCTATTCTAAAATGTCTCCCCACAGAAATGTTATTTGCAGTAAGTGAACATTACTTTGTAGTGCTAAATTGATGTATTTTCTGTGAAATTAATGTATATAATTATATACAGTATTATTGAGTGTTCTGATTCAGAGCGTTCCATTGATACTCAGGGTGCCCCTATCCACTAGGATTCTGTCTCAAAGTTATCACCAACAAAACGTCTAAAGACTTTCTTCATTGCTAAAACTTAAAATGCTTCTGTTGACATTGTTAAGCGCCTAAATACATTTTATTATGTACAGCACACAGGCTGCTACAGAAATACAGCACAGGGTTAGCTGATATAATATAAACCTTAAAAGAATAAAACCTTAATTTTCAAGGTGTTAGTTTTATGCTTGATTTAAAGCTGGGTAATCATGTAAAAAAACAAACAAAAAAAACAGTTTCTTACACAAAAGTAACCAGTACTTTGTGCAAAAAAACACCTTATTCAACTGGCAAGAAGAGAAATTAACATTCTTATGTTTTTGGATTTTTTGCATTATCTTAAGAATTTCTATTTAATTTTCTACCATTTCTCATTTTCCTTCAAATTAACTTGATAGAATAATAGACATGTCTTATGGAATAAATTGGGAAATGATTGCATAAGCACTGTTCTAAAGAATCAGTTTCTACACTTCTCGTCAAAACCAACTTATGTTCTTGAATAAATGATGTGTGCAGCTCCGGCATTTGGTTCTCCTTGTGCACACTCACTCAATGTCATATACAAGGGCAAGTAAACCCTAGTATTCCGTGTTGGTCTATATACAGTATGTGCTGTAACAAGAATGTGGAAAAGCAATATGGTACAGTAGCAGAATATTAAATGGGTATGTCTCAGGCAACAGAAACACCTAAACATCTACAGTATAAGCTAAAATAGTGATCTTTATTTACAATAAAAGGGGGGAGTGATACAAAACTACCACTTGGAATCCTCTAGCTAAAGTCTTCACTTTAACCTTCTTAAATAATTCTGGTTAGCTCAGCATCTTACTGGCTCTTTTTCCTCAACTACTTCAAACAACACATTCCTAGGTGACCAGATTATTGGCCATTTACTTCCTTATTATTACTGGTGCGGTACATAACAGGGCATATGGTCTATAGTCTAGAAAGCAGCACATCTCTTAAGTCTGAGATTCCTGTTTTCCTCCAATTGATCAGGTACCAAATGTCTGCAGAAGCTATCTGTCTGACCCTACAGCACCACACTCACTCACAGTGCCTAAACATGTTGGCAGTGACGAGCGTCCTGGGAAAGGATGATTGAGGATTTAAATAAAATGTATACAGATAATGATACTGCAAAGAGCAAATTCTTTCTTAACTGGGTACCACTCAAGTGGTATCTTTGGTCTCTCATGTTTGTCGAAGTGAATAAAAACACACAAAAAAACACTTTCATTAGCTTTGGAAATATCTGTTCCTAATTTACAGGGGCAAATTTAGAGACGCTTGCAGCTATTAAATTGTTTAACATCTTATACCATCACTCATTCAAAAAGATATACACAGAGCAGAGATGATGATGCAAGCAATACAGATGTCTTAACAATAGGCTTTATAAGAGCAGCATAAGATATTTAAATTTGCATCAGACCTGAGACAATGTAATGACCAGTGATGAAATCCAATTTTTTGGGGGATTGGAGCAAAAGTTTAAGCCCTTTAAGAAAACATGAATAATATACCTCCTGCAGGTATTGTACTTGTAGTCTTGCAAAAATCAGGCCACAAGTGAAGAGCCTTCCCATCTAATTAATTAGCTGTCTAGTTCTACTCATAAGAATGGGACAAATTTATTTTACCCATCTAGCATAGGGTAGATTTTTTTTTCCTTCTCTCTCTGGTTAACCAGAGCAGAATCCTTTGTTTCCCCACAGTTTATGGACAGCAAAGTACCTTCTTGTTTTCTTCTAGGTAAGCTAGGTTTTATTAATTTAACTAATTACTTGGTTAATTAAAACTATATTGATGTCTTCAACTTAAATAGAGAGTGTTTTCAAATTACTTTAACTATTATAAATATCTGAAAATATATTAATTTAAGATGTGAAAACAAAAACAGTACTTTAATTAGGTAATTTATTGTGTTAACTATAATTAGTCATTAAGAACAATTCTGGAACATAAGACAGAACAGAGTCTGACTTTTTAGACAATACTGGCTAAAAGTGTGTTGCTTAGCATTTTAAAGGTTAATCACTGTATCAGAATATAAAGTGGACTTGATTACATTTATATTTTGCAATTTATGCTTTGCATTCCCTTAGTCCCAGTCCTACCACTATTACCCTGCATGGGAATATCATGCAAATCAAATGCTCTTATCTAAAGGGACCTGAACCAGTTGGCTTTTTAATTACTTGTGTTCTACTTCAAAATTAATTAAAAATAATAATAAATTCCACCGGATCTTGAGAAAATTAAATTTTCCCAATCATTGAATATTGCTGAAAAAGGCAGGCTGTTTTCATTTTTCTAGCTCCACTGAGATTAAACTCTATAAAATCAGTTTTTGTTCTTTTTCCAACTGAACAAAATTAAAGAAGGTTCTGTTGTTGCATTATTCAGAATAGGGGTCTTTACCTCTGGTCCTCTCAGAGAGCCCACATTCAGTGAGTGTTGTAGGTCACTTATTTCTAAAGTTTAGGAACACTTGTCTGTAATTCACTAATTAAGTTTTTAAAAAAGCAGAAAAATGGCTTACTGGTTAGGGCTCTGTGAAAGAGAGACATGGATACAAATCCTGGATGTGATGCTACAGTTGTACCCTTGAGCACAGCGCTTCATTCAAATGGCTCCAATACTGTAAATGTCCTGCTTTATACTGTACATTAAATGGATACTCTCCAACTTAGTATTATAAAAGAATTGCTTGACATTTAATTTGCATAAATAAAGGTTTAAAAAGGCATTCGTAAGGTCTGAACCTATAACTAGAAAAACAATGTACAATACAATACTGGGAAGACACTGCTGCTACTGTATATGCAGGTACAGTACTTTTCTCAGAATTCTCCAGTTAAATGCCCAGTTAAACAGATAGAAGTCTTTTTAGATTTAAGCATCATCAATGGCCGCAGTGGATAATCTCCCTAACAAAATTCATTTTCAATAGCATGGGTTGTGTCTACAAGATAGAAAATATTTGGCTTGTTATTACTACATACTACTTCTATTAATAATAATTCAGTACTTAACTCTTGGTGTTATAAATGCATGAATTAAACACTCATCGTCAGACATTGATGAAAATTACCTAATGCAGGTACTGTAATATTTCTACAATCTGAATAAGATTAAGCATACTGTACCTGTATAAATAATAAAATGTAATGGGCCCAAGACCGAGCCCTGTGGTACACTATGATTGACTGAGGCCATGGGGGATTTTGAGACCCAGGAATCAGGATTTCTATATTTGTCATATACAGCAAGAGTATTGGAATGCTTACGCATTCAGCTGCACCCAGTAACATTAGAGAAAAAAAAATAGGCACAAATGACAAACAGACATGGACAATAAATATAGACAAAAGACATTATAATACAGCCAAGCGGACGTTGTGCAAACGGTGCAGTACCTTAAAGTGCAGGTGCTAATTTGTGCAGGTCCTAATTTGCGGACTGCTTGGGGAAAGAAACTGTTTTTGAACCTATTGGTCAGTGTTCTGATACTGCGATACCTCCTACCAGAACCCAGAGGTGAAAACAAATTGTGGCCAGGGTGAGTATACAGTAACAATATGAAAGCAAGACGGAAGTGTGGTCTGATTTCCCCACAGTGTGGACGGAGCACGGCGTGATGCGCCCCTTCAATGGTTGGGCAACGGTGGTCGAGGGTGTTCTAGCCTCTGGTCACCATGGCAACATGCTGGTAAAATATTTTTTAGCAAAACTTTCCCGAGGTTGCAGCAGTTAAAGTCCCCCATAACCATAAACGTGGTGTTGGGATTCAAGCTTTCGTGTTTGTTTAACACGCTGTCCAGTTCACCAAGGGAAACAAAGAGCTGTCTGCCAGTTCGATAAGAACAGGACCAGTTAAAGCCAGCACCACTGACAGACAAGAATGTTGGCAAGTGACTGAGCAGCAGTACTCTATATGATACTATAAGAAGAAGGCACAAGTTTCCAAAATAGACCTAGTCACACTTACCACAAGTCTCCAGGGTGTATCAAAGTATTTTTTTTCCTAAGCGTGAGTTGAGGAATTTGCCTACTGTATATTCATCACTTTATAGGTGATAAGAATGAAAAGGATAAAGTGACTTTACTTCAAGGAAGCAAATGTCCAGAACTGAATTGCCACTCTCCTTACCAAGTCAGGGAATCCAAATATCTACTCTTCAATGATTATTACTATAATTTAATATTTTTAAATAAAGGTGATCACATTCTACTGTATGCATTTTGTCTCCTTGCACAAACCATATTTACTATCTTTTGTTGTCATTGCAAAGCCACTTAGTGCTGCTACAGTGATGTTATTTCTTTACTACAGGAGAGTAGGGGGCTGTGAGTCACAGAGATAAAGGTACAGGATATATTGCCAAGTCTTGGAGCTGATGCTGCTATTGTCTCTGGGGTGAAAATCAGCATTGATTTCATGCCAGTGTCTCACACAGCTGCATGAGTGTAAGACATGGATGGAAAACAAGAGATTACAACTAATTTAGGTTTTCTCAATTAAACCGCTCAGTGTTTTGTCTTTCCCTGAAAAACTTGGCATATTTTGGATCTTTGGCAGTCCACGACAGCTGGATTCCAAATAAAAAACACTTCCACTTTCCTTTTGAGAAAAAGTGGAGGGAAGCAAGCAGAGAAGCATTCTCTCTGATGCATTGGTTTTCACTTATGCTTCAGCCGACGAGGGAAAAGATAACTTTCACCTTGCAGCTCTCTGAATTTTTTTTTGTTTTGTTTTTTTGGCTTCTCACACCAGGTTTTATTCCTCTGCATCGTTCTCTGTCAGTGCCTTCATGACTATGCAAAAGCTGCTGAGAGCAACAAAAACCCAGCCCTTGTGCATGAAGCATCATCCATCAGCCCCCATCCTCAGAGACACCGGAAACGAATGGCCAGCTCTGCGGAAATGCTGGATGTAATAAATCTCTGCTCTGCCTGTCACGTTTCTTCAGCCAAGAGTGGCGTTGCGACTGTTAAAAATCCAACGTCGAATTTAAATTACAGGTGGAACCACTGTGGCTTTTAAAACACATACTGTAAAACATATCAAATGTCAGAGCACTCCTAGCAAAAATATCAGTTTTATTCCACCGGGAAGCATTGCTCCTTTATATTTTATGGATCTCTGACTGAAAATCCAAGGCTGAAAAGAATGAACAAAAAAAACACATGAAAAAGCAACAGAATAACTAAAATAAGGATGTCATCAACATTTATCATGAGTTCCTTCCTGTCAAGATCATCAGGTGTCATGAATGACAGACACCGCTTTTTAAGATCTATTTTAGCACGTAATTAATTGGATGTCATTAAATTATGAGTTAATTTTTTCCAAAATTGAGAATGTACGCAATTTTTCTATAATTACTTAACTTTACTCTCAGAGAAAGCATGGCACACACGTTTGCTTTGTCTAAACAATGGATCATTAGGCCTATCATAATAGATGTCCTTAAAACAGATATTACCCTTACAAAATTCCATTTGCGGTTAAAAATTTTGGTTACCATCAGCAGTAAGCTTTACTTGCACAACTGAAAAAGAGATCAAGTTACTTGTGCTTAAATCACAGTTCTGCTCAATTAACTGATGGCAGCATAATCTTGTATAAGTTAGGCTTTGAATGTATTGTAATGAAGAGTTTAAAATATAGTGCTTTCTGCAAATTTTGTTTCTCATTATCTGAAACCTAATTCTGTAACAGCATGAAGGTGGCAAATTCAACCAATAAAATCTAATTCAACCTACAGGAGCATACCTGTAGCATATTCTATGAATCGTTAAGCAATCTAAGCCATTCCCAGCTTCTGAGTAAAATAGATATTCATTAATATAACACAGATTTTTATAACTTACCTTTACACAATTGATTGATTTGCTTCTCATGCTATAGAAAAGGGAATGTCAACTAAATAAGTGAGAACAAAAAAATAACGGAAAATAAATTTCCCTCATTACCCTTCATTAATCAGTTAAACCATTGTTGCAGTGTAAGGGATTGTAGATAAATTCTCCTTGCAGTTTTACCTCCTGTTTGAATAGAATGATTCTTCTGCTTCCCAAGTTAATTCATAATCCATAAAAGGAATAAAAAGGATAGAAAGTGCAAGCCTGAGCAGTCTATTATTACAATACTCCTTGGAAAGAAACAGGTTATCATCGGTTAACTGCTTTCAGGTGAAAGCATGTCAAAACTCCTTTCTCTGGACAGCCATCAGGCAGTTGTATTGAAAGTAGAAATATGAACTGTAAATTGAAGCACTTATTCTTCTAAAATAACCATGAATTATGCACTGCCTCTGGCTAGATCAGGGAATTCTTGCATCACTACATTCGCAAGAGCTGGCCATCCCTTTATATTGCTATAAATGATTCTTGGGATTGCTTTGAATGTTTTCAATCAGGCACAGAATACATTCTCTGGCACATTTGTGGCTTCATCAACACAAATTAGAAGTAGGTTCTTTGCAGCCTTGACTTTCAGAATATTTGAGTTGTTTATAAGGTTTAGTTTTATTTTTTTCAGTTAACATTTGAGGATCTCATTTTAAATTACTGTATATATTTACCTACTTTGTCCAGATACTAAGACTCTTATATACAAGAATGATTGATGTACTGCCTCAAGAGTATGGGGTTATTATAATCTTAGCTTCTTCGTTACTGCACTCCTACCAGTAATGTTGTTCAAAATATACTTGAAAAACAGCTGTATATCATGCTCCAGTTTTAAATATCTAAATACAAGTTTGTCTGAGGTTTTTGTGTTATAAAATCACTTGGTAGAATATATTTATTGGTAATACCTAACCTCAGATGACATCACAAAAAACGTCTGAAAACAATTCACTTTGAGCAAAATAGACATTCTTTAAAGCCAGCAATCCTTACACAGACGGTAATTAGAGTGTAATTTCAGAACCCAAGGAAGAGCCATGGACAAATTCTAATGGTCTGTCTGAAAAACAAAAGCAATTGGGTGAATGGATTAGTCCATCCCCCATTTCCCTCCCATAAACCTCATGTACTAAGAAAATTCTGTTCCATCTTGCAATGCCATTAAGCCCCTTTCCGTTTGAACAGACATTCATTAATAGTAAGGTCACAACTACAGTACTGTAGGTGTAATTTCAGTATTTTATCTTAGCCTCATACAATATCTATCTTCACACTTTTAACTTGGACTTCAAATACCCTTGTAGTTTCCACGTTTCCACGTACCCTGAATTCTCTTAATCCCTAAAATCTTTATTTGCCTTTGCTTAGGTATACTGTAGGTCATCATCATTAAAAAAACAAAAAGAAGTTATTCACTTCTTCAAATTTTAAAGTAAGGCAAATCACAAAACATTTAAATGAACAAAATCAGTTTCCTTCAATATGGTTACACTTCCTTGTAAAATGTAAAAACAAGAACCCAGACAATCTAGATTGCAGGGTTTTGGTCTCTCAAGAGTTTATTTAAATCAACATTCCTTATTCTTGAGAGGAGAAGAGTGTTTTCAACGTCTGTCTGCTTTACCATGGGCCTTATATTAAAGGAGCCTGTCAGGTTAATGTCTTCTGTATTAGAAATGAGAAAAAAACACTTTTATTTATTATTTTTATTTGATAGAGTTTCACCGAACATATGTTTTATTGAAGATGCCAGTGCAGAGCTTCTTTTTTAATGAAACAGATACAATAGCATTTGACGAGGGTGACATATCCTCGCAGTTTTAAATAAATGCTTGTTTCCTGAAGTGACCTCATTTGTTTAGCAAATTAAAGGAAAAAGTCAGCGTGTGCCTGCCTTAAAAAACACATGCCAGTCCTGTGGGTAATTTTACATTCCAGATGGCAAGTATAATAGGACTGCATGCCACATTTTCACCGACAGTCAAATAAACCTCACAGTTGTGGCTATGTGTTTTATGGTTTTCACAACAGTGTCCTCCTACACTGATTGTTAGAAAGGTCCAGAGGGTGAATGTTTTATTTACTCAAAAAAGCACTATCTCAGCTGGCTCATTATTTCTGCAGACTTAATTTACTCTTTTTTTAAGTGCTACTTCTATTCAATCTAAGCAAAGAGTTCCTAATTTGAATAGTGTCTGCATGAAAGATAATTCAAATATGAGTCTAAGTAAAATTTGTGTTGCAGATAGTGTTACAAGGAACTCTCTTACCCCATTACCACCAAAGCAGTTTCTTTTGAGTTTTAATTGTCAGCCTAGTCAAACCAACACTTTCATTAGCTTTGGAAATATCTGTTCTCCATTTACTGGGGTGAATTTAGAGATGCTTGCAGCTAAGGATGTGATGATGGATGGAATACCAAAGGTTTTTTCATGTGATTAGCGACTTCATGAAATATGAGTGCTTGTCGCAAAGCTCTTTAGCAAGGTGTTTATTTATTCACTCATTAGTTGAGGAAACAAGAGCTGCTCACAACGGTAAATTGCTGATAAACTAATTGGAATGTTTTCTACTGACAATACCGACACACACATCATATAAGCTATTGACAAAACAAGCTATTTAGCAAATCAGGCTACACCATTATTCATTACTTATCACAGATGCCATGTTAATATATTTGTGACACAAATGTTATGACAATTTCAATGTCATCAGTTATGGGTAAGCTACTTATATTTAATGAACCAAGCAGCTGTGTGTATAGAGAATATTTTTCTTAAGAGGATTTTTAAATACTATGACAACCTTTCCTGAACAAGTTCAAGGAGAGTTTCCTTGGAAATTCCTCCTACTCAAGCTTTGGTTTGCAATCTGAACCCCTTGACACAGTCAACATGCATTTTTAACTAGATAATGCACTCCTCCTAAAAACTTAGTCAGTGAGCTCATTAATTCCCTGAAATATCTCAATAAACGTGCTTCAGTAACATGGCTGATCAGTTTTTTTAGACATCTAGCACCTTCAAAAATGTGACTGTTTACAGTACATTGCACACATCACTTTGTATCGTGCTGATCATACAGTACAATTTTTTTTGGTGAACAGTGTTATGTTTTTGGATAGTGTCTGAATACCACTGCTCTCTGTCAGCCATAATTTTTTTCAAAGCAAAGTCTTTGCTATCTGTATTTAGGACTCTACTGAAAATTACGGAATTCATATTATTATTAGTAGTAGTAGTAGTAGTAGTAGTAATATTCTTATTTACATAGCACCTTTCCAAACTCAAGGACGCTGTACATCATGAATAATGAAAAGGTTTTTTTCAGATTGACCATAGGCAAAAAGACCTTGGAAAAAGTTTTACATTTAAACTTGAAGAGAATTAAAGAAGTTCTCTCATCAAGTCTCAAAAAGGTTGTTCCCCAACACTGGAGCAGCGACAGAAAAGCAACCGAATTCTTACTTTACCCGAAAGTTTTTGATGACATTCCATTGTTTTTCTTATCCATAGTGCTTCTGAAAGGGACTTAACTTTAGCCTCATTGCTGCTTCATGTTACAATGTCACTGCATCCATAGCACTATCAATGCACATTATTTTCACAATGGTAAATTAACTAGCAATAAATATAAAACAACAGAAACAGGAAATGCAGCTTCTGCAGCAGAATCCTACATAATGAAGGACGTGTGTGAAACAACTGAAATTTTCTTGCCAGATTCATGCGTGAAGATTTGACAATCTGGAAGAAACTTGTCAATCAACCTTTTCTTATCATTTGTACTGCACTGCCTGGAGCACGGCGATATTCAGTGTTTCATCCAATTAACACCACAGTTTGATATGCAGGTGGAAGAATTGTTTCATCTTACACTATTAAGCTTCAGAATGTTTTTTTCAGCAAACATATGACGATATTTCCATTACAGAACAGAATAGGAAGAGACACCTCAAACATCCTACTGTCAACTAATTTTTAATAAGATATGTAGAAGGTGCCGTTTTCTAGGGTTTATGCAAGTCTTTTAGGACATGGAGAAGTTTTTGTTTTTTGGTGCTTTTTTTTCTTTGTAGGCAATCAGACTTCTACCATATGTGCTCATACCGCTTTCTTCCATTCTCCAGCACTGAGCCAAACATGGAAGAAACAGCATTTAAATGGCAATTCCTGTTAGTAGATTGGGTCACTCTGATGACCTGTTATAAGAATGTCCGTGCGCCTATCTAAAAAGTTTTTTTTAAAACCCACCTAATTTGAAATTGTTGATAAATTTATCTGGGTCTTAGCTATTAATCCCCTTATTGAGTGTAACCTCTTTAAAACATGTGAGAATACAAGGTATTTGAGTTGCATTAATACAATTTTTTTGAAAAATCAACATAGCCTAAGGTTCTTTCTGATAGTTGTAAGAACCAGCCCATGGACTGTTCATAGCTTATTTTAGTAGAAGAAATTGTATTCATCAATTTCAGTATCTTACGTCCTTGTATTTTCTCTGTGTGTGTGTTTTTATTTGTTATGACGCTGGCTTTTTGAATTCTTATTGTAGGATCCTATGAAGATGAGGTTAAATCATTCATAGTACTAGATTATGACATAAACATTACATATATTGTTTTAAAATTTAATTTCAACAAAGCCATGAATTTCTGGACTAAACTTTAGGGGCAACACACTCACAATTACAGAATATGACCACCTCTACACTTCTGTACTCCCAATTTACTTGTACTGTATGTGTATTCCCCAATATAACAGACTAAGGACTCTCTAAAATGTAAATTATTGTTGTCCAGCTGACAAGGAGGTGCTGAAATCTGCATAGTTCACCAACCTGGTAAATGCCTGAGTTTAGCAACGGTCTGTTAATTACACTAGAGGTAAAATCTTAAACATCACTCATTAGAAAGCACATTTCTATGAAAGTAGCATTACATTCCATGCCACTGTTCCACAACCTATAAAGCACAATGAGACATGTAAATATATCTGATATATACTGTACGGCGTCTATTTACCTTGTTTACATTTCTGTTTTATGCAAATGATTTTAACAATAATATATACTTTTAATTATTATTTTTCCATGTGCTGAAGCAGTGGAACACCTAGAGGTTTCCTTAGTTGGATTCCTGAAGTAATTATACACCCTGAGGTTTCTTGGCCTCCAGAAAAAAATATAATTCTACAGAACAGCAGGATTTTAACAATTTTCAAGTTGAGAAATACTTCATCAGTATGACAAACTGTAAGAGGACGCATAGGTTTGTTTTAATTAAAGGGTAGAAATGAGAAAAAAATAATCTGTGGAATTGCTAAGGAATAAGGTAATTTCGCACATGGTCTTACTTTTGTGGCTTTACCCTGCTGTCCTGACTAACTTTACATTTGTTTTCCGTTTTCAACTACAACAATAACTTCAGTATATTGCTTTTTACTGACTCAGTGAAACATTTAACAAAAGAAAATATGGCAGTTAGTAAGTATGGCAACTACTTCACATGTTTTACTCATGTCCATGTATTCTATAGTTTTGAAACGATGTCCGTTATTCCAAGAGAATCCCAAAGAGTTTCAAATATAGGAAGAGACCCATTCCATCTAACTCTGAAGTGTACCAACCACCTACTGTAGGTGACACAGGTGAAGGAGAAGTGAGCGATTGCTTCATCAGTTGAAATAAGATGAAACTTTTGAGAGCTCAGACTATGCAAACTCAAAGTTATGTCCATTAGGAAACCACAGTGAACACCCCTAATCTTTCAAACAGTGAAATATTTAGCAACCAGGTAAACAGGATCATGGCTTAATATCTTAGATAAAAGATGTGTTTCTGATCACCAAACATAAATCACTTTCAAAGCACTTGGATTTATTAAACTAATAAGCATAAAGATCTTTTGATTAAAAAAAATTACTTCAAAATGAATTAACAATTTAAGAATGACCTTTATACTGTATGATCTGCTATACTACAGTATCTCAGTTCAGGACCAACCCTGTTGCACAGACATTAGAAAAAGAGCAACAGCAACATCAAAATATCTTTATCAAATGATACCTAGGTTTTATAGAATACACATTAAGCAACATTGTTTTGTATAAAACGTTAATTCATATTTAAAACAAAAAACACAGAAGGTCAAATAACACTAAGCTTTTTTTTTTCTTTCAATAACCAGAATAGATAAAAATTCACCTGAATTGCATGAAAAACAGACCTGGAACTAGTAAAGTCTGCTTCTCATTACTTTTTGGCAGTCCCTCTAGTTTCTAATTGAATTTTCTTGCTGGAATAATTGCCTGTCCACGATGTGGCACTGCACTTGTGAAAGAAACGGTCTGAGCCTCTGGACACTTACTAGTGCTGAAGAACCTCAAGGAATTAGATGCATTAATTCTGCTGCATGGGATCTTCATGGATGCATTCACCTAGAGGTTTAAACCAAAAAAAGATTGTAATTAAAATATCAATCAACAGTTTAATCAATAGCAGTCGGAATCGTGGCTGTGAGTATTCACTGGAACACTGAACTCCATTACATTAATGTCATCCACGTGTAAGTGTTTCTGGCAACATATGAAGTGAGGACTTTTAACTGTCTGATAATGGAAAAAATATTGAAGTGTCTCTTTTAATCTCTTTTGATCCCAGTGCTTTTTTTGCTCAGAACTTAACAAAAAATGTAATTACACAGTACTTTTTTCAAACAATCACGATTTTATAGGATTATTCACTTATGAGGCCACGATATTATATTATAGGAGTCCACGAGTCATTATAGGATCAGTCCTTGACAAATTGAGAGACTCAGATAGCAAAGTCATTGCAGATTGTAATGAATCTCACTTTTCAAGGGTGAGGTTTTAATTTCCAATTTATAATTAGACAAGTGGATCAAAATTAATTTAAATGTGTACCTCATACATTGTATAATATAGATGTTCTTGATATCATTCATTTTTAATTAAAATCAACATTCACTTGTTTTTAAATTAAAATACTACACGATTAGCAATTAGCCTTTGTCAACATCCATTAACAAAATACTCTAAATCTACCTCATTAATTTTGTTGAAAGTTAGAGGAGTGTATCCATTTAAAAAAAGGTATATGCATGCTGACTGTTATCTAGCTTTCTGTTTCACTGTATACTGTCTTTTGTGGTAAAGGAAGAAGTTGTATTAGTAATTGGAATTCTGTAGAGTAAAATATTGCAATGTCTCCAAAATGTATCATTTTCTGTCTAGTGAGAATGGATTGATAATCCCATTGGATGCCTGGCTCTAATGAGGTAATCCAACAGTTTGACTGATTTCTCCTCAACTGGAAAAAACAAAAATTAATGTCACATACACAAGATATAAATGAGCTTACCTTGAAGTCAATAAATTGCTCTATTCCCAAGCATCAACTTCAGAAATTCAAACCTACTCTAACAGATTTAGATAATGAACTTTGACTTAATTCCAAGACTTTCATAAAAAGCCTTAGACATGCAGCCTACTGGAATTCTTCTATTAATTTTCTCTTGAAAATTACAATTTTGATTACATTATGCATTTGTCCTTTTAAAGGTAATAAAATAACAATAGATGAAGGGAAAGAGTTAGTGTGGAGTAAACTCATTTTTCTGTCAAAAAAAAACTAAGGCAAAGTGTAATGGTGAAAGTGGCCTGTTTTGTAGTGAATTTAGCTTTGTATTTTCAGAAAACCTGAAATACCCAAAGACAAGTACAATGAAATATCACATTCTTTTCAATTCCATTACCGCAAACATCCATACAATTGTACTGCAATTTGATTGAGAATGGTCTAGTACTGTGTACGAAGTACGACATGGGTGTGAAACCTGTATAATACTTAAATACTTACTGTACTGTATCTGTGTACTGTATACTGCATATACTTATAATATCTTAATCTGAAAATTCAACGTGCCTGTTTCTATCCACTCATTTTTTATTACTAAAATTTGGAGTAGGATGTACATTTTTTTTGTACTGCTTGAATTCTTTCTAATTCTTATAACCACAAACCACTGATGAAAGTTAAGTAAACTTAAGAGAAACAGGGCAGACAACAAGCTGTATTAAATTTGCAGTTTTTATTTGTATTCATTGTGGTCTCCTTTTCTAAACAAAAAAGCAAATACAGCCATGGAACACTAGATAGGCAGCCCTAGTGACTTATTAAACAATATGTCAAGATGTTTCACTTTAGAAAAAAAAAATGATAAAACATCCAATGAAATATTCAACTTACTGTAATTTGATTAAATGAAAAAAACATTTAAAATATTAGGAAACTGCCCTCAAAGGCAAAGGATGTTCTAAAAGTTAGATATCTAATAATTCACTATCACAGTTGTCTCCCAGAACAGGTCCTGGAGTCTAAACTTAGAGTTAATAATGTCAGCGTGTTCTGGCACAGTCGGATTGAACTTAAGAGTTTTTTTGTTCACATTTTGCTTTGATTAAGGGACAAGTTAATACACAGTAAGGAGTTGGTGCCTTTTTGTCAGATCAAATAAAAGAAACTGCACAGGTAGTTATGGAAGTAACAACGATATCTTAAGGCTGTTTATAAAGTAATTTAAATGTAACTTTACCTTTTAAAAACTCTGGTATTCTTCTACAGAAGCTAAAGTAGAAACTAAGGAAATTATTTTTTTTTTTTTAAGGAAGATTTCGAAAAACAGCTTCCCATACACTGGACCACATCAACCTCAAAACCACATCTGGAAAATTCAGTCGTTATACTGCCAATGCATCAGTCAAAACTCATAAAGACAATATGGGATATTTTTAATTAGGACTTGAAAAGAGCATGGTGTGGTTTAGATAAACATTAATTCTTTTTTGAATACTTGCTGGACAAGATTTCACCTTCTGGCACCAGTCCTTGAATTCTGTGACTTACTGTTTCCATTTTTATTCTTTTACTTTGCTGGGTCAGTGAACAAAAACCACCTTTTCATTTAGGAAGACATTTCGAAACAACAGAAGACTAATTTGTACAGTTGGGGCAGTTAGTGGACTCTCTGGTCCCAAGCTCTGACCTATACTCCACACTACTGCCATGTACAGTGAAGACAAAAACACCTGATAATGTCAAAATAAGAGAATACCACAAAAAATATTAAAGAGATGAGAAATGAAGGGAAAATAATATCCCGTTAGTGATATTATTTAGATTGTCCTTAGAATTGTAAATATTATACTTTGCACAGTAGAGATGTGTTTCAAATATTTAGGTGGATGCTGCACACTGGTAGTGGAGGGTAGTCCACATTACCCGTAAAACACTTTGAGTGGAGTATCCAGAAAAATGCTATTATTGGTTTCTGCAGGCCCACTCAATCCAAGAAATTCCTAACCAATTGCATGTTGTAGATACAGTAGATGTATGCCAAAAACAATCAGCTAATAAAATAGTTCACATGCTGAGCTGTAATTTCTTGACCATAGCAATAGTGCATACTGTACATTTACTTAAAAAAAAACACTTTTACTTCTTGAGTCTACCGGGAGTCTCCGAAAGCACTAAACAATGTAACTGCAGGACCAAAGTGTCAAAAAAAAGAGGAAACTCATTTTGGACTGACAAAAAAGACAGATTAAAATGAGACTTATTATGGACAGTATTACGGTACTTAAGACAGAGATGAGATTCATTGGGGCCATTCTACCAAGATGGACAGACTGGCACTGTTTTTGAGCAGTGACTACTAAGCATACTTGAAGAAATGCCTTTGATGGAGGTTCAAATCCTGGCTCTGACCACGTTGCACACTTTTTAGATAGAGTTATGGGAGTAGAAAACAAATTATCCACCCATGCTTTTTAACGTTAATCTCTGGAATCCTTCCAAAACCAGATGGATGAAATTCTGGAATTGACGAGCCTCTGGCAAGCAAAGAATGATGGGTCAAATGGTTTATTCTCAATTGGAACCTTGCTTATGGCAACATAAATCATTTACTTTCCTTTGGAATTCAGTTGTGTTTTCAGGGCAGCTGAATCTCACTCTCCACAATCCATCACTATTTCATTGTGGTCAGAAATGGTAATATTAAATAACCAATCTACTGTATATAACAGTGTATATATATACACACACACTGTATATTGGGGTCTTCATCCTCCCCCTTCAACATTACACATGTAAATGCTTCCTGGGTTAATTAGTTTCACCCTACAATTTTCTCCTAAAATATCTGTAGAAAACCCTACCGTATAAGAAAACTGCTTCAAAATCAAAAGCAATGATTAAACTGGACAGTGGAAAACTCAGTGTGCTAACTTGAAATCCTGAGTTTAACCAATGGCAGAAACGGATGCACAGACATTTTCTTCAACTGTTCACATTACCTGTGAGTGTTGTGAACTGTAATTCACTTGAGGGAGTGAACGCTTAATAAAGCATTAATTGACAAAAAGAGGATTTCTGAGTTCCTTAAATATGAATTTATACGAGATCAACAACAGCCCTTCACACCAGATTTAACAAACATATGTCACATAATCACCAATAAGGAAATCAAAAAAATGATTGATATACTGTATTAATTTAATCAAACTGAGTTTATATGGCTCCACAGTAATACTAGTCAGACATAATTGCAGTATAACATTAATGCTTTGTATAATTCTTCAAGAATTCCAGTTATTGGATGATATCAGCTAGTTTGATTATCTAAGCTCAGAACAAATATGTAGTGTAGTGTACATAGGGCAGCTTGACAATTTCTTGCAATGTCTGCCTGGAGGTTTGCAGCCATCCAATACAAATTTTAGGACTGTGGTGTCTCTGTGTCCTATGCCCAGAATTGTTTCACTGATGTATCTATTCCTATGTAGCTCTGCATTGACTATACCTAAAGTTCCCAATCCCTTCCTAGAGATTGCATAGTTCAGGATCAAACAAGGAAATACCTTTGATGAAGTGAGAGACTACCTGATGTGAGTGGTGTGCCCTCCTTTAAGAGTAGTGATCTTATTGTTCCCCTCCTTGGTTAATGCTCTGCTACTGCTGCATCTTGAACTCAAGGAAACACCTATGAAATGGAGGGATACGTGTAATGAGAAGTTAACCTATAAAGTAAACACTACTTTAGCACATTAACAACCAATTAAGAGACAGTAATCCTACAGTATATTCTGAAAACCCAACAGGATACTGGCCTTATGGATTTCTATAAGCTTTTTATATTGTACTGTAAGTTTGCATAAAAACATTTTTATCTTTTTATCATTGTTGTGAATGTACAGTCAATGGAGACAATGGAAACACTCACTTAAGAATATGCTGAATGTATTATTATAAAGAAGCTAGAAAGTCCTTTAAGAACAATATGCTCTAACTGCAGGCATTTGTGTTAAATATTTAAAATAAATTTATTTTTTAATTATACACAAGGGTGGACATATAATAAATAGATTTGGATTGAATTATTATTGAAAGTACTATTCAATTCCAAGTCAAATCTCAATATCTCAAGAGTGGTTTTACTGCTGCATAAATATTAGTGCCACCATAACTCTCATTTACTATTCGAGATAAACCCTCTATAGGTTACTCAAAGCTGCCCACTACAAAATAAATTTCTCTTAGAAGCATAATTTTCTTTCTTTAGTTGTCAGTTCAATCAAATAATAGATTATATATACAGTAGTATCTAATAACACAAAAATGTGGCATTTAAAAAGAAATTTTGAATTTGTAGAATTGTAGAATTTAAATTCAATTGATGTTACTGTGTGTTAAAATTGAATAATGAACCAGTAAGAGCTCATTTTGAATGAGTTATTGAATTATGTACAATTTTAATCATTTTGAACAGCAAAGACCGAGAAGATACTGTACTTGATGGAAGGATTCACAATCAAAGGTATTGACGAGGTCAGCACAGCTAACATCTTCAGAACAAATGGTGAAACATGAAAGATGAGATCCTTGGATCACTTAGCCTATAAGAAACAACTACTCCTATGTTTCCTTGTTCACATGACCCAGTGGATCAAAACAATAAACATTATATAAAATAATGCAAATAATATAAAAATAAAATACTAACCAATGTTACTGAATGGTATATGCAAACATTTAGTTCCTTTACATGGCTAAAAATTACATTTTAGGAACACACAGACATATGTATTGTGATGCCATGAGGGGCAAAGCCCTCAAGTGGATGTATGTCTTCAAAGCATCGTAACATTTATGTAAGCTTTTTGCACTTCCAATAATGGCAACTGAAAGTGCTGACAATCACTAGAGCAGACAGGTGGATACAGAATACAGAGACGTAGAGAGCAGATGCAGAGAGGTACAGTATGTGAAATGAAGTGTGTATGTGAAGTCAATATGAGGGATGACCATATGTGCGAGACCCTCGAGACTGTGCCTGCAAGATGCTGGGAGACTGCATATATTGCATTACACGTTCTGGGTGATATAACAGACATGAAGAGGAGATTATAAGTGAGTAACCACAACTATTACTGAGAGATACCCCAATATTTCTGTTGCATGTACCAGTAAACAGGTTAGCTACGTTAGTCAGGAGCTCAAAGAAGAGCCTAGGTTTTCTTTTTATTATTTTGTTTTGTGGTAAAAGTGTACTCACTTGTGTAAATACGCATCTTAAAGGTAGTTCTTACTGTAAATTGCTTTTTACTCCATTGAGACATATTGTACCTGTATATACAAAACAATTATAGATTTACTTTTATGAGCAATAGGAATGAATAAAGGATGATATGGTGGCACAGTGGCTGGCATTGCTGTCTTGCAGCAATGCGATCCTGGGTTCAGTTACACACCTGGGGTGCTATCTGCTTGGAGTTTGTTTGTTCTTCCCACATTCGGTTTTCTCTGGCTGCTCCAGTTTCCTCCCACAGTCCAAAGACATATTGGTACTGTAGGTTATTTGGCTTGTGGGGAAATTAGCCCCGGCGTGAGTCTGCATGCGTCTGCTTGTCAACAGGAAGTGTTCCCTGCGATGGACTACTGTCCTGTCCAGGTTATATCCCTCCTCACACCCATTGTTTGTCAGATAGGCTCTGGATTCCCCTTGACCCTGAATTACATGAAAATGGAAGAATGAGTGATGACTATGTTCCTTCAAATAATAAAAAAATATATACACATATTGTAACCACCCCCAGAGCGTTGATTTGTGCTGTTGCCTCCTGACTTTCTCCATCAGCTTCTCCTCCCCCTTTGCACCCTATGTAAGGTAGGGGCTCTCTCTCTCTCTCTCTCTCATCACACTCCTGTATCCTAATGGGCAATGAAACCCCTGCCTTGTGAAGCTGCATACCTGCCTTATCCATGTGACCAATTCACCACAATATGTAATTTTGGTACTATAAAAAGAAAAGTTAGGTAATACTTTTCTGATGATAAAATTGGAGGACCACAGCTAATAAGAATGAAGAAAAATTGGAAGTGCATACACATTTATGCTGCAAAAGTGGTTTTGAACTGTTGGCCCCGATTGCTTTGCAAATTGCATAGTTTATGGATGAAATGTTCAACAGAAACACGCAGGTTTTTTCATTCTATAAATGATGCTGAGGACATAAAGAAAAGCAGCACATCAAGGATGAATTTTGAAACACACTTGCAGAGAAATTCAAGGTCTTGATATTATACATTAGACAATGTATTCCAAGCAACACATTTGGGTTTTAAGAAATTAATTAGAGGTTGGAAACAAGAAAATGTTGATATTCATTTATTGCTACACATTTTATATACTGTGTACAGTATATCCATATATTTTCAATAATTTCTTCCTCCTGTAGTCAGTAAGCCAGAATGTAAACTTGCATATAATGGGAACAATGTACTGTAGGATGTCATCACATATCTAAACTCCACACTAGTTTCAATGCAGTGATTAAAAAGAGGAATGTGTGTGTAATGTACAAGCTGTTCACATTGCTTGCTGCAGAAAGTACCATACATTTACTGCCACTTTCAGTGCACATACTAGCTTCCTTATTGGCAAATGGCTACAAAACTGTTACCTGAAATACAGTATATGCTATTTGGGTCAAATACTGCCATAACACATTGTAGGACCTGCGATTACATTTTAACCTACCTGTTTCAAAAGAGCTACCTAAGAGGGCAGTGTTGCCAAAAAGGCACTTTGTGCTCTACTGGACAATGATAATCAAATGGAAGGTTTATTTCTAGCCATCAATATGCACTTTCAGATTTCAAATAAATCTAATACCATCTGTAACTGGAATCTATCAACTTCAATTGCTTCAGCTGAGGAAATGTCTTGTACTTTTATAATTCCTAATCACCACCTGACCTATTCTATGTTGTTATACAAAACACTTCATTTCTTAGAGATTATTTTATTTAATTATCAGTCCTTCTGCACACTCTGCTCTTAGGATCCTAAGGGTATCTTCCTGCATATGGTTTTGTAATATTTGAAAATGTGGTTAGCTTTTGGTCTTAAGCTACATTTAGTTCAAGTAGTTTTTTGGGTAGGTATGTTCTTCTGATTATTTTGGAACATGATTATACAGTTTTGCAGGTCTCTCAGTGGACAGAAAGATGATGGCTCTCTGTCATCCAACTCCACAATGCTATTTATACAGTATGAAGCTTTCTACAGCACTTGTTCATAGTGTCACAGGGGGAGGAGAGTACTATCCTTATTGTTTTTTTATTGATTTGCTCATTAATAAAAAAATCATCTCACAAAAATGTTCATATTAATGTATTATATATATATACAGATACTATTTGTTGATGACAATGTTCCTATACTTTTTTCCCCACAATAGCTCTTGTCCAGTGCAGGCCAAAATAACCCATCAAAAACCTCCAAAACAAGAAAAAAGATGTTGCAAAATATACCCCAAAACACACAATGCAAGAGAAACAGCAACTATGAAATCCACTTGGAAAATGGACACACAACAAATAATATTTTTGTGGCATTAATGATTAGAGTAATGATTTAACTGCTATAGCAACATTTATTTAGAATACAGACAGGCAGAATGATGTACTTCCCATTGGGGAAGGCAGATGGGAAATTTCCAAGAGTGCTATTGCTAAGACTCCAAATTACAATAAAAGTTTCATGCAGTCCTGAGAGGCTGGTTCAGAAAACCTTGTCTATTTAAAAGCCATGCTTTACATTTGTGCCATTATAATTGACAAAATATCCCATCCTCAAAAGGAATGAGATTTTAATGAGTATCAATGCTGGGCAGAAACAGCTGTCCTTTGGATTTCCAGAGGTTTACCTGGAGAATAATTGATAATTTCTTAGCTCTTTTTCCTGATAAACAACAGCAATTAACTCAATGCCTAGTAGACAAGCAGTTGGTACATAAAACGTCTACGTAAATTAGCTGAAGGCATCAATCTTGGTTACTCACAGGAAATTAAGCCATGTGCTTGCTTGTTGCAGGTCTGTGTGAAGCAAACCACAGTGAATACTATCTGATTAAAAAGTTATGAATCAATTCATTTTAGTCTGGTTTTGTCCCAGATGCCTTTTCTAATTTAGTCTTGCTGGCATGTTAGAAAATCAGGCCACCCTGCAAAGGCATTATAGATGTTCCTATTACTGTTCTTCAGCAGGTTATCCATACAGAAGAGTGTACAGCTGTACAAACAGGTCAACACTTTTATCTCAACCACTGTCCAGCATGGCTTATTAAACAAGATGCCCTCTTCTGAAGTCTCAGAGAAAGGTAATTTGTTTTGTTACCACCAAACACATAAGGTTAGAATCAGGGTTCTTTACTGTTCTTGAAGGGTGAACAGAGAGAGGATACTGCTGACAAAGTCACCCCAGGTCTATTGCTTTAACATGGACAAGAGAACAACTTTTGAAATTTAACGTTTTTTGTGTTGATTCTTTCATTTTATTGTGTCCAGCAGACCCCCTGATTAGTAGCCTTAATTCTTTCCATTTCAGGGATGGGGGAAATAGTGCAATCCATATTTAAAGTTACAAATATTTTTTAGAAAAAACAGTCTTGTCCTTTTCTGATCCTCTAACCCTTTCCTCCTGTGATCAAACCAAAATAAGTTCTACCTAAAGCAACACAGAACATGACATCTCATTCAGGAGAACATGTAAATTGTTAATTATTTGACAAGTAAAACAGGGCAACATTGGCTTTTGACCACAGTCTGAGTTTCTTCTGCCTGAAGAAAGATATAAGAAGAAGGGGTTAACTGATTCCTTTCTGCACAAGGACTGGACTTCTTGTAAAACAAAACATTCCAGGCTTAGAGTTATGGCAGGAAAGGGGGATAACCGGTTAGGATTCTAGATGCCAGCTAGAAACCCCCCCTTCCCAAGGAAGGAAACCCAATATTGACCATTTGGCCAAAGTCTGTGAACTGTTCGAACACCATGACCTCCCCCCATTACCATAGTAACAAGCTACATCAGAAGTGGCAGAAAAGGGCTATATAAACTGGAAGTTTTGTACAGGTACTTCGAACAATACTTCAGTTTTATTGTTCCTTGCATGCAATAAAACTCATCTGTTTAACTTCATCTCGGGAACCAGAACTTATTTGTCTGTTCCAACATACCCTTTAAGTAACAAAAATAGTCTGAAAATTCACAGCACCAGCAGTCTTTGATTTTTATCATCAAATATTCTTGTTTCTATCTGCATACTTTGCAGATGATTTAAACGCAGTAAGTGGAAGCTAAATGTGTTATGAATGACCGTGTTGTAGGAGAAACAATTATTTAAAATCACTGCTGCACCATCAATTTGCTTGATTTGCATTAATTATAAATACGAAGTGCAACCAATTTTACCTATCCAAGAGCTAAGAATTAACAATCAATTGAAAACAATCACGTGAAATTTGATAAACATCTATTTTTATGTACCCAAAATGAAGACTTTGCAGTGAGGGAAGATGTTCCTCCCATCATCTCAGCTGTCATAATGTTGATTCAAATGTTTTTTTACACTTTTTTTTTCCCCTTCATATATTAACTATAGGTCAAATTGTTGTGCATCACTTTTAAGCTTGGGTTGATTAAATGCTTGAAGCATTTAAGGAACTACTGTATGTTCAAGAAAAGTGATGCTCTATTTTTGAAAACTGAAAATTAATCTGTTTCCATTTCTCATGAGGAAAGTGCATTCCCTTTGTATTAATAAAAAAAACATTTGACGAACTTTAAAGAAATAGGTCACCGTTAGAACAGTATATTTAGGTCTGTTTACTGCATTCTGAAAGGACACAGAATAAAGACACACAGAAGGGTAACTAGACATTTCCCAACTGATGTGCTTGATGTGGAACTGACAGGATCTTAAATCAGATAAAAGAATTATGACTAAAATCTGGTCGAAGGTAAACGCAGCTGTTTATTTTTTAGATAGGTGCTTTGAGATAATTGTTTTTAAAAGCTTTTAATTTAATCAGGACAACACTAATACTGAACAAATCTGGAGGATGGGTTCTGTGTATGCCAGAAGGACAGCTAGCATTGATTAGAGTGGCCATACCACAATTGGTAACAGCTGTATCACAACATGTTGAAGATACTCTTGTCTAAAAACCTGTCCATCTCAGATGGCACTTGATCAATTTTGCACCAACACTTCACAATTCACAATCAGCAGCGCAGCTCAGATCCAGATTGAGGATGTCTGAATTGCGGGGCTCAAACCATTGAGGTGGAGACACTCAGAATTCTGGTAAGAACTGTAGCGTCTACAGAACAAGTTTTTAATCAACCAAAATGTTGTCTCTTAGTGGAGTCTGTTACTGTATGTTCTTTCAATCTCAGAATTCTCAATACAACACATTACTGTAGATTTTCTAATCTAGCAGCATCATTTTGAATTACTGGAAACAATTCAAAATGGACAGTACTTTGACACAGAGGTTACTGTAGTGTTGCTACCTTGCTGTTCTGGGGTCCTGGGTTCAATTCCTGGAGTGCTACTGTATATGTGTGGAGTTTGTATGTTCTCCCTGTATTCGTGTGGATTTCCTCTGGGCGTTCTGGTTTTCTCCCACATTTGAAAAACATACTGGTACGATAATTGGCTTGTGGGTAAATTGGCCCTGGTGCAAGTGTGCATCTGTATCTGTGTGCCCTGCGATGGACTGGCATCCTTACATGGGTATATCCTGTCTTGCACCCATTTATAGCTGGGTTAGGCTCTGGCTCTACAGTGATCCTGTATTGAGTAAAGGGGTTAAAAAACGGATGGATGAAAATTCAAAATTTAAAATCTAAATTGCTTTGGTCATTTCACACAATTAAAGAATTATTGAAGAGGACTGTCTAAAAAGTCTTTGAATGATGCTACAAGTGTATTTATTCGTGGCAAGCAACTACAAACATTTGCTTTGGTTTAACACATACTGTAGAAACACAAAGGTCTGCAAATCTGATATTATGGTAGCTAAGTGAATGCAAAGTTTCATCAAGTCGATCCTTAAAGTTGGCCAGAGTTTGTGCTTCAACCACCTGGCTGTTCCAGGTATCCACAAACTACCCACTAACTATATTTAGTCAAAACAGAGTTTAAAAATTAATAAATAATATGATATTTTCATCCATTCTCATAAAGATGGGTAATATGAGGAAACTGTCTAAATATGTATTAATAAATCTTAATTAAATATTAAGATTTATTTTCTGCTTTAGTGTCTTATAACAAGCAGAGTTGCCAAAGATCCCTCTAAGAAAGTTGACTCACTCATTTGTTGAAAGCAGAAGTGCCAGACTAGATTGTAAAAAAACTGACATGTGACATTAAGATATAATAAATGAATAAGGATAAAGATCATACTGCCATATAAATATGTTAAATATCCTTTACTTACATTAACTGCTATCATGGGCGTCTCTCCTATTTTCTTCCTCTGTTTATAGATAGACATAGTATTCTTCTTATGAAACAATGTTATCTGTGAAAGAATATGAGCCACATAAAAGTCAAGTGAAGGATTATAGCCTTCTCTATATTATGTGTACAGTATGTATGAAGTGGTTGGAGGTCTGTGTTATGTGTACAGTTATGTCTACAGTTACACTTAAGGTGGCTTATTGAATCAAATTTAAACATACTGTACAGTACATGTATTTAAGTATGTATTGTACTTACGCATTTAAGTATTTATGTATATACTGTAAGTGTGATTGTTACAGTTATTGTTTGTGATATTGAAGGAATGTCAGTCTCAAAATGTACAATAGTATATCTGTGTAAAACAACCTACAATATGCTACTTTGGCATTAATAAATGTCTTGAATACAGAAATTAATATATTACAATTCATTTAAAACATTAACAAAGTCGTAAGCACCTACCAAATGCTTCCATAGTTCTTGACCAGAATTTAAGAGCTAGATCTCCAGGCATAAGTAACTAGCAGTGCTACTAGTTACTTCTCATAAATCTGAATAACTGTTTTGAGTGCTTTCAGAACAACAGTTTTGAGACAGATCAATCATTTTAATGATCCTCTTTCTAAAAAAAATAATGCATTCTCAGTTAATAAAGTAACGGAACAGAAGCAGATGTGAAAATTGGTATTATGAAAAAAATAATTTTCAAAAACTAATTAATTGTGTTGTTTCTTCTTTAATTGGCTACTATTTACCGTATGAAGTCACTCTAAACTCAAGGTTGATCACAAGCACAATAGGGAATAAAATATTTTCATTTCAACATGGGGCAGCAATTACAGTATTACAGATAAGATCACATAGGAAAATATACTGGTTTTGCTTGCCTGATGTATGAATTATTTTACATCAACTATGACTTAATAATCCTGTTTAAAAGGCACTGTATTTGTTCATTTGTAACAGAAAATGTTTGTCTTTTTCTGGATAAAATGCAATGCACCTGACTCCAGAAGAACAATCGCTCATCACGCAGAAGGTAGACAGAAACACTTTCCTTGCTTTATGACACCTTAGGGAACATTCTGTTGACAAAATTCCGTTCAAATATTTTTTTTTCCTTGCATATTTTCATAATTTCATAAGTAATATCTAGCAGGTTTGAGGGGGGAAAAAAACAGCAACAAGCTTGTCTGAAAAGGAGGTTACAACCTCACTTGTTGGATGAATCCTTGATTACCACCACCATCAGCTGCTAGAGTTGAATCTCACAGAAGTTCCTTCTAAAAACCCGTGACATGCATTAGATGTACATATTTGATTTATTTTAGAGCACAGAGGCACCTAATGCTGAATAATGATTAGACGAGGTTATAAGTTGCAGTTTTATGTAAATTGACAGCAGTTCACAGTACATTCCAAAACTTTAATACCAACAGGTTGTATCAAGGATATTGCCATTAAAGACAAGGACATTGTACAGAGAAAATACTGTGTGCCATCAATAAGTTACTTTTTTCCCCGAGATCTCGCCACACAAATGTATATCCATTAAGAAAAAAAATAGGAATCTCTGTTTTATTTTCTATTCAGTAATTTACTGTTTTCATGAAAAATAATGTAGATTTAATAAATGGCTTTTAAAGGATCTTCTATTATATTTACAGTATACTGTGTTTGAACATTTTGCTAAATAACACCTCTTAACTGGTAGAAAACTACAATACTATTGCATGTTTCATGATAAGGCTATAGCAGTGCAGTACATATATAGGGAAATGAAAAATATCAGTGTAAAGGTGACTTGCTTTCTATTGGTGCATTTATTAAATAAAATAACAATAATTATAAAATGTTCTAACATACTGTAACAATTTTCCAAAGTGATAGCATAAAACATTTGTAATTTATACATGGTTTGCAATAGATAAATTAAGGTATGAATATTACCTGCAGGCTTACAGAACACATAAATGAGAGATAATCATTTGGATTTACCCAGAAGCTTTGTAAACATCGATTTTGTCAAATTTGGCAGTGCTTTTAGCAATGTACAGTTAATTGGTTTAGGAGTAAATACAAGACTGATTAGATGGATTAACAACTTTCCAACAGAACACAGCAGATGAGGCTTAATTCCAATTTATCCTCCCTTAAGAGCACCAATACAAGTGTCTCTAAAGATTGTTGTTTCACCTGTACTCTATACACCCTTAACCAATGACTGCAGAGCATCAGCAAATTCACATCTTTATTTTAAATATGTGGATGACACTGCCATAGTTAGTTTACTTTACCATAGCCAGTTACCCAGTTGACAGGTTTTGCAAGAGAGTTTATTTAACTTCACAAGCTGTTGCATGAATAACTGTCTTGAGATTAATGTCAAAAAGATAAAGGATGTGGCGATTAACCTTTTGGTAGTTGGGGCAAGTATCCCTCCTATCAAAATTGATGAGTCAGAAATTCAGAGGGTGACAACTGATCATCAATTTCCACTCCCAAATACTTAATTAAAAACCTGCACTTCAGCTACATATAAGAAATGCAGAAGCACATAGATTTTACGAGGAACATGACCTTATAATGTTAGCCGCACTTTGTAGAGCATTCCAGCTGCGTCTACAATTCCAGAACAGTTTAAATGTACTGAATCACTGTAGTGTTTTATGATGCATCTTGTACACACATGCATGTGTTGTATTTATTGTATGTTTCTGTACTTGTATGCGTGCCTTTTCTTTTTATTGGTGAAGGTCGTGAAGCAAATTGCCAGATGAATTTCCCAAGTTTTAGGATAATAAAGGCCTTCTAATCTACTGATGATATATCAAAAGGCTGCTTTTCAGGTGTTCTTTTATTTGCTCTCACAAAAGCTTGACATCAAAGTCCTTGGCACTTGACCGAGTAGAAATTTGTGAAAGTTTATTGCAAAAAATATTTTTAACAAATGTAAGGCAACATTCTTCAGCGGAACAGGTAAAGTGAACAAAGGTGCTTGAGATTGTTTGACAAAGCAGCTAATTTTAATTATTTTTTGGACCTTTCTTTTTAGAGTAGATTCGATACCAGAGTACCGGAGTCTCATCAGAAGTTGGAAACCGTCAGATCGAACTGAGTTTAAGGCACTAGCTACCCAAGTCAAGCAGTTCCACGCAATAGGCCTATCACTACAGTAATGCTCAAAATACCATCATCTTCTGCTGCAGCTCAAGTGCCTTTAAACTTCGGTCTTTATCAGTGAAGGATATCCCAGCCCTCTTGCTGACAACTGCTCTTCATGCTCCTGTCTCACAGTGCAGGTAGGAACAAATGAGTTGATATTCCTGAAGATGTATTTGTATCTACTTAACTGCTACAAGGTCTGTATGGGTGAGTTGAACTGAAGCAAAATTGGTGACTCTAGAATGATGGTTTTAAATGGAGCCTTTCTAAAGAAAAGAAAAAAGATATTATCTTTGAGGAAGCTAAGGGTTAACAGAGATGAAGGTCTATGCTCTTCTCCCTTGAGAGGACAAATTGTTTTGATCAGAAGTATGTTTCACAGTTTGTGTATATTATTCTACTTCTCTTTTGTATTGATACTACGGTTGCAATGAGAAGTAAAGGAGATTCATAATTGCAAAACCAAAAGTAAAGGTAATAAGTAATCATTGAATGTTGAAATGTTTGAACGAAGCAGTTACAGTGTCATCTGATTCATTCCCAAGGACTAGCAAATTATGTTTAAATTATGAAGATAGTATTTAAATCAGACAAAATCTGTCTCCAATTTTTAAAGTAGTCATCTAAAGTGGGGTGGCACAGTTGAGCATTGCTGCCTCATAGCACTTTTGCCCCAGGTTCAATTCCAAAATTTGAGTGCACAAACCTCTGTTTAAGAATTACATTTGCCACAGTATGTCTTCTCCAGCTGGTCTTTCTCTCTTTCTTGCTCAGAGAGTAACTTCTAGCCACTGATCCTTTGGGGAAGACTATTTTTCTCAAACTTCTTGCCATTATTTTCCCAGTGAATACCATGGTCATTGATGTTGTTTTCTTTTTCTAGTGTTAGCTTGACAACAGTCACATCAATGTCAGATCCTATTTGTCCCCCGGAATGCTCATGTTTTTCATTATGGTTTGGAAAATGACAAAACAAAACGAAATGATTTGGAGATCCTTACAACTGAATATTTCATTGATGGGTTTCAATATGAAAACTTTCCATAATTTTAAATGTTCTATTAGGAGTTTAAATTGTACGACTTGTCACTCCTCTCCTCTATTTCTTTTTGAAAAGCTAATAAAAAGTGTTAATCCAAGTTTCTCAATTAAATCAAGAAAAATAAGTTCAAATACATTTAAACCTATACCTTTGTTCATGAAATCTGATTACTCCTATTGTAAAGAAAATTGCTGCAGAGCCCTTCTTATTCTGTTTGGAGACAGACCTATTGTAGAATTAAATTGCAAAACTGTAGAAGAAACAATTGAAAGGATGAATTATTACCTCCACTGAAAAGGAAGCTATTTAAAAAATGGCACTCAGGTGTTACAAAGTAATGCTCCTGTTGGAACAAAGAAGCAATCAGTGTACAACATTTTTTTCTGTACTAACTGAAAATAGGTTCATTGATGTCAATTGTACAGTTAATTTATTTTGTCAACACAAGAGACATTCCATAGAAAACTTTTGGTAGTTGGCAGCCTTTGTTATTGATGCATATACAGTAGACCACATTCCTTTGAAATGCATTGTCATTCTATAAATTACACAGTATTATAAACACAAATGTAAGGATTAGAGGTCTACATTAAGTTAATGGTCAATTATGTTTTTGGAGGTGGTGCAATGAGGCTGGGGATTTGTTGGGGATTATCCACATAATAGGTTACCCCACACAAATACTTCCCTTTGAAATCACACTTAGTAAAAAGCCAGACAAGGCTGTGCTTTTGGTTTCTTCAACATTTTAATAATAACAATGATTATGAAGAAAATGCTCAATAAAAATAGTTCCCTAAATAGCTTTTTGGGGAGCTATTTTATTTGTTTTAATAACTGAGTTATTATACTTTTGGTTAATTTAGACTAAAACGTGTTCGTCTAATTTATTCAGTTGAATTAATGTATTTTCCTAAAAATGAGTTGACTGTGTAGCAGATTATACTATAAAATGTGATAAACCCACAGGATGCTGAAACCAAAATTCTTGATTATGCATTTAACTTGCTCGCCTCTCAAAGCAAAATGTGAGCTTTGGCAGGACATGAAAAAAAATAAAATCTGATCAATCTATTACATGAGTACCATCCATAATAGAAGTAATAAGAGAATTCCAAACACGGGGTGATAGATTACCAATGAAAAACTCTTACTTTCAATATGATCTCAATTGTGTATGTAGGAGGCTTCTAGGGTACAAGGTACAGAAAATTACCAATCCTTATTCCTTAACCCCTGGACCACCAAGCATCAAATCTGCAATTTCCCTCACAGGATCAGTAAAGTATCTATCAAGCATTAGTACTCAACAAATAACTTTCAGTAGTAATGAGGTACAGAAATTAGAAATACAACAATATTTTTTTTTCCTGTTAGGATTCTAACTACCATCTGCAGCAATAACAGAAAAAATCTGACTTTATTTGCCTGTGATTTATAGAACAAAACCCTATATATATATATTTAGCAATTATATATATTCATGTAAAGCGGACATGCAGACTACATCTGAAGAGAGATATGCAAAGGAAACTTCTGCATGTGAAACTTACAGATGAAGGTGAATGGAAGTGTGATATTTATATCTAATCTTCCTCACTAATTTCTGTTATAAACTCCATATAACCAAGAACAACAACTGAGAAAAAATATAAACAGCACAAATAGTAAAACACTTGGTGCATTTTACATTTGTGTCTGTTTCTCCTATTCGCTATTTATTTTAAGATAACACAGGATACTACAAGGATATATAGTATAAGATATACAGAAATTGATTCTCTGGGATAAGAAACATCAGGATGAGGTTCTGGGATTGGATACCAACCAAACTAGAAAGGGGTCCCCTTTTTAACGCGTTTCTTTTCTTATTCTTACTCTTCAGTTTCAGGAATGGGAAGGAAACCAGCAAAGTCATTGATACACAACAGCTACAGCTGTGTGACATACGTACAAAACAGTGTGGAAGGCCAATATAATCACTGTCAGTACCAACCACTGCACGGTGAATCCAAGCTCCTTCTATCAATCAGATTAGACTCAGATTTGTGTGTAATAGAACTACATCATCCTTTATTCCCATGACTATTAACCTGCTTAATCTGGACATTTGATACTCTACTTTTCTTTGATTGCATATTTTACTTTTTTCCATAATGCATGTGTATTTATCTCACACAGCGATGACCCAGTTTGTTTGTTTTTTCTGAATTACGAAGATTGCAGTACTTAAGCTGCTAACATTTGTTCTCATTTTATGCATGTAGGTTTTTTTATTTGCAAACAGGTTCTTGTTGTGTTAAATGTATTATGTATTGTGCTATGTTTTGTACCTGCCTGCAATGCAAATTTCCCATCTGGGATGATGAAGTAAGGCATGTTTGGAGCTTAGTGGGAGAAGGGGGCAATTACTGAGCAGCTCTTAGATTTCTCAAAGAGAAGCATTTCTCAGTAGAAAGATGTGTTTGGGTTTTCTTGGAATAAAATATTTCAGATTGTTGAAAGCTTCTTTGTAAGAATACTATTTCAAAAGAAAAGAGTCTGAAAGTCAGAAGCACAGCTCTGCCTTTTCATGCGACACTAAATTCAATAACTTCACACAAATGCCTTTTATAGACACAGAAGGGCCTTTGCACCACCTTTTGTTGGAAAAATGCAAGGGTTAAAGCTAGTCAAACATGCCCTTATAGAGATAGTCTTCACTGGAGGTAAAAAAAAAACACAACAACAACAACAAACAAGTCTCAATTGAAGTGTGGTCAATTGTGGTCAAATAAAAGCTGTTCATTCAGAGTTGTATGATTCTGTAATGACCAAAATTATTCTGTTTCAAATGAACAAAAATAGAAATACAATTTGCTGTTTCAAACCTATATTGTAAGAATTCATAAAAAAGTGCTCATAGGCTTACCATATGTGTTATTTACATCTATCTCAGAGGGGGAAGATAGGTGTAAGATATTTTCCTCACAGAAGAACAATGATAGGTGACATTTCATACCTCCTTATCATACAAGACTGAATTCCAGGATATGTGTGACTGTCGGGTGAGAAAACAATAACTGTGGGATAAGAGAGTTTTTAGGAACTGTGCCTCTCCAAGCCTTATTTGCAAATGGGCTCAGTGAACTCAGCCCTACTGATTATTTCAGTTTTTTTGGTTAATTGCTTAAAAACATTTGAGTCATATTTTACTAAACCTCGAACAAAATACATATTTTGTAATAGTGGAAGTTAACTAGCAAATAACATGCAGAAAACTCACAAGAATATAGTACTGTATGTCTGAGCTAGTGAATATCGTAGCAAAGAGGTGGATGCATTCTGATTTGTTCTGGGAGCAAAGTAAACACATTTGCCTTCTGTAAGCAAAAGACCTTTCTGGACAATGTTAAGTCTTGGAGCAAGCCATCATACTTTACATTTGTGATTTTCATATTTCACCACTGTTCCCCCCTCATTGTGGGCTAATTTGCTTTATTTTCACTACTCTTTATCCTCACTATCAATTCTGTAGTTAAACATGCGATACTACAGTACATTTATAAACAGTTACAACAGCAAATAATGGTACTTCATGTGTGTGTAGTAAAAGTAAAGGTGAAAATACAGGAAACCACATAGTGAATGCTCAACTAAAGACTAAAAAGTAGCAAATGTGCATATTCCTATGGAAATGTGACTCTGAGAATTAAGGTTGGAAAGAATATCACATTTGAAGGACCAAGTTGTCCAGAAGAAAGAACATTTATTCAGACATCACTCCTCCTGCACTATTTAATGATGCCGGCAATTTTATGCTCAGTGGGGCAGTTAAAGCAAAGGTAGAAAGGTTTTGAGTTAGGCAAACAATTTATAGTTCTGCAGTGTTCCGCCACCCAGATTGATTACCTTACTTTGAAGGTTGGAGCAAAGGACAGTTTTCTCCTGTGTTTAAACAGCTGTCAACTGGGCCTAGAAACATGTAAACAGGGCAAAGGTGCAGATGATGGCATCAGTCATAATAATTAACTCTGATTAAAGTCACTGTAAAATCAGGGAAAGTTATATACAAAATACAGTACATATAAAACAGTGACAGGAGTATTATAAGGAGGGCAGTAAGCAAGCCTCAATGTGAATGGACCATAACTACAGGAACAGACGTGCAGAAATGGACAGAAAGAAGGACAGTCATCATCATCTTCCTCATTTTTTCACCTCTTGTAAAATTCTATTGCCTCAAAGTGTTCTATACTCACTTTGCACTGGTGTGTCCGATTCTGCTAGTCATTCCAATTACTCAATAGCCATCTTCACTCAGTTCCATACTTATGGTGGTTTCTCAAAAGAATCACTTCTCAGTATATCCCAAGTACCAAATTTTGTTCATGATTCCTTCTCCGTTAAGAACCCCCTTTTCAGTGTTAATTATTTTGCAAACCAGGCAAAGCTCAACGTCATTATTCAAAAACTTGCTGCAAATATGGATTAGCTCAACAGAAGCTGTTCCTTGACAACTGACCATTTATTTTATTTCTTCCAGAGCTTCTGCTCATGATTAGAATGAAGTTGTAGGCATTCTTCCCACAGCTGTTACTGGCTCTGCGAGGCTGTCAGCCGTGCATGCGCCCGTTGATAATTAAAATGAAGTTTGAAATAAATGAGTGATTAATGAACCCCCACTGGATTACCTGAATTATAATCAATCAAATTCGGAAGGTGCCAGACAATATGGATGCAGTAAATGAGGGGAGAGTTAAAAAATAAAATTAGCACAACAAGAGAAAAAGAAAACTAGTTTTGAGGATTTTGGAGTGGTTGCCAGGTAAAAACCTGGTGTTAACATGATGCAGATTGTTACAGAATTCATGAGAAAAACCCTTTTCTCTTAAAACTTCAAGAGAGTTAAAGCTATGCAGAATGATTATTGAATTACAGTATTCAAATTATGTCTTATATGGGGGGTTTAAATTACTGCTCTGAATAACAAAATTGAACAGCTGCAAGACTCTATATTGATTACCCTGCATGCTATGGGCAGGGATGAAAGAAACAGATATACCTAGCTTCATTTGAAACCCACCTACATGTCCAGTTTTTTTTCCCCACTCATCAAATGAAAAAACTTTGTTTCAATTTTCACTTGCTCGCACAGTATGAAAAGCAAGGCAATTAACAAGCAGGGAACATATAATAATCCAGCCAAATTATCATTTTTTTTCTCCTTTTAAACCACAAACAAATATTCAAGGAGCTGTAAAATTGCTCACTTGCTTTTAAAGACCATATGTTTAGTTAGATGTTGATTAACTTTAGAAATCTTGTATACTTCTCGAATTAAAAATGCAGCCAGATGGAAAAAAAAAAAGTGTTTAACCCTCCGATCTTGAATTGTTAAGACAAAAAATAGAATGCAACACCAGATGTGAAAGTGTTTGTTTTTGCAAAATATAGGAATGTTCACAGAAAGTGTCATAAAGAAGTGTAGGTAGTCTCAACCTGTCAACATCATCCTTTTTTTTCCCAGAACAAATGCATATAAGAGAAGGAATAACTTTATTTATTATTTATCAAATAATTGATTCAAAGTCCCCCCCCCCACCCCCAACATCTATTTTTCAGTCTTTTTGCTGACAATACAGAATTGCGGGATTTGATTTGTGATATTTTAATTACTTCCTTTTTACTTTTCAGTAACATTTGCAAACTATATGCACTGTAATAACATTTTTTCAGCATCTAAGACTATACAGGCTGTCTGTGCACAGGTGGTCATTGACACTTGCCAACATACTGTATACACAATGTTGGTGAAAAAATGTAATTGTTACTGTATATAGCCTATTAAAAAGGTTCCCGAGCCTAGTTTTATAGGCCTTTTATTACAAAGGCAAAATGCCAAATTAAAGACGCAGACAGTGATAGATGTAGGATGCCTCTTATAAATTAGATGGATAGGTGGCTTTTAAAACCTTTACAACTGCTGTAAAATAGATCTCAATTTTATTGCACATATTCACAGTAGATTTTAATATATGCATCTTTAAAATAAAATACAGCACAGGCCCAACCTATTTTTTTTTTCCTGGAGAGCAATAGCCTTGTGGTAGTTATTTCAAAAATGGCATTTCCTGAACGGAATCGGTTATTGAATTAGACTCTTCAAGGACTAAATCATTTGAAACTTCTCCTTTGTCCTTTGCATACCGTATACTCGATATTTGCTCTAGACATTTTTCCCCATTTTTGGGAGCATTTGAATGTGGATGCCGATCAGTTTCAAATTCTGTGCCCATGATTTTAGATAAGACATCCCTTACTCGCACCTGATACCCTTGTATAAACAACGAATCCAATCGTGGTCTTTCACATGAAGATGAATGGATCAAGGCTGTGTGAGTTTAAGATTTGGCTTATGTTTTGAAGTATTGATTCAGTGAAAATGTGTTCATAAAAATTCCCTGCAGGATTCTTCTATTTCAGTGTTCTTTAGAATCAAGATGAAAGACAGCTGTACAAGAGTATAACTAAGATACACTACACAAAACCAGCTTCCAAGAGCAAGTTTGTCTACTATTCTTGTGTTGCGGTACATGAATATAATTATATCGTTATTAATTTCGTTAGATACGCGATTCCATATTATATTCCCTTTTAATCAAATTCTAAAAGTATGCTTGTTGACTACGGTATCTCTTTAGTTAAAGACTTCGATGCTTAAAATGTTTAGGGAGAAATGGAATACTGGTGTGTATTTTTTCTTTAAAGTACCAAGACCAGCCATATACTGTGTGTTTATGTTCCAAAATTAATATCGTTTATGGCCTTCACACGCGTTACAGTATGCTCCTATTCTTTTTATGCTCAGCTACTAAGATTTCCCTTCAGTGGTAAAATTCAATATCTACAACGGGCACAGTAAAGACGTTTACTGTAAGTCTTTCTACGACAGACCAACGGACCACGAGTGCCCCTGTCGGTCAACCAATCAAGTACCGCGGTACCCCGCGTCATCTTGCGTCACGATGCGCGACGCCGTAGCCAGTTACCTCCGGTACGTGTCTGTACCGCTCACTTTGAATGGCTGCATCTGTATGTAGCCAACCACTGTATTTTAAGTCATCTTTCAGTTGTCCAGTGAAGATTACTGTATATTAAAACTGCCTGCCATTTTAATGTGTTTAGGCAAAGATCATTGAATTGAGAATTGATTTCCAATTGATTTGGCTTCAAGGGAGAATTGATCTCCCTTGGAACCAACATAATTACTGTATATCATTCTGTATGGTCTGCAAACTGCCTGTTAATACCATGTACAATGAGGTGTACAGCAGCAAACACTACATACAGGTATTCCCAAATAATATAAATAAATTAAACAGCTACTAGGATAAGTGGCATTTCACGATTGCTATGGAATATTCTTTTTTTTTGGCTGTTTGTATGCACATCAGAAAGCTTAAACGGATTATTGCATTTACTTCAGATTAAAACTGTACTTCTGGCTGAACAATGCACGAATAATGGAATGCCTCCAATTCAGAGCACCTTAGTTTAAACATCTGCTGAGACCACAATATTAAATTACCATATAAAAGATCCCGGCACTAAAATGTCATAAATCAGAAAAAAAAACATGCATTGGCATTATCATTCTTTTCCAGTGCTGTATATCCTAGCACACAAAAAAATACTAGCATGGCAGATGCTAGATAATAAATTGTAAGGTCTGCATTGTACTTCTCAAATTGCCAGATGACTGTAATTATTCTCACAATGTTTAGAAAACCGACACCTGTAGATGGAAGCAATCTGGTGTGTCACTGGTTGCTGAAGGGAATATGCCTCCTGTACTACATATTTTGAACGGTTTGAAAGAATTCAAAATTTTCAATTGCTTGAAAAGTCTTCACTACCTTCTGAGAGTAATGAAGGGTTTAATAAGTGTAAAACAACAGTATCCGTCAGTTGTTTTTCCAATACATTTTTAAGGCGTTACGACCCCAAGTGTCTAGGGGTAAAGGGGTGTAACATTTAGGATAGTTTTTGGATGCAGGTGGGTTCTGGTGAGGGACATAGGAAGCATGACAACAAGGGTTGGTTGCAAAAGTGATTTTAAGGTGAATAAGTGACTGGTATGTAATAAAGACACAATAACACACAGCGAAAAGGAACTAGAGCGGTGCCAAACAAAAGAAAACAACAAACAAAGTGGAACTGACTAGGAAAGCTGACCTATCTACAAAAGAAAACCTGGAAAACCCGGCCTTCGGCGTTTTCAAACACCCTAGCTAACCTTCACTGACTACCCAAAAACCATAACAACAAACAGCACTCAACCATACTAAACTAGTGTGACTAATACAAAAATCAACTATGTGTGTAGAATATACCCAACAACCTAAACTAACCCAATACACAAAAGTTCACACAAATGAACTATGAATACCAAAAGGAAAACAAGAGTGGACTCAAAGAACACAGGGGTTGATATAATACATCTGGGCAAGGTAATGGCTAACCAAGGATAAACACAAAAAACAAATGAAAGTACAAAGAGATGAACACAAACCAACAAAACAACAAAGCCGAAGCTATATGAAAACACACACACACAAAGCGAAACAAAGCCGAAGCAAAACCAAAAGCGAAACGAAACGGAAGCCAAGCGGGACCAAAGTCAACCGAAAGGCCCCTTCCTTCTGGAAACTTCCAAGTTATATATTAAATGGGATGAGTTCTGATTGGCCAAGAAGCTGATTGATGATGATCTAATACGGAAACAACGGTGTAATGATGGACCAATGGGGGAGGGAGAACAATCAAGGTCAGGAAGTGTGGAACACAGCAACAAAACACACATGGACCACACACTGGGATGTAACATAAGGTGTATAACCTTGCTCACACCATCACACGCCTTATACAAAATACTTCTCCTTTTAGGAGTACCAGTATCTTAATTACATTGTTTGTTAACTGTCACCCATTCTTCCTGGTTACAAGACATAAACAGCGGTTAAGCACATCACAATTCTCTGAAAACTTTACAATGTTGTAAGAAGGAGGCTGTTCAATCTAGGATTATTACTTCATTACATGTTTTCAGGACTCAAAAAATTCTAAATTCTACCAGTGATTTTTTTTTCTTTTAGAACTTTATAGATAATCTCAGTTTAAATTACAGTATTTTCTCTTTCATATCCAGTCTTTTGACTGTAAGAATCAGAAATCCTATAGAATGCAACAACTTCTACATCAACATTAAACAGCTGTTGAGCACAAGATTGCATTATGACATGCATACAAGGTTGTTGCCTGTGACATGGTCAGTCAAGGTAAAATTAACTGCTATTGAGTGCAAAACAAGAGAAAGCAACACATAATACAATCCTGATTTCTCTTTAATGTGTGACAGAGTTGGTTCTCTTTCTTCACATTGAATGTGGAGCACATGGAGTGTTTTGGAACATGTTTGCAAATCAGGGAGTGGGGAAAGGTCATAACCTGATGAAAAATGAGGCGATTGAAATGACTTATATTGACTGACCGCAATTTTCTCTCGTGGTAAACTCTGCTTAGTTCTACAAAACAATTCCATAAGAGATTGCAGGTGTCATGTTTTTCCTATGACCTTTAAATCAGATTTTATAGTTCACATAGCGGGAGGCCCTCAAAGCCAGCCATGACAGCTTAATAAAGTGAAGATTCCTTAGTAATAAATCCAAAACATTTTATTTCGCTCATGATAAGAGGTATTACCTTCAACTAAAAAAAATGAAACAAGTCCAACAGCACAAAAAAGTTGGCTTCGCAGTCAAAGATTTAAGACTCTTAAGTAAGCATCTAAAATTTAAAGTCTCAATTTAGATGTCTCAGTTTAAAGCCCCCGTATCGAACTTGTAAATTTACAATATACTGCAAATGTTATTCTCTTAAACCAGACTGGAAATTAAAAGACAACAAAAAAAGCTCAAATGAAATGGAAGAAAATATTAATAATAAATGATCTATGCACTGTGCACTAGGCCAAAAAACTTGTACTCCTATTCTTGAATGCTCTTTCAGTTTTTATTTGCAAAATGTGAAACAATCTTAGACAGATTCAATCTAGCAGATTTTACAGGTCACCCTCAGCCATTAAGGGATAAGTAAATGGATCAAATAGTTCTTCTTGATCAATTTACCAGGTAATTTATTAACTTAAATCAGGAGTGGCCGGTGCTGGTCCCACAAGACTAGGAACTGAGGTTTCCATTCCAAATTATGTCTAAAATACTTGATTGAACAATTTGTCTGCTTAAATGTTCAAAATGAAGTTGTACAATGTCTCACAAAATCACTGATTAATGGCAACCTATAAAGCCTGCTGTTCCCTTTCGTTTTGAACAGTAGTGACCAACCAATGGAATATTGCCTCCCCCAAAGCCAAGAACTAAGCATTATTCAACTGCCACTGGCAGCCCAGTCAGGAGCATGAAGTTCTATATGCATCCCCGCTCCTACTGTATCTTCCCCAGCTACAGACCCTGTATCTATACCAAATTGTGAATTAGTGTTTGGTTGCGTCTTGGTTTCATCATTCCCTCCATATATGTTTTCCTATTACAGCCCTACGAGGGTACAAAAGTACTCTTGGTTTGATCCAGAATTTTTTTAAATAAAGAAGGCATATTGGTTTTGTGGACTTTTTAGTTTGGACTTAAGAGCACCTCGTTCCTTCCCTTGACCTTTCTATTCTTCTTCCATTGAGCATCCACCTCTTTTCACTGTTTTTTTTGTCCATTCTTGGTACTTCCTTTTTCTACCTTCCTAGCTAAGAGAGAGAGATGAAATACAGTAATAGTCTCCCATATGCAGAAGTTACCTGGAGTCTTCTCCAAAGTTTTGTAATTGGTTTCATTGCTTGGTTTTGCGTTTACTGACACTTTGGGCCTATGTACTGTACTGTATATCCGAGTGCTTGAAACCATCTTGTCTGGCTGTGTACTGCAATTCCATCTGAAACTTTTCACATCACAAAAGTAATAGTGATAATGGTTTTATTCACTATGGCATTTTTGGGGTTCATCCCCAAACTTATATGTGTATATATGTGGTTAGATCAGTTTGGTGGCCACCATTATCTAGGAGATGGTGGATCTGGTCACACTTTTGCTGACATTTTTGCCAGGTCTAACACTTGACAATACTTAGAAATGAAAAAGAATGATTGGTTTCTCCCTGGGTACCTGGAAGAAACTCATAACCACCGCATTCAATAGATTTCTTCCTCAATTAAAAGTAGGAGTTTAGCCCCGTGTCCCTTAAGGGGAGGGGGTGGAGAAGGGTCTTTAGTCTTTCTGAACGGTAAATTATTGGAGTTGGCATAAGTGTGCAGTCCTCCACACTGGGCATAACTATTATCCCATTGGATTAAATGCCAATTTAATACTCTCTAAGAATGAGTTCATGCAAATGAACAGAAGAAATAAGTGTGTGAACTACTGTCAATTTCATAAGATAAATCCTGGGAACATTTCAAGCAATATTCAAATCTGTGCTTTTAGAGCTAAAAGTCTTCCTCTTATTGCTTTATGCCACTTCTTGAGTGAACATTTACAAGGCTAGATTCAACAGAGAAAAAATATACGTCTGCTTTTATTGAAATGTTAGAAGACTTTGAAACCAAAGGATTAAGGCTTTAAAAATGTGGACAGAATGAGCATGAGATGACTGTTTCCTTTGAGAAGTAAACATATGGCTTGCAGGTGCTATCAGGGGAATTTGAAAGCCACTGCCACAGGCAGTCCTAATAATCTAATAATTGTGACAGGAACCAGGGAGATAAATTTCATACATAAATTTCAAAAGCAAAGGTTACATAAAAATAAAGTTAGTACAACTCAGCTGAATAACAAATGTTACATATTTTGTTGCTTCAAAACCATGCTTTAAATGTATGCATCTTTGTTAAAATTATCTACTGTTACAACTATAAGAACTCAGGTCAGAAAAACAATGATTTTGTTCAAATAACTGTACCTACAAGAGTACCTATAAGATGATATTGTAAGCAATTATAAAATGTGAAAATAGCCTTAAAATCATCAGTGTTCTTATAATATATTAGATTCGCTCTGTCCATACAGTATGTAGCTGAAGTACGTGGTTCTCACAGAACAGTGATGCTCAACTCCAGTCTTTAAGGGTCATACAGCAGGGCATCTTAGTTTCATTCCCACCTTTATTTCACATAATTAAAATATTTATTTCATGTGGAGAAAGAGAACTCCCATCTCATAGCAGTTCAATATATTTACACTATGTTCTACAAAAGGGCAAAAAGACGAACATGCATATAGTGAAAACAACACAATTTAAACCAACATTATTTATGTGAGATGATAGAAACCACCGACAATGCCCGATTTTGAAAAATATATACATTTTTGGTCCCCTCACCTTAAAACTGCTCAGACAAGTTAAATAAGTGTAGAAAATCTGACATCCCAGGGTTCCTTGTTTAAAACACTGAAATGTACTAATGAAATCAAAACAAGTGAATTATTACAGCAGGGATAGTGAAACAAGGACCCTAGAATGTAACTGCAAATTAAGAGGATGATTATTAAGCACTAAAAACGAGGACATATATCTCCAAAAAATGTTCTGGGTTTTTCCTCTGTTCTTTCTGGAATAAAATACCACAGGAAAAGGTATTATGAGCTCAAACATACTTGAAAACCAAAGGAGTAAAGATAAACTAAATGCTGTCCTCTCATTTGTAGCTTTCTTACTGCTCTTCTGTGAACTGGAAATACCCAGTATTTGGTGTTGGCTTGCAAAACTGAGATGGCTCAAACTGCTTTGCAGCGAGAGTCTCATTTGTTTCCGAGCAAATGGACAATCTTCCTGTGCTTAAAGCAGAGTCATGTACAGTATGTGACTCATAACAGCAGCTCTGGACCATCACTGTAAAAGTTACATTAACTGCAATTCAGAATGTACAAATTAAAAAGTTGAAAAAATTTAGTAGATTTAAAATGGTAATCTGTTAACTTTTATTTTAGTCATAAAATTAATCAAAAAGTTATTGAAATGCCCTTCTTTTCAGTAGACAGGCGCATCGCCAAAAAAAGCATAATTTTATTAAATTTGCCTAAGGTACTGTATATTCTAATTGGTTCCACTAGAAATGAACCTACCTAAGAGATCCGCTGTTCTTTCGCATGTGAGGCATCAGACAGGAAAGCATTCATTAAAAAAATAAAAATAAAAGCCTTCCAATTACCCAACAAAACTTTGATAAGGAATAGCACAATTAACAAGTGTTGCAATGTGTCAAAGCAGATCCAAATTGGGCACATCTCAAATAATCTGAACTATCTTTTATAGACATACTGTAGCACTTGGCTCATAAGGCCAAAGAAAATCTGACCCAATATTGAAACATTCTTTCCACATCTCTGTTGGTACATACGGGTATATGTACAGCAAGCAGCACATCCACACTCTACACGGTACTTACAGATGCAGCCATTCAAATTGCGCGGTACAGACACCGCAGTACAGATACCGCAGGTATGATGACACGCGATACCGCGGTGCGTGATTGGTTGACCGACAGGGGCACTCGTGGTCCGTTGGTCTGTCGTAGAAAGACTTACTGTAAACGTCTTTACTGTGCCCGTTGTAGATATTGAATTTTACCACTGAAGGGAAATCTTAGTAGCTGAGCATAAAAAGAATAGGAGCATACTGTAACGCGTGTGAAGGCCATAAACGATATTAATTTTGGAACGTAAACATACAGTATATAGCTGGTCTTGGTACTTTAAAGAAAAAAATACACACCAGTATTCCATTTCTCCCTAAACATTGTAAGCTTCGAAGTCTTTAACTAACGTGATACCGGAGTCAACAAGCATACTTTTAGAATTTGATTAAAAGGGAATATAATATGGAATCGCGTATCTCAAGAAATTAATAACGGTATGATTATATCCGTGTACTGCGGCAGGGATGTTTAGGGCTGTATATAATATGGAATCGCGTATCTAAAGAATTTAATTTACGGTATGATTATATCCGTGTGCTGCGACAGGGCTTTGTAGGGCTGTTTCGCCTACCTGATCATGCGAGCTGTCTTGTAGCCTACTGGTCTAGGTGCGTGACTACCAACTGGCAGGTTGTGTGTTCGAATCCAGCTGGTGCTGGGCTTTTCATTTTTATTTATTTATTTTTTAATCGCGTAACATAAACATATTACCGTATGCAAACTGTACTGTATACAGTATGTATATGTATATTTAATGTCTTAACTGTGCCCGTTTAATTGAATTAAAAAAAATTATTTAACACGAACATTAAGCCATTTACAGTACATCTTCCGCCTGAGAACAGTCACCCGTTGCTACCCAACGCAGAATGGTGATTGGCTGACACTATCTGACACCCCTCTGATTGGAGAAAAAAGACGTGCTGGTGTGCTATACACACTACCAGGAAGAGGATTTCTTTCTATTCAAAACGTGTATTTTAAAAGTTTAAGAAGTAAAAACCTTACAGCGTACACAGATTTCTAAATTGATCAGGATCGTTATCTTTGTCTTATGCATAATAATGTTCACCGCTCTGTCCAGCAAATTAATAATAAACTTTATTTTATATAGCGTTTTAAACGAATAAGTAACTAGATTGCTCATAAACCTAATCACTTGCTTTTTCTTTTTATTTAGGCTCAGATTTCAACTATAGATCGTATTATTAATAACCATAATAACAACCAACCAACAAAAACAACCATATAAACATAATGGTGGTGCTGGACCTTCCAGTTTTATTTATTTATTTTTTAATCGCGTAACATAAACATATTACCGTATGCAAACTGTACTGTATACAATATGTATATTTAATGTCTTAACTGTGCCCGTTTAAGTATTGAATATTCATATCTAATTTTACCACTGAAGGGAAATCTTAACATAAACATACAGTATATGGCTGGTCTCGGTACTTTAAAGAAAAAAATACACACCGGTATTCCATTTCTCCCTAAACATTGTAAGCTTCAAAGTCTTTAACTAACGTGATACCGGAGTCAACAAGCATACTTTTAGAATTTGATTAAAAGGGAATATAATATGGAATCGCGTATCTCAAGAAATTAATAACGATATAATTATATTCATGTTGCAAAAGAACTGCAACGGACATAAAAACTCCCTTGCATGGTTTCATTACGACCAGAATCGGTCTTGAGATATTTTTAACTTGATTTACAGTATTTGAGAGGTATGTCTTAACACCGATACTACAGTGCTTAAGTACTGCTCACGTATATGTTTCTAGGTTTATATTATGCATTTCATACGGTCAAATTACTTTTGAGCAATAAGAAGCGCGAAACGGTATGCGTTTTATTTTCGTTTTGTGCTGGGACCCGTGGATTGATTAGAGATATCAAGTACATACAAGTCATTTTTTAAATGTTGTAGTTCGTCTTGAAAAAATGTTACGAGTACATCATCTATCAACAATTACACAGGTTCTGTTTCCATATTGCGGATTTTGGTTACGTAATATTATTTTCTAGATTTCACGTTGTGAATATGATGGGATGTCTGATGGGATGTTTCTAAAAATCCATCCTCTGTAAAACGTCTTCTCTAGTTGTCCTGCATATGTATTCGCTAATGAAGCTGTGTGTTCTGAGCCTAGATCTCTACATTTCTGTATGAACCAGCTTAGAGGGCTAAAGACAGCTTGTGTTTAAATTGAGTGTAAGGCAATTTATGCTTCTAAAGTCATGGTCAGCATTTATCTTTGTACTGTGCTGTAAACTTGTTCTGTGCCAAGTCACATTATTTTATAGCGTTTTTAAAGCATTATCAAATATGGTGTTACTGTAGTTTACTGAGTCCCATGTCACATGGTCTGTGATTGAAACCTGTAAAACCGGTTTAATTCGTCACAGCCAGCACTCTTCAGGTGTGAGGGTCTTTTGCTCAGAATGAAACGCTAAAATGTTTGTGTATATTCTAATGGTAGTGGGGGCGGGGTGTGTGGGAACAGGTTTGGTTGAAACATTTTCTCTGAAAGCATTTTCTTCGCAGTTTAACCGATCTTGTTACAGCATGTTACAGTTTACTATTATTAACCATATTAATTTTAAGTGCTTAATGTAAAATCTTGTAAAAATATATTTTCATTGTTCAAATATACATTAAGTCTGACTATCATATAATAAGTTAAATACAAAACTAAAGAAAAAATAGGGTTAAATATAATTCAAAATATTTTGCTAACAATGTTAACTGTTTATGAATAATAAAATGTATTAACTAAGGAGTAGGATGGCACAGTTGTTAGTATGTTTTTTGTTTTTTTAACCCAATCTCCGGGAAACCATTAGTACGATGGTGAATCGGAGATTCTCAACCCTTGCTGCGTACGACTGGAAAAGAATTCGTGATCGGATCAACGAAATGCTTCGTAGGAGGAGGCGGTCTTTTCCTCTTGTCTAACAGTCTGTCCACAAACAAAACATTCCTGTTAGACAAGAGGAATTGAAAAAAAAAGCAATGTTGCTGAATGAATCAAATAATTTTATTGAAAACGAGTTTGCGATTGTCTGGTCTTTAAATTCTGGAGATACGCGATTCCATATTATATTCCCTTTTAATCAAATTCTAAAAGTATGCTTGTTGACTCCGGTATCGCGTTAGTTAAAGACTTCGATGCTTAAAATGTTTAGGGAGAAATGGAATACTGGTGTGTATGTTTTCTTTAAAGTACTGAGACCAGCCATATACTGTATGTTTAAGTTCCAAAATTAATATTGTTTATGGGCTTCACACGCGTTGCAGTATGCTCAGGCACTAAGTAAAAGGAGATGCTTCGTATTGCTTGACTAATTTTAAAAACTAAGTTATAAATATAAAAATTGCAGGCGCTGCTCTGGTGCGTCGGCTCCTACACAGTGCCTGTCTGCCGTAAGCGTTACAATATACATACAGTACCCAACACTGCTTGTACCCATCTGTCATGCAAATAAAACACCTTGAATTGAATTGAATTGAGGGGAGAAGGGGGGGATACTAAAGCCAATACTGGCTCAATGGGCTTTGACATGCTAATGCTTTGGTTTAACGGTCCGGGTGTGGCAGGCTTCCAATGTCAACTCGACTCGATTAGAAGACAATGAACGTATTTTAGCCCTAAATGAATTAATAGCAAACATGGTTTACATAAAATACATTTTTCCAAGAAAGTTTATAATGATACGATCTATAGTTGAAATCTGAGCCTACTTTAAAAATAAAGGAAAAGCATTTTCAGAGAGCAATCACGCTGTGTTTATGTAGAAAAAGTGATTAGGTTTATGAGCAATCTAATTACCTATTCGCTTAAAACGCTATATAAAATAAAGTTTATTTAGAGATGAATGATCAGTGTCGCAGTTTAAATAATGTGAGTCAGGAAACTAACACAGCGCCACCGGATTTAATAACACAATAAAAACGCTATAAAATAATGTGACACAGTACAGCACAGTACAACAATACTGACCATGACTTAGAAGCATAAATTACCTTACACTCAATTTAAACACAAGCTGTCTTTCTGTATGAACCTCTAAGCTGGTTCATACAGAAAATGTAGAAATGCATTAGCCTGATCATGATTAAAAAACACATAATTAAACACGCGTTTGCGATTTAAATCAGAACACGATTTAAATCAATATAAATGTTTATATTGTAACGCATACTGTCCAGCCTCCATTTCTCTATAAAAATTTACTGTTGCACACACACACACAATAGAAGCAGGAACCGCTGTCAGAAGGGAAGATATGTTCAAAATATCGCAAATATCGATCATGTTGCGATATTTTGAAATATAAAAGTCAATTGATTGTCCATAATATCGCTTACCTATTTTTTCGAAGAAATGTTTGTTAAAATAAAAGTCCAGCACCAGCTGGATTCGAACACACAACCTGCCAGTTGGTAGTCACGCACCTAGACCAGTAGGCTACAAGAGAGCTCGCATGATCAGGCAGGCGAAACATTTTTAATCAAACATTTAAACATTTTTAATCAAATTCTAAAAGTATGCTTGTTGACTCCGGTATCACGTTAGTTAAAGACTTCGAAGCTTACAATGTTTAGGGAGAAATGGAATACCGGTGTGTATTTTTCCTTGTGATATTTTAAGCTCTAGTTGAATGATAGGTGTCGCATTTTAAATCATTTTCGTAGCTAGAAATCATGAGACGCCCTGTTAAAAGCAAGGAAGTTTTTATGCCCCGTTGAAGTAAAACAAAATGCCTGACAAAGTATGGCTTGGACAGATTCCAAGTGCTTGTACAAATGTGCTAAAGAAATTATACTTTGAGTATACAGCTTGTCCAAAGTCATCCATTATTAATACTATAAGTAATATCTTCAGTAAAGGCTTTGATGCATAAATATTTCTGATAAAGGTAGGTTGTGTACTTTTGTCCAACTGAGCAATCTTGCTTTCATAAAATATACCAACATTTTAATGACTGATGATTAACATGCTGTAATACACAGTTCAAAATTAAAGGCTCAAATGCTGTACATGAGAGGTTAAGCTCCCCCTGGCGGTTTTACAAGGCGACGCCGGATAGTTAGTCACGTGACACACGTGAAATGCGTGATACCGCGTGATACTGTGACACGCCCACCGGGGTATGCCGTGAAATACCTCACCCATTTTGAATGGCTGCATCTGTAGCAGGTTAAATGTTTCCAAGTGAACAGAATAGATCCCTATTGTTTCAGGTTTGTAATGTGCTTCAGAGTGTTTTTAGAAGCCAAAACAGGGCACAGGATTTTTTAAGACTCCCACATTATTTTGAATGAGTTTACTTGGATGCAAAGTTAAAGAGATCTTAAACATTGAAGATAAATTCCTCATAAAAAACATTTTTTTTTATATTCACTAAGGAGAAATAAATATTAAAATGAAATAAATGTATTTAATACAGTACCGTAAGCATTGTAACTGTTGTCACAAAGCTGAAAATCTTGAAAGACAAGATGAGTGTCTCAATTTTCTTTCTAAACTTTTCCTTGGAATTTTTTTCCGCATTACTGGAATTCCATTCTTTTCTTCACTCATTTCAATACATCAGTAACTTCATTTTTCCCCACTTTCAGAAGTCTCAAGTTGGTAGTCTGCAGCAGGAGCAAAGTACATCTGAACTGCTTCATTGCAATTTTTAGAAAGATTCAAATTTTATGTAAAAGTTTTGTATATATTTTTATGTATTTTATCTGAAAATAAGGTGCCATATCATAATGTAAGCAGTTGAAAGAAGGATCTTAAATTCAGGAAACTACAGACAGAGCTCACTTTACATATGCAATACTTAAAAAGTTACCATAAAGCTTGAAATCAGAACGAAAAACTAAAATAAAAACACATGGAAATCACGAAGGGCCTGACCAGCACAACATACTGTGGAACAAACTGGGTCAAATGATTATCACAGCTGAACAATTTACTCATTCCAATGTTAAAAGCAGTCCAGTGTTTCTATGAAATAACAAGCGGTAGGCTGCATTTTGGAAAACCTAGGGTAATTTAGTCACAGAATACGCTAATTTTACAATTACTGTACAAGTCGTGGGAAATCTTGAGAAATAGGACATTGGATATCCCAAGAGGAATGTTGCTACAGCTGTTGAAGTAACACACCTGTATGCAATTCAATATTTTTTTTTAAAAGATCACAGTTAAATAAGAAACAAAACTGAATGTATATTCTTTTCTATTCTCTGTCATTGTACTCCAGTTGCTGGAGCATACAACATGAAAAGCAGCATTTTCTGACATAATCTTTAACTGCCCTCAGCAGGCTGCCAACGTTGTAAATGCCTCAGCTTACTTAGTTCTCATCATTCTGTTAAAATGTTAATGACCCTCAAAACCTATAGTGCAGCCTCTTATCTGTTTTTACTGACAAACAGCATTTTCAAGGACAATGAAATTGGGAGGGTCATTGCTGAACTGTAACACATCATTTAGCTGGAAAGCTAGTATATGAATGTCAATCAAACTTGAAGATGCCTGCACAGACAGCACAGCAAGCACAGCTGTCTGTTGCTGAAGCCGAGTGGCATTACCGGCGATTCTATTAATTTAAGCAGATTCTCTTTTTATTTGTGAATCATTTAGTTCTCCATACATACCATTATCAGTCTTCTTTCTTGGTTCCATCAAACTATATTTTTCCTCAGGAAAGCCTCAGGGACTGTCACGTTTGCTTTTTTGTGGAGCAAAGAAATACTAGGCCTTTTCCAAAGAGCTGGAGCTGACTTTCGAGCTAATCTTAAAAAGGCCACACAGTATAAGGAAAACACTTACTGTAGGAGAAGGGCATCAAGAATGGCCTTTTCTGCTGTTCATAAGAAGTGTTCCATTCTCTCTTAACATTTCTCTTTTTTCTCCTTATATTTTATTAAATTGACCTATTGAAAGGTTAAGCCTGAAGACAATGTGTTGCTGATCTGATGGTGCTGAAAAATGGTGCTGCTGTAAAGAAATGATACAGCTTTGATTTTCGTTTTAAGAATCGATTATTTTGTTTATTGATTTAAACCCATTAGTTCCTGAGCTGGGGTGAGTGGTTGTGGTACTAATTATTTCTTCAACAGGGTACAGGGTTTGATTCCAAACTGGGACACCTTGTGTGTTACTTTACAGAGACATGCTGGCTAATTTAGCTAGTTTCACTAAATGCGTTTTCTCTCTGAATGTTTATTATGTGAAGAACTGTCTTCCCATCTACATTATGATGCAAACTGACATCCCAAAAATCCAGAATAGGCTATGGATTGCCAGGACACTTAAAAGGAATAAACAGCTTTCTGATACTGGACAAAGATGGGGAGTTCCTGCACTTGTTGAGTTTTATCATACATTTTTTTGTTGTTGTCACTATTGTGTCTTTCAACACATAATAGTATTTCCTACTGTCTTTCAGTGTCACACTCGGGTGACCCCAGATTGCTAACGTTAAAAAAAATGATCCACAGGGTGCCGTTTTCTGCCTTTGTTATCCCCAGGATGTGAGGTTACTAGTGTCTGAATCTGTTCATAATGTCACGGCTAACCCAAGGATCCATCCATCCATTTTCATACTGCTTTATTCAATTCAGGGTCACGGAGGAGCTAGAGTCTACCCCAGCAAGCAGAGATGTGCTATTTAAAAGCAAACAGACAATAAACCTTTCCTTCTTGTTTCCCCCTTACAAAAATAACTTAAATGTTTCTATAGAAATGTAGCAATTCTCTATGGAAACATATTGAGCACCAAATGGTTATTTTCACCAAGTCTCACTAGCTTTTAAAAACCTTAGGGTTATTAATTTTCAGTTTTCCTCTGCTAGTCAACTTATCTGGAAAGCTATAATCGGGCACATTAGCCGTTTTCTGCAGATGTTCAGCACAGTTTAGTAATGTCAAGTAAAGACAAAAAGACCTGAAGTATTTTTGTTGCATACCGTAGCTTTTTACAATGTACCTTACAGTATATACTGTTCGTAGTACCTTCTTACAAAAATATAAAAAAAAAACTGTTGACATGATGTTATGTTAAAATACATTAAAATCAACGAACTAAACAAGTAGAACTAATCTTAATCATCCACATGAGTGACTTTTGTTTGACAAATATAATTACCCAGGCATGATCTTCTCAGTTTTTTTGTGTGTGAAAAATAACCAGTGAGAGGGTTAAGTAGAGCCATAGAGGGCACACATTTAAAAAACAATTAACATCTTTCCTTTAGCTCGTAATTAAGAGCATCATCTAAAAAAATATTTAAAATTGAGGGGCTTAAAAATTAAAACACTATTTTAATGTGTATTAGTTGAAAAGCCTCCCTCACCCAGGAATCTCCTTCACATACTGTAGTTGTTAAAGTAGGACTGAGGATCACTTTAGATGCTTGCTCCACATCTTGTGTTTTGAACGTCAATTTAATATTTTTGCAGGAGAACCATAAGGTTTATCTGTCAGTTCAGAAAATGTTTTTTGAAAATAAGGAGGATGAGTGTATTGAATTTATTGTTTGTACTTTCTTTAATATAGTCCTCAAACTTTAACATTATTGTCTTCACCCCCTTCATTTATCCAGATGCAGGAGTTTCACTAAAGATGGCAGTGGTGTTCACTTTGAGCCTACACGTACTGCATATTAAGCCTGGCAGTTCTGTTAATCTTTGAACATCCTACTGGTTGCTTAGAAGGGTTTTAAAGATAGTAAAGCCCCATGGCACTCCAAGGCTGTTCTAGGTGTTGACTGAAGTTGCTATGAACTTCACACGTTAATATACTGCATTAAAAAGATGTTGTTTTATGCCCCTGAGCCACATAATGAACCACACTAAAGCTAGCACTCTCTGCTGTCACTAAAGGAAGATAAATGTCAAATAAACCTTTAATTCATCAATCCACAAACCTAAAGTTCTTATAGTCAAGTGTTTTTTCTTGCAACAGGTTCATGGAATGTCTGCACCATAAAGATTTAACCAGAGGGTATTGAAAGGTCTTTAGTTTTTATTACGTATGTCTTAGTTGTCGTTTTCATATCTCATATGTCATACAGAAGGATTCAAAACAGAATGGTGTGCAAATATGTGAATATTTACACCTCCAGAACCATAATTACTGAGAGCTATCAGTTTGCCATGACATGGTGACATGGGAGGCTAGTAACTGATTCATTCATCTGTGGAAACACAAAAGGGATTATGTGCACGTATGTATAAGTATGGCATTAGGAATTTAGGGTACAGCAGCATGGATTTTTTTTTAAAAAAGCTAAACGAGACATTAAGGTCCTCAACATTCAGGTCAACTTCCCCTGTTCTCAACCTCTCCAGCGGACAAGATACTGGACATCATCCTGAACCAGGTGGGAGATCACAACAGGCTGAGGAACTAGTTCCTGAAACTTTTCCATGGGACGAGCAGCTAGTCCAGTGGAGTGCTAGAAACAGGTTTAAGTAAAGAGACATAGAAGGTAGGTTAGAGACAGCGGCTAAGTGAATATAAAAGAGCCGGACGCTAGGTGCCTGCGTTGATTTGCCACAAGATCCTAAATGGGCCAATAAAATCTGACAGCCAACTTGTTTAAAGGAACCCACAGGTGAAGATGTGTGGAAGTAGACCATCTGCCCAGGCGCAAGGAGGTTTAAGCCTGCACCCATCAGTGAATCTCTGTTTCTCTATATCTTCTTCTATTTTTCTTTTAAGAAGGTTGAGATGCACCCTTTTCCATTGTCCTGTAGGTTGTGGGAAAAACTGTTTGCAGCAGAAACATCCATATCATCAGGATCCAGAGCCAGAGCAGGGAGTTGATATCCATAGATGTACTGAAATGAAGACATCTCAGTGGAAAACTTCTCGGGAAGTTTCCCGTTGCTCTCAGGATGATAGCCTGACAAGTTGATTTTAAATACCCAGCCTCCAACAAAAGGCCAGCCAGAATATAGAGATAAAATGAGGGGTCTGGTCAGAGGTAATATCTGAGGGGAATCTGTGGAATCTGCAAACTTCATTAATAAAAATGCCTGGGAGTCTGAGGACAGTTAAGACAGAGGAATGGGGCTGCCAGTTTAGACCGCACCAATGGAGCTTCCATCAGAAATTGTACCTTAGCTAGAGAAGGACAAGGAACCAGGGGTTGCCTAGATGAAACTGGCATCAATACAGTTAATCCTGAGTCCACAAAGGCCTCTATCTGTACTTAACAGGAACTACAGGTCAATAAAGGTAAGATGGTGCAAAGTGAGTTGTGGAGATGAAGTGGCCGCTCTCAGTAAGCATTCCACATTACTCAATGAGCTGAGTTGTTTTCCCCATCAACACCAGGCATCTGTTGTAGAAATGTCCCTTTTCTCCACAGTAAAATGTAGAACCCCTGGGAACCTCTGCTGCAGTAAGTCTAGCTTGTCCAATTTGCATAGGTCCCATCTCAGCAGGAGCCATAGGAAAAACAAACGGGGTTTCTAGCTGAACTTGCAGATTATGAGTCAGAGTTATCAGGAGTAAATTCAGAGGAAACATTCCTAGATCTTTCCCACCATCTCTTCCAAATTCAAACATCCAAAGGAGCAGCCAGACCAAAAGGAGATTCCATGAACTGTGGTAGGTCTCTGCACACAAATTAATCATTCAAGTTTCAAGAGCTGCAATAAATAGAACAAGTAAAGTCTCTTTGCACCAACCACTCTTGATAGCTACAAATCTAAATTGTATGGAGAAACAGACATGTCTTAGCATGGACAACGTGACTGATGCAAGGATTCTAAAAGAGTGTCTCAGTACATCAAAAACTGTACAAACTGCTCATAAATAGAGCCAAATTATAGCAGAGTAGTTCATCTGTTTTCCAGAGAACAGTAGCCCAGGCTGAAGCCTCTCCACAGAGCAATGAACTGATATAGACAACATTTGCCTGATCTGTGGGTACAAGGTACTGTAAATGCCAAGACAAGGTAAAGACACACTAAGACTGCATGGTGAAGTATCGCGAAGGCAGATCTCAAATAGGAAAGGTATTAAATACTTTTAGGTGGGATTGATTTCCATCCAAATCTTGTTGTCACAGCAATAGTCTGATTGGCAGGTCTGAAGGTCTGAAAATGGCTGTAGTGTTCTGAGGTTGATTAGCGATATTATGGCATGAATGGACATGATATTTAGGCTGAATTAGGTTAATTCATTTCTTCCCCAACAATGATGATTAATCCGTATACTGTATATCTTGAAGCTGTTTAGTTTTAAATCCCTAACTCTCCAGTCAGTATCGTTTTAAACCCCTCTTCAATTTTATCAGCCAAATAATCTAGATCTCTAGAGTTCTCATTATAAAACACATCCACCTTGGGCCAGCTCTAAGGAACTAGTTAAGGATTTAGCACTCTGTGAAAACTTAAACATCTTGTTCTGCCTCATCAGCAGGTGAGATCTCCCATACAGTAGGGCATTGTGGAGTTTTGGCAGGGTTGTACTCAATAGACTATTTCTGACAGTATAAAGAGGTTCAGTGTCCAGAACAAAAGAGTACAAAACAGGTCTAACAATGTTTGTCAGGTGCAATTCCAAAAAATCACTGTGCTCTCAACTCATACAGTACTGTAAGTCCAACAACAGTTATGTCACACAATGTGTGTTTCTATATAAAACCCAGTGGTAAATATATAGCGAAAGCACAGAAACATGGTAAAAATAAATGTACTAATATATATTTTTTTAAATTACTTTAAGGAAATGATTAAGTCAACCCAAGATTTCTTCAGAATGAACACTGAACCAAAACCCAATGAATACAGGTGGAACCATATACAGTAGGAGTGCATTTAAACCAGAGAACTGTACTTGTTTACCCAAAGGGTTGTGGGAGAATAGAACAAGTTGCCCTGCAACTTAACTGGCTTCTTTTAAGAAATCAATTAATTATAAATGAGGGTCAATTAACTACAAACTATAAAAAAAATGAGCTCAGTGGTTTACTCTGTTTTAATATACTGTATTAGAGCTTTCCACAAGAAGAACTCTGCTAAGCTTGTGTGCTTATGTGCTGGTTTTATGATTCTTTCAACCTTATACAGTATGACAAAAAGATATGGTGTACAGTTAAGTAAACTGTTTAAGAAAAACTACAGTATAGTGATGCAGTAAGAATTGTAAAGTGCTAATTTAGTTTTCACTCTCATCAAACAGGAAATATTTTCTGAGGCAGACTCTGCAGAGGAGAGACAAAGGACATACTTCAGCTGAAGAGTGCAAGAGGTACTGTTTAAGGGTTTGCCTATGAACTTTAGAAGTTGCACAGCTGAGATTCAAACATTAACATAGCAAAGCATTCCTGTAGAGACAGAGCAATTGGTATCTTTACAGGGAGCGGAAATGAGGACCTCTGTGTTGTGCACTGCATTCTGTATGCATGGAAACAGACAAAGCTGGCCCTTGAGAACCGGCCTCTGACCTTACTGGCTCATCAATTGAAAAATGAATAGCATAAAACGATGTATACCTGGAGTGGGAAGCTGGCTGTAATAATTTAAAAACAAATTCACAAACAAATGTCTGTACAGATGCTGGGCCATTCATATGTAAAATACAACAGTTAGAGAAGATGAAAACAAAAGAATAATTCACAGGAAAACAACAACAGTCTGGATGGACTGTTCAATTTTTTCTAATTTGCAAGGAGATAATTTGAAAGATAATGTGCAATTTTCTATCCAGGGGGATGGAATGGAACATCTTTAGAGACCAAAATATAAATTGAGGGAAAGACTGTTATGAATGTGTTGCTTTAAAGTCAAGACTAATTTCTCTGAATCATACATAACAGTTATTATCAAGGTCTAGGTGCTATGTTTGCATTTTTCCTCAGGATATGGGATATTTTAACATTCACTGTACTTTATATAGATTCACAGCTTGTGCTGCATTCTAATTTTAAGCTTAATCTTCAGCTTGGCTTTATTAGTTAAATACAAAGTTTATATTTTGATTTGTTCTTCACCGTGTATAAATACACGCTATAATGAACAGTTAATTAATGACATGTTAGATATGTACAGTATTTGTCTAATGATTATTTCATTAGGTTGGAGATCAGCTTGAAATAAAGTGTAGCTGTTAAAATATTCATGATATCCCAGTGTGAAAGCTATGGAGATAGAGATGTAATAATGTGTGCATGGACAGATGACTTAATGTAACGGCTGCATTAACACAAATAGTTACTTAGTGGGGACATTATAAATATAACTTCAAATGTTACTTAATAGCGAATTTTGCACCTTTTACCTGAAGTATTCCAAAGTGCTCTATTTATACAGTATAACTGAGCTGTTTTAGACTATGAGGGGACCTGACAATAATTAACACTTCTCCAGAATCTACACTGAAAAATAAACCAGGGGACCCAAGTGGAAAATATGTGGAAGTTTTTGAGAATATGGAACAAGTTAACCAGCCCTGTTGTTGAAGCGGATACCTGCTCCCTTTATGAAATGAAAGCATGAGCTCGTTAGCTCAATTACAGTAGCTACAGTGCAAACTACCAAATGGACTCGATGGGCTGAATGGCCTCTTCTTGTGTTTTGCCATCCTTATGTTCTTATGAGGTGACACACTTCATCCACCACTGAAGTGCAGCACCAGAAGTCCCAGTACATAGCAGATACTGAAGAAAAATGAACAATTATGCCAAGAGTCTAATTTACAAATTACAGGTGAACTTTAGGGAGGCTAGATTGAACCTAGAATGGAATTCAGTCAGGAGATAAGGGATAAACACCCTTAATTCTTGCAAACTGTACAGTGGGATCTTTAATGGCCAAACGGTCAGTACATGAAATAGTGGAATGTTTTCACCTCAGTGACAGCACCTTCTGATCACCACGGTGGGGCACTGGATTACTAATTCTGATCCAAATAGTAATTGGTTGATCAACACTACCAGCTGTAATATAGTTTTCAAATTCAACTCAAAGCTTTACAAATTTGCTGCATATAACCAGTGATGGGGAAAAAAAACAAACAAGACACAGGCAGAGCACAATACAAGCATTGCTTTTTAGAGCACAGGATTGAGCTATTATTATTTGCTGACTATGACCAGGATTTCTGTTTTAAATTCTGCCACGGGAAGAACTGGGATAAGTCATATGTCTTGCCACATACTGTTGCAGTGACTCTTGCAACATGCCAGCCACCTGTTGTGCTGTCACCTGAGGAGATGATGCGCAAAATTCCAATTTGAGCCCGATTTTTTTTGTATTTAACAAAAAGATGGTTTTGGGGTTTCTGAATGGTCCAAACAGTGAAGTTCTGGGTTGTGTGATGACCAGGTTTCACAATCCCACTAGGAGCAGGATTATTAACCAGTGTACTCTAATCAAAACAGTGAGTGATTGTGACTTCCTGGGTGACTGACTGCAGACTCCTCCATTAGTCATTGAGCTTTCTCTTAAGCAAAGCAGAGCCTGCAGTCCGTAAAAAGATGAAGGCATCTTTGGGTAAAAAGATCAGAGGAGCCCAACTGCACATCCTCAATCTCTCCAAGCAGTGCAAGAATCATTGCAGCGAGCTGAGAAGTAAAGAAAGAAATGCCAATTCCAAATTGAGTGGGTATAAAATGGAAGAAATGCAAAAATTGTTGTAAAATAAATTGTTTTCCATCGAGTAGAGGAATATGAGAAATGCTCGTTTTCAATTCTTCCCAGAAATGTAATTTGTACCTTTAATTAAAAAAATCAGGAAAATATTTATTTTATTTCTCACTATTACCAGGTACAAAATATAATTGGGCATGAAGCATTAGTGTCTGTGCTTGGATGACAACAACAGTGCTTGTCTTTAAACTTTTAAAGGTCACTGACCAAATGTAAAATATACTGCAAATAAAACAATACAGAACTTTTACAATACAGTATAATAAATAAAAATGCACTAGGTGTATTAAAGCAGGAAACATGATTAAGAAGATTAATTTTCAATAGATATAAACATATTTAAGAACATTTCTCTTCATCTATTTAAATGGATAAACACATTTTTTTACTGTTCTATATGAAATGTCATCACAATAATAGCACAAAAGTTAAAGATATGTCTATTATGAATCAATTTTGTTATACAATTACTGAAGGATTTATAAAGTTATAGTAAACGACTGCCATACTGAAAGGATCATGTCTACAAAGCCAATTTCAGATCAATATTATTTTATTAAGGTGATTATAGTAGTTATTAAAATGCAGATAAGTTAGCTTAAAATAAAACCCAAATAATTGCAAATGCACCTTTCTGAATATACTGTACAACTCTCTATTATCTAACTGCTTCATCAAATCCTGAGTGACAGTGGAGCCCATCCCGGCAAGAAATAGGTGGTTTACAAAGGAACAAGTAATAGGTTTATTCCATGCTGAAAAAAAAGAAGAAAGAAAACACCACGTTTCGGCTGTGGAGCCTTCTTCAGGTGTGAAGAAGGCTTCTTTCTTTCTTCTTTTTTCAGCATGGAATAAACCTATTACTTGTTCCTTTGCAGCCTACGCATGCTGACGCAGTCACCCACCTGAATAGGTGGTTTAGCTGGTTACACCCCAAATCGGATGCCAGCCCATCACAGAGCACATAGACGCACACACTCGCACCAAGGTTAAGTTTCCAATAGCCACTTAACCTCCCAGCACATCTATGGAAATCAGAACACCTGACACATGGGGAATATACAGACCACGCAGATAGCACCATAGGAATTTGATCCAGACCCCATCACTGCAATGCAGCAATGCTAACCATCCAGGCACCTGCTTTAAATACTGTACAAGTACGATTTTAAATAGCTAAAATATACTATGCATCATAGTGGAATATATAATAGAGTGGAAAACCATCTGCCTGTGTAGCTCCCCAGGTGTCTTCGATAGGTACAGTCTGGTTGCTTAGAATGCTGGAATTACAGTTTCATGGACAAGGTGGAATTTGTATCTGTCTGAAACGAGTGGCCTCGCAATGCCTGTCTCTGCAATCTATCCTGTTTGCAACCTTTGTGGCATAATGTCTCCTATGAGATGTGCTGTCTGTGCATTGGAGTCTTGCACAAAGCACTGCTTCTGAATAAAGTGTATTTATTTCACTCCAGGGGTCTGCTTCACGTTCTATTACTAATACTGTAGTTCTTACAAGTATTCTTACACACAATATCAAGTCACAATATCTTATGGATGTATACTGTAGGTACATATTAACCTTAGGGGGTCGCTTGGGAACTGAAACCCCCTATTTGAACTCCAGGCAACCTCAGCATGTGTCAGACATGAAGTCTAGTTCCCATGAACTTGTTATGGTCTTTTCATGCATAAGCATCAGTGACTTAAATAACTGGGCTCCACTCACTGGCATCTATTTTTTGTTTTATAGGAAATAAAGAAAACCGAGCAGACAGCAAACAATAATGATTTACTTGACTGCAAATTACTATGTTACTGACTTTTGTTGTTAACCTCATTATCAAAAAATATTGGTTTCACCATGGGTTTGCCCTAAAGGCATAGGAAAATATCAATATCTGAAGCTTTCACATTGAACTCTAGCACATCTTTATATAAAATCAAGCACTGGGTAGTAGTCAGAGTGGATTCTATGCAAAAAATACTTCCAAACAAATCCAGTTGCAAAATGTCCACTGAATGTTCAGAGTTTTTTTGTGGAGATATGGTATGGTAACTATATAGATATGAGATCCTGTAGCCATGACGATATATGAGTAGTGATCAAGAAACTTCTTAATCACATCAGATCGTCACATCACTTTCTATAACAGCTTATGCAATTCAGGGTGACAGTGGCCCAGGGTGCAAGGCAGGTTAAACCCTCAAAATGTAACACCAGTCCATTGCAGGATGTACACAGACAGACAGACACAAACACACGATCATACCAATTGTAAAGAAGCCATATAATCTACTAGCATATCTTTGGACTGTGGGAGAAAACCAAAGCACTTGAAGGAAACCCAGGCAAACTTGGGGGGAACATGCAAACTCCACACAAATAGCACTCAAGGAATTGAACCCAGGGCCACAATGCTGCAAAGCATGAATACCAACCAGTGCACAACATACAGTACAGCAAGTAATTTCTTGCCTTCTGTTTCCCCATTAACCGCTGCCTTTAAAGCCTTTTGACTATAAGAGCAGACATGTTAGAGTGCAATTACTGTTGTTGCCTTCAGTAGTGCTCCAAAGGTATTACCCTTCTTCAGCCAGCCTTCTTTCACAGTACTGCACACAGAGGACAAACTCTGGTCTGGTACTGCAGACTATAGTACTGTAGGTCAGTGTATAATGGTAAAATAAATGCATAACTTCCACAGATACGAAAATTTCGTATTTATTTCATTTAGAAATCTTTTTTCACATAAACAAAAAACATATCATTGACTCATGAAGATACTGTACAGTATATGCATTCCTAGCCCTGGAGGTTTTATGTTATCATTCCACCTGAGTTCACAATAACACAACATATCATGAGCTCTTTATTTTAACACGATTTCCACAGTAAAAGATACTATAACTGCACGTTTTCTCAGTCATACTGTATGAATAAGCAAATTCAAATGCCCACTAGCACAAATGGGCCCCCAGTTTGCTAACATGGTCAGGGCATCTTAACTGCACCAGCAGACAGTGACTAGTTTGGAAGTTTTCAAGGGAAGAGGGGGCCCCAAAGAGGAAGTACATTTTAATTGCCATCATGTTGCACTCATGGGCCTCAAGAAGGCAAACTCGTGAGAAAGTGGGAGGTTTCTCCACAATTATATTTTTTTTAATGTATCCACCCAATTTGAAATTATGTTTTTCCAGGTTAAGCCTCAGGGATATGAGCCCTGCAGCCACACGTGGGGAAAATGACAAAATTGAGCAGCCTATTCAGCGCTGAATGGAGGAAAGGCACATCTGCAGGCTCCCAGTATGCTGCGTGGTGCTGCCAAGACCTGACAGTCTGATTCCCAGCCTAGCCTTGATAACACTCAATCATGCATCACACCTTCAGGAATCCTGATCACTAGAGACCTAGTGAATCCATAACACCTAGATCACAGAGATCACCCTGGGACCGGGATTCCTCCTTTACCAATTAAGCCTCTCGGGAACCCCTTCCTGCAATTCAGTATGAAGGAAAATTAACGGACTTTACAGTACTACAGCAATGGCTCCTTTAAGTCATGAAAGTCAGGATCCATTTTCATTATTAATAAAATGTTAAGATATAAATAGGTTACACAGAGCTCTCTCCGTGGTTCTCTCAGCAATGCTTTCACCGATTCACAGTTGACTGCATAAATTTCTGCTCAATGTTATTTTTTCTCCAAAAGAAAATGTACCTTTTTCCCCCTGAATAGAGAAAAACATGAACACACACTCCAGAGTGAAGTCCCCACAGATGTTTTTCGCAGGACTGTCCTTAGAAGTTGTAATTAGCATTGTTGAAGCTTTCCAACTGCTGATACTGATGGTCAGTAATTCAATTAAGGAGACAATTAAATAAGCGTAAACATTCTTCTACATTCCTGTAAGAATATACTTTATGTATTTTTTGCTTTTCTATAAGCAGAACAGGGCCAGAATACAATGTCCCTCTTGCCACAAGGTAAAGACAATTAACTTGAAGAAACTTTTTGTTAACCACTTTATGAAACAATTAGTCAGGAATTAATGGAATAATTATGTGCTATTTAACTGCAATTACAGTGACAGAGAATAATAACCAACATGTAACTCCACAGTCACCACAGTATTGTTAATTATTATTAATTTGGCTAACACTTTCATCTAAAGAGACTTATGTTTGTATCCACTTATCCACCTGAGCATTCGACTGAAGTCTCTCTTTGCTCAAGGCTATAATAGCAGTGAAACATCTAGAACTTAAACCTGAATCCTTACAGTTGTAGAGCCCTAACCATTACTCCTACAGCTGTCAGTTACAACCTTGTTTGCATCTTCAGACCACATTTAAGAAATTCCCAGGTTTAAAGGCCTTATCAGAAACAAATGCCCAAAAGCACGAGAGACAGTAAAAAAAGTAAAATGAGTAAAGGAAATATACCTAAAATAAACAATTTCTATTTTCTATGATAGCTATTTTTAATTTCATTTTTTTCTATTTAATAGATCCATCCAGTTATTTTCAGAGCCATGGTGCAGTGTGACAAAGTAAGGTCTCTTCAAGCAGAATTGAATTTCCTAGCCATCCTGGGAAAGCTTGCTTTTGAACATCTACTAGAATGAACCAAGCAGTCTAAACTTAACTCCAGGTTTTTGACCACATCATTTCAACCACCTCAACCTGTTCAGCATCCAAATGTTAAGATATAAAACTAGCATATTTACAACACAAGTAAGATTCAATTAAGACACAAAATAATAAACAGCATTTTCTCACAAAATGCAGTATTGGAATTAACTGAAATGCTGCACTGCAACATTTGCACAGTTATTCTAAACTGCTCTAGGAAACATTTAATAAATGCGGCTCTTATACTGTATATAGTAATTATTTTCCCCCAGTACATTTTAACAGGCTTTCCTGGCGTTTCCATCATCAGTATATATTTGGTATAGACTAAGATGAGGGTTTGACTGAAGTCAATGTGCAAGGAATTAGACTTGAAAGTTAGCTCGAGGTGAAATGAAAACAAGAAAGAAAAAGAAAAAAAACAGACTGCACATTGTTCCTAGCACAATGGAGTTGCTCCACAAAGATTTCCTTTTGTAATAAACTAATTGTGAAAACAGAAAGGGGCCCACCCTAAATGAGCATCAAAATCCATTTGTATGTATTTATTTATTTTTACCTCCGCAACCATCTGTCAAATATTGATATCCTGGCTACATGTTGGAGGTCAAAGCAGCTCTAACCTGTGTCACAAAGATTAAATGCCCGCACTGAAGCATATCTTTAAAATAATGAATTTCAATCCGTCTTTTGCCCTAACTGCACAATCCGGTAGAACGTGCGTCAGTGAGCTGTTGTTACTGACTTGTTGCCAACCGCTCTAATCTGTTTCAGCCTTGTTTAAACTTTCATCACCACTGAGAAAAGCCTACAAGTCCTTGATCTCACGTGTCATGTGGATCTTAAGACAGTAGCCCATATGCACTATGGTACGAAGAATATTTCTTTACATTCTTTATATTATGACTTGAGAATAAAGTCAGATAATAGTGCTTACAACCCAGTTTTGAGTTGCATTATTAGCATCAGTATTGTCTCATTACATGGGAATTAAGACCAGCTAGTTTCAAGACTGGGAAAAAGAGAATTCTTCACTGAAAGAATTCACTTTCTATACACTCACACTGAAGGAGATTTATTCACACTGACTCACTGGAACTAAGAAGAGTCTTCATAGAGATCTTTAATCATTACATTTCTACAAGGCAAGTAAGATCGGTGAATGACTTTCTTATGCTCTTAAAAAAAATAACAAAACATTTTTTTAGATTTGAAGAAAATTTACACTGCTATACAGACAATCCAAGAGCTCTTTCAAACACTACATGTGCTAAAAATGAGTTTTTCCACTTACCAGCCCCACTATTGCTGATAAGGATTGTGGTGATATCTTGAAAGACTGTTGAAATCCATATTAGACTTTGACTCTTGATCTAAAGACTGAACTTCTTTCACCTTTAAGGTTTCACACAATCTTACAAACTAAGTGCTCTAAGAAATATTTTTAAGTTTGCTTTCAGCTCTTTAACTGTTAAACGAGTATGAACCCTGTACCAGGTTGTGAGTTTCAGAACTCTGCCCTCACAGGTGTGTAGCCTGATTCCCACCTGGGTCTGCTCATCATGCATTTAACACATACTTTACATTGCTAAAAGTTAGAAATAAGGGAACAAAGGATTAATCAATATGCTGAGGAGAGATTGCTGAGGTCTGTATGGAACAATATAATTAAAACAAGGTATTTTTAAACCAAGAAAACAAAAGCAAGTAAGTCAATTAATGGCATCAATTAGCATGGTGATTAACAGCTCAATAGGAACACAAAACAGCAGACACAGGAGTCCCACTCCTTGCAAAAAAACTCCTAATCTTGCTTTATTGTTTTTAATATTTTAATAAAACTCAACAAATAATTAAGCAGTGATGCATGCACGTTGAACAACAAACTATAACAACTTGAATAAGCATGCCAGCCTTTTAGCTCCATGCAGTAAGAACACATCAGTCATCTGTATCAAATTCCTGTAATGTTAGAAACCAGAAAAAAGAAAATGCTTATTTTGGAACCCACCACCAGATGTGTTACCTGACGGTGCAATCAATGCATAATTTCTGTTGACCACTCTGTAATTAAACCCTTTCATTTTAAGATTGGATTACAAGCACTTTGCTGCAATCTTAATGAATATAAAAACCACAAGATAAAAGCTGAGTGATTTGGACTGAGTGTTCTATGTTATTTTCAATCAAGCTTTAGACCTCAAGCATCTCTTCAGTGTAAAATAATCTCTGTGAAAATTATACTGTATTGTACTGTAACGTACCACCTAGCACTGCACATAGCATGCTATCATGGCAGTTATTTTAATTTAGCACTTATTTAAAATAAAACATTTAAATTAAAACAATGCTGGGAAGTTTCTGAGAAATGTGTGAAAGAAAAGAATGGGTCATTTGGAAATTGCAAACTTCCAACCCAAGCTACGCACATTCTACTGAGAATTAGAACTTTTCATTCTGAAGGGTCCTTTCTCTACTTTTTGTTTTTGTGACATGGCTTCAGATGGGACAAAAGAACTGTCAGAGGAGTGACAGAGCTAGAAAATAAAACTTGGAGAAAAAAAACCCAAAAGTCTAGTGTATCTTTTGCCTGACCATTAGATCAGTTTACTATACGTTTTTTTTTCAATACCATAGAGATACTTCTGAACTACTCTTTACTAAGTTTTTAAAAATGTATTCTGTACCATTGAGCTAAAAAGCATACTTCTTGAAGAATCCGTGCACTTAAACCCCCAGAGATGGAAATGGCTGAAAGAAAGAAATAAACAGTTGAACGTTTTTCAGTTTCTGCACTGACATCCTCCTAAGTGCTTTTCTGATTATACTGTATGGCTGTTCTATTTGAAGTTCCAAATTTAACATCTTCCTTTCATACACTAATGATATCTCAACCTGAAACTGTTGGTTTCTGCACAGAATAACTTATCTAAAAAGACTTTTACAGTATTTTTTAAAAATTTAATTTTTGAAACATTATAGTTGAAAAAAATTACAAATACTGTATTTACAGTATACTGTACATATTTTTCATTTGCAGCAATAAATTCATTTACAGATTTCTAATAACAATGTATTGCTTATTATAGAAATTAAATAATTTAATAATACATACTATGTGTACAATGTAAAAACTTCCTTTTGTTTTTCAGTCAACTATTTGTAAAATGTGTGGTAACCAACTCTGAAATTGTAATTCTGATATTGCCTTTAAACTAATAACTAATTCTTAAACTAAGAATTAATGTTTTATGTGAGGAAACAGAAGATCATCTGTGCTGCTAAAAATCACAGTTCTGTATTTATTAGATCATTCCAGGTTGACAGAATAAAATTATTGTTCTACAAGCATAATGATTAAGTCTCCTTAAAAGGGTATATAGTATATAGAAAATGGATAGATGTATTTCAAAATCTTTCTTGTGTAAAAATATTTATAGAAAACATGTAGTCCATACCGGCACTTATTTTTGTTATACAAAAATTTCAAAAATTTGTTTCTAAACATCTAATGTAACATTAGATGTTTCTATTCTAGATGTGCAGTAAATCAAGATAGTCTCTAAAACACATTAATATGATCTTTTGACATGAGATTTAGTTTGTTAGCTAACACTGAAATGTTCTGGACAGTTAATGAAGATGCAATGTTTTACTTCAAAGATTGTTATTAACTGAAATACTCATACACACTGTAAAGACAGCATTTGCAAAATTACAGAGATCCTCACACTTTATTTATAATTTATTATACATTTAAGGAAAGATGACAGTAATTATGGAATTGAAAGAAAAATTAATTAACCACAGTGTATATAACTGTATAAACCCAGTCTACATATAGTACAATGGCATCTCACTATTGTATCATAATTTAGTGAATCAAAGTTACACAACTAGAAATAAAATTGTTCATAGAAGGGAACAGATTATGATGATTGCCCTTTGTAATAGAGCTGTGGTTGGTCATGTCTGCTGGGATTGATTTTGGCAAAGTTAGCTTATCCCTCTCACTTTTGTCTGTAATGTATACAGTATATGCCTGGCCTTTGCTTTTTTGTTCTTGATCTAACTGCCTTTAAACAGATTTTAAACAGATGCAGTTTCTTAATTATAGTGATAGAGCAAGCTGCTAATTGTACACAGGTTCTGCTTCTGTTTGACCTGTAAGGCAAATGAGCTTTTTTATCAGAGCTAATAATGGTGCACAGGAAAACAAGGCATCTACTGTAAATGAAGCCCTTAATTAGAACAAGTTCATTCATGCAATTGCAGACAAAGTTTTTTTAAAAAAAAACTCTGTTAAGGAATCCTGTAGTAGTATCTAAGCAGCTGTTTATGTAGGCAAAATAAAAAAATAATCATTATTAGTTTTAGACATGGGGCTTTGTATTCTATCAATTATAGAGCAATAACTGAATTGTGAATTGTCCATCAGAGTACAGTTTTGAGGGTAACAGACCATAAATTATATAAGGAAGATAAGTCAGTCAAGAAAATGCAGCCAAGAGAAGGCATTGAGATGTGTTTCTCTGGTCAGTTGCCTTACATTTACTATAGGTGCTGTAACTACAACCTAACCAACAATACTCTCAACAAACCAAACTAATGAACAAACTCTTTCTTACCAAAGCCATGGAAAGTGATTATCTTGATTGATTCAATAAAGGGTAGAATTAAGGCGTACATGGCTCAGCTTGGTGCACTAGATCCACTAGTGGCTTAATATTAGAATCAGATGATAACAGATTTTGCTCACACACTAGCTAGCCTTAATCTTTCAACAACCTATTGCTCATTTATTCCGAGTACCTTCTTTAAAATACTGCATTCAGTAACACTAAAAATTGTATTTATGATGATAATCATTGGCAGCCAGATGCTAAAGTACATGCTATAACGCCACCCACTATAATGATTCATAATTGACTTACATTGTGCTTGAATTTAACTGTGTTGAAGTAGTGTTTATGTTGTTAAGCTCACTACAACGTGGTGAAGGAATGTCCTAATAGACTCATGTAAGTCAGATAACCACCCAAAAAAATCAATGGAGGAAATGAATGCTGAACACTCAAAAACGTCCAATTTTCTTCTAGATAAGCTATTCTCTTGCAGTCAAATCAAGTACATTAGAAAAAAGAAAACTTAACATAAGTGCAGTGAGTATCATTTTCAACAATCTCTCCAGATGAATCACTTCTTTATAGATGAGCTCAGGGGCTAACTTTGATGAGTGAGATCCAATTGTGGAAGTCATCCATTTCCATAGCTAACTTTTTACATCTACTGTATGTGTTTTTCATACAGTACGTATCCATGCAGCTCCCACCTTATGTGTTCATCATTTAAATTATGAAATTATGATTAAAGCTGACAGAATCCAGCCTAATTAATGGACACTCAACGCTGGTACCCTGCCAATTGCGAGCCACCAGTTAGTGACAAAGCACAGGCTTGGACAGGTTATGTCCAAACCATGGGACACCCCCTGTACTCTGAGCCAGAAGCTACTTACTGACATTTGGTCAAACTGGAAATCCATGAATATAGTACTCATGAATACAATACTTTTTTCTGTGTAGGATTTTAAAATACATGTGCAGCGTTTACGTAACCATAATTTCCATTTACAACTGTAAAGTGAAACTGAATTCTGTTGATGTGAAATTCTGAGAACAGATATGTCATGAATTGAAGGTTCTGATTTATGCATATGAAATAAAATTGTCAGTCATTTTCAGAACCTAATGCGACTAATAAGAACCTCAAACAAAGGCTAAAACGGTGCAGTACTGCATAAAGCAGTTTGTTACAGGTGGCCCTTCTTAATAATTTTATATTAAGGATTGAATCATAAACCTATATACGTTTATATGCTATTTAAGTGTACTGGTATGATGTATGTAATTGACTGCACTCTGAATTAGTTTACAATGCACTCTAAGTGTTGGGGGAAGGGGGTGTTAGATCAGTCTTCTATGTCATTGCATTTTCTGTGCTGTTGAATAAAGGAGTGAAGAATAAATTCACACCAGTCAAAATGAAATAGGTTGTTTTACCCTGCAATAATGTGGCCTGCAGTGTGACTGTCACACTCCACATCTCATCAGCTGTGCCAGTGATAAATAAGGCAACAATGGGACCACATGTGAAAAAAATCTTAAATGTACTCAGGGGGCTGTGCTGCTATACTACGATGAAAGCAAGAAATCATCAGTTAATTCTACAAACATTAGTAACGTTTGAAAAATCAAACAGGAAAAAAATTAATGACTTGAAAGGATGTTAAAATAAAATATCCACCCCAGCATACTTTTAAAATCATTCTTTGAGAAACAAAGTCAGCTCTGGAAAGACTCTTTCAATGTTATTCAAAACAACTGATACCTGACATACAATTACCTAGTCATTTTTCCAATCTGAAATGAACCAAATGAGGCATAAAACCAAAATATTGCACAGTATTTTAACATTTCATGTACTTGTTAATTTAATGAAAGTTAAATGTTAGTGAGAAATTACAAAAACAAACTTGAAAACTTGAAAGAACTAACATTGTTAGAACTTTAGAATGGATCCAACTGGAATGCAAAGGTTAACTGTACTTTATCTCTGTACTGATTAGAACAGATTCAAGTCACTTCTAACAGTGTTTTCTGTCTTTTTTGTTCTTTGTAACTGGTGATAAGCAATTAATAATTCTCACAGTAAATATATACTAGGTTCTGCAAGTACAACAAGTGAATGTTTAAAAGACAAGGTAAGTTCACATTTACAACAATAATGGATAACAAAAGAGACTTTTATTACACCCCATTGAGCCAAATATCTATTTGTTATGGAATGAAACTCTCAATACAGCATTCTGCTTTTGTAGGAATTAATGTTTACACCCACATACACCACTTGCTCTTAACACAATCCAGACTGGTTACATTCGGAAATGTGCTAATGTATTTAACGCCCATTTATGAGACGTTTGTTATGCTCTGTTAAAAAGTCATTCACACCCCTAAAAATTGTAAAAGAAGCTTTAGAAGGAGAAGAGAAAATCTGAAAAAGACAATGCACGCAGTAAGACAGCACATATGAAAGATCAGACTTAACTTTACACGTCCCCCCTCCTCTAACACAAAAATTAATCCTGAAATAACTGCCCTAGTTTGAGTGATTTTCTGTTTATTTCCTGAATTATTTAAAATTAACCCTAAGAATCTAGCAAGTCAATAAATATGGGGTAGTTCCTGTTTTTGATCTGAGTGATGCCCAGCTAAGTGCTTCTCATTCGGACAGAAGATTCTTCTTCATCATTTTTTCTGTGTCCTTGGAGTGCACTGTATAAACTGCATTAGGGTATCTTATAGGCTTATATATATCTTATATATATGTTTAATATTGCAAAAGTCTTATTCATTAGTATAGGCTGTCTCTAATGCATGAACCCAGAAAGCTTTTTCTCTCTCTCTTTAGCTGTGTTAAGATGAAATGATTCGACTTAGACACTACAGTCACAACATCATAATCCTTTTCTCAGACAGAAAATTTCTCTGAGGAAGAAATGACGACTTATACACTGTATATTTATAGTCCATCATTACCCAAAGAAACATGCAAAAAGGACAAAGCAATCAATAACTGTAATAAATAACGGGGACTTTGATCTCATACAGTATCTTTCTCAAGGAATCACCTAGTTAGGGAACATTAGTATAATCTCTGTGACATCCAGTTGCTGCACAAATTAGGTAATGGTAGAAATACAAAAGTACAAAAAATAAAAATACAACAAGAATAATTTTAATAGCCTTTCAGGTTAAACATTATTTTCAAGTGCTCTGCCAACTCAGAGTGTAATTGAACAGGCATTTAAATATTAATTGCAAGCGTTTAATAGTGTGAACAACAAGTCTGTGTCCTTTATATTATGTTAATGTCAACAGCCTGTGTTCAATATTTTCCAAACAAATTCAATAGAACAAAAGGTTGAATCAGAACAAAGCTCTGAATTGGACTCTCCTACTGTAATTGAAAGAAATGTAATATGTTAAAGTAAATTTTCTGCTCTCCCATATTCATGTAAGAAATACAAAATTAAGGGATTATTGCTTGTACTACTACCTTTGCTCTTCAATGACTAAACATATCTTTGTTGGTTATGATAAAAGGAAAAAATGTTAATTTAAAAAGAAACCTAGAACATATAAATATACTGTAAATGAACAATAAGGCTTACTGTAATTTAGGACTTAAAATAGGGAATTTGTGTTTAAGAGAAAAGTTTTTGTAATAATGTTAGTGTTATTAAAAAAGATTAGTATAGGTATCCATTTGGATTCAAAGATTGATGTTCTGTATTTGTATCCTGAGATGCTTAATTAATAATACAAAGTCTTTAATAGGAAATTTGGAAATGATTTAAATTTGAATTAGAACATACATGTATAGTAGAATTTGAATGATGGATTTTAATGTGAAAGAAGTTTCATATGAATTCTAAACTACTGACTTGGGCATAACTCTATTACATTATTGTAATTAACTTTATGATGGAAATGCTGGATTTTCACGTGGATAGAACTGAATTAACTCTTGGTGTTGTAGTTTACACTGTGAAACGAAATTCACATGTCTAGTTTGTAAAAGCACTGATGAAGGCAAGGTTGCTACAGCTCATCGGCTTTTTGTAGCCTGAGCAATATAATTCTTTTTTAAAAAGATGAATAATACATTTTAAGGAGCACTGGCTGGAACATGAATGATACGTTTTTTACATTTCTACTTGATTCATGTTGAAAAAAACAGTGTGATTGCATTTTTACATTATCAAGTATAGAAATGTGATGCACTAGATCATTTAAGGCTTGAATTAAACACATTTGGAATAAAAATCTGAAGACAGGGATCTCTGAGGATCACGTCTGAGAAATCTCATTTTATCCCTTTCAGAGGATCTGCAAAAATCTACAGTACCTTAAACCAGAATATCATACCTGTCTGGAAATGTTTTTTAGCAAAAACATTCAGGTGGTCTGATGCTTTCTATATAGAGATGATGCAAAGATGGTTATACAGTATACTGTACTGTACAGTGAAATACATAATAAGATCATGTATTTATAACATCTACATAGTTTACTATCCTATAACTGAGAGAGCCTTTCAATTGCCACTGATTCAGGCAAGGTTGGCCATTGCTATAAAGCCTCAATGCAACCAGTGTTTTCATTTAAAAAAGAGTAAAGTATATATTAAAGTTGGATTTGTCAACTGATGGAAGTAGGGACTACACTGTTTTATGTGCTGCAATGTAATATAAGCATGACTAGTGAATATTTACTTTGCCTTTGCACTCTTGGTTTTGATCAATCCTTATTGTCATTATAAAGGAAATGTTAAGCACAAAAATGTTACTCTTTAATGACAGAAAAAGTTTCAAATCAATATTTCCAATTTTAGAATTCAGAAAGATTTCCTACATTGGCTGCTGACAGAACACTACAGATTAATCTTTCATTCCCTGAGACTCCAAAGCATTTCAGATGCAGTTTGGAGGCCTTTTGAAAGCTTTCTTCTCCTACAAAATAGCTCACTAATACAAACCTTTTTCAAATCACGTTTTTATTCACAGTCAATGTTTTAATCATTTCATGCATAGAGACCTCACAAGGTGATGGATAACACAATAAACATTACCCTTTCAAATAAAACCACATGCACAGTTACAGTCTGTGCAGAGGGAACAGGAGTACCACATCAGCTTAAATCACAAAAAACAGACCAAAATATATGCAACATACTGTGCGTTTTATACAGAGAATACAAAGCTGTAACAGTTGTTTTTCAGTCATTTTCTTACTAGACACTTCAGGAGAGCTAGGAAAACTGATGATGATGACCCTTAATGATAAATTAATTTCCTAAACATTTTTTAGTTTCTCTAAAAAATCCACTACTCATGCCTGATAAGATTCTTCCAGCATCTGTACGTTTCTGAAAACATCCATGTGTTTTTGGAGAACATTTCTCTTTTTCTGTAAATGTGCACTCATGTACAGTAGATAATTAGAGTCACTTATGTAAGAACCAATGTCATGCTGTACAAGTATGCAGGATTTTGTTCTCTCGTTTTGATTTCCACCAATGCTACAGTATGTTTCAGGATTAGAATTAATCAAGAAATAAAATAAGTTAGAATCCTTAATGAAGTGTTCAAGGGATGTAAGCCACTCTAGATATTTTCTGGGAAAGATGAGTCTTGGAAAGTGGTCTGACATGCATTCTGCAGAGGAAAGACAAGTGATAATGGCTGTGATGCCTCCACAGGGGATTTCAGATAAACCCCGCATAGAAACAAGCATTCAGGCATGAGCAGTGATGCTCATGTCTGTGTAAGCCACTCTTTCCTTAAATACTTTTTAGGGCAGAATGGGGAAACTGAAAATAATATCAAATATGCCAATTTTCCCTGACTTTAACCCCATCTTCTCAAGAAGCCCCAGAGGCAGTTTCTGCCTCGAATGATGCCTCCTCAAACATTTTGTAATATGTCTGGAAGTATAGACACTAGAGGCCTGGTTTAGGGCTATAATTGAAACTAATCCTTGAAATGAATGTACTTTAAATGTCCAGTTGAATTCATATCTTTCTTAGAGTACAGTAGAAAGCTGTAACCCATTACAGTGACTAATATGTGGAAACCAGTATTGTTAATGAGTTGCTTTTGGCAATTATAGTCTTTGAAGGGACTTGAGTATGCTCTTTCATTAATCATCTGCTTCATTCCTGACAGAAAATAAAACTGTCATATTTAACCAATTAAGCAAACAATGATTTCAGAGACTACCATCCTAAATGAAACAGCATCTTAATAAATCCAGTGATGCTCGGCATGAACATTTAAACTAATCTGTCTGTGAAAGAAAAAAAAACACATTCTCTTTAATGTGACTGAAGAATGCATCTGAATTAGAATTGACTTTCTTGTAAGAACCACTGTCATGATGTTCTCATGCAGAAAAACCATGAGCACAGGGTGTTTAGAGACATACTGTATTTTCTACCATGCTTCGATTTAAAGTGTTTTTTTTAAACAGGTAAAGCAAATACTCCTTGTTGAAAAACAGAAAAAATGAAAGCCCTGTTGGGACCAAAATTGATATTGTTTCAAAGTCTACTTGGTTTTCTCCTTAGAACAGATATAGACTTCATCAGATAAGAGTCTACAAATAAAGTCTACAATATGTTAATTTAGTAGTTCAGTTAGATTCTAATGAATGAGATAGAGAGATGGAATATCTATAGCACCTTTGGTTTGACTTGTCTAGCTGAGGAAATGGCTGTCAAGTCGTGAGAATAGGCTGCCCAAACTCCCTTCACTGTTGAGGAGTTAGGGAGTTTGCTATAAGGTGTAGATAGGGTGGTGAGAGGGATACAAGAGAGATATGCAAAGAGAAGTCCTGGGTGTGAGACTTACATACTTAGTTTCCTGTATGGGAGCAGAAGTGTATGAGATTAGGATCTAACCTTCCTTCCATACTTCTGTTATAAGCTCCATCTATCTAAAGCTACTGTTGATAGCTAGCCTGGGAACTGTTTTTCTTTTCAAAACCTTGCCCTGTTTCTATTTCTGTGGGTTTTTTTTTTCAGCATGAGGAAGCCTCACTACATAAAAACATTTGGATAATAACCAGAATGGCACAATGTCAAATTCAAAGGGAAGTATTTTCCCATTTCCTTTCGTTTTGTTTTCGTGCACATGGGACGTTCTCTATGTATTGTGCATTTTTTTCCTTTCTGAGTAATCCATATTGCAGTCATGTCAGGAGACCACCAAAGCAATGTTATTAATTATTGTGTTGTTCATTTTGTGTTTAATCACCAAGCCATATAGTGTGGGGTAAAGAATTGTACACTCTATTCTTTAAACATTTGTTTTAAAGTCATTCTCTCACTCCAATGTTTAATTTATTGTAGTGTATCATTTTAAAGTATATGTTTAAATTTGTATTTATCAATTATTTAAATAAGAATTTAACTCATGTGAAAATCCAATATACCCTGTAAGAATGATAATTATAATACAAGTTTCAGGTCCTGATGTGGAGAAAACCAGTGAGTTCTGATAGACTCAAACCTTGGATAGCCCAAGCTGACTCACAGTCAATTCTGTACTGTATCTCTTTGTAGAAAGTCCCATTCACATTCAGATAATGACATAGAGCAGACTCAAGCTACTGTATAAGTGTCAAGACACTGCAAAGAATATCTTTTGCTGGCTGAGCTACTCAAGAGTCCTAACAATGGATTGAAGATGTTCGAGTGACGAGCTGTATTATTGTGCATTAGCTGCAAAGGAGCCATGCTGAAAAATAAAAAGGAGAAACACAACAAATCTGGCTGTTGAGCCTTCTCCAGGTCACACACGTGAAAAGACAAACATTTAAGTGCTCGTAAAAAGTGTTTGTTTTCTTTCTGCTCAATGTGGCAAGTGTCTTCGAACATACTAATACCTTTACAGTGTACTGTAAGTGAAAATAGTTATTTGTCATACCTTTTGCCACTACAGTTTCATGATGACGGAACTACTGCAAAACATTCTGCACAAGATGCAGCAAAAACACATATGTAAGTGGGACTGTATGTGGTTGCTGTGTCTAAGGAAAGACCTCACATAGACAAGAATGTAGGAAGCTGATATTTATACTGTAAAGCAGAATTAGCATAGTAAGATTGGACAGTTAATCTGCTTTGTGTTATATGGAGTTTAAGTAGAAGAGTTGGTGGAAGTATCCTCTGTATCCTCTTTCTGTTCACAAAATAAAACTTTGATGTAATTGCACTGATCATTAGGTCTCATATTGCACAGGTACTGTATGTACTGTATTTGCTAGTAGAAGTTCAGATTTGCTGATCTTTTGCATTCACATTATTTACTTCCATGCTCTTTACTGGCACTCTCATGCTTAATAAATTAATGAAATACTTTTTCTTCTATATTTTACATACACACTTGTATCCTTTGAGTCTGTCTCACCTAACAGAAACTTCTCACTTCAGACAGCTCCTAATATATGGTATGTTCATGCCTTTTCTAGTTTCTCAGCAAATAAATTTGCAATGGCTGCATTTCCAATGGAAAAAACAGTTAACCTTTACCTTCTTCGACCTACTTTTCAAAAAGTGAATTTACTGTTCTGTTCTTACACTATTAATATACAAAAGGAGCTGTGAATGCTTATGGAAATTCTAAAGACCTGGAGCTATTCAAACTCATGTGATAAATGAATTGCAAAAAATCAATATCATGGGTTAATTGAATATTCTATTCTAGCCTTTGACCTGTGGAGCTAGACCTTTGGTTGCTAAGGAAATGAACTTTTTCCATCCACTCTGCCAGTTAAGAAACAGTTAAAAAAACTGGCACAAGGCAGGATACACCCTGGGCATGACACCAGTCCATCACTTGTCACACACAGACACAAACCATGGCTAATTTTCCCAGAAGTCAATTATCCTACCAGCAGAGGAAGCCTATGCAAACACAGGGTGAACATGCAGATTGCACCCCAGGACCAGAATTGAACTCAGGGCCCCAATACTGTAAGGCGGTAATGTTAACCAGTGGGTCACCCTTGAAAATATTTCAATATTATGAAGAAGGTCTCCCTGAGCTGTAGCCTTCTAAAGTGTAAGGATGTGTTACAACATGTCTGTGTCTGCCAGATATAATGTACAGGTACAGGTTTTTCATTCCTACTGTACAACACCTGAGTGTGCCGTAGGTTTACCGTACTATAGAGTTTACATTGCAAATGGCTTTGCATTCTGTAAAAAATTGCCTCACTTCTTTTAAATTGGTATGTTCTGCCCTTGTAAAGTGAACTTAAAAGAAGTGATCAGGAGTTGGATTCAATTTTATAAGGAAATTATCTGTTTAGTTTAGGATTTACCAGCTTTCTCAGAATCAAAATAGGAGTTTTCAGAAGATTATGGTATGATGATTTTTAAAATAAATCTCCTACACTGGAGGCATTTTTTCAGCAATAAAAATATATTGATAATGGGTTCACTGTTTTCCCTGGATATTAAAACATATTTTGCAAAACACAGTAGGATAGATCTGTGTGATAAGAGATCACACAGTAGCAATGTCTGTCGTATAGTCATGCAATTAACGAGCAAGTACTGTAGCTGCTTTCTGGAAAAATAAAACATCATACACTATGCAACAATTAAAACTGGATGATAAATGTAAACAGAGCAGCAAGCAAGACACACAAAGGCTGAGAGAGGGAGCATAACCCCTTGCTGAGAATAATTTATTCTCTGAGATCCAGAAGCAAATGCCCTACATACCATGATTTTTTACATTCAAATTATGCATCACATTCTTTCGCACAGTCATTAAGGCCAGGGGAACCATTTGCAAAAAGAGAAAATCTGTAGTAGCAGCAGCTGCTGCAGTCTCAGCGCTGTTGGCACTTCATTCTCACAGCCAGGTGAGCCTATGCAGAAACTCACCGATACAACAGCAGCACTGAGGCGAAGTAAAGACCCCCTGGACTGACACCGGTAGGGAAGTGTGTGTGTCAGGGAGGTGAGGGGTAACCAAGGCTCAGAGAGCCAGCCCTTGAAATACTATTGTCTGGAGTCAAAACAAAACTAGTTTTGTGTTACACACTCCCAATGACCCAGACTTGAAAACTCACTTGCAGTCTTAAAATAGCACACATCTGTCAATGCCACATGATTGCAACTTACGCACTTCTCTTTCACAGGCTTATTCCCTGCATTATAATGTAAGGGTTAATTAACATCTCCTCAAGTGTGTCAAAACACTTGCTCACCCTTTGCTGTGTGTAAATTGTCTTTAACCTTGAGTTGTCTAATGATACTAATGTACTGTATTTTATGTTAGAAATACAGTACCTTGTTTAAACTTTAAACAACAGTGAAGAAACAAGTCAATACTGTCCTGATTGCTGATTAACCCATGTGAAATATTAATCTTTGGTATAAATATCCCACTAACAGAAAAACAGAATTTTAGAATATACCTGTATAGTTAAAAGTGAATCATAATCATGGGATGTTAGATTAAATTGTACAACGGAGTACTAACACTTCAAGTAGAATATTGAAAAATGACTCACGAATGAACACAAGAAAGGTTAGAAATGAGAGGAGGCCATTCAGCACAATCATTTGGTTCCTATGTTTTGAAAATCTCATCCCACTGTTTCTTGAAAGAATCCAGGATATTGGCTTCTGCCTACTGCCTTGTCTGGCTTGCTCACGACTCCCACGATCCTGTGTGCAAAAACATGCCTCTTGGGCCCTTCTGATCACACTTCATAGTTTCCTTGGAGAAATGTCTCTGAGGATTTTGAATACCAGGATCAAGATACCTCGTAGCTTTACAATTTCTGATCAGTGCACATCAAAGAAGAAAAAATATACTGTATAACCCCTCTCCCACCAGCGCCTTACCAAATGGCAAATCCACACCAGTGTGGTACAAACAACAAGCGCAGATTCCAAATTCATTGAAACACAAATCGAAAGTAACTTGAAAAATGTGAAAAACTCACAGAGGAATAAAACAAAAGAAACCAAATGTCAGAATCTTTGTGTAATCTTAGGTCCCAAGAGTATGAGATTTAAAACAATGCTTTCGTAGGTCAGGTAAAACTTTATTTTAAACTGACAAGTAATTACTGCATCTATTCCCATGTTACTCAACTTTGATTTAAAATGCAAAAATAAGATGAAGTTTCCTAGGGAATGCAGATGAAATCCCAGTGCAGCATACCAAGAAAAGGAAAGTTGTAGCAAAATCCCATAAAGATGGTACGCAACTCAAAATAAATCTATTTTATGCAATCACTCACAAGACTAGTGTGTGCATTTATCTTAAATATTACCTTGCATCTAAAATTATTTTAACATCCTCTTCTACAGTTATTGTGCACATAGGTTCATGTACACGTGACTGAGGTTGAATTCCTTTGTGAAGTTTTCAGATACTGAAACAATCTGACCAGGATATTCAGATACACAGTTCTCTAGGGTGGTTTTTGCATGCTGCAATACTCTAAGTTGAGTGCATAGTGATTTTTCAACCCAGAATACAATTTTTTTCAATCTTTGTTTTTACTCAATGCATACTGTATATACATATCCCCGAGGAGCCAATCAAAGACCCAACAAATATGACACAGACCAACACAACAATCTCTAAACTAAATGATGAAAGCTCAAAATGAGAACTACTGTTTAGTTTATCCCAGTTGGCCTGCCTAGAGACAATGCTTAAAATTACCATTGTTTTCCCCAAGAGTCAGTATTCTAAAGATGTAGAAAACATTAGCAAAAGCCCAAAGCAAAGCACAAGATGCATGCATTTGTACTGCTAAAGCAAGACCACATAAATCCCAATCAAAATTGATGTAAATCAGATACTGTAACACAAAATGCCAGAATATTAGTTGAAAATTTCATGGACTGAAGGTCTTGCTACCTTCAGTAATTCCCCTGGATGTTAACAGATGTCCATGGAGGTATAGAATATATATTTACAATCTTCTCTCAAGAAGTTAAAGCTGTTGTCAGTTTATTTAAATTAAGCTGAATTAAGCTTCCTCTTGTTTTTTTATCTACTAAATAATGTTTGCTTTACACTTGTGGCTACCCAGAGTGACATATTGGTCAGGTCTGCTGTAATCTTCAGAAATGTAGCATTGGCAGCAGAATCATGAATATACTCCTGAAGATCCCTTAACTTATTCTTCTTTATGGCAACAGAGAACACTGATGAAAAGGCTTGGTCTACTTTAGTACTTTAGCGTGTTTGGAAACCATGTGCTAGACCATTCTTACTAGTTAGGGCAGAAAGGATCACTCCAATGGAAAATATTTTTCTATTTTTTTTTTGGATGGCAGTGTTTATGTGCACATGTGCAGTTTTAAGAAATTATGAAGATATCGTTTCATAAAAAGCTAGGTGAATTCTGATTTGGAATAAAAACCCAAACAATGTTAATGTGATAATGAAAGAGTGATATGGTATATGATAATATACCAATGTATCATTGGTATATTTGATTTTAACACACATTGATTGACAGATGACAGCCTGGCACTATAGATGATGTTCATTCTTCCATTTTCTAACTGCATTATCCAATATAGGGTATCAGGGGAGCTGGAGCCTATCCCAGCATGCAACAGGTGCAAGTCAGTGTACACCCTGGATGGGATCCCAGTCTATCCCAGGACACACACAGACACAAACACGCACAAACTAATCTCCAGCTTTTCCAGAAGCCAATCTACCTATCAGTATGTCCTTGGATTGTGGGAGGAAGTAAACAAACAGTAAATCAAAGGGTTTCTGCAATGGCAAAGATAATAGGAATGATGCTGGGGTGTCATTGTGGTGAAGTTTAGGATAGAATGTTAGATAGAGGCCAGTTTTTAAATTCTGGAATTGACGGAATCGGTGTTTGTCATCTTCCTAAACGTGTGTTATGAACTCCATTGAACTGGACATTCAACAACCAGCATTGCTGGCACGTAACTGCACATTCAGCTGATCCGATTTACTGGTACCCTGAACAGGGGATCCTCCCGTGACAGTAGAATTACCTTTTATCTAAAACTCTTTTTGCAGAGACTCAAACATAGCTAAGACAGGATAATATAGATTATTATTTATGCATTACATGTTGCAGGTAGAGCAAACCAGATATGATTTTGTTATGCTAGGCACCTAATATTTGAAGCCAGAGAAGACATACTATATCAGAACTCTAGCTATTACTGTTAGTTCAGTGATTACATCTACTTATTTCATTTCCAATTATTTTTGAGAATCCACTATTTTCATGTATAATAGGAAAAATATTGAGAAAATATTGTGCAGCAGGAGAAGAGCAGAGAAATCATGGGACAATGACTTATATTAATGTAGATACAATTATGGATACAATATACTGTACAGTTGCAATATGATACAATACCATTCAAATATTTTTCAGCTTCTACTTTTCAGAATATAATTTTGTAAAACTTGGTTTAGGAAATGTTCTTAAACCATATGAAAATAAAAACGTTTATACTCAAGAGGAGGCCATTCTGTCCCATCTGTCTAGACACATATCCTAGCATCTCATCCAAGTGTTTCTTGACTTGTTTGCCATTTCAGCTACTACATAACGTTTGTTTCATTAATATGAAATTATAATATTAAAGATCAAAACAGATTGCTAAAATGTTTAATATGTTAGACACCATTAAACTGCACTTTGTTCATTTCCACATAGGTTTTTAAACTGATACACCTGCAGCACTCACTTCAACATGTCATCTTCCCTTCATGCAGGGAAGTGTTCCCTCAAGGCTGCTGTCTGCCTGATGTCACACGCAGCTGCCTGAGCTGTGCAATTCTCCAAACCGTGATGTGATGGTACTGTCTATGTTTGCTCGGTCTGTAGTGGCTAGGAGGCATGTCAAAAAGACAGCTGCTTAAGGGGACACCCAAACTCTAACCACAACATAAAAATAAATTATATCATAATAGTGAGGCAGGAGACATCCTACAGTATTTATACATTTCAATCCCTTCACATTATGAAGAGTGAAAAGGAAATAATACACTCAAGATTCTTTAAATGATTGTAGCAAAATATGGTGATGCTTCATGGTTTTGGAGAGAGTGGCTTTATTGTCAGGGTTTTGAATACTTTCTCGAGCGAAGGTCCTTTTGTGGGGATCAGTTTCTGTTATTTGATTTGCCTCACATCTACAGTAAAAAAAAGGTTTTGAGTTTTGATTCTCAACTTGGATGGTTTTGTGTGTAATGTTTCTGGACCAGTCTGCTGCACACTTTGAAACGGTGGAAACCGCCCCTATGGCTGTTACACAAGAACAATTTTTATTATATATTATATTGTATTTGAGTCTTTGTTCAGCGTCTGTGAATATCTGGGAATAGCCTCAGAAACTGACAATATCATGTCTTTTTTTCAGGTTTCTTTATTCAGTGGCCTATGTGAAGGAAGGAGTGGACCTTCCCAGAAGGTCTCATGCTGGGTAACAGTTTACCAAAATTATCCACATCTCCTTGATACTCTTATCATAGAACATAAATGGGATTTTAACATATAGGAAAAGCAAAGGGAGCTAGAAATGTGATCAAATACTGTAAGTAACACATTCAGCAAATTTAAAATACAGTTAATAAGCATAGATTAAATCACAAGATCTTGCATTAAAGTGGATATTTTAAATTGTAACTGTATTCAATGAACTAGTCAGCTATGAAATGAATGCTCATTTTTGACAAAGAATGCTGCAATATAATTTCATAAAGATTTCTTAAATACATTAAAGGTTCAACTGCAGATGTATGAACAAATGCTTTCAACTTTTAATATTTGCAGCTTTTTCCTTACAGTATAACCGATTCTTGTAGTCACTGTCTTCACTTTGTTGTGTTGAATAATAGCTTTAATTGATCTCTGCTGGTATAGTTTAATATGTTTCTTTCTTCTGCTTCTGTTTTAATTAATTACTTTACCATCATTAATAAACAGCTTCATTAAACCCATGTCTGAAGGCCACTTCTTTAACAGAAGGAGTATTCAATAATCGGCTGTGTTAATAATATATCAGTATGGCAGTCCTAATTGCTCACTGTACTGCCATATTAGTATGGCAGTACAATGAGTATTTATGCTCTTAGACCAGTAACTCTGTCCTAGTAACATTAATGGTAATTTCAGATTTGCTCACCTTTTTTCTGCCCCTTGATTTTAATATATGTGGGCATCTTAAGGTGACTCTATTGGCATTAATCACAGCTCTCTGTTTAAAATGGATGTCCTGCCTCTTAAAAGTCATGCTTTCTCTCACACTGTTCTCTTTGGCTGCACTTTTCTCATATCAATTCAAATTAACTAGTCTTGATTGAATTTGATTTTTCTTAGGAAGGCTGCTCTCTGTGTCACTTTACCTTCCAGAACAATCATGATATTAGTTTAATCTATTTAAAACTGATTTCATTTTATTGTATGAACTTCTTCATGTCATCAGCTGATGTTTTCCTCATTTATGTCTTAGCAAATAGGAGACCAAGCAGAGGTAATGACACAATAATGAGTGACCCAACAGATGCCAGCTTCTCCAGGTTCTATCTCTGTCCCAGTTAAGGGTTCAGTCATTCAGTTCAACCAATAATAGATCTTTATCAATTAATGAATTCATCTTAATATATATTTTTTGGTTTGTTTACAGCTCAAGCCTTTAAAGCAGTAGCACCTGAAAAGCTGGAAGAAGCTATTCAACTAGTTCAGCTAAGCCAACAATGACCTTGACTGAAAATCTATGGACCCACTGGCTCTCCAGGATCAGGATCAGGAATGGGTATCCCTGTCCTAGAACATTTTTACTTATTCACCTACTGTAGTTAGATATTTGTCAGGAAAATCAAAAGTCCCTGATGGTTCAAAAGCTGAAAATGATTCATTATGAAATATTTCATAATTATGAAAATGATTAATTCAATAAAGTAACTGAGATCTCTGCTGAATTAAAACCAACACCTGGTTCATGTGGAAAACCCTACAATTTTTATACAGTCTGCTCCAATATTAACAAAACAAAGTTTGTATTTAGGGATGCCACCAGGCTGCACTCAACTGAAAATTGTTTGCTGAATGGTCACTGTTGCTTAATTATCACTAAAAATGAAAAATGAGCTTATCTTGAATACTTTGGATTTGCACTGTTCATTTCATTATTACTGTTTAGCTTTTATCCTCTGTTCATACAGCTTCCTCATTTCCTGGAGTCTTTGCAGGGTGATAGTAATTCTAATTAGCTGTTCAGACCATCAAATTATTAAAAGATTTTGCTGAGAAAAATAAATTAATCCACTGAGAGTAACTGTTAATTATTTTCAGTCTAGAACATTTTACAAGGCCCATCCTGTTTCAAAGTGTCCATTTGATCTGGCGATATACAGTATAGTATGGTAACATGATCAATGGATTGTGGAAGAGACGGATGGGCAACTCAACTCTTCGTAGGCCTGGCTGCTACAGATTTTGCAGACAGTTTTCAATTAAAAACTGATTAAGACCTAAAACCGTGGATGATCTGACTTCTGCTCCAAAGAATTAGTTTAATTGATTAGAGATTGAGCAGAGAACTCAAAAAGCAGAGACCTCTACAGATCTCTAGCCCTGAGGACTAGAACTGCCCATCCCTGACCAAGGACATTGGTCTCAAGCATTAATACTTGTGGGCAAGAAGAGTTTCTTCTTTCATTTATTTAACTGACTCATCATTTGACCTGAAATAAAAAATTTAATCTAAACTTTTTTCAGGTTAAAAGCAGCTGTTGATTTGAAGGCAACTCCCATTCCAAACATCGTACATGAGCCAGAAAACATAAGTAAAAATGAACCACCCATAGTAGTTTAGAATTTGAGGGTGGGAGTAGCAATTTGTCAAATTGATTAACATTTCTATAATTAAGTGATATCCCAAATTTGTAAACATAGTCTGGCAGGTCGACTCCTTATGTTGCAAGAACTGCCAGACGCCAATATTCTTCATTGAGTCACAAATTGAGCAATTGTAAACAATTGTGTTATTGTGATACTTTAATCATCTCACCTAGTCATGCAATTACTAGATTACATGCACTAGCACTTTGATTAAAAGAGCTGTCTACAAAGCCACGACATTTAATAATGATTATCTCTGTTAGCATTTCATCTATTTAATTGATTTCCAATACTAAATCAAATGTATTAGTGTCATTTACAAGAAAAGGTACCAATGATCCCTGATGGTTTAAAAGCCGAAATGATTCATACTTATGAAAATTATTAATTCAATAAAGTAATTAAGATTGTATTGAATTAAACCCCACTTTGGATTCATTTGACAATGACTGGAAAACCCTACAATTTTCACATAGTGTGCTTTAATAATAGAGAAATTATGTTCAGTACAGTACAGTATGTGTCAACAAGAGATTTTAAGAGATTTGTCTTTTCAAACATTGTATATAAGAATATGGTACCTAAGATCAAGTCTTTAAAATCTAGTTTTCTGCTCGGTCAATGTTTATTTATTTATTTTTTTTATGGTTGCTATTAATATGAATGTATTCAGGAAAGTACCTGGACAAATACACTAAGTAGGCATTTAAAGTCAAATGTACTGAATATAACAACAGTACTTGAAACATTGCACTTTATGCCAGGGTCTAGCGTTAGCAGAGACAAATCTAGATACACTATTTAATCCACTTCAAATATATTTTAGCCTTTCAAAAGGCCATGAGGCATCAACAAATAATTCAGAGTGCAGATAAACTGTACCACTCTCATTTCAGAGGTGTTTTATAGTTTTTGTAAAACGAACCTTGAACAGAAAAAACATACTGATGCTCAATCCAATTTTTGGATTTTCTTCTTATGGGTAAATATTCCCTTCTCAGATGTCCTGCTATAGGAATCGCCTTGGGGTTATTGACTCATTTACAGGGAATATTAATAACAGAAATGTTTTTGTCAAGTTGAATACAACAGAAAGTCAGTGTTACAAACATATTTACTTTCTTCTCAGTTTAGTTTAACTGGATACAAGGATGCCTCGAGGATAGTGAATAAAATTTAAGGTGCAAAACCAAGTTCTTCAAAATGCAGAATTCTAATTCCTGATAATTAACTGAGAATTGACATGCTTCAGAAAAGGACTATGGAAGTGAAATATAACATTTAAAGTAGTTACAATAATAACAATAGTAATAACAATAGTTATTGTGGGTGGGATATCATTGAGCTTTACATGAAACTGGACTGTGGAAAGAAGCACCGAATCACCTGAAAGTGATTTATAGAGAACTGACCTTTTAATTTGAAAATTAAATTAGAAAGCTAAAGATGTTTTAAAAACAGTATTGCCCAGGAGTTTTTTGGATAACTATTTTAAATTGTAGCAGTAAGAATTGGAAAATACAATTTTATGCCCAACATGTACATCTAATTAGAAGCACTGGCAAGTGATCTATTTTTCAGAAAATATAATGGTATTTCTTTCATGAAGAAAAAAACATTCTAATGACAATAATCTCGTTTTCTGTTGTCTATACAGATTTGAAATGGGATTAAAAATATTCAGTTACCATACTGTAAATAAAAGAAAACATTATAATGGCTTATTTTTTCTTCCTTGTCCTATTTCCAATAAAGGCTGAATGACAGTTTGTCATTTGTTACTATTAAATGTGGAGTCATGCTCAAAAGCCTTTTTTAAAATAAGAAGCCTTAAAAATGGACACACTATGAAAAAAAACAAACACAAAACAGAGTTGACACCAACACGATATAAATGGTAACTTGTCTGTTCTACTAATACTTGAAGCAATGCTTGGACAGATCAGGTGTAGCGGAGCTAGTTTGGGCACAGTGATGTCATCGCCCTCCCTGCGCGTAGCAGGAACCTCAGCTGCCTGGACTGGGAGAGGTCTCCTTTAGCTCATTCGGCTGGTTCCCTGTTGTGTTACGCCAGAGACCTGGGTTCGCGCCCAGGTGTTACGGGACGAACTGGCGGGGTGGAGCGGTGAGGGCACGAGCCCACGCAGAACCACGAAGGTCACACAAGCCAGATGACTTATAACTGCAACCAAGTCTTGGTTGAAGAGTTGGAGGGAGGTGCTGAGCAGGTTTAAGACTCAAAGGAATGCGATGTTTGGTTTAAGGGACATGAGTCGAAGTACTGTACATAAATACCCTAAAAGCTGTATGGTGTAGCTCAGATTATCTAGAGGATATCATTACAACGTGGCTGTATACGGGGGTGGTAATTGGAAAGAAACCCAAGTGCAAGTGACCAGAGAGTGGCAGAAATGCCTGAAGAGATCAGACTGGTTGGGGGTGGAGTTCTCCAGTATGGAGGGAAAGTGAAGTGAAAATCGAGTGCTAACTGATTTTTACTGTAGATTACTAGCTGGGAGGTCTTAGATAGCCCTAACCGGTCAGTAATGAAAACAAAAAGGCTAAGATGCGGACAGTTTGAGGAGAAGTCAGCAGTCCACATCCCAGGTAGAAAAAGAAGAAAGGCTGACATGGCATAGCACCAACCTTCAGAGAAACTGACCAACTTGGTCCATCGGGCAGAGTCAGAGAGCCTCAGAGCAGGGAGTCTCACTGTCTCGGCTTTGAAGCAGATTCCTATCTTGCTTCTGGGAAAAGGGTCCACGGGTCTAGTGGACAAACTTCTGAAATAGCCTGAAGTGCAGGCATGCAGACAGGCAGACTACAGCAATATAAAAATGAAGGGGAAAAGAAGGAAATACTGGCCAGCAAAGCAAAGATTGCCCTACTTGGTCAGAAAGGAAAAAGAATGGGTGAGGAGTGACAGTTTATGAAAAGACTGACTCTCTGCATCCCTGGGGGAAAATGAGAAAGGTCAGCATGGCATAATAATAATAATTAATAATAATTGCTTACACTTATATAGCGCTTTTCTGGACACTCCACTCAAAGCGCTTTACAGGTAATGGGGACTCCCCTCCACCACCACCAATGTGCAGCCCCACCTGGATGATGCGACGGCAGCCATAGTGCGCCAGAACGCTCACCACACATCAGTGGGGAGGAGAGCAGAGTAATGTAGCCAATTCACAGAGGGGGATTATTAGGAGGCCATGATTGGTAAGGGCCAATTGGAAATTTGGCCAGGACACCGGGGTTACACCCCTACTCTTTTCGAGAAGCGCCCTGGGATTTATAATGACCACAGAGAGTCAGGACCTCGGTTTTACGTCTCATCCGAAGGACGGCGCCTGTTTTACAGTATAGTGTCCCCGTCACTATACTGGGGCATTAGGACCCACATGGACCGCAGGGTGAGCGCCCCCTGCTGGCCCCACTAACACCTCTTCCAGCAGCAACCTTAGTTTTTCCCAGGAGGTCTCCCATCCAGGTACTGACCAGGCTCACACCTGCTGAGCTTCAGTGGGTTGCCAGTTGTGAGTTGCAGGGTGATATGGCATAGCGCCAGCCTTCATCCAAACTGCTCAGCTCGGCCCATCAATCACATTCAGAGAGCCTCAGAGCACAAGGTGTCACTCTCTTGGCTTCGAGGCAGATTCCTATTACCAAGCTCTCGGGGAAAAGGGGGCCAGAGATCCACCAGAGATCAGCTGTACTTCATCCTGAAGGCATCACTGAGTGAAGCGGTCTCACCGAAATCTGGTCAGGTGGGAAACCCCCACTCAGTGGTCCAGTGAGAGGGCAATAGAGAAAGTGATTCAATGCACACATCGTAATGGGGGTCTCTTCAGTGACCAGGTCAGGGTTGCACTGTCAGATTCATCACTTAGGAGGAAGCACCCAGGTGTGGTTAGCACTGATACCCAGGCATCCTTTGGAGCAAAAACCCGTCCTCTAGTCTCCTCTCATCCTCCAGAGTCATGGGTCACCACAGCCATGAGCAGAGCTCTCTCTGTAAGAATCCACGTGCACAGGAAACGTCAGGGAGGTCAGGCTAATGGAGTGTCACAATTGCTGCTGCCTGGCTCCCTAGGAAGGAAGGGCCAGGTTCTATTGTATGTTGGAAGTTGGATAAAAATGAAAAGGAAAAAGAAAGGATCAGTGACCAAGAAAACCCCAGGAAGAGGCTGCAAAAATAAGAAAAGAGCCTTGAAGTGCTGGACAAAAAGGGTGCCCTGAAGAGGAGCCGTAAAGGTGGCAGAGACAACAGCAGTTGGAGAAAACACCAGTTTTCAGGACAAAAGTTCAGCGGGATACAGGCTGCTTGTCGGGGGGAAAAAGCAGCACGCAGATAGGTGTGGGGTCCTGGATGAGGAAGGGCGGCCAGGTGCTGCCGTGAACTCAAAGGAAGGCACTTACCAGACTGATGATTTTAAGATAAACCGCCATGCTGAAGACTCGAAAGGAATCGCTGAGCAGCCCGAAGAGTTGGAGGAAGGTGCTGAGCAGGTTGAAGACTCCAAGGAAAGCATGAGTCGAAGGGAAGTGTTGTCAGGCAAAAGATATGAAGAGAAGCACTGAGTAGACTGAAGAAGTTGAAGTTCAAATTACCCATCTCAGCCTGTCAAATGGAGTCAGGGAGCCGCGGGGCACTCTCGGCTTTGGAGCAGATTCCTATTACCAAGCTTCAGGGAAAGGGGGCTGCACTGGTCTCATAGACAGCCCTCTTGAGTCGCCAGGGATGCAGGGCAATGGGTCAAAGGGAGCAGTGCAGGCTGCTGCAGTGGTATGGGATGAGACCAGTTGGGATGAGGGCAGAGCAGCCCTGGTATTCCAAACAGCAGATGCTATCCCTGGAATGAAGTTGGGCACTCGACGGAAGGTGGGAGGCCAGCTAAGTGTGGTCCAGAGCAGAGGAAAAGCCCAGGAAAGTCGCTGAAGGTTCAGCCCACAGAAACCAAGGATCACGGGATGGGCGAGGGCCGTACTACCAGGGAGTCAGTGAGAGGAAAATGGAATAATGACGAAGCCCGCAACAGAAGTTTTCCAGGGCAACCACAGGCTGAGAGACGTTGCAGGACAGTGGTCATAACAGATGCTTTATATAATCATTTTCCAGGGCTATGATAGTTATCTCTGGATTGAAACAAGCTTGAGTATTAACAGATACAGTACACTGTAATCATCATTAGAGCTCCTATGTAGTTTGTTAATCTTTGAACTGGGCATTCCAAATTAGGGATCAGATTTCACAATGGGATCATGGAAATAAATGCATCATCCTATTTATCCAGGAAAGCTACTCAACTAGTGGAACTTTAGAAGAAAATTTGTTTTAATGAAATCTAAAGGTGATGGAGAGGTGTACGTTTAGGAAAGATCTGGCAGTATAAAAAAAGAGTTATAAATACAGTAGTTTCACAAGGAAATAATAAATTACACTCCTTGCACTTCTTTCAATATATTGCAGTCTTATTTAATTTAAAAGAATGTTACTGTTTTACTGCCACTCCCTTCATTTGTAAATCCCAGTTTTTAATCAATTGGCCTTTTAGCTGTAGCCTGAGAAGAGATGGAAGCAGTGTACAAATATATGTTCTGCACATTTGCTTCTTTCCACCTTCACAATCTACAGCACCAGCATCAGATGCACAGAATATCAGAAGACTACCTGAGGTGTCCTGGATACTTTGAGCATACATATGGCTGGAAAGCAGCAGGGGGCGCTATTGTGCAGCAAGCTGAGGCAACCATAGCTGATGGCAAACACTCCAAACCTTAGCAGCCCCTCTGTGGTGCCTCTTGGGCAGTCCTGTTTATTGGCATTGTGGGTTAATCATATTCCCTCTTTTCAACCTGGGATCTATGGAGCATCAGCAAAATCCACACTCTGAAAAGAGGTCTGTACTGCTGAAGGGCCATCTATCATCTGATAGCATTTCACCCACTTCTCAGCATGGGGGACAAAGCTTTTAGTTTCACAGTGCATCACACATGCATCTTTTGTTAGGGGAAGGCGTACAATACAAATCTTAATGATAGTGCAGTGTTTCATCGCTGTTCATCAGAGCTTTACACAATTTGTACTCATCACTGCAGTGGACAAGTGGTCAGTAAGCTAACAAGGAACTGAAACACCATAGCACAAAATCAACACTTAAAAAATGAACACCCCCACCACCCACTAAAAAAGAGAAACATAATTTTTTATATTAAAACATAAAAAGGTCACTGAAAAAACAAAAGAGGTACTGTAAATATACTACTTCACCATGCTGATTGTCTGTAAGTTGCCAATCAACAGCTTGAGGGCAATAAGGTTTATCAAATAGGGCACATGGCAGCTTAGTGTCTGCATTGCAGGATTTCTCCTTGCTCAGATTAAGATGCCTCTATAAAAAGGAAGGGCTAGTCAAAGATCCCTGCATAAATAGTAGACATTTTTTTCTGAGTGTATTCGGTTTACAGGAAATCATGTCGGAAATCCACATTGCACTTCTTCAGAAAAGTCTGCTACATGGTGTTTAGGAACACTCATTGTCACCATAAAAATTGAAAATCCACAGGCTGTCTGCAAAATGTAGTGTCAAATACGGCTCCCAGATTGTCATAGACCACTTTCTTCCAAAATAAAATTTCTTACCCAGACAAGAAATAAATACATTCAACAAATTCCCAGATTAAACCTGTAACACCTGGAATGGGATGGTTTTCTGGACATCTGTGAATTGCATGTTTCAGTTATGTAAATGAACAAATGAAAAATTCCATCCTTACCAATTGTCCATGCTGGACAATTCATGATATGACCTAAACCAAAATATTTTGAGGAACCCCATGTCATGTCTATAAATTCAAGCTGTAAATTTCCATTCTCATATGATTTTTGCTTTTTGACTTTTTTTGTCAAACTATTTCTTTCAAAACAACATTAAGGTATAGTTCAATTTTAATTTAACAGTAAAAATCAAATAAATGAACGACAGCATACAGAACAAAAAGAGCAGAAATACAATATTTGATGACCAACAGTTGGACATTCCAGACGTTTTTAATTCCACCTATAACTTCACATCAATGTCTTACACAGGTTTAGTACAGGTATTTTTGTATTAATCTGATCACTGTGCATGAATTTAATATTTTAATAATGTCAGTCAAATAAACCAAATTTCTATATAAATTATTTTAACACTGCAAATCCATACTTCTTCACATAACAAGTTCAAAATGTCATCTTGAATGAATCAAATTCCACAAGCATAAATCCAGTACACACTATGTGTTTTAGAGCATGGCAGGTGAAACTGAATAAACATATTGATAAACTGCTACCTTTGAATTCTCAATGATGTGTGTTTTAGCCTGGAAAACCTAATCTTTTGGTCATCCACACAGGGAAAAATGGATTTAGGTCACATAGTGACCAAACTTCTTTTTTACCATGTATACAAGGGACACTATTTTTTATGCTATGATTTGTATGCGATGTAAAAAGTCTTAAGTAGAATGGTGTGAATGTAACAATCTGAGCAGATTTTTCAATCTACAACCTCAACTCTTCACAAGCAACAGATGTGTCATATTCTGAGATACCAATTTTTGGAAATATTATTTTCCAATCCTATTTAGCTTTGCAAAGAAATCTGTACAAGTGTACCTTTCTTAAAAACTTCTGAATGTCTGCATTGGTCACATAAATAAAACACTCCCTCCCATATTCCCCCAACTGCGGTACAAATGGTAGTTCAATAGCCTAGCAAGCCAAGAGCTTTTTACCAAGAAACAAAATGTGTGCAAAATATATCACCATTCATTAGCTAGTCACAAAAATGTTCAAACAATTTGGGTTCAGCTCCTTCTAAATAAATACCATCCATTTGATGGAAAACAGTGTGATAGTGTGTGTTTAACATACATAGAGTGGTCAGATTGTTTTCCAAAACAATCCTGATTCACTTGCACAAGCCTGACAGACACAAACATGAGATGTAATATATATATATATGTTGTTCAGATTTCATTTACCAGCTGAAAGCATGGTAGTTGACGTTTGATCCTTTAGATTTTACTTGAGAAGGACCATGTTGTACATTAAACAGCAACAAAAATAGTACGAAAACATAATTTTGAGAAGTTATGATTGTGTGATGGAGGGGCTGTGTCGTTGCACAAGAACTTCATGTTTCCAACAGTTCAGCAGAGCAATAAGTTCCAGTTAATAAATCAGCCCAATCTACTGTGAAATCCTAATTACAAGGTTATGATGTTTTCAGCAATTCACTCAAGTGTCCTGTTAATTATCCCAAGCATTATTCCAGCAGTCAGCCCACAAAAATCTTTTATATTTCCTCATTTATTTTAGTTACTTACAGTAGATTTATCATCATTGTGGATAATTCCTCAGTCAATTAGCTGTTGTAGCTTTTTCCATAGCAAAGTTAGTTGAAAGCAACATCTTCTCATGTACAGTACAGTAGGCAACAGAATGGCATCGTGGTCAAAAATACAATCCAGTGACACACTAAACTTGCAAGACGTTAGAAAATTGGAGCAAAAATAATCCTGGATTCGGAAAAATATGATTGATGAAGCTTTCTTCTAGTACTGCCTTTATAATTCAAACCAATTCACAGTCTTTCTCACAGGACTTGTTGTCCAGATTCTTTCTTTAAGAGGATTGCTCTATTGCTCCAGCGTTACATGTAAAAACTGCAAGAGAAAGCATGCAGTGTATTCTGAAACAACCTTTTGTAAAACTCAAACTGAGGACTCTCTGAACTAAGCATTTCTCTCTCTCTTTTCTCAGTTCCTGTTAGTTAATTGACTTCATTGAAATTCCAAAGTTAATTTCACAATTCACTTTGTGTCAAATCTGTCACACACATCCTCTTGAACAAGCAAAAATTGATACAGCACAACTGCCTCAATAATTGCCAATGGAACTCTATTTGTTAATAGAAAAGTTGTTAGTTTTGTGACACAGTGGAGCCTGTCTGAGACTCTTAGAGTGCAAGGTAGGACTTTTCCCCTTTACAGCTCATTAGCCCATCATAGTGTACACACAAAGAAGCACCCATGCACAATTTATAGATCCCAGTTATCCTAGTTAGCATGTCTTTGGATAACAAGAGTGGGGAAAACCAGAGCACATAGGAAAAACTCCTATGAATACAGGGAATATTCATGCAATCTCCTCACAAAAAGCACCCAAACTTAACAAAAGAAAAATGAAACATACTATAATAGTAACACTTGTGTGTACCTGTTCTAATCAGTATACCCATTTGCAAATTGCTTGCATGTTTTTTTTAGCTTCCTTTTTAACATTAAAGGAGGCTACGAAAATGTTATGTATGAAAGACTATTCTGCTAACTACTGTACAAAATGAGCTCTGTGAATTTCATCTAATTACTGTATAACAGGCAGTGTTTATAATCCATTGGTGACAGATTTTTAAATATTTTTTTCAAGGTGGGGAGCACAGAGAAGCACAAGCTCCAATTATGAACGTCTAGATCTATTCAGAATCAAGCAAGGAATGGATATTATGGTTGGTATTTTTACTAAATAATTAATTGCAATAATAAATAGATGATTAAATGGTTTGGATACCACTTAAAATTAGGATGGGACTTAAAAATGGCCATCACAATGAATTATACAGCAGGCATAAATATTAACTAGTTCTTCATCCTGAAATGCTACAGGAATAAGAAATCATAAGATAGCACTGTAGCTTTGTGATTGGATTAACAGCAAATTAATACTCATACCAAACGTGTAGATATAGGCTAATGTACTGTGCTATAAAATTAGTTACCTGTCTGATCAGTGACTTATAATTGTTTGCTAATTGCTGGAACTGAAACAAATTAACTGTAATCAGTTTATGTCATGTCCAATGCTCTATATAATACTGATTTATTATCTTTGGACGATATCATTTTCAGGACACAAAATGAAATGAAAATGATGTCGGTGCATCTCTAGACTGTTCTGGTCATCAGAAGGAAAAGTGTTGAATTAGCTTATTAGCTACAGTGATGGAGTCCTTGAAGATTGAAGAAGCAGAAGGTTGCCTGCATAAAAGGCATAGTATGAAGGGCAACTTTTAAGGGAACGAAAGGAATTTTCACTTTTAACCATTGAAAATGTGAGCGTTACTTTTAATAGGTCTACTGTAATGTTTATAATTGTGCCTAAGTGCACAAAATCAAATTAATAGCAGCAAAATGTTCAGGCTTTTGTTTTAGTATGAAATCCCTTAAAACTTAAAAATGTGTCATCCTGGTATGATGAATACCTAGCTAATTTTTCATATCCTTAGTCTTTTCCAGTATCTTATTTCACTCCAGTTAATTTGTCAATAGAAGCAAATATTAAGTGTATATTAGAGCCTCCAGCTGTGCCTTCAAATAGAAAATCCATACTTTGAAGCATTAGTGTGCTGCAACCTTGCGATTAAAACCTCACAAGAATGTTCTATACCAGTAATTTCATAAAAGCCAAAGGGAATACAAACAAGAAAACCTTTTAACAGACAAAATAATAAATAAATGACAAAATTAAAGTCACTGTAGTCTTCAATATACCTATGAAAAACGATTTTAAAATATTTACAAAAAGAATAAATGGATGAATAAAAGAAACATTACAGATTTGTACACCATTCAGAGTGTCTTTCCTAAAGGAGGTGTGTGGACAACCTTTGGTTTTTGAAGTGGCATTTAAAAGCAATTTTTGAAAGCAAAGTTGCAAGGCACTACTGTGTTTGGATATGTTCTGTTTTGTGCTTGGTAATCTGTTGTTGACATGTTGTCTGTATGTCAAGGCTGTCTGTTTTAAAACAGCAGGGCTCTCAATAAAAGTAAACTACAGCACATCCCAGAATACTTCCAAACTCAAAACTTGGATTATGTGTTTCTTAACCACAAAAGGAAGATAATTTAACTAACCAATCTTGAACCTGTTTCTTATCAGGATATTCACAGTCGCATAATCTTGGCTCTTTGCTGCAATATTCTTTCTCTGAACTGTTTCTACACAGAGCTATACAGAAGAATGTTGCCCTGCAGACTACATTTCAAAGTATAAAACACTTCACACGGACTACCCAGAAATCAAGAGCATGTACGCTAGGAGGCTTAATTGAATTAACGGGCGATATATGTCTCCAAGCACTTCTGTGGTAATGTACCACCCATAACAATGAAGGTAAATCTATATTCCCAAAGGACAGAGAGAGAGAAATACAAGTTCAGAGAGAGCACCTGAAAATACCGTTTCCCGAAAATGTGTTTTTTAAACAGAATATTTTTAAAAAGATCAGATTGAAAGGATCTTTAATACACATGCGTGAAAACAAGTATTCTGGGCAGGCATCCCCTTGATAAACTGCAAAGAATGGAAGATTCTCTTATGCTGCACATGGAGATTGGCCAATATGAAGGCAAGGGTAAAATAGAAACAGATATCTACAGTATACAAGCAAATGATTGTTTTGGGGGGCATACCACTTTGGGCTGGAGCAGTGTTTGTCATGTCGCTAATTCAGATTCAGAGGGAAAATATTCCCCTCTGTTTTCTCCTCTTGCAGGTCATAAACAAAAGTCACAGCATAGAATCAAATATCATCCACTGGTGTAAATCCAAATTGATGCCGAAATTCGTCAGTTGCACAAAAATGATGACTTGACTGTAGGTTTACAAATGTAGTAGAGCAGTCCCATTTGGGGGATTTATTTGATATTTTTACAGGGGGAAAACGAGGAAGCCAGAGAAAGTGGAGTACTGCCATCCTCCCACTAGGTTCCCTTTCTCCAGTTTCAGATAGACTTTGTCTTCCTTGTCCAGGTATAGCAGCACTCCATTTGTGGCTGCCTCGCGGGTGACATCTTTATCGCCGGCGAAGGCTGAGATCACCGGCCGGCCATTCAGCATCAGGTTTACCTAGACAGCAGAAAAGACAACAAGGAGAAAGGTGGCAAAGGATTTTGGTGTTTGGCTAGTAGTAGAGATCTCTACTGTATGTACTCTTCAAAGATAAACATGCAATTAATTTAAGAGGTCTTCAACAAACAAACCTATTATTAGAAAATGGGGCTGCTTTTATAGAATGTGCTGCTAGAATCTTTGTCAGATACCTCTGAGCACGTAACTCACAAGGCCCAGAAAAGTACCCAACATACCAGCTATGTTAAAACTCCAGCCTTATCCGTGACATTAGCATTTAATCTTATATTAATCTACTGTCTAAATTAAATGTTTTATGCAGATAAGCCTCATTTTAACAGAAAAAAATGTATGCCTGTAGTTCTAAACAGCACTGATTACTAAAATAGTAGGGATCATTATGCAGTGGTAGATGTGACTTTGATGTTTAAAAGGCCACCACAAATATATTTCAGTAGCAGTGCATCTCAGGTACAATCCATTCTTCTTCAAAGATGGATAAGGGGTTTACCTGCATTAAACTTCCAATACTCAACAGTTACAATATTATGAATTTGCAGTACTTCTTCTTTATTCTCAGCAAGCAGGCTATTCAAAGTTTTAAATCAGTCTGCATACTGTCATCTCACTTTTTTTTTCATCTCACCACCACCTGCCTAACCAAACTCTTTGCAAATGACATAAAATATTTACAATTCTGTGTGTCATACTGGTGTCTTGATCTTTAGGGTGTCAAGCTTATCTCAAATCCTAATTATCCTTGCTTTCAATTACAGTTCAAGGCAGATTTGGCCACATTGGGCACACGTATTTTTAGAAAGTGGCCAGATCAGGCCTGCTCAACCTACAGCTCTTCTAATCATCGCTTCTGATCAGTTGTATAATTTAGTTACAACCAACATTTTAACCATTTAAATAACAATTAGTCAGTGTAACTGAGTATCTTAAAGCTATATAATATATGGTCTTCTAATTTATATATTCGAGTTAATTAATTTGTTGTAATCCTGTTAATCTCACTGTATAATTGTCTGTTTATACTTCAGTTTTTGAGCATTTTTTTCTTTACATATTCATTCAGAAATGCAATAAAATAGTGCAGTCTTCAGTCCTCATTTATGGGAACTAGGGTTATCGGAGATCATCATTTGATCAAACTGATTAAAATATTTTTTGCAGAACTCAACACAAGTTCCTAAAATACTTTTTTAGTATTTTTTAGTATAATCGTGCTTTTCCTGTGACATTTAGGCTGATGTTATAAATTTGTGGACATTACTGTATATCAAACTGTAAATAGAAAAGCTAACAGGTAAGATGCAATGCAACTACAGTATTTTCCAGTATGGCATTGTGTTGTAGATAGATTAGATTCAATCTCTCTGTAATCTGTTTTATGAAATGTTATATGAGCTACAGTACATCTTGACTTTTGTTGGTTTTGGGAATCCTAAACTGATCTGCAATGATCACCAAGGTTTGATATGATTGACCACTTCTTTAGTTTTGTCAAATATGTATTATTAAGTACAGATATTTTATTACTGAATGCATCATATTGTTTCAAGTATTAATGATTCACTTTTTGAAGGACACACACAACAAAATACCAAAAGAGCCTCTTTAGTTAGGTAGTGAACAGTACATTGGAGAGGCATTAAATGATTACAAAATATTCATCTGAAAAGATGGTTAAACACAATCTAATCATACTTGAAACAGAGTCAAGCATTTTTTACCTAACATGTACTAGCATAAAAATGAATCAATCATTCATTTTTATTGTTAGTTCTCTATATTTAGGATATTAAACATATTTGAAATTTCAGGCCATATATTACTATTCACACAAATCAAAGACATAAGATTGCCTATTGCTATAATGAATCTAGAGTAGAGTCAGTTTTTCTGATTAAACAGATTGAGCAATAAATCAGCTCTGAAAATTATTTATTTAAGAGAACATGAAAAGTATTTTAAAATGTCCACCTTCGCATTCCCACAAGAATACATTAATTTAAATGCATGTAAACAGTGAATAGAGAAAATTGGCAGCCACCCTTCTTAAGACAAGACTGGGAAACTTCAGCAAGCTGACCATCTGGCTCTATAATAACAAGGGAGATCTGAGACAGGATGGGGTTTGAAAAGTGAGAGACATTCATGAATCAATTAAGTGTCCCACTTTTGCTAAACATTATGTAATTACCATGTACAGCAAAAAAACAATAATGATCGGCTGTCCACTCTGTTGTGTCATGAACCAAGTAAATACCTGGCCAGGGATGCTGACTTGACCCAAAGGAGATGGTGCAAATTAGGAAAATAATTTACAGAAGATACATTAAACCTACAGTATAAGACATGCAAAACTAAAATTAATACACTTCCATTTCACAATCTGTGGTAATGATATGTTAATTCCTTTAAAGAGTCATGGCGTGAGAATGTTCCAAAACATTGCACATCCCATGACTCCTGAGAACTGTACACTATAAGCAAACCAGAAATTTTGCTCAGTTTGTTAAACTTTACGAAAGATGAATTGATGTATGTATTATAACAAGAAATAGGGCTGTATGTATTGCAGGCCACTGGTCTATGTACTGCAAAAGTCTATAGCAGACCTGAGCAATGTGTCAATTCAGGCAGCCTCAAGGGTATACAGGCAGGTGTTTGCAGATAAGATAACGCTACCAACAAGAAGTGCAATTCAGACCACAGGAGTCTACTAAACAAAGAGAAGATTGCAGGTTTCACAGTAGGTACTGTAATATGATTAATTTCATGGCAATGGACAAAGGTAACATGTTTACCTTCATGATACTTTGTCCAATTTTAGAGAGACTTGAAGGATCAAACATCTCTTTCCACTCTCTTATTTCACTAGTTTGCTTTTACTGTGTAAATAATGTACTAACATCATTTTACTAACTATCCTGCTATAGAATAATGGAAAATTACTAACTGCAGCTCAAGTGTGAGCCGGCTGCATGCCTGGAACATGAAGGCCAAGGCCAGCTCCAGGCAGCCTGACCAGAACTGAGAGCGCCCGATTGCCATGATTAACAAAATCTAGAAGTACATAATGTCTGCTTAAACACCAAACAAAGGAACCCAAGAATATTCTTACAGTTTATCACGTATCCAGGCTAGCAGCCTTGGCTTTACACCATATACTGTATGGCATGGAATTGTACTGGAACTGTTCTGGGTGGGTTTTCTGTTTGGGATTTTGTACAAAAAGCATCCTTTTGTATCAATAAGTTGAGTCAGTGCTTCATTGGCTTTGGCTCCCGAATGCATATGTAAAAAAGGTAATGCCTGCTTCATACAGACCCGGATTGTGTCTCCCTTGTTGGACACATTCAGTTAGCTAATGGGGACAGGGTCAGACCTAACCTAACCTGCATGACTCTGGGAGGTGGGAGGAAACCTCAGTGCTCAGCAAAACCAACCCACATGAGCAAAGGGAATATTTACAAACTCAACATACTGTAGGGGGTGCCCCGGCCCAGAACTGAACCCAGGACACGAGAACTGGGAGAAAGCAGCACTAACTGCAACATCACCATGACTCCCATTGTCCATATACTTTAAAACCCAGGGTCTTTGAGTTAGAATAAAATATATCAGAAATATACTGTATGATTCATGTGTGCAAAATCTGAGAAAATGTACGTAAAATATTATGCATATTAAATACTTTCTATACTGTGTAATCTAATATATTTTCTGGTACATGAATACACATACACAGCACTCTCCATACATTATTTTTAAAACAACATTTGTTTTTGAATAGAAAATGTGTTTAGATAAGGTGCAAAGAATAGAATCATAAATATATATAAATGAATATATTCTTCATACAGTATATTATGTTTATGACTTGTCTTTACACTCACACATAAGACTATAAAAACAAGTCATAAACACCGTCTTGCTATTAAAGCAGAATCTGCACCACAGTAAGATTTTTTTGTTTTGGAATATTTCAGCATGGAAAAATATGTCTTGTTGTCTGCTGCTGCACTACACAGTATGTTTGACAACACTTCACAGATACAATGTATTTTGAAAATCCAGGGAAATAAACAGTGTAAATATGAGTATATTGATTTACAACATAAATATTGGTAACAATGTTTAAGAAAGGTAAATTGATAAATACAAGTTCAGTACAATCAAAGAGAGCATTGCTCAATTATTCCTTAGTTTGATTTATAGCAGAATACAGGAACTTAGAAAACGACCTTTGGATCATTAACATTAAAAAATACATTCAGAAACACAGAACCTACCTGGATGGTCTGACTCTGGTACACTTTGATCACATGGAAGTTAAAACTGTAGATCCCTTTTCGGGGCGACACGAAAACAGATTCCAGGGTGAAATAATTGCCCACATTCACAAGGATCTGCAAAGCAAAAAGATGGTATTAGAGCCAGAGTCACCACGATCCTGCCAACTAGAGAAAACACAGCAACAGGGTACAGTGGGTGTGAAGAATGAAAAACACTGTACAATATACTGGTACACAACCATTCAAGAAGAAAATACAGATTATTTGTAGTAGAAAGGATAGTGTTTCATACGGGGGTAGGTAAACATAGACCAAATTAACCTGGAAATGCTAACATTCTTTTTTTCTATCTACAGCTTTGTTTTCATTTTTCTTAAATTTTTGTTGATGCCAAACCCTTAGTTGTACCACAGGCTATCTATAAATAGAGCCAGGAAAATATATTATGGGTATTTGAGGAGTTTTCAATTGGTATTTTGTGCTGGGAATAATGGAGGTACTTATTTCAAGGAGAATTCATATACAGTACAGTATGTGAACAAACTATTTTTTGTGATTTCTACAGTGTCTGTATGCCAGGGCAGGTTATAGAAAGGAAAATACGTTAAAGACATTAAAACTGTTGAATAATTATAAGAGTTTAAACTGGTCATACAGTAGGCTTGAAGCTCCCAGACAGTAATGCTTTTTATTTATTTGTTAAGGGAATGTGCTAAGATTGTTCTAGCAGTGTAAACCCCACAAATGACACATTTGATGGCCCCGGTGTTGGGAAGAATGACATTCTTCTGACATGACTTCTCAGCAAGTTGTGAATCTTTTCATTTATGTTTATTCTGTTTAAATTAAGGCTTTAGAATGTTAATTTCAGCGCAAGTGCGTCTTAGAATGCCAAATAATACAAGGAATAAAATCAATAATAGAAAAGAATGTAATAATGTACATATGCAACTGGTAAGTACTGATTTATTTGATTTTAAACTCATTTGTAACATAACACATCATTTTCTTTTCTGTGGTTCAGAAGCCGAGATGTGCTGTTCTTCCTCCAGTTCCAAAATTTGAATTCGTGTTTGAAATTGTTTAAAGGTCCATGTATTATTGAAATGATGAGCTACTGACTAAAACCTGCACCTGGAAGATTCTACATCAACAACAAAAGAACTAAACTGAAGTCGGTTATAATCAATCACCGAAATACTGAAACACCCTACCAAATAAAATGTTGGGCCTTGCAACAAGTAGCAAAAAGTGCTTGAGCGGGGAGTAACGAAAACCACAATGTTCTAAAAATACTGCATTCCAATCCTATCTGCCAGCAGCCATATCACTCTGCAACTCACAACTGGCAGCCCACTGAAGCTCAGCAAGTGTGAGCCTGGTCAGTACCTGGATGGGAGACCTTCTGGGAAAAACTAAGTTGCTGCTGGAAGAGCTGTTAGTGAGGCCAGCAGAGGGAGCTCACCCTGTGGTCCACGTGGGTCCTAATGCCCCAGTATAGTGACGGGGACACTATACTGTAAAGAGGCACCGTAATTCAGATGAGACGTAAAACCGAGGTCCTGACTCTCTGTGGTCATTAAAAATCCCAGGTTTTTTTTTTAAAAGAGTAGGGGTGTAACCCCGGCGTCCTGGCAAAATTTCCCATTGGCCCTTACCAATCATGGCCTCCTAATAATCCCCATCTATGAATTGGCTTCATTACTCTGCTCTCCTCGCCACTGATAGCTGATGTGTGGTGAGCATTCTTGGGCACTATGGCTGCCATCGCATCATCCAGGTGGATGCTGCACATTGGTGGTGGTGGAGGGGAGTCCCCATTACCTGTAAAGTGCTTTGAGGTGAGTGTCCAGAAAGCAAGTATTATTATCATCTCTATCTTCTAGCTGCATTGCACTAAGCTGAGGTGGTAAGTGAGGGTTCGCAAGGGATCAGCCAGTTTTCAGTCTTTGCATTGTCAAAACCCCAGAAGTTAATAGAGATCTGGCTCAGGCACCTCAAGCCTGCTTCCTGTTGTCTACTATTGAGAGAGCTTGTACATTTGTCTGGGGAGTTCTGCTTTTTAAGCCAGTGAGTATAAATTAGATCGCACCAGATCTTGGAAGCTGAGCAAGTCCAGGCCTGACCTGTACTGGGATGCAAGACTGATTTTTACTGCAATTGATGATTGTGGACCAATAGTTGGAGCTCTTTCCTTAAGATTAAAATGTGAACATCCATACCCCAATATGGGGACCAGATGTTGTGGTAGTACTGTAGGTGCTGTAATTAAGATGAGATGCTTAACTAAGGTTATGGCTACTTTGTCATGAAAGATTTCAGTGTGAGGGCAGGGGTGATAATCTTAGTATCCTGGCTAAATTTCTCTTTGGGTTTGTACAATCTCACCTTTTTAAAGCCCCCTTAGGTTAATTAAAGTAAATTCTCATATCTTTCCTGGATCGGCTGTATAACGGGCCTGCTGGCGCATGATACCTACAGGGTGCTTCCAAAGACTCTATCACAGCATCATCTCTGGAACATTATCTGTCTCCATTACATGCTGCAATCCATGCTACACACTTACATTTGTCAATTTAAATAATAAATGTTTCCTAGGTATTAATGGGAAATTGGCTTCAGCTGAATTGCAGATTAAAAAGTCAATCCCTGACAAGAATGAAATTTTCTCATACTTGGCAATTGAAATTGAATATACAGTACCCCTTATAAGAATGGGTAACCTTACTCTTTAGTAACTTACACCTCTGCCTCCAATCTGCTGTGACATCATTATTCACTTTTAACAGTACGTTCAGAATATCAATCCTTACAGATAGCTCTCATGGAATAGATCCCTCTGGGAAATAATTAGCTGTTTTTTTATCCTCTTGTCAGTGGCAAGCTGATTTCTCTTGGTATGTAGAGTTGTGTGGAATGCAGTTTTCTTTTGAAAGAAGCCAATAGACAACATGAGTAATAACTGGAATTAGATTTCCCTGGTGATACCAGACCTCATCTTTTCTTTCTAAATCTCGCTTCTTTGATCAATCATTCGTTTGCACCCCATTTGATCACTCTTTTGTATTTTTCTTCTTTCTAAAAAGCTGATTTTAATTGTGACTTTGGAGTGAAAGGAGTTTTAAACCCATTGCTACGATTTTAGATTAGGCAAGGCCGTTTAGATCAGATTTGGTGCTACAGCTGATGACTGGCATCTTGGTTTTGACACAAAACACTTTCCTATTTAATTTTGAAAGTGCCCGTCTGGCAGTGCACTGCATGCACTCATCTGAGGACATTCAGAGGCACAATGAATTAAACATGCTGACCTAAATTTAGCAACAAGTGCGCAGCATTACTGAATGCAAATGCTCTTCATTTAAACCAAACTGGATTTTTGTTTGCCTATCTTAACAAAAAAAAATGGTAAAATTTCTAACGCAATCATATTAGAAAAAAGTTGTTTCTTCCTATTTAGTTAAGCATCCCAGTTTTGAATTCTCAGTTATGCAGCATTTTGTAAAAATAATCATGTTTATTCAGAAGCTTCAGAAGGTTAAAGCAAAAGAACCATTATTTACATTAGGGCATACTGTATATCAATGTGTAACATAACCTGAAAAAATAGTCAAATGAACAGATGAACCAAATAAGGCACCAGGAAATGTGAGAAATGAAATTGGTTTTCTTTATGTTTTAAACTTACATTTTTATTACTAAGTTTTTTTTAGCTATTTCAAAGACTCCATCACCAAAACCTACATAAAATAAGTATTTAATGGTATAATATACAGTACATGTTCTACAAGTTTATTTTCTATAACAGATTATTTTTCCTTATTAGTATACATGACATACTGTAGTATAATAAAATCCAGTAAAAACAATAGTGCAAAAATAATAATTGATGCACTATTAAGATCGAGGAATCTTATTGTCAATATTTAATCGGCTAACTACGGTTTACTCTGCAATACAATCATGACATGTCAGTGTCTGTTGTCTTTCACTGCGCTGACGCAGGTCTCCTTTCATATACAGTACAGTACTTGCCGTTCTACCGTTTTAATAGACAAATAAGAATTAAAATGACTAGTTAAAAAATTATCTTGCATTTAACATTCATTTTCAGTGAGAAACAATAAAATATAACTTGTATAGGCTTGTAACTTGTATAATTAAATCGTTTTTTTTTTCTTATTTTGAGCTAATATGAGTAGGATTTGTTTTTTAATGGCAGAGCGTGCGGCGAGTGAAATGGCCTACAAATGGCTTATGTGCATCCATGAAAGTAAACCCAAAGATATTATACTCAGTTATTAACCGTACATTATGTAACGTTAAACTAACCATCAGCTACTGTATATTACAAAATCAAGTTTACAATATATACCTGTACGTATTATGAAATGATATAAAATGCTGTTGGCTTTGGGGCATTCAAAGTTGCTTAAACAGATTTAACACTCACCTTTTCTTTAAAGTATGCAGATACAGGTACATTAAGTATTAAAAAGGATTCTGTGACAGGTTAGGTTGTTTGTGATACAGTATTGGGGTGATACAGTCGAAACGCATTGGGGTTTCTTAACTGTTACGCTGAGCGTCAGGTCTGGGTGCTTGACTTAATGCGCCAAGGGAACACAGCGAGCGTGTCAGTCAAAAAATGCCCAGAGGAGCGCTACCGTGCCCAAGGTACTGTTTGCATAACGCAGTTAAGCATCGCAGACGTGCATAATTGAAAGGAAACATTACCACCACAAACTGCGGTTATTAGAAAGTCATGCATGGACCCGTAAAGTAGCAATATTCTGAATGTGAATTGGGACAACAGCATTACGAGAATCTAACACACTGAACCTTCATTTTTGTCCCCGTTCTTGCTCTCTACCAATGTACGAAATCACCACTTCTTAAAGCCATCAATAGGTTCAACAGCCCTTTCTATATCGAACAGAGTCCATACTACATCATATCATTAACGAAACCTTTTCATAACTTCAATAGTACAGAATACGTCAATTCGTACTGTGCATACTGTAACTGGTTTTGAAGAGGCTTACTGTACGTCTACGTTTTAAAACAACACCTTTAGCTCACACAAAGTTAGTCTATAGTGAAAAGAAACTGAATAGGAATAAAGACTGGGCTGTAGTTTAGGTAATGAATCTGGTAATTACAAAGGGCCTAGATCGCACCTCGCCTGTATACATACTGTATGAAGTATTTTTTTTCTTTAATAACGCATAGGGAATATACAGATTTCGAACATTAGCAGGTATACATTCTATACATGTACAAAAAAGCTAAAGAAAATAAGTTATATAATTCTGACTACTGGAAAATGCCAAATGTAACGAGCGCATCGTTACATATTTCCATATTGACAGAAAAAAGAACACTGACATGTACTGTATAACTGAAACATAAACGTAAACAAACTGAAGTTATTAGAAACGAACAGACAAGCACAACTCATTACTATCTTAACATTAGTCGATTGCTTTTGCTTTTCACGATTTCTGTTTCTGTGCGTAAAAAAAGACATTTTCCATGGGTAACATTAATGAGCATTACGTTAATGTGACGCAAAATTAGTGCATCAATTAATTTAACACAAGCACGCATAGCTGCAAGTACCGTAATTATACATTTATTGGACATAACATGAGAGACTGCATTCTCTGGTTTGCTTATCATCAGAAACGTACTGTATGTCTACTAGCGGATAAAGGAGTGTCGGTGAGACAGGTGAGACCACAAACATGCACAGAAGTTAATCTTTCATCTCTGCTTTGTTTTTGATGTAGTCTCTATTTCGGCTCGCTTCGTTTTCCCGCTCCATTTAGGCTCCATGTTCTACATGGTCCATAAAATGCGCACTAACATTTATTTAGTCCTGCGGGAATGTGCTATCTGATGGAATCCCTCGAAATGCAAGTCATTTATATCAGAGCGTGACGATGTTCTACAAACTTCGCCTGTTCTCACCAACATTTATTCCAGCAATCAGTATACTGTAGATACAAAACGATTATCTATTTATTATCACACTGCGGTCTAATCTATTCAACAGTTGCGCGTTTTCCACGAAATAATTCCAGCTGCCTGGAAAGTCTTATTTATTAGCCAGAGATTAATAAAAATGAGTATCATTTCAGTTATGTTATATCCGTATGATACACAAACTACGGAATTGAAAAAATAAACAATTTGTGTTACAAAAAGCCTGTTCAGTCAAATTAGTACAAAGTGCGCACGGGTTCTCCATTAATAAAGGAAGAAAAAATAGCCAGTGTTGTTTGGTCCAAAGCATGACAATAGAATACGTCTACAGTATGTTCTGATATTCTAAAGATAGTGGAGCCTAATGGTTAAAAAAAGCCCCAAGAGATTTAACTTTTTTCTCCCAGACAACTTCAGGGATCAGGTTTAAAAATGAAAGCAAGGGAAACTGTCTATTGCCTCATGCAGGCAGTCCCATTAATTCCCTTCAGACTTCCAATGTGCCTTACCTGATCGAAGTAGATGATTCTAGTTTTATTGCTCATTTCTGAGGGTTCGTGGTTGGTGCTTCTCACCGCTGAAAATGCCACCTTGGAGTTCGCTGCGCGCACCGAGATCCCGAGCGGGGATGAGGAGCCCTTGGAATCTGTAGCCGGATTAGAGTCACAAACCACAAGGCACTTGCCCTCCAGGACGATGGGCTCCGTGTCATTCTGAGCCACGACAAGCTCGATGTACAGAGAAAACCCGATTAGAAGAACCACGACCGTGAACATAGCCTTGCTCAGTAGCATTATCAAAACCATTGTAAGCGATCCCCGCTACTGGTTTCCAAGTCTTGTTCCTTTTGTTTTTCCGGTACTCCAGCTGAAAGCCACTAGTCCCGTTTCTTATTAGATTTGATGCTAGAAAAATGAAGGGAGCCAAATTAGCAATCTCTTTGCGACATCGAGAATCTCAAAGGTGAATTATTGATGCTCTAGATCGAGAAATAACAAAACATTTGACGTTGCCATGATTTCCCCACGTCTCTACCTCCCTTTTCTTTCCAGATCAGATTATTTCGACCGTGCCTGTTCCAGCCTGGGTGTAATCTGGATGTAATGCGATATTGACTGCAGGGGTTACAGACTGGTAGCTCTTTTCCAGTCTGCCAGGCAGAGAGCTACACTGTGTCTGATTTCATTGCCGGGACTACTGCACATTGAGATTCGCTAGCTGCTATTCCCCGTGGTGTCATGTCACGAAGCCGTTCAATTTACCTGAACTCATATTAATGAACCCATTCTTTAATTCATTTAAAACTCTGTATCAAGAGGTGCCAAATGCACCCCTCTCGTCTCTGGTTAGTTCTTAATCGCCGTTTCCTTCACACAAGCGCAAATGCACTGATTGAACACCATTTAATAATCTTCAATATCCCATTGTGTAAAATTAATCTCTTGAGAAATATCGGATTAGAATATATTTTCTATGTACTGTAAAACAACGCGAAGAGAACTCCAAGATCGATGGCGTATCGAATAAAATAAATCTTTGCGCTCCGATCACACACTGTAACTGCTTTACTAGGCATCGCTATAGGTTCTGATTCTGCTTAATGTTATAAGGCTTTTGTAAGCAAGTTGCGTGGCAGCTTCGATCAATCAAACACATTACTGTATGTAAAGTGATGCTACGGCCCTGTTGCACATTGATGTTTAATAGTAATACTGTAGCTGGCGCGATAGAAAACTTCTGGTTATCTTTTTTTTGTCACGTAAACCTTTGTGAAGTACTGTATGAGTACAATCCTGAAGCAGAGAGGGGAGATTGCACTGACTATTGGATTCATGATTTCTCAGAGGAATTTACACCAGACCATTTCTCTTTATTTGCCCTTTAACCTATAATATCACTGAAACCAATCCCTATAGTCCAGGCCCGTGGTCTATAATTATAACAGACACAAGACTGGAACCAATATGTATAACTGGATGTATTTAAGAGAAAATAAAATCATTGTGGATTAATATCTATACCTTCTAATCAAATACTCATTGTTTATCGTTTAACACTGTAAATGACTCTGGAGTCAAAGGACTGAACTTTCTAATGTTAGATAAACATCATTCCTTTCTAGGGACGTTTGCCTGGAGCACAATTTGTGCGTGCAGAGGGAAGTAACGATGTTATTTTGAACATTTTTAATTCATGAAAAATCGCGATAAAATGGTAATTATTTCCATTTGTAAGTTGTAATAAAAGCAGAGCTGTACACTGAAGAGAAGTGCTGAATATTAGACTCAGACCTAAAAAGATATTAGAACGATGAGCTGCGTCAGCAGCACAATCTGAACACGGGAAGAATCACAGGTTATTTTCACGGAGAATGAAAAGCGAAGACTAACAACGTCTGGACTGGGGGTTCTTGGGTGTGTACAGGAGAGGGAGAAAGAGCAGAGACATACAGTAAGAGAAAGATTGGGGTGGAGCAAATGGAAAAGAGGAGAGGTTATTTAACTGTCCTGGGAACGCCATGCGTAAAAGGAGGACGTCTAGTTGGAGATGCGGGGAGGTGCGAAAGGGTGCAACATGAAAATAAACGGGGAGCTCATAAAGAGATTATTCGACCTGGGTTCATGTGGGGAAAAGCATGAACCCAGTTTAACAATGTGTTGGCTTGTAAGATTTGTCAAGCATAATGTAGGTATCATGGTTGAATCATTGTGAAGCGACATGGAGAGGTCAGTGTGAACGTTATCACGAATTAAGGTGGTGGTAGGTCGAGGGTAATATGCTGTGTAGACCGTATTGGCTGCAGAGATCAGTGATCCTTACTACTCTGACACGTTCCCTGGAATTACCAGCAAGTGGACACTTTAAGGGGTTTATATGAGATTAACAAGAAAACCATGTCCAACACACTGAACATAGTCATAGGCAGAATAAGAATAAATTCAGCAATAATAGGGGAATAAACCAACATATTTCCCCCTATAAGAGATGATTTACAGTTCACTTGTATATGTTCTATTATCACTATGAATCATATTGTATACATGCGGTTTATTATATATGCAAATGCAAAATAATAACCACAACATTGTCTATACGATCTACAGTAGCTTTTTAATGTCAATGATAGCCCTTCTTACAATTTGATTACTAAAACTTTATTATAAAAAATATAATAATATTTCAAATTAATATATTAATAAGCATGTCTTACCATTGAGTGTGATGCTAACCCTGGCTTTCCCTTGCTGAGTTCTCCAATATCAGGCTCTTTACACTTCAGGCAACCGGCAAGTTTTCAGTTATCAGGCTGTAGGAGGCACAAAGAATAGACTTAATGTGTGAAAATACCTGTTCACAGAGGTACAGTATGTTCATCTAAATGCTGAGAGCAGTGACTATGCCACTTTCTTCAAATGGTCAAATTTCACTGGCAGGGATTTCTAACAGGCAATGATAGAGATGCTGTGATCACTTTCAGTAGCCTACAGTGTGTTTCACAGATTCCAGAACTTTGAGTTCCAATTCAATTAGATCCATTTAAAATCCTCAACACCCATCCACAGAAACACTAATTAATCCATGTCTCTAGTTTCAGAGTTGTCTGGTTTAATCAGAAAAGAAAATATTCTGCTTAAATATTGGAGATTATGTAACTTGACAGAAAATGGCGATGCCAGTTCTTGCATGTACAGTGCAATTCAAACTCAGCAACATGGTTTGTGCAATTTTTTTCAAGTTCTTTAAGATGTTGGAAACAGCAGAAAGTTGAGATGTCAATGTCCCGAGGAAAAAAAAGGCAAGTTTTGCAAGAAATGCCTTCCACGTTTCGAAAAGACACAACATCTTGATCTAGAACCTGCGGATGGAGGTTTCATTTATTCATACAGTATGTGTGGTGACATCAGCGAGAAACATTAGTTTCATTGTGCAGTTTGGTGTAGTTTTGACCTTTTTCAGACAAAAAGATCTACAGTAGATTGCATTAATACAATTCACAAAGCATGTGAAAACCTTCCCACAGCTTAGCCAATGAACATTTCAGTGAAGCAGAATGTCCTTGCATACACTGTGTTACGCCATGCCCACGGAGGACTCATCATTCCACTTCACATTCCAGTACTGTTCCTAATTAGTCAGTTAACCTCAGCCTATTTAAGGCTGCTTCACACACATCTGCCTGCTCAGTGTTGGGTTTATTCTGTGACTCGATATTTGGATATTGGCTTCCTGACCCTGGTTTCAGTTTTGGCTTTCTACTGTTTGTTCTGGTTTTGACTTTCAGCTTCCTCACGGTTCAAAGCTCCACTTCTACTTTGGTACTTCTGCCCTGGTCCGACTACCTGCGGCTTACAGACATCAGCTTGCTCACTCGACAACATCTCTGGACGTTATGCATAGGGTCCACACTACTTTTCCGAAACGCACTGTCCATTTCCTGAAGCAGAGTTTGATACCACCTGTGCCTCAAGGCAGATTTAGCAACAAGAAATTCAAGATTTTCACCCCTGTAGGCATTACATTATTAAGATAGTAATTCAAAATCTTGATACAAAATTATTTTTAGATGGGAAAAATACAATGGAAGTTCACTATGGGGTGGCCAATGTCATGCACAATGATCTTTACAAATCCCTTCTGTTTTCTGAACATAGCAGGTACACCGTCAGTCATCACAGAAAATCTTTTAAGTCAATTCCTCTTTCCTCAGAATGATTAACAAAACTCTCAGCTATATCTTTCCCTGTAGTTGTGGCTTTTAGGCAGCACGCTCTTCTTGAATTCCTTCTGAGTCACAAGATCTTGCAAAAATAGATTTTAATGGCAATGCCTGTGTGTAGCAAAGCAGAGGTAGGAAACACGGGTGAATTCTCCGAGGGGGTCATCTCATTTAGAAGATCAACATTCTTCAGATTCTCACAAGGAAATCACTGAATTGGCAGCACCTGGAGACTCTAGGTCGCTGTAAAAGCAGTTCCAGGGGGCAGTCAGAGGTTGTCTTTTCATGGACCCTTACGGTTTAGTAAGACAGTAAATATTTAAAAAGACAATTTGGAAATAAAGGTTTTCGTTAAGCACTACAAATCAGAGAAGATTTATAGCAGGATAAACTTGCTAGCAGCCTTGGTCGTTTTCCAGGTCTGGACACCGGTAAATAAGAAGACAGTTAATGAGCGTATCTGGCCAACTGAAATTGACCGAGAGAGGTTATTGCCACTGCTATCCGGGGAAGACACAATTACAGTTCATGTGGAGACCCCCTGCACTGCTATCAAAAAGAGGGACCTTTTCACACAATGTTTGTTGACATTGTTGGCCATTTCACTTACGCATTTCTCCACAGATGTAATAGAATGCAGGTAAGTCTTTTACCACTCAAGATCGTGTCTTTGTTGGGCAAACATCAAACAAAAATTTTGAACAACTAAGAAAAGACTCTTGTATATTCCCCATCTGTACAAGGCTTTCCATGTTTCGCAATACGTAGTGCAATTTTTATAATTTGCTTCTGTGGTTGATTTTTACTTAAACAGAAATAATTGAAGACACCTCTTTTTGTTATTTTCACACCACTATTATCAATTTGATAGCCTCAGCCTTGTCCACCATATCCTTGAAGTGTTTGTGTTGTTTCTGAAAATGTACAGTAATTGGACACTTGATGTGTGACAAACAACGTCCTCACAACATAGATCACAAACAGCATGGTCTTGATGTTGAACAAATCCATATTCCTCTCTCCAAAATTGTTGAAATGACCGAACATCTAACCTTGCTTTTTTTTAGCAACTGCCATTTTGTCCAAAATGTTGACTTGACACTTAATTTGTGAAAAATATTATAAAATATTATGAGTCAGGGTGGAGTCGCCACATTCAGAGAAGTGCATTTTCACATTCTCACAAAGTCAGTGATTTGCTTGCATCTGGAATCACCAGATCCCCATAAAGGCAGTGCCTGAGCAGTCAGATGTTGTCTTGTAAGACATTATCGTTATCAAGGTTTCTAGGAACAGTGAGCACTAAGAATGAGAAAAACAAAACGTTTAGGGAGAGTTTGTTACAGTACCTACAGTACATACTTCATTAGAGTATACACTAGGTTATGACTGGATATTATTGGTAGAGGTCTCAGGCACTTTCCATGTTGGGACGCTGGTAAAGAAGAAGGTTAATGAGCATAACCGGCCAAACAAAATCAAATGGGTTGAGGGTATAACCGCTGCCACAGAGAGAAAGATAGGCTTTTGGTTTCAGGTTTTCATGTGCTAGACATGCTGTCATGTATCAACTAAAGGGGATCTTCTTATGACACACCAGCCAAAAAAGTTTTAGGATCCTATGCGAAGTTGAGAGACAGTCAAACAGGTTGAGGTAGAAGGGAAGCCAGGTTCTATGATCTGAAACATCAGGCAAAGTCGTAGTCGAAAACAATATCCGAAAGTCCCAAACCAAAGAGGTAGCAGAAGGAGAGAAAGCGAGATTACGAAGGCGAGGTAGGAGCTCTCAAGAGGAGAAACTAATACTGGGCACAAAGCAGTGTGAAGTGAGGGTTTAAGTATGCGGTGAACTGGTGATGAGATCATGAAGAACAGCAGGAGATGATTAGTTAACTTTTGTGGCGACGTTTGGTGTCATTTGGAAACCCCTGAAGCTGGTTAACTTGTTTACAGGTAGAGCTCCGATGAGTGGTGGCCGTGGCAGATATTTCACATCTACCCTATAATCTATTGCTATAAAAACGTCAGCTGTCCATAACTGAAGGGTTAAGGGTATAATTCCAGCTTTGGTCAAGATTTAGGTTTTGTTAGTGTAATGTACTGTAACAAATCTACAGTTAGAGATTAGTTATCATCACATGTATGTCATTTTATTAATGTAGTCACTTTATTACAGTACATTAATATATTCTATTTATAAAACATTAATAAAGGCATTTGCAACCCTTAAGTGTTTTGGGTTTTTTTTTAAGATAGAAAAACCTGACATTATAAAGTCAAACAGGAATTCCAATGCGACCCGTAAGAACAGCTGCCTTTATATTTCCAACTAATAATCGTCAGGAATAGATTTACAAGAATGTCTATCGGGATCATCGTTATTTGACTCTTCAAACCTTGTTATATTGCTCCGAAAATCAAGAGAAAAATACATATTCCTGAAAGAAAATAAATGTTAATGATCCCTGGTTTTGAGACCCAAAGGCTAGCCTGGGAGATGAGTAACAAATCCGATTGCAGTTAGCCATGTTAAAAACTATCACACTTCTCCACATCAGTGATGTGGAAAAAGAGCAACATACAGTATTCACTTTTCACTGTCGCAGACTTGTTGTTTGGGCACAGCAAATACATGACAAGCAAAATGTTTAATATTACCAATATATAAAGGGTGTTAGTCATATTTGTTTTTTTAGTTACTAATATGTAAAACTTTTCTACATGAAACACAATAAAAATAACAATAAAACCCAATAAATAATAGTACAATAAAAACAGCAGCTAATGGTACTTAATTATATTAATATGTTCCATCTTGTCATTTACTTGTTATTCCTAAGACATCAGTCACTGCATTTTTCAGGATGGATTTTGTAAAATAAGCAAAGGTAGCTTTGAAGAGGAACATTGAGAAATAAAAAAAATGTTACTTTCCTACTTGATTTTCTTAAAGATTCTGGGATGAAAGGAGTCAAGAGATACTGTATATAAATATAGCACTTTGTTTACAAAAGAAATAACAGGCACAGCTGAAATTCCAACAAGCATTATTTTGCCTTTAACTGGGTTGATATACAGTAGTACAGTGCATCTGTACTGTACAACTGTACTGTACTGAAGGGGTTTGAAACACATAGGTACAATTATATTATTCCCTTAGCCCATTAGCAGCTTTGTGAAAGGGAAAAGGATCTTTTATCCAACTTTTGTGAAAAGGGAAACATCCCAAAACATCCTTTTCCAGGGAAGTTGTGTGTGCATCACCCATTCCTCATTTTTCTTACTTTTGCAAATGGTGCTGTGCATTTCTTTGTGTTTCCCAGTTATCTTCTCTTTTTCCAACTTAAAGCTTTCCTTCCTTTGAAGGATAAATTAATTCTCAGATTAATGTGGTATAATACTGGGTGTTCTGCACTAGAAGGTCAATGTGAATAATTAAGTCTTGGAGCTTTTGTAAAGTGATAGGAGCATGAAATCGCAATTTCCTGTGATGCTGAGAAAAGTTCTGAAATATACCATTCACATGAGTACCGAGCTTGACATTTCAGTAGAAAACTACGACAGGTACCGTACAGCAGAAGACTTGCCTGAAGCACAATCCGGGCTCTCTGGGAACACTCTACAATGTAAGTAAAAAGTTACAGTCTTTTACATTCTTAGTTTAAAAAAAAACTAGATGACAGCATTATGCAGAATTGATGCATTGCTAAGAGGAATGAATACAATACATTTCTGAATATTGTTACTTTACAATCTCTTCTGCTGATCTAAGAGGCCAGCTAGACTAGACAATAAAATGACCTCCAACACAAGGGATATACCCCTGCACACTGCTGAAGAATAAAGCAAAAGAGTGGAACAACACAAGAGAATTAAGATGGGAAAATAAATCTTGGGTTTGAACTTGTAGGATAAATATACAAGGACAAATCAAAGTTTTTTATGTTTTCTTGGACAGGGTGATGGATCAATGGTGAAACCTGATACTTTTATATAGCTCTTTACATGAAATACACTGTAACGTAAATGTTGCTCTCTTTTATTTGCTCTGAGCACCATGTGACTGTGCAGATAAATCAGTAATTAAAATAAATAATCAAAACCCCCAACTTGTAAAGATTTTGCCATGGATATACCTCAGCAGTTGGTATAGTTAGAAGCATATGAGTTCTTTGCTCTCTGGCAAGGTGTTTCAGTACCCTAACATCCTTGTCACCAAGAAAAAAAAAAGATTGTTACAAAGTATTTGAGTAGCTGCCTTCTCTCTTTCTCTCTGCTCACCCAGATGCCACAAAATGAATGGGAACCTATCTCCCTATTCTAAAATGCATTCAAAAACCAGGAGAGGGTGTTTTAAATGGAGGGATTCTTTACACAGGAAATCAGAGATCCCTAAAAAAGCACAGAATAGCAGGCTCTCTTAACAAGGTTCAAATACTTAGCTCCAGTCTGATCTTTTCAGGTGATCTAGAAAAAGCAGCCCTCGCCTCCCCTCTTCTCTTGTCTTCCTTTTATCCCCTATATACTTGTCTCCCTGTTTTAAGTTCCTTGACTGTTGATTGACACTAAGTCATTCACCCAGAACTTAAATAAGGTAAATCAAGGTAAACTGTATGATTACTTTGATCCCTGAATCTAGGACCACTACTTCTCAGCAAACATCCTCTTGCTTTGAGACTGGAAATGTTGACACTGGCCAGGTGTTCCCATTGTATCTAGATTCACTTTATAACAATATTAATGATCAATATACTACCAACTAAGCTCAATAAGTATCTATATAACATCTTTATCAATAATGTTCATCCTAACCCTAACATTAACGTCAATCTAACATCAAAACTGCTAAGTATCTATTTATACAACATAATCTTAAGTGTTTCTTTATCCTAGAAAATGAAGAGCATCACTTTGCCTGATGAGGAGTTATTACACCTTAGCTCTTTTATCAGGATCAAAGCACTAGAACAACCTTCTTGTTAACCATATGATGAAAAACAAATGGATTGCGAATGAACATGTTAAGGACATGAAAGGACTATTTGTTTTCTTAAAATCAAACACTCGGAAGTTAATGAAGTGCAAATTTCATTTCTATTTTACGTTTTCACAGTAGTAAGAAGTTTGTCTCAGTGTACTTGACCCTAGAGCATTTACTATGTCACACAGTTTGTGAAAATGTTTCCATTATATTGTACAGTGTGTACTGTACACGTACTGTATACAGTATATATATATATTTTAAACCTTTCACTGCTTTGATTTGGAAAACAAGCACCATCTTAATTCACTAAACCAAACTCAATAAGACTGTTTCAGGATCCAAATTGCGATGTCAACATTTGACAGATTTAATTGTTCCCAGGAGTCATTTTAGAGTAATTTATTTATTTCCCACTGCTCTTCAAAGGAACTGATTGACTCCGATCATCTGCTCAATATATTCCACTAGGAAAAAGGCAGATAGTACTGAAAGGTCTCTATGTCACTTGGCTTTGTAATGAAAAGCAAATTCCCTTGGAACAAAGCTAGCAGCATTCAGTGCTAAACTCATGTGTGTAACCCATAGCCATTTGGAGGGAATCAGAATCAGTCTGACTACTAAATAAGCAAAACTTTGAATTCCTGCCAGAATTATTGCACAGAACCACAGGGCAAACATGCTTTTAATGTGAATGAGGTAGTGTTTTAAGACATTCACATAGACTCATGTAAATTAAATATGTAGTATTATTTAATTAGTATGTCATTGGAAAAACCCATCTGAGGATAACATGTGATGTTCATTTTTCTGCCCTAGAAGACAATGCTCTTCAGGGGGTACAATATTGGACTTGGAATACTGGCTTACTATATGTATAACTTATCTCATTTCAGCAGTTCCAAATTACTGGCAGAAGCCCCTGCATATTAAAGACGATTTAGAACGGTGAGCCACTAACAAAAATAACAGGAGAATATGTAAAACAACATACTTTTGCAGAGACATACACTAGGTTATGAACTATTTGTTTTTAAATATATTCATTAAATAATTATTTTCCCCTATATCTAGAATGTGATAGGACTAATGAAATCAAATAAGTAATATAGGGAATAGGGAAATAGGGGATACAGGGGAAATAGGGGATACAGATACAGCATACTGTATATGCACAAGCATCTACTATGAGCCTTGTAGTTCTTATACAACTTCATTGTTGCACTCCTGCCTGTCTAATTACCATTTCATCCTTAATTGGAACAGCGCAGAAATAAAAAGAAAGAGGTGTAATTGCTCACTGAAATATAAAAATAAGGAAAAATGCAACTTTATGACTGTTGACTTTATGATTTCGTCAAGTGTGTTCATGTTTTGTGTTTCCTGGTGTTAAGGGGAGTCAGTTATACAGTAAACCTTATGAGCCAAATGGCAGCTAGTATATGTTTGTGCTAGGTTAGCTAGGCTACTAGTCACATTTCTAGGTCAGACAATCTTAGGGACCATATTGCTAAATATAATTGAGGTGAAAGGGCTTAGAAAACCAGAAGCTCATATTGTAACAGAAAATATTTTTCATTGAATATGACAGCCCATTTGTGCTCATTTCAGAGAACAATGACAAGTGACGACACTCACACAATGTTACTGATGGAACAAAAAAGAAGCATTGATAAGAACACCTAGCAGTAGAATAAATGGGTATATATATTAGCAGAGTAGGCTGGGTGACTTAGTATAGATTTAATAAAGTGGAACATGCTTCTCTTACCACTAAATATGTTTTAAGCTGTTAATGAATATTAACAGCAGAATGAAAGTGAAAGATTCTGTCAAGCCTGCTGTTGCTACAGTATGTATCACAAGGACCATTTTTAAGTGATTAAAACATGAATTCTCTAAAAGTATAAAAATACATTTTTCTAGATGTACTTTGATGCTTAGAAAAGGATTATAAAAAGAAATAAAAATTTGATCACAATTTTATTCTTCGTTTGTCTAACGAGTCGAGGTGTTGTCCCAGACTCCCACAAACCTTTCAATAAAAAGCACCTGCTATTCTCAGTTTTAAATGCACTTCCACATTTCCAATGTAATTGCCACTTGTGCCCTCTGATTCATTCATTCACTTGTTGAGCAAATCTGCTTCATTGACTTTGTCGAAGCCTTGGGGCACTTTGAATACTTGTTCCTGATCCTGTCATAATCTTCACTAGTTGGATTAGTTTGGATAACAATATAAATGGATCATGTAAACCCTTTCTAAGAAATATCTCCAGTGTTGACAGACATTGAAATCTGTGTTCTTGACTTTGTTTTTGTGTTTTGAGCGTCCTGAAGGCTTGTGGGCAGATTTTCGTGAGAAGAAAAGAACAGCTTTTAAAGTAAATAATTTTCTTAAAGCTGTCCTTGGAATTTCTCTGTCACATTGTGAAGCTAGATTATAATTCCCAACAACAGATTTCCTTTTCAATGTCATATAAATCTGTTGTTTTCTATTTAATCAGGGAACTAGAATAGAAGAAAACCAGGGTTTAAAAGCAAGTTCAAAGAGCATCCCACTTTTCATATCCTTCAGACTTTGCGATTGAGTCGTTTAAGTTATAGCCAGGTAATATAAAGTGTAAAGCAATAAAAGAGGCAATTAATTAGGAGTTACATTGCTTTACAGAAACTGCTACAGCATACAGAGAGTGCTTTAACACTCAAATGAATAATGAATCTGAAGTCAAAGCCTTGTGGAATATTGATTTTTTTTTTCTTCAGAAATGTCAAAAAGGATAAAAGAAAACAGATGTAAGCAGTACATGAAAATAATCTGAGGTCAGACCATAAACACGTCAGAGGAAAATATTCCACTGAAATTTGTCAGAAATTAATAATGTGACACTTTGAAAATAATGCAATCTCAGGCAACTGAAAGTATGTCAAAATAGACCAGTACTCATTCATTTAACAGTAACTTACAACTGTAGGTTTTTGTATAGTCTATGACTTTTTATAACTTTTATTTGTAATTGATTTACAGAGGAAAACTAAAGGATAAGTGCTTCTGGATAAGGTAAGCTTACATATGAGACATTTATTACAAACATTATGCAGTGGACCTGGTAGCTTAACTGAATGAAATGTGAAATTGTATAAATATTTTTTATTTGCATTTTTCCTGCTGGCTATAATAACTGAAGCCAAGATGTGCATCTCTCGCTGTAATGATACACTATATATTATTGTTTTGCTGCTACTTGTAATTTTCTAATGACAATGAGTATTTTTGAATATGAATTTGAGTTCCAATACTGTAGGGTAGTTTCATGAAAGATAGAGATACAGAGTGAAAGAAGTGGCCTAGTGGATGAAGATTATTACTTATTTATCAATTTATTTCCTTAAATCTTTTATACAAAGTGACTCAGAGGTGTTACATTTGCTTCTTTTTACATGCACATTTTCGTATCCATGCATTCAATTGGATTTTTACTGGAGCAATATGGAGAACATATGTTATTCAACAATCCTGCTGCAGTTTCCTACCAAGGATGTGAACCTGCAGCCTTCCAGTCAGGTGTCCAGAACCCTTACCAATTTGCTACACTGCTGAGATTTAAAAAGGGAACAAACAACCGGAGAAAAGACTAAACATGGAGACCACAATCTTTAACATGGACAGGGAGGCACAGAAAAGTGTTGACACACTGCGGAAAAGTGAATTTGTAGAATCTGGCTTGAAATCATAGGGCTGTAACATACAGAACTACTGTATAAAGAGGCAGCAGACATGCAAAATACTCTGCATTCAAGAGGTTTCCTTGGCAGTGGACCTCTACTAAAGTGATCCTCTTTTACTAAAAATATATTGGGATTGTAATATAGCACTGCTGTATATTAATTATCTTCATGCAAGGACTTCCATGCTTTTGGATGTAATATAGCCTTGACAAGTTACCAATACTGGAGGAATGGGGCTTAATAAGACATAAAAGAGAAAGATATGGGGAAAGTGTTTCAGGCACTACAGTAGTAAAATCCGGTCATTTAAGATGTTGATTTTCCTTGTGTTAGAATTTCGATTGATTGGATGTGTTCTAAGGGATATAAGAAGATAATTTCATACTGTATAAAACGTGTGATCCCTGCCTGTAGGTGCTCTTAAAACCACAAAGAAAGTTGAGTGACTAAAAGAACCACAGATTGGACTATAGCAGGGATTGCACACTCATTTTCTGCAGGCCTTGAGTCTTCAGGTTTCGTTGCAACCTGAGTGATCAATTAACCTATTAATTGTTTTTCAACACAGTTTTAGTAAACAGTAGCTCCTTCTTTATGTAGCAATCTTCACTGAAGTATACTGAAATCTTTACAGCTGTTCTATGTTTGCTCTGCTAGGAGACATACTGAGAGGCATTAAAAATGCAACAAATGCTATTGCTTCCAATACTTTTTATCTCTTTTAATCTCTCTCAATATCATTATTTCCAGCTATTCATATTTGACAAAACATTAGAGGTGTGCACATTTAATGTTTTTTGGGGATGTCCATACCCTTCTGTTGTGTTAACACTGTAGTTTTAATATAGTTATTGTTTTTAGTCTTGTAGGTTTTGGTGCTACCTTAAAATCTATGTAGCTAAAGGCTTGGAAACATTGGTAATTTAGACCAATTAAGTCAATGAATAATTTACAAACTAATTAAGAACCGGGATAGAAAGAATATCACTAGACCCTAGGGCTTTCAGGAACCAGCAGTATCAGTGGTCTACTGGTTATGTGTTTGGGGAGAGGATTACAGAAAAATTCAGGGGGATAAGACAAGGAACTGTTTTTGATTCAAGATTTAAAGATGGGAATGGAATAAAATCCACTTTATTATCTGTAAAAGATTAGAACCATTCAATTTTGCTAAGTAAATGTTTTATAGCAATTGGTAATTATGAAAGCATAATTTTAAAGAAGCTGTGGCATCTTTTACAGTCAAGACACCAAATTGCATGGGTTAAAGTAACGATGGGAAGAAAAATGGAATTGATGTTCTCAGAGGAAATTAAACGAGAGGAATTAATGAACTTTGCTAAAAGCACTTTTTTCCCTTATGCTTATGTTTGCCCATAAATGTTGTGCGTGAGTAGACTACCAAGTTTATCTCATAATATTAAAAGGACTCAGCAAAGGGAAGACATTCATTGACATTTGAAACAGAAACCAAGGTGGTAGTGATGTGTCAGTATTTAACAGAAATAAATTACATGCATTATTTTTTTTGCACTGAAGGATCATTGTACTGCAACCATTTAAACAAATGTGCCTTTGGATGCCTGTAAGGCACAGATGGCAGTGTCATCAACAGCATGGAGTAGTGAGTGCTTGACAGGAAATGCAGAGGAGAGGTGATTCATAACAAGGATGATCTAACAGACATGCTTGGTGATGACTTGATGGAATACTGGGAATGACCTGAGAACTGGATTGGATTCTGTCCATACAGAAGAGATCCCAAGGATTCTAAAGAGGTCATACAGGAAAAACGCCCATATAGAGTACAGGTTGAGCCATGTGGTCCAGACAGTGCTGGTTGAGACTTGGGTGATGGCATGAGCCAGTGCACAATTGGAAAAGTGAGATAGTTGAGAAAGTTGAGACACTGTAGCACTGACGTGACCTGTAAAACTGACCCCTGTCATTTGCCATGTACCTGTGAACTACTACTGTTAAAAGTGAAATCTACCTTCATCCTCCCATCGATATACAATAAAAGAAATCTCCATTTGTCCTCCCACTGATATCATGAAGGAAATTTTACATTTAAAACATCTTGTGTCTGCTTTAGGAGATTCCCAAACCAGTACTCTAGCTTTCTAAATAAGGTTGTTGACTTTCAGTTGGATTAAGAGGTGGGTGGGTTGACAAGGTCCTTCACTCCAGTTTATATCCCTTAGAAAAAATCCAGAATAAAAGTCTGTCTAATGTGCATAGGCTTTCTTCATAAAACTTTTCTTTCATTTGAACTTAATGGGCTAAATTGAAGTCAAGGACAAAATTAGGTAATGTGCTAATATGACTCTTACAATATACTCAATATTGTAAGATATTATATTGAGTAGTATTGGTCCCTTGCAGCACTGGGGCCCTGGGTTCGATTCCTGGTGTGCTATTCCAGTGGGTTTCCTTCAGTTTGGTTTCCTCCGGCAGTCCAAAGACATACTGGTAGGTTATTTTGCTTCTTAGAAAGTTGTCCTTGGTGCGAGTGTGTGTGCCTGCGATGGATTAGTGTCCTATAGAGGGTGCATCCTGCCTTGCACCTGTTGTTTGTTGGTTTAGGCTCCAGTTTCCATTTGGCCCTGCCTTGGATAAGACACTTAGAACTTTGATGGATGGACTTATAAGGAAAAAGGAGTCTAATAAAAATCACCAGCTGTTAAAATAGCCAGGACCCAATTTGATACTTTGATTTTTTAAATAACAGTAACTATTAATTATCTGATTAAGACTAAGTTACAATACTTTCACTCATTCTATTAATAAATAGAAAATGCAAGCTCTGCTATAAACTTACCCATCTTCTGAGATTGCAAAGTTTGTGAGTCTGGCAGAATGCAAACCCCAGTCTGCATGACGATAATAAAACTGCATTACCAGGCACTAGGCTGACATTAAACCCAGGACCCAAGAGCCGTGGGGAAGCAGAGCTAAATGTCACTCCTGGGTATGACATAGAAAGTTTTGTCTTCCAGAGTTTAAAGCCTTTTAATTTATTTACTAATGGGTATTTCTATATCAGGAGCTATGATCAGACTCGCTGAAATGGAGGGAAATGACAAAACTTGAAACATGTCATTTCTTTTCTGGCCTGCATTGTCATTCTAGAAGTGTCCACTGAGGAAATGAAAATGAGATCAGAATTGACCCTATGCATTCCTCTGGTGCCTCACATTATTAATGCATTGAACTGTAGTTCTTGTGATAGACTCACCTGTCTATCTGAGGGTCCATCAGCGCAAACTATTGCAAAATAAAAAACTTTTTCCATTTGTTAAGTTCTTCACTTGAAACGAGAGAGTTTTCAAGCATTTCATGTGGAGTGAACCTGTTCCCACTGTCATCATAAAGCCTGTACTTACACCACACCAAGAAATGCAACCTGCCAAGTAGGGAAAATGAAAAAAAATTAGAACTAAAACTGTAAAAATATTCTTTACTTAAGGAAATAATCAAACACTTCTCATAATTTGTCATATACAGTATGATTTTCTGCTAACCTGTTCAAACCAAAGAATACGATATGATATTCAAGGACTCAATTAGTACCAGTAGTGGCTCTGAGAACAGATTGACCTCCATGCAAAGGAAGTTGTGAGTTCAAGGTCCAAGGTCATGTCACTATCTGAATGTGACTAAGATTTCCCTCACACCTGAAGAAGACTCCACAGCTGAACTTTCTTCTCTTTTCAGCATGGAATAAACCTTTAATTTGTTCCTAAGATTTCCAAGGCATGGCAAACAATTGGAAGAGTGATGCTGGGGTTAGTTGGCAAGGGCTCTTTAATATTCTAGGACAAATTACTTCTGAGACTTGTTAGACACCTGTAAGCCTGTGGTTACATCAGTGAGTAATACGCTGCTCCTCCAATCAGCACCAGCTCTCCTGTAAGGCACTGTGGAGCTTGGGCCTTGTTAAGAGCCTGATGGGCCTGATGACTCAGGGTGTGGGCTGGACAAATGAGCTTATTTACCAAATAGGAGTCTGCAATACACAAGTTTTTGCTATGAACCAAGACAAAAAAAACATTGAACTATTCCATATGGGGTGGGACAACATTGCCAAACAGATTAGTGAACTCTAAAATGTTTTCTGAAGGTAGATTGTTAGTCATCCCAAGAATTAAAAAGAAAGGAAATAGAGAAAACTTTATCTTCATTACATTATAATTATTAATACACAACAGAAATATAAAATATTTGTCTGAGCTTAGCCAATGATCATCACAGAAATAAAAACTTTACGAAAGCAAAGTCAGAAAAAAACTCACTTCTTCGTATTTGGTTGTTAAATGACAGCATTAACTTGACTTACCTATTGTAGTTACTTAATCTCATTACAAAACATGCACCATATCACATACTGTACTTTATATACTGTAACTGAAAATAACCTTTTTGGCTATTGTTTAGCAAGGTGGGAAATTGTATTTCCAGGACTCTGTATTCAACAAAACATTTAACCAGGATCTCTCTGGTTACAACTCAAATGCTTCAAAGTACAAAAGTGCAACTAAAAAGTACATAAATTAAAAAATAGTAGAAAACATTAACAACAAATGAAACAACTTGCACGTGTTTGAAAGATTAACACTGCACAGTAGAATACAAGCATTTTTCCTGGATGCATTTTACTCCCCAAAAGTAAGGCAATTCAGTCTTCAAGTAAAAAGGAGCACACAGTCTCCTTTGTATGCATTAACTAAATCAGAACCCTAACAAGGAAAAAAAATCTCTTTAAAATACACACACTGTAAATCAAAGTTTTTGATAAACAATTACGGAGTGTTATTAATACATTGCCCATGACAAAAAAAATACTTAACAGAAATGTATCTAGCAGAAGCACTGCATTATTAGGGGCAGCAGGAGACACAGGATGTTCTCTGTTTTGAGTTACTATTTTGATGTATAACATTTTAGCACTTCAGTTCCATTCAGAATGAAGTTTCCAGTAATGAATCGTGCAAAACTGCATAGTTATTGATGGGCTGACTTTGACAAGCCAGAGCAAATGCATGCTATCCAAACAGGGAGATGGCAAAGGTTATGTTCAAAGATATCTTCTAAATAAAGTCATCTTCTCTTAGGACCTAAAAATCACAAATCAAGTTCCATCACAACCCACTCATTGAAAAAGAAGCCTTGGCTATAGGGGGTGACTTAATAAAGCATGAGATATTACTCCAGATTCAAGTCTTTTCACAGGGCACTGAAGACTCCTGTGGCAATTCTTTGAGCAAAAGAACAAATGCTCATATTCTGGACTAATCCACTTCAGGTTAAAGTAATCCAGCCTCTCGACAAACCCTTTGGGATTCTAAGCTATGATGAAAGGTAGTATTTATTGATTAAGTTCCATTTAATTTTTCATTAAGCATTAAGGTCTCAGTAGTTTAGGGCTACGATATGTTTAAACATTAATTTTATTGAAGCTTACACACAAATAAAAAATGTATTACTTTTACCAGTTTATAAACCTGAACGCGAGTTCTTGTTGAATGCAACACATTAAATGCTGGCTAATGTTAACTATTCATCAATCCATAAAACCAATGTGGTTTTCACCAGGCCTCATTTTAGCATAAGGCTGTAGATATAGCATGCTTTGGATGACCTTTAAGCAGATTTTAGTTATCAATAGGATGAAGTCATTTGAAGCTGTCTGTATCCTATTTTTTTGTTACTAAAGAAAAATGCAGAGAAAGACATTGCATAGTGTTATTAGCTTATTATCATTCATTAAACCCGGCTACTGTATATTTGTAAAGTCTCAACAAAATAACATAATATTTTGAAAATCAACATGCTATGCTTTTTCTAAAGGTCCTTATGGCACCATTTCCATGTAAATCCTCTTGAAATCACTGATGAATGTGCACAACCATCCAAATAGCTCCTGAGAATCCTGATCTCCTGGCTCTCCAAATTTAACCTTAAAAAAAACAAACAAAAAATCTGTTCAAAATATTTATTTAGTGCTTCTATCACTTCAACGGTAAACTCCTACAAAGTATAAACGGATGAAAGAAGAAAAAAATAAATTCATCGGATGAAATCAGAAGAATGGAACATCTGAAAAGAAGCAACAGCTCTAGCCCCTTCCTTTCTGCAATCCCATATCAAATTGAAATGGTGAAAATGACATAGAAAAATAAAACGGCATGGATTTTTAGAAACAATTCAACTGCATTATATTTTGTGTACCATGAAAATCCCATCCATCCATCTGCTTTATCCAATTCAAGGCTGCAGGGGAGCTGGTGCCTATCCTGGCAAGCAACAGGCACAAGACAGGATACACCCTGGACAGGATGCCAGTGAGTAGCAGGGCACACACCCGCCTCAGGCCAATTGTCCCAGAAGCCAATTAACCTACCAGCATGTTTTGGGACTATGGGAAGAAAACCATGTGAACACAGGCACAACCTACAATCTCCACATAGATTGCAACCCAGGTCTGGAACTCAACCTAGGGCCCCAGCACAGCTAGAATGCATTGCTAACCACTGCAATGATTATCACTGCAGATTGGCAGGTTGGTACCACTGCATGGAAGCATTGTTAACCCACGAAAATTCCTCTCTCATTCTGAAATGAGGAGATTCAATTCTCAAACAGCTAAGGCAGCTGTAGTTTTGGAAGTGAAATAGAATTCATGTAGAGTACCTAAAAAAGTGTTATTTTCTGTAATGCTTCTCGGCTGAAGGATATTGCAACATTTCCTCTACTGTATATCAACACTGATTTACTTTCATTAACAGCTTTACAAGTGTGAGAAAAGCTTAGACTGCATAGCAGTTTCCCTGGCGATTTCTCTATAATTGCATGTCCTGTCAAGGCTTGCTAATTACATAACTTGAAATATGCTTTTGATTGATCACTTGACAAGCTGGCAACTAGGCCAGCTAGCTGTAAAACACCCATTAATAGCTAACTAGAATTTATATTAGTTTATTTTTACACTATAATGTCCCATGCTTAACAAAGAAATAGGAATTTGCTATGCACTATTAGGGGTTTGTTTTAAGTATTGAAGAGAACCAGCATTCAGTGATGTAGAATATTTGCTAATTTACAGTACATGGGTGTTTCAAGAAATTATGGCAAATAAAACAAGTGATCTATAAGGCATGATCTGTAGAGCTGTCTGCAAATCTCACGAAAACACAACACAGCAAAAACGAAAATAACATTGTGTTCATTGTGCAGAGATAATTTTAGTTATGTGCGCAATTTCTCTTTTAATGTGGAGCAAAAAGGAACCTGATGGCAAAATGCTTTCTTTAAGATAATGATGCACACCTAAGCAGAATAATTCAAACATTCTTCAGATACTTCGTGAAAATATGCTTCCTTTCTAAGATGTATATAGTAATGGTTTGTGCCGATTAAAATAGTTTCCAGTATACAGTAGTTTATGTGGCACAAAAATGTTCATATACAGTATATACAGTAGCATATGCAGAAAAAGGACTAAAACAAGTGAAAAATAAACTACACTTTTTCTGCAGCTTTGTTTTCAGCATTGGCATCCATTACTGCAACTGACATTTAGTTTCTCTCATGTTAATAAACATATCTAGCAGGCCAATGTGACCTTTAGTTATTATCTCTGAAAAATATTTACTCTTCCTCCTCTATTCTCTGTAAACCATGAAAAATCAAACTGAGCCACCTAGACACTGCCAGCTCAGAAACTGTCTATCTCTGGCAGAGAGACCAAAAGACAAAGATATCACATGTAAAAGCCAGGGATTACCAATATGTCAGAGTAGAGTTTCTTCATCTCATCGCATTTCTTCGTCAGATGGGATAGATCAGCCTTATACTTCCGGATGACTATCTACAGCACATAATAAAACATAAAATTACCTTTCATTACTTTGTGTATCAATTATACATGAAGATTTATAAACATGCTTCTGTGAGATCTAGAAAGCATGACCACCTTGTAGAATCATTTTAGCTTTAAATGAAAGTGGTCATTAGGCCTGAAGAACAAGTAACCTGGCAGAGCTAAATGCGGAAATACACCATTCCTATGGATAACAAGGAACCTTATGATGAAAATAAAGTTCTCATTAAAAAGCAATTTTAGACATTTTTGCATTCCACATGTGGTTATACATAAACCAACACTGGTTTTCTTTTTACACTTTCAATTAAAATAACATTAGAAATTTACTGAAAATGCATTAAAGTAAAGCCAATGACACTCATGGGCCTGGAGGGTACACAGCATCTTTTAGTTTATTCTCAGTTCATAATGACTTAATTGTGTTCATTATTGATTTAATCAGTGTTAATAATTACTGCTTCCAAATCTTTAGTCCTTGAAAACATGGCTTTCACTGTAAAAACTGCAGAGACTGTGTAGCTTTTGAAAACAAAGTGGGGATCTTTTCCATGTACTTAGGAGACTCATTTTCTGATCATCAAATGGTGTACTCCTCAATTTAATTTATTAATCATTTCCCCCATAAGCCTCCTCAGTAAAGAGACCTTTACTCAAGGAATGAGAACTCTCCCTGCCTTCTAACAGCTCCTTAGAAGTTATCTAAGACTATAAGAATAGTTACAAACAAAAAAAGACCATCCAGCCCATTTACAGTAGCATTTTTTTTTTAGATCTCAGTAGTTAATTGATTCAAGGATCTCAACCAGCTGTTTCTTGAAAGAAGAAACTACAGTAGGTATGAGGTTCAAAACCATGACTATGCAGTTTGTTGGATACTCCCACAACCCATTGAGTGAAGATGTGCCTCCTGTTCTTAGTTTTAAATGTTTAAATGTTTCCATGTCTATCCTCTGGTTCATGTTTCACTGTTAATTCTAAATCTGTACATTGAGTTGGTTTGTTATTTACTGTATAAGATTTTGAGTTCGTCTTTCAAGACTTCTGAAAATTGAAATATACTGTACCATATTTTCTGTTGAGTCCATATCCATTACTGCTGTTTTTAATGAAAACCTATCTTTTTTAAATCCATGTTGACCTTCCCTTAGAATTTTCACATGATAGAGATGTTCTGTTCATTTATTTCAAATTACTGTTTCCATAATCTTACATGTAGTAAAAATAAGAGTTATTCATCCGCAATTACTTGTTTCTGTGTCCTTTTTTTATGGATGACCACTGCACTGCCATTTTTCCAATCAGTTGGTATTACCTTTGTCTCAAGGAAAATGTACATTAATACCCTATTAATAAATCTTGCTTCATTAAGTACAGCTGGTATCATACTGTACCATCAAGCATAGAGATTTATATATCTTAATGCTTCTAGCTGAGAAGTTGGGATATAATTCCCACCTTTGTCTATACATCTGTAATTACAAATATTTAGAAGAGCAGTTTAAATAGTCATTGGGAAGCAAACACTGATCCATTAACATGAGGACAGTGTGAACAGAGATTTCTGTTTACTAAATGTCTTTGCAACACAACACCTAATATACAGTAGCACATTTATGAAATGGAAGTCGAAAAGCAGAAAATGGTCTAAAGATATTTAATTAAGATAATAAAGATAATGCACAGGTTAATTAAAGAATACATTAGTCCTACAAATTAAAAACTCAGGTGGAAAATAGGAGATATTGTGCTCCAATTATTACATTTGAGAATGAATGGCTCCAAGGACCATATTCAGTGTCAATAAATTGTACTGTGATCAACTAACAAACTACAACAATCTACAAATACTGTACTTCTAATCTCTTGGAAATACTTCCACAATCTCTGGATCATATCTTTTTCCTGATTCCAAGAAAATGTCCTGTTTTTTTTCCTTCCAAATGGTAGAAACATGTACACTTTATTCTTTCTGACATGCTGAGGGTCTTCACATTGACTTTTCTAAAATTAGATTTCATTTCAGCACAGTGATAACCTTTATACTGTACTGTATGTAGTGCTTCGAAGCATTATGTGTTATTAAGTAAATGAACTACATTAGGAAAAGATGAAGGCCTTGAGAGTTATGGATTACCCACAGATACAACACGCTTCGTTCAGTTTAATTGTTATACAGTAGTATGTAGAGATTTCTATACCCTTATAGGAAACTACTGTACAACTGTTTTCTCTGAGTTATACTGTATACTGCCTGTTAGATATTAAAAATATAAGGTAACAATATATACCTTCAAGTCTTCACAAAACTTTGGATGTTGATTTCCTTGGTTTTTTGGTTTGTAAGCCTTTTTGTACTGAATAATTTTCTGAAGCTCATTCTTCAGAACTGTAAGATGAAAATTGTAACAATCATACATATTTGCAATTGACCACTGAAGGTTAATAAATAACCATAACTTCAATACGTACTGAAGCATAACATCAATTTTAAGTTATACACTAAATTGCACAATGTGCATCTTTGTGTACTACTCCGTACATTCTAAAAATCAGTAATGCATGTTGAGTCACATAAGAATTATGTAAGAAATGTACATTTCCAGGCATTAACAAAATAAGGCATTCAAAACCATTTTCTCATTTGTAACAGAGATTAATTAACATTTAATTAAATGTTTGGATATTTCTTTCCCTTATTTCAATCTTTTTACATAAACTGACCATTTCAGCATTAATTAGTAATTCATTAAAATAAATAAATCAAATAAATTAGCCATCTCTGCTTTATATGGTCCTAATATAACTTTGTTCTTTAGATTAATGGTCATAGACAAAACCAAATAAGCTTCTTCAAAGAAAAATACATGAGATGTACTGTACAGTACTGTACAGTGAGGGCTAAGCACAGCTTGTTTGATAAAACTGTGTGACATTAAAGGACATTTTCCTAAGTGACATACCATCCACCTCTGCTGTAAGTCCTTTTATTGATGCTAGAAATAAAAAGGAAAAAAAAAAGTGTTAGTTGAACTAATTATCAACTACATGATGCCAGTGATTTTCAGTTTTGATAAAAATTTCATTAGCTTACCCCCTGGAACGGCTTCAAATTCTGTCAACTCCTGGAAAAATGGTGCCACGGCAGGATCATGTAACATTATCTGCTCGACAAGGGCATGCAGCAAGGTGAACTTCCTGTGTTTCCCACGCAGCTGTGAGAGCTGTGAAGAACAGTGGACACTGTAGAGATGTTGCTCCACCCAACACAGAGCAGGGCTTTGCACAGAAAAATCCTTATAGGGCTTTATCTCTGCGAGCATTTGTCATTGTGCTGTTTAGTATGAAGTGACAGTATAGTTTTCTTATTTAGGTCTTTCGATTCTAAAGACACTGATTGAGTTCTGGAAAACGGGTTCACCATTGTGGATTCTAGTGAAAGACAAGCTGAACGTAGGTGAAATGGGACTCACCCACACCCTTCTTCCTGAACTAAGATTTTAAGGATCAAAATCTTTCACTTGCCTAATTGAAGATTAAAAAAGGTCTTTACTTTTTAGCTAGACTTTGAATAATTTAGGGCTTCCCAGCAGTATTCACAAAGCCAATACCCTGAGCTCTTTTGGGTAGGATGTACAGTACGTATGAGATCCTTGGATTAATTGGCTGCTAGCAATGAAATAAGCTAGATGGCCTCAATGACCTCCTCTTGTTCATAACCTTTCTTATGTTTTTATGAAATGCTACACAGCATCATTATTATAGCCCTGCATAATGAAAAGAGTGAAGGTCCTCTAAAACAACCACCAAAACTCTTAAAGTGTTTTCACACCTTACAAATATCAGCCCTCTATATAATAATAATAATAATAATAATAATAATAATAATTGCTTACACTTATATAGCGCTTTTCTGGACACTCCACTCAAAGCACTTTACAGGTAATGGGGACTCCCCTCCACCACCACCAATGTGCAGCATCCACCTGGATGATGCAACGGCATCCGTAGTGCGCCAGAACACTCACCACACATCAACTATCAGTGGGGAGGAGAGCAGAGTAATGAAGCCAATTCATAGATGGGGATTATTAGGAGGCCATGATTGGTAAGGCCCAATGGGAAATTTTGCCAGGACACCGGGGTTACACCCCTATGCTTTTCGAGAAGCACCCTGGGATTTTTAATGACCACAGAGAGTCAGGACCTCAGTTTTACGTCTCATCTGAAGGACGGCACCTGTTTACAGTATAGCGTCCCCGTCACCATACTGGGGCATTAGGACCCACATGGAGCGCAGGGTGAGCACCCCCTGCTGGCCCCACTAACACCTCTTCCAACAGCAACCTTAGTTTTTCCCATCCAGGTACTGACCAGGCTCACACCTGCTTAGCTTCAGTGGGTTGCCAGTTGTGAGTTGCAGAGTGATATGGCTGCTGGCTATATGATCTTCTGCATCTGCATCTTCTGCAGGCTCAGCATGTTTTCATGCCATTTCATTTGTGTTTAGTTGTTTACTTGCACTAAACAGCATAATAGCAGCATAGTTTCATTTGTATCCTCTATGTGCTCATGGCGGTCATTTCACAAGATGACACAGCTCTGGAATTATTTTTCAAGTACATTAAAAGAGCAGGACTTTCTATCCTTTGGAGAACACAAAGGAGCATCTTTTGTGAAGACCAAAAAAAATAAATAGGTTTTACTGACTATCTTAAAATCTCTTCACTCCTTCCTTTAGGTATATCAAGTAAAGGATGTTATAAATTGACAGTGGGACCAAACATTTCTTCAAAAGAAGAGGCCTACAGAGATTGTTTTAAAATGTTAATGGTTTCACAAACTTAGATGTCTCCAAATTCAACTGACTGCTGCATAGTTTTGAGTGCTTCTTAATTTAAATGCAAGAGAACCCTTTAATTCTGTAATGAGATTTGCTGTCTTTTCTGCCTAACATTGTTTACCGATTTCATGTCTGCACCATCTCCAAGGACTAAGCCAAAAGAAATGTGTAAAGCATCACAGAAAGGTTGATCCTGTATTTCCTTTGAACTAAAAACAGAACTGACAGCATGACATCACCAATCTTTCTGTAGTTCAGTGCTTCTATGAAGCAAACAGAAAAAGAAATAGGGAGCCGATTCCACAGGTCAAGCAATTTGGCTGGCTGCCTCAAACATCTGACAGAGTCCTAAAAAAGCAAGCTTCTAATCTTTATTTTGGGAGGGGGTGGGATGTTGGGTATAAAGAGGTGAGAAAGCACATCAATGTGAAGTACTTGAACTATTGGAATCAAACCAAGTGAATTTAAATACAATATATGCTTTAAAACTGACTTTGTGAAATTCATCAGCATGCAAATAATTTGTAACAACTGTAACAATTAAGGAGCAAATCTAAACATAAGAAGACAAACATCAAGATCCATGAAAATAAACTTACTACAGAAAAAGAAAAATATGTAGTAGCTTACTACTCACTACCACAGATTAGCTACAAATTTCTGTTTATAACTATTAATCGTTAAAGTACACTCAGTATACCATTGTCAGCGGAAGTTGTAGTTTTCAACGCAGTGGTCAGATTAAAATTATTTCTGTCTATAATAGAAGATAATTCAGTATACTGAAGTGCACACAGTGGTTCCTTCCACTGTTTTTATGTTCACAGTTGTTTCTGTGAACATAAGCATATTTAGTTTACTAATTCGTTTTTTAACAAGTTTCACATGTTCAAGTGTTACAAGACACTGAATATGCCAAAAACAATAAAAACTAGAAAATTATTTCCAGTACAATACAGCACCTTACTATTGTTTCCTTCAGGGGCTGGGAAGGTGGTGATAATGTATATTGAAACAGTACTGGTTAGTACAGTATGCATGTGTAGGGAAGAGGTTAATATTGTGAGTGAAAAGCTTGTATATGCTTAAAGGATAAACTATCAAATTACTCACTTCAAACTCAAACTACAGACTTAGTATTGCTGGACAAAAATGGCTTCAGCTGATTTAGAACTCTGCAAAACTCTGCTAACGTGATCTACACAAGGTGGAAGGAGGACCCATGGTGTAAACTGTTAAGCAATCTCATTAGCACTGAACTGCAGTGTTTGTCAAAAAGGTCAGACACAGAAGACAGCGGCTTACTTTTGTCAGAGAGGAAAGCCGGTATCCCTTGGCCTTTTCCTTCCCAGCATTCTCATTGAGGTAATTGCCCACAGCAAGAAGGTACTCCAGCACAGAGACAAACGACTTGCAATTCAACAGCTGAGAGCACATTTTGATCTTCTGGTCAATCAGCTGAAATATACAAAGAAATGTATTAGTCATTCACAACTGCATCAACTTTGATTAAATAAGTCAGGTGTGTAAAGCCTCCAACATAATCAGCTGTGAATATAAAAATGCAACATGCTTAAAAAAGAAATGCTTCTTGCCTTAAGTGTAACATGAGCAGTGGTATTCTGGGACTGTCATGGTTTACACCATACAGGTATTACATTTACTTTTGTGCTTATGTAACTTGAATCATAAGTAGCAAAAACTCTCAGTGTGGTTGAATGTCATTTTGGTCATTTTCTTCTTGATTCTGATGTTTTTTTCAGTTACAGTGCCATGACTGTTGCTGGTTCTTGCCCAAGTACTTTGAGAGTGATCTAAAATTTAAAATAAAAACAGTAGCCCCCAAGATCACCATTTTGTCAACTTCCTTTATGTTGTTCACAATTACTCAAGACATTGATTTACCACATTAATTGTCTTCTACTGTTAATGGAAGCCTACATCATAATATGTAATGACAGTTTTTTTTTCACCAAATTAAAGCTGTTCTGTAATACCTGCACATATTTAGCTTGCGACAGCCTTGTTTGGTTTTAAATTCCAAAATACTTCTGCTTTACAGAATGGCCTAGTTTCTAATTTAAGTTCTCCTCTAAGACAAACACCTCAGAAAAATATTAGCAAAGTCTGCCTTGTGTTTTCCTTTTAACACAACATAGTGATGGGGACACTATACTGGAAAAAAGGCGTCATCCTTCGGATGAGACATAAAACTGAGGTCCTGACTCTCTGTGGTCATTAAAAATCCCAGGGTGCTTCTCGAAAAGCGTAGGGGTGTAACCCCGGTGTCCTGGCCAAATTTCCCATTGGCCTTTACCAATCATGGCCTCCTATGGACTGTGGGAGGAAACAGGAGAGCCCGGATGAGTCCCAGGTGAACAAAGGGACAACATACAACCTGGAATTATACCCAGTGCCCCAGCACTGTGAGGAAGCAATGCTAACCACCATGCTAACCACAACATACAGTACAGTATACAGACAATGCAACATAAAATTTAAATGTCATCTTGTTCCTTTTCTGAGACAACTTTGTCTTACACAGATTCAAAGTGTTCGAAAATAGAAGAAATATTGAAACAGGTTTATGTAGCAGAAATATAGACACTATACTACAAATAGTTTTTGGAAGGCTAGGCACCAAGCGCAGGGTGGGATTCGTAGGAGAGAGCTCTCTCAGCTGCTGGCAGCACAGCGCCCCATCTGGCCTCCTGGGCACGTGGTGGCCTGTAGTGCTGTTGGTGACATACGGTATGTGCTTCTGTTTCACCTCAAGCCAAACCTCAGTTACGGGGCTGTGGCCTGTGAAGTGTTAAAGATGAGTGCCTTGAAAGCCGGTAGGTCAGAAGAGTGTTCATTTCCCCATTCGCCCCTGTGTGCAGTCACAGGGTTTGCAATGAGCAGAGACATAAAGTACACACAACTGGCTGCTCTAAATTGGATGCATATAATGACAAAAAAATCAGCACTTAAAAAAAAACATATGACCTATAATAAATACTGTACCTGAGTTACTGTGACAATGCTATAACACTTATGTTTTAGCCATGAAACCACACTTTTTTTACCGTGGCATTATTGCAATTTTGCACCATCACCCAAATCATGACGTTAGGCAACACTGCTATGACCTTGTAGATGGATCTCATCAGATCTTGGAAGTTTAGCAACATTAAGCTTGACCTGTCTTACGACAGAAGAAATCTAAGGAAAACTAGAAGGTTACTGCAGTGACTGATGTAGGTAGATCAGTTGGCGTCACTCTTCCTTCTGGATTAAAATTTCCAAACCAATTAAAGCCCCAGGACCACTGGACTGTAGGAGGGGTTTTCTCTTGCATAAGACTGTAGATAGAGGTTGTGACTACTTGGTCATGGAATTTCCAATGGCACTGTTTTGTAAGACTAGTGGTTTCGTGCAGTGTCCTACAGTAGCTAAATTTATCAATCTATTGTAATATACATACTGTGTGCTGTGATCTACAACAGCACCAGGTGTATATTTCACTTCAGTGGTGGCAGGGTAGTCACAGTATGTGAAGTACACTGGGATTATTTGTTACAAACAGCACACTCATCTTAATAATAATAATAATAATTGCTTACACTTATATAGCGCTTTTCTGGACACTCCACTCAAAGCGCTTTTACAGGTAATGGGGATCCCCTCCACCACCACCAATGTGCAGCATCCACCTGGATGATGCGACGGCAGCCATAGTGCGCCAGAACGCTCACCACACATCAGCTATCAGTGGGGAGTAATGTAGCCAATTCATAGAGGGGGATTATTAGGAGGCAATTGGAAATTTGGCCAGGACACCGGGCTACTCTTTTCGAGAAGAGCCCTGGGATTTTTAATGACCACAGAGAGTCAGGACCTCGGTTTTACGTCTCATCCGAAGGACGGCGTCTGTTTACAGTATAGTGTCCCCATCACTATACTGGGGCATTAGGACCCACATGGACCACAGGGTGAGCGCCCCCTGCTGGCCCCACTAACACCTCTTCCAGCAGCAACCTTAGTTTTTCCCAGGAGGTCTCTCATCCAGGTACTGACCAGGCTCACACCTGCTTAGCTTCAGTGGGTGGCCAGTTGTGAGTTGCAGGGTGATATGGCTGCTGGCTTGACATTTCTTTAGTGATACACATGCTAAGTAGAAGGTCACATGTCAATAGTGTTGGCTATGAAAAAGAAGAAAAATGCATATTTTGAAGCCCTTCTCAGTTATTGAAAAAGAACTTCACTGACTGTAAATTTCAAAGAAGAATGTAAATCTGAAAGGAGAATGCACTTTCACATATTCCATATTTCAAGTATGACAATCTTTAGATTCTACTTTCCTCTGTGCTATAATGCTTGCTCTAAAGAATTCAATTAAAAGTCACATCTTGCCATATGTTGATTCTGAGAGGACGACTTATACAGTACTTCCCCAATGCCACCTTTGTTAAGTTCGCAACACCTGTGTAACACATTTTAGTGTAGCATCAATTATCTAAAATTAAATCATAATGTTTTAGCTTAAACACTGTTTCCTATATTCAAACCAACACCTAATATCTCCATATGGCTTGAAATGAATAACAATAATAAAAATCATAATAATAGAGAGATGTTTCCTCTTCAAGGAAGATTGGTAAAAAAGATACTAAAAATGTTCTAAGAACATAAATGAATATTCCATTTTCCTCTATTGACATTGATGCATGATTTTGTTTAAAAAAGGCAGCTACTGTACAGTATAAGCACTGCTGCCACTGGGGCTGGACGGTGGAGGGTGAGGGGGGGAGAGAATTTGTTGAATAACCATATTGTGTTGTGGTTAAGAGTCGTTCAGTAACACCTATCCATATGTTCATGCTTGCTGGGGAACTCCAGCCCCTTGTGTTTTTTACATATATTTGGACTTAACTGCTGCCTCCTCACAGCTCGTCCCCTGCTTTGCTTGTACCGGTGCTGTGATGTGGATATGTAAATAAGGATTCAAGCTGTAACCTTGTGCACCTGCACATAAGCAGTTTCCATGTGTCTTGAATACAAAAAGAAAATCCACACATGGAGTTCTCTGAACATTTTGTTCACAGAATTGCAAGCAATGATAGGTCAGGGAGAACACAAATCATGCACTTAAAATACAGATCTAAGACACAAAACCATCAGGGTTCCATGATTTTATTCCTGACCTTGAGCCAGACAAAGCAAAGTACCGTATTTATTGGGCTTTTAATGTTTAGCCAACCTCTGTCATACAGCCAGCTGAAACACTCTAGCCATAATTTCACAGTGAAGCATGCCCATTGCTTCTCAATATTATTTCCATCATCAAGCTTATGAAATGACAGATGAATCCTTCTTGATGCCCCCAGCTTAAACAATGCTAAGCCTAAATTCAAAGGTTTAAAGTACTAAGTAAAGGATAAGTTATTCTGCTTTCTGTTAAATATTCTGCTTTCTAGATCATGTTTTAGTCAAAGCTTTATGTTTTTGTTGTTGCTTTAACTTTCTGTACAGAAAGAAAACTGATTCAGCAGATCCAGGCCCATATGCATGACAACAAGGATACAAAGCTTAGGAGAAGGTCATTCAATCCACTGTTCCCATTTGGTTATGTTATTCTATAGGTTGACAGCCAGTACTGGTGCAACTGGGAGAGAGCCCTCCCGCATAAAATTCTTGAAACCCATCCTGGAAAGCGACAATTTCAAGTAGCCAATCATATTCTGCATTTCTTTGGGAGGAGTAAGGGAACAGGAATACTGTCTGGAAAACCTACAGTATATACTGTACTATATATAGAAAGAAGGTACAAAGTCCACACCAACCTGCAACACATTAACATTTTCTCCCAGTTGAAAATATTTCTCACAAGCGCCACATTGACACTATGTGGGTGATATTTTAACACCTCGCAGTTTAATTAATGCAAATCCCTCCCTAAGCTATACATAGCAAAAACAATGAAGAACAGAAAACGTATCATTGCTTGGCAATCAAAGCCATCTGTTAGCTAATTTCCACCACCCCCAGAAGCACAAACAATGAAAAGATACTAAAAGAGAAAATTATGGATTAGAAATTCAATCTATGGAGTGAAAAGGACAACAGATAAGACATCGGAAGTAGCCACAGATAAGAAGAAACTATTCAGCCCACCACGGCAAATGTGTCCCAGTACTGTACTATAATAATTAATAATAATAATTGCTGACACTTATATAGAATTTTCTGGACACTCCACTCAAAGCACTTTACAGGTAATGGGGTCTCCCCTCCACCACCACCAATGTGCAGCCCCACCTGGATGATGCGACGGCAGCCATAGTGCGCCAGAACGCTCACCACACATCAGTTTGGTACTGTACTGTACATATTGTTCTAGAAACAAACAAGAAAGGGCACTGAAGAGACTTTAGGGGAAGGAGCTATTTTTTTGGATTTGGGGATGTGTTTTCTATTTAAATCTACCAGGCAGTGTTCGTCACTCTTGTTTCTTTGGAATTTTTGGCATCAGTCTAGATTGCAGACTCACCCATGAAAAATATTTAATGAAACCAGTTTCAAGGATTCTCAGTAGCAAAGTATATGATTTAAAGGGATTAGGCTGTTTTATTCTGAATAATAGTCTGCAAATATTAGCTAAGGGTTTTGTGTCTCAAGTGTTAGCTAAATAAATATTGATCTTGTAAGTAAGTTCCTATTTATTTCCCAACCTCCAAATTGTTTACAGAACATTAAAGAGGCCACAGGACCTCACTCAGTATTCTCTGATCGTTGGAGGCGTGTGATTATTTCATTTTTTTAATTATCATGTACTCAGGCTGGTGTCAGGACAGATCTAAGTAATCTGAACCAAACATTAAACCTTTGTTACTACTAGGAGCCCCTAATGCAACAATATTTACAGTATTTATTTTGGAAATATCTTAAATACCAATAATATTGCCATACTGTATATCTAAAATTAAACTAGTCAGATTAAGGTACATTAAAAAAACTAAATCTTTTTTCAGCCTTAAAAGCTATAACAATCATTCCATAGTAATCCTATTGGGTATATAATGTTCAGCAATAATAATATGTTCTCATAACCTTAAATATTCAAGTAGGGAACTCATTAGGAAAAGTCCTGCATTGTCCCCAAAAACTCCATAATCCCTCTGTGGTAATAATGTTATTTCATGATAATTTGCCCCATTTCCGATCAAATTTAGTTTTTTCTACATTAAAAACATTATAAATTGGTATTGCCTGTTGTCAGTCATTTCAACTTGTTACCACTCCTGCAGCTCACTGGTGGGAACAATCACCTGAGCAAGGGCGCCCCCTAGCTGCCATTTGTCATTTCACACTCCAGAAACGCCACAGAGCCTTGCAGAAGACAACACAGCAACACCACAAGCTTGCAGGTGTCTGGGCAGGTTTGGAACACGTGCAATAATGTTTGCTTTTTTAAATGTCCTCGTTGTTTATGGAAAATCAGAAGGAACATGTGAGTCCAAAATGACTAAAGCACTTTACAGCAGCAATAAAACAAGATAAAAATGTACATGACAGCCATTTATTTTTTCCTGGAAGCTCAGTCTATCATTAGACTGTCTATACAATTGACCTGTAACGAAACCTGTCTCTGCGCAGCACAGTAGAGAGCTCTGAATGTGTGGACAATAGAGTAATTCCTAACTCGTTTTGCTTGACATCAATAAGCAAACCTGACAGCAGTGAAAATCCAGGGGATATTGGAGACTGCAGATTGATGCAATATTTCAACAAATCGAAAAAACCCATTTCAGTGTAATACGACACACTGTAGTACACTTCACTTTTCACCAGCTTAATAAATATAGACACACATATAAGACTAGAAGGTCATTTTGCTTTGCAATCCCAAACATTTAAAAAGAAAACCAGATACTCAAAGCTTAGTCGCTAAATAGTAACAATATAAAAACAAGACACCATTCTTTTCTGTTTTGGCTTGAAAGTGAGTTAGAAGTTTGTCTACGTAAACAGTCCATGTAATTTTATTAATAACCAAGGACAAAAAATTCTGGCAAGGGGAGACAGACATTTTCACTGTAAGTTACAATGAAATTAGAATTGCAACATACCACTGCTTGAATTGGAGCTTGTAATTAATACAACAAATGCAGATTGCTCTGCTGAGACAACTTAATTGTAATCTTCAAAAAAGGAATGGTTGGGAATATTTTTCTACCTGTCTCAAGCATTCCCTATCTATGTCATTAGAGAGAATGAACTGAGTGCTGTTACTTCACTCTCTTCCCTCCTCTGTGTGTTACTGTGGTTTCTTAAATGCATCTTCCAGCCTAATGAGTACAGATGTGGCTTGCAGTTTTCTAAACATTTTCAGTGCCAATTGACATTGATAGTGTCCCAACATATGACTTGAGTGTATATGACAGATACACTCAAGGAGAAATATTCAAGTTTTAAACTCACTGGCTGCAGGTCCTCCATGCTTATGGGAAGTTCTCTGATGGTGAGTAGTACATCTAATCGATTATTCAAGAATGGTATTTTGCACATCTGAGGGGGAAGAAAACAAAGTATTTAAAGTTTTTGAAAATACCATTAACAAACACAACAAATAATCTGGTACAAGGATAAATACTGTTATAAAAAACATCACACTTTCATCTAGACCACAACTGGATTCTACTGCTTTACTGTCTATGACACATCTTCATGGAGTCTTTATTAATACTTTAACAATAAAGTAATAACTTATTAATACTTTAATAAATGTTCTGCACATCAAAACAGCAAGGCACGTCTACAGAAGCATCTGTGTTGAACTTTGTCTTTGTTTTGCTCTAAGTGCATTGCATCCTATACCTTATTTGTTGTTTTTGTTCATATCCGTATGTCAACTAAATGGATCAGATATGACATTGCCAAGATGTGATAAGATATTGCCTCACTGGATAAGATATGACCATTATGGCTTCATCCTGCAATCCATCAGGTCACTATTTCTAGTATGGCACCATGCATTTCTTTCAGTTACCTTTCTGTTTACAATGCTCCATTATGTAGAGTGGAGTTCCATAAGTCACCTTGCATAAAGGCTTCAGCTGAATGAACACAAACAGGAGAAAGCACTCCTCAAAGCAAACTGTGAAATCTCCTAGCGCACAGAAAGTTTTGGCTTGTCCATTTGTCATTTACTGCAGAGTATTTTCCAGATTTAAATCTGAGGGAGCGCTTAAGAGGTTTGTGGTGCAAGAAACGGATGGTTCCTTCTGAACTGAAGCTTGACAAGAATGATTAAAAAGCAGAGGAGCTCTTATAGGGGAGATTGTGCTATTCAATGGAGCACATAGTCATTACTAACTAGCAATAATTCAAAGCGTGGTGTCATTCAGCACCAGCCTTTCTGCAGATCTAATGGCTCCTTAAGTCTTTTGGTTTCGGTTAAATTCAACATGGTAAATAGGAAGAAGCTAAGGGTTCAGTTCCTCACCTCTAAACCCTTCAGGAAATAGAAGCAAATTTATTTATTTTATCACTGGTTAAGTCAATTATTTCTAGCAAATACTTGCCAGTGATGGTATCTACTGTAACTCAGTTTGGTTGGTACCTATGACTGGTGAATTGCATTTAAGCCAATGATGTTTCGTTGACTGACCTGAGATTAAATTACATCAATGAAAAAAAAAATGAGGTAAGTTGCTTATTTTATATGCAGAGGTCTTGAAATTATTGTCTTTAAGAACATGAAAATGCAGATAGATTTAAAGAAAAAACATAGGTGTTCTGGTTAAAAATGAAATAAACTCTTTGTGGGCATAAACCTCTAATACTGCAGGTAATATCTTGGAAGACCTCACTTCCATGTGGAGGACAGAAGCAGTGGGACCCACTGGCATTTCCCTTGGGCACTGTGGGTGCTGTTCTGTCTAAAAGCGTTGGCTTTTCCAAAAAGAAGCATCATCATACCAGGACCTTCCTGAAAAATCACCTTTTCCTGGTGTGCAGTCTTCTACAGAACTCCTAAATGCTGGAATGAACATAGCTCCCTCTCCACTTAAACTACTGTAATTTGTGTCCTGTCCAAGGGTTACAGTAGCTGTATCCCATACAGCCCCTGTCACAGACCACCATCTCCAGGTTATCTAACAGGAAGAAGAACCATCTTAGGTTCATATTCCAGGGTTTTCAGCTAGGCTTTGATGCAATGTATGCCTCACTCTTATAGGGTTGGGTGTATGAAATTTGTTAAAGTGTGACTCTGGGCATGTACTGTAACCGATCTTATGGTCTTCCTGGCAGTTTGGCATTTTCTTCTGCTCCTCCAAAACAGACATGTGTTCATGCACATGGACACCATGACAGTGGCATCAACTGCCTGGATTTGAGGTCTCAGACCCCTCATTTGATGGCTGAACAGCTCCTGATTTCCCTATGAGCAGTGAATGCACTCAGCATCATTACTGGCTATAGAGCAGTGCCTTCCTCTTCAGGTAGTGCACCTCATTTTTTCCCTGGGAGGACAAGTTGAAATCTGTTTGCCTCACAAGAGTCCACTCATTGCCCACACTGGTTCTCAATTAATAAAGAAGTCTGTTCACTTAGTGAAAGTCCAGCAAATGAAAATTATGAAATAGTAAATCAGCATAAAAGACAATCCACAGTACTACAGGGATTGGGCACTACATTCATATTTCTGAGCACTTTTGTATGAAATATGAGGAATTCACAAGTAAAAGTAATACTATATAAAAATTCAGTGGCTTCACAAATGGCGTCAGCACCACTGTAAAATTGTAAATCCCTGAAATGGTTATTATTTAAAAACAGAAATTTCCATATTTTAAGTTTTTGCTGCTACATTTTGTGCCCCTCCTTTTTGGAATCTTAAAAAAAAGCTGGTAGTTTGAACTGCACTTTAAGCCAATGACCTGCAGCTCTCTTCCACAGTGCCCATTCAAAATACCACAGGAGATGTGTTCTCACAGTTACTTTAAAAGGGTTGCTGGAAGAGAATCTGAGAGGTGTTCAGTGTTAGATTAAAATTAATTTAATAAGTCAGAGCAAAAAGATTCCACATTGCAAACAATAACTTAATTTTGACATAAGTAGAAAACATCAGATGCCTCTCCTTACCTCCAACATGTACTGATCGACTAGGTGCAACTCTGAGGGTGACCCCTTGTAAGACTTATACATCTCCACATCATCTGGAGTGGGTACATATCTGTTAGGAAATATACAGTACAGTAACAGTGAGATGAAATAATAAAGGATTTGATTTTACCACATGCTTAATGACTGTTAACAGCTGTCATTTTCTCCTTTTTCCAGTCCTCAAGCAGAAATGACAGTACTAGTACTGTGCATTGCTAAGTGGTGTAAGATAAAAATGAATAATATAAATCAGAACAACTAAAATTAGTTTGAAGAGGTTGCTGTGTAGTCAGTCAATTCATAGGAGCGTTTTGCTCCTCTAATTACATACAATTTGAGACATTTTGATTAACACAGATGTAATCACAAAACAGAACAAGGGAAGCCTGGACCTAAGATACATATAGTATATAAATAGCTGCTCCAGTCTTATTTTTCACATAAAATGAAGGATGTGGTGGTAAATTAATTATGAATGTTTTAGTTTACAAAACATCACAGCCTTTGCCCATTAGTCTGACTAATTTTATCCAAAATTAAATCTTAGCATCTGCTTAATTATTGGAAATTTGGTGTTATAACCCTGTGCTACTTCTATAAAAATACACACATCAAGAGAATCACACATTTTTCTCTTTATCTCATGGCACAGTACCCGGGTGTTTAGCTGCTCAGAGAGAAAGCCATATTGTTCAGATAACCAAAAACAGTTTTTATAAACCACATAAAATGCTGATGCTGAGTTGTGTCTAAATTGCACTGCATTTGACCCAGTCTACAAGTGGACCCAAATAATACTGTGTACAGTAGTTTTCAATATAGAGCTCAAACGTCTGAACCGAACCTTTTCATAAGTTTATAACCAGGGGGAATATTCAGTTCTCTAGCTACAGCTACAGCATATTAACATTTTGTTATGAGTGAAAAATTAGTATAAGATACATATTGTATTGTATGAAAAAAAACAGTTTTTTCTTTTTGAATTATGGAATGTCTTTGACCACAGTCTCTTTTCAAGACATCAAGCATTCCACAAAGATTCAACTGAAGAATCATTTTATCATTTCTTAGACCCTGTGCCCAAGAGAGTCACTCAATTCTATGTGCCTCTTAGAGCACTTTATCATAAGACCTTCAGCTGTAGAGCTATGCACCTGTTTTGCTAAAAGGTTCTGGCATTTGTTTCCATCAACATTAGAAAGTTCAGTACTCTCCCTTTTCACCCAAGATCATCTAGCAGTGACTTGCACAGAAAGAATAGAACTGGGCTATTGCATTCCTTGTGGGAAAGTTCAAAGTGTAAACTACTCTCAGAATGACCACAAAAGGAATCATAAATTTTCCTAGTAATGTACTAGAGTAGTTTCTCCTTAATCATACAGTAAGAGAAGAGGTTTTGTTTTCACTCCTCTCATCTGAATTTTAAGCTTTGACTTTAAAAATATGTTCATGGGACTACTATAGATTTGATTATAAATATCAATAACTAAGTATATAAGTGTGTGTTCCACTTAATCTACAGCAACAATGCAGTCTTTTTTTTCCAACGGCATTATAAGAATGTAAGAAATGCTGCAAATGAAAGGAGATCATTCAAGCCCATCTTGCTTATGTGATAGTTCAGTTCCACAGTGAGTTTAAAATTTAATCCATCCTCACCTGCACACAATGGCAATATATGGTTAAAGTAATTGAAGTGCAAATGAAAAAAAAAGTTAAAATATGTGCTTTAGATCATTTATGAAGCACTGGCAGCCTGTCATAAATTAAAGTTGCACACTAATTCATGCATGCAAAATAGATTATAGTTTTCAGGTTTGGAAAACACACCTCACAACTCAACCCACTCTAAAGGAAAGCAGAGCTATGTCAAGCCAGTTAAACAACAGCTAGGAAAGTGCCCGCTGTCTACAACCTACCCAGAAAGGTATTTAGTGTGGGTTATAGAGGGTATTTGAAGACCTTCTTAATCCCTAGTTGGGGTCTCCCTCATGATATGACATGGTCTACTCTATGACAAGAGTAGGACACCCTGCACAAACATACTATACTCTCCTCTCTCATCCAACTTTATGGAATCTTTCTGAAAGTATTTTTGTATAATACAGATTTAACAGCATGACAAAAAAGCAGGAGGTGAAACCTTCATACAGCACAAATAGAGAACAGAAAAGTAAAATGAAGGGTATAGTAAGGATGAGATAAACTGCCCCTTTAAAGAACATTTAAGAGCCATGAGTGGTAGTGAGAGAGCAAACCTCCTGAGAGAAGCAATTTGCTCATCACTGAGGCCTCCATCCTCTTCATTAAGAATGGACAACTTTTCCTTCACTTCATTTGGCCTCACAGGAAAACTTTTGAGGAAAATATCTGTATGAACAAAAGAAAATTCAAGTGGTTCACCACAATATCAAAGGCTACTCTTAACAAAAAGGGAAAAAAAACATTAATTGAGTGTTAAATCCCAAAGTACTCTTTTAACAAAGAAAGACTGAATATAAAATACCATGAAGGATTTTTAACATTAAAATTTGAATAATGCAGTTTCAGAACTCTTAAGAACTTAAGATTAGAAAATTAATACTAAAAGACAAACACTTAAGTATCAGGCTTTCCATTTACTTTAATGTCCTTTGTTATTTTCTTTAAAAAAACACATAATAGAGTGTGATTTTCTTTGATTTATACATATGTAGATACAATATGTTTTGACTGCTGTACTCACACATGTACATGATATCATAGGCCCCCAGTTTCCAGCACTGAGACTCACACATGATTCCTACTTCTGCAGGACTGAGATGATATAATGCTTTCATGCAAGATTATTTTTCAAAGAAGCTTAATAAATGTTGTTTGTGATGATGTCAATGTTTTAATGTACCAAGGGGTAAAACCAAATTTTTTTTACGTGTTTTGGTTGTTAAATCAGATGAAATCAGGCTGTGTGATTTGGTAAATTCCAATAAAGTAATGAGTCCATCAGAGATAAAGACACAGCTTCTAGAATGTCACCAATTACACAATTACTTAATTATTCAGTTACTAATTACCCAGGCATTGCTTTATTACTCTTATTTTTTACATCCGTATCACTTTTTTATTGGCTGCCTCTATTTCATAACTAGGGATGAATGTAAAGTATGCTATGGTATCAGCAGGAAAATAGAAGTACAGTAAAAGCTGATTGCAGTATTATATTTAATTAAGAGATTACTACAAATGATAAACTTTGATTACAATGCTATTCTACAATATGCTCAAAGGTAAACATTTATACCTCTGTGATTTCGGATTTGTTTTCAGCCAACTTGCAGTGATTTTTGGATGCACCACCAAAAGTGATTTTTAATCTCATGGTGATTCCAAAGAAAACATTTTAAATCCCACTCTGTAACAATAGTGCTGGCACAATTGAGTCTATTAAGTTAGACCTCAAAACATATTAATTTAATTTACGTATTAATTTACTTTACTCATTCTTGAGGTAGATCATTTTGGTAGGTAATTACTTATCAGTGCTGTAAAATACATTGGGAGCATTGCCTGAAAAACAGTGTATAAATGTAGTATGCTGAAAAGAGAAGGAAAGAAACACAAAAAATGTGTTTCTTTTCTTCTCTTTTAGGCATGGAATAAACCTTTACCTGTTCCTTTGCAGCCTACGCATGCTGACACAGCTTCCTACTTGAACTAAATATAGTATTATTATAATATTATCCAGTTAGAGGCCTTTTCACCTATCAAAGTGAAATGAATATAAATGGTTAATTCTATTCAATAAACTACTTTTGCATTTGTAAGTGGGGATTTGTCAGAATATCAGTCATTCTTTAATCAATGAACACTTTGCATAAGCTCTTAAGACAAAAAACATTACAAGACAACCCAACACTGAAAAGTGCACCAAGTTCCTACTGCTGTCTGTTGCTGCCATCAACTGGGCATTTTCTCTATTTACAAAAAGAGAATACTTTTTCACTGACAAAAGTATTAATTTTGCTTCAATTAACTTACTGTATCTAGGTATCCAGCAGGGCATGGTATGCTTTGTCCAGTTTGCTATCTATAGTGAGAACAACTAGGAAGGGACTTTTATTTATTCACAATGATTTTTTTGAGAGATGATTAAATGGTAAATTGAATAGTCGTCTGACATTAGTAGTAAGCTAGTTTCTAAAGGCACAATAAAGCTAAATTTACTTAAATTCACTTTGAAATATATGTGGAATTACAGGCCTGTCATGTCACAGAGTGCATGTCCATCTTTTCAAGGTATTTTGCTTTCAGAAGAATTTCAGAAATGTGTTTTCACTGTTGATGTCACAGGGTAAAGAATGTCTTGCAAAAATCAACATTTGGATAATAAGAGAAGCACTTCACAAAACAAATGTTAAAAATGTCTCAGTTTTTTCACCTGTCAATAGTGTTTAAGAACAGCACTTGACACGTTTCACACTTCTCTACACGGACTATTGTAGTTGGGTTCTGCCACCACCTGGGTTTCAGAAGATAAACTCACTTCAGGATCAAATGCACTTTTCCGTAATGCACTTGCAATACAGTAAATATAATATTTGCAATGAATCCTGCAAACACAGACCAGACGGGCTTTCTGCTTAGTTCAGTATTTTAGAAACCCTGTAGTCAGTGATGTTTACTCCTGAGCCTGAAGGGGCACAGTCCTCCAGGTTTTGAGGCTTACCTATACTTTCCAGTGTGTAATTGCACAGCAACAGTGGTAAAATAGACACATTAAGTGAACAGTCAATTCAAATACTGTAAGGTCATTAACACTCCAGTGTAGAATGCAAATTGGAAGATACGGCCACCATACTGTCACGCCCCACACCTTCCCTTACAAACGCCGTTCCATTCCTGTCACGCCCCACACTCTCCCTCGCAAACGCCGTTGCATTCCCAAACCCACTGTTTCACAATCACATTCCTAATTTAACCCATCACATTCCCACATGCACCAGATTCCAAAAATTCTCACTCCCAAACCAATTATCCTACCACATCCCTTTCCTTTCAGTATTTAAGGTTCCCTCTCACCCCAACCCAATGACAGCTCACTAATGAGAAGTCTCTTGTAGTATTCTCCTGTGTGTGTTTCCAAACCCTGTGACTGATCTCCTGTTACTAACTCTTTGACCTTGCCTTTTGACTTTGTCTTTGGATTGTTTTTTGGGTGTCTCTCATTACTGGACCCTTTTTGACCTAGCTTCTGGATCTTGTCTTTTGGATTGTCCCTTTGCTACTCTGTGTTCTGTGGGATTCACGGTCACGCACAAGGATCCTCCTATTCTACCGATTAGATTCCTTGACATATACAGGACCAGCGGTGGATATCAGGGCTGTTGGTTATGTTTTTTTTGACAGTAAAGGAAACTAATTGCAATAGAATGAGAGGACAATCAGTAATTACTCTAATGGACAGTTCTTGCAAATCAGAATGGGCAAAAATACAGATGAACTCTGTAGTTTTTTCAATGACATGAAAAATAAGGAATAAAGTTTGTTACAGTACTGTATATCTATTGTATCCATATGATTTGAATTCCCCTCTCCTTAACCAGGCTGCAATTTAACAGACAGCCCTAAAGAAAATAAATCAGTTGTGTGTCTTTTGTGTTTTCTATCAAGAAGAGTGTTTGCACTGGATTCTCTGGCCACTGCCACCTGTATTAGATTCTTTTTTCATTTTAATTTGAGAGGAAGAACACCATCTGCCCCCTTACAAACCAGACTAAGACAATTTGGAAGCTGGTTATACGTGTATGTCTATTCTACCTCCCTTTTGAAATGCTGCCAAACCATTAAAGGGGGAAACTGATTTGGAATGGTTTTTATCAACATCATCACAGCAAAGGTAACCTCCTGGTGTCAGTTATGGGATGCTAAGATCAAATCTAGAATTTCCACATTCCTAAACAAAGTCTAATGAGTGAATCTGAGGGTGATGTATAACTGTCTAAATAGTATTTGTTTGTTTTATAATGGAACTTAATAAGCCCAAATAGAACTTGCAGAGAAAAGCAGAAATCAGTGTTGCTCAAAACCTGACTTTTGTACAGTATAGTGCTTCATGTTTTTCAGTTTCAGTTGGTTTCTCCCATCTTGTGCAAAGTCCTTTTCGTTTCCTTATGTTACCCATGACTGTGTCTAGACATTTTACTGTAATAAAGACTGCTTCTCAATCATTTATTAATCAATATACACATATATAAATTAAGAAAAATCATTATCTAAAAATCTTTTAGTTTGCATTTAAAACAAAATGCTTTCTAACAGCTGTTTTGTACCAGTTTCAGCAGTTTCTCTTACTATCAAAACCTGTGCTCAGCTCTCATACATTATCTTGTCAGGCATTCCCTTAAGGCTTTATTTCCTTGTAATTCATTGCAGTTCATGTATTGTTGTCTTGATCTAGCTATTCACTGTTACTAAAATTATATGCTTCCTCTTCAGTAGCTGAAGGCTCTGTTTCTTAACAAAGCCTTATGTAACACCTAAAGTAACTATAGTGTTTAATAGAGAACAGTACAAGGCTGTTGATTTGTTTCTAATACTTGATCTTTTACTAATACAGTACTGCTATTTCTTCTTGCCAGAAAAAAAGGTCTGAACATGTGTAGCATCTGTATTTAAGATTTTGAACTTTTTTGTTCTGAAAAATGCAGCTGATTTAAGATTCAGCAATTTAAATAGATATGCAATTTTATAACAGCATGACTCACATCATTTGTGTATTTATTTGACCCTGCATTTAACAAAAGCACATCCAGCTTGTGTAACATACACACACAAACCTCTGGTAAAACACAAGTACAGTTAATGAGTTTGTGCTATTGGAAAGCCAGCTGGTTATTTACAGGGGCAAAGAGAGTGAGGAGAAGTGAAATCATTTTACACTTCTTTTATATTGTGGAGACGCTCTAATACTTTAATGCAGGACACTGAAGTAAAAAGACTCAATGTAGTCCGTAAATATAGTGTATACTTAATGGCTCAATCACTAAACGTAGCCAATTCAGAGCACAAAAAGTCTTTCAAGCACTGGTTTTCGACTATAACTACAACACTGGTTTGTGTGGGCAAAGTAATCTGTGCTTTCCTACATACAATTTAGTAGCAAACACTATGAGATTACTGTGCCATCAACACCAGCTGTTGTAAATTTTGAAGAAAGACATTTATTGTCTTCACTATCTTAGTCGATTACCAATTAATGATTCCCAATCTGGTGCAGTATAAAATGTAAAAATATATACAGTATATATATGCTTTTGTATTTCTTTAGATAGAAAAGACTTACTGAAGTTATGGGCTATCTTCTGGTTTAACATGATCTGAGGGTTGTTGTTCGACTCCAACCCTCCAATGACTCCTACATCCTGAACGGAGAATTGCTCAAACAGCCGCTCTCCGTCAATTTTAATTTTCCCAGAATCACTCCGTGTCCACACAGATTTCCCAATCTGCCAAAAAAACAGTTTACAACCAACCTGTTAATATTGTCATACCAGTAATAATCAACTAGAAATACTACAGTCCACCTTCCTTACTGAGTGGCACTCATTCATTATAGAAATTAATCATGATGGTATGGGAAAAGTCATTTGTAAAAAAGTGACATTACAATAGGAGATTGTATAGTGAGAGAAAAGTATGTAGGTCCTGGCCAAATTTCCCATTGGCCCTTACCAATTATGGCCTCCTAATAATCCCCATCTATGAATTGGCTTCATCACTCTGCTCTCCTCCCCACTGATAGCTGGTGTGTGGTGAGTGTACTGGTGCACTTTAGCTGCGTTGCATCATCAAGGTGGGGCTACACACTGGTGGTGGTGGAGGGGAGTCCCCATTACCTTTAAAGTGCTTTGAGTGGATTGTCCAGAAAAGTACTAGTACTGTATGTGTAAGCATTATTATTTATGTAACTGGAGACTTTCGTAAGACTGCTAGAGGATTTGAAAGATGAGTGACCTTTTTTAAAATCCTAATTTCTTAAGAATTCTGAAAAGTTGTTATCCTTAAGATTTTTTGGGGTTACACAGTAAGCTTAGTCAAAGCTACAAAGCATGAGAAAGCTGTTGCTGACATCAGTGAATACAGTAGGTCCCTGTGTTGAGGTTCTGAGAAGCAAAGAAACACTGTATTAGGCATACAGTATAAAGCCATTTAACCTTTGACCTTAGTAATAGTTCTTAATGGACACAATACAACTCCCATTGCAAGGTGATTTGATCAAGTTGAATTTAACTTATTTTGAAATGTATGAAATTACTGTACAGCAAAAGCCTTGTTTCTCTGTTTACTCCAAGTATTTTACTTCTTTTAGTTGTGTTGTACGATATGCACTATTGCAATGTACAGTGTGTAATACAATAATGCACTCAGAATAGGTCCATTCTCATAATTTAGAATACTTTCTAATACATTCTAATACTTTAAAACATAAGAAGCATTTTTGAAACAGCACTGTGGTATAACAGTCATGGTTCTGCAGCTGTAATATTGTATATTCAAACATGAATGGGACACTGATGTTGAGCCCTTATGTAAGATAGTTTCTATAGTGAAATGTCCAGCTGTATAAATGGAAGTTAATATCCAGGTCATCATTGTATTGTATATGAAAAGCTATTTTGAATTCATTTTGTCAATTTAATTTTATAAAGATGCTCACCCTTTCTTGGGACACCAGGTCCCAGTGAAACGCTTTAGTTCTCTTTGATGTGGGTTTAGCATTCAATCTGTTGTGCAAAGGAGGTGGGGCAGGAACTGGAGGTGGCGGAGGAGGATTCATGGCAAATCCAGGGATAAGCACAGGTGCGTTGGGAGAAGGCGGAGGGGTGAAAGAACCGACCAGTGCAGGGGTAAATTTGCGAACTGCAGGCACAGGAGGAAATAGAGAAGGTGAAGGGGCATGTGGAGTTGAAGCCTGGGCAACATCTGATTCTCCAGAGGCTCTCTTCCCTTCCAGTTGTAAAACAGCGGGCTTCGTTTCTTCTGCTACCTTTTCCTCTTCTTCATTCTTTTTCCTGTCTTGTTCTTCCTCCTTGTTCTCCTGGATCTCTGGCATTCTGATGACCTCATATATACTGTTGTCTTCTGACTGAGATTTGCGTTTCCAATCCAGGCAGAACTTGTCTATGGCCTGCACCCACTCATTCCGATCCATCTTAATGGCCTCTGTGCTGTTCACATCATTACTAGCAGGTACCCGAAACCTAAAAGAAGAAATGGGCTTTAAATGAGCTTTTGAAATGGCATTGAATAAATGAGAAAAATAGATTGTTCCCTTTGTATAGCATTTGTAGACTTGCTTTTTTGTTTGTAGGGAAACAAAAAATAATAAAATGTAAGAAAAAAATGCATTAGCAGGTCATGGCTGTTTAATCAAGAGGCTCCACACTCTGTGCGGGTTTTTTCAGATAAGGCCGTTTTAATGGTAAAAATCCATTTCTGCAAGCCTTTTAAAAGCAGGGCACTTCAGCAATTCAGAATGGCACCTGTTCCCCCAAAGCCAATGGAAAGTAAACTGAGAAGTAAAACTTAAGATAGCTCTGCTCACTTAAGGAATGCATTGTGGAATGCCTCAGGGACTTTGAATACCTATTTCTTTGCCAGTGTTAAAGGTTTGCACCACTGTGGGGATATCTAATCTCACTTTCAACAAGTCCAGAAGTAACTGCTTGGTTATCTGCTGATAAAGCAAGCAAGTAGATGGATATCCCTTGCATGGTACAACACCTGAAGCACAGTAGCATTGCAGAGCCAGAGTAGGAGATAGCAGGGCGATACCATCACTCACAGGTACTCATTTTTCTTGGTGAGCACTGTGAAGGTGTCACAGCCTCTGTGCTTCTCCACGCTGGCATTCCCATCAGAGAAGTGTATGACCACAGGCAAGGACTGGGATGTGGCATTGATGTCATCATTGTCTTGGCCGCTACCGACAGGAGACAAGACAAGCTCTCCCTCTTGAAGTCTAGCCATGCACCTAACAGAAAAGCAGATACAGTATGTTGATAATAAGCTATAGTTTTTCTTTTCAGACAAGGCATTATACTTCTGTACAGTATACCTAATGTGTCAGAAACAGGATTTTGCATAAAACACATGAAGCAGGAGCAAGGCCATGCAACTACCCTGACACTTTATAGCCACTTCAACTGACTTACTGTACAACAACCCTACTGTCCCAGAACCACAATCCACAAGATTGTGTTTTAAGGTTAAGATATTGATTTTGGAAACTGTCCTTGCAAAAATCCCAACTTTGTAACACCACACCTGTAAAATCAATAAAGAAAGCGCTGGCTTTGGTTTCTTCAAAGTGCTCTTTTAGAGCCTGTCGGTATGATTAATAACTTAACACAGACATTTGGCCTCAAAAGGCCTGGTGAAGGGAAGACAGGTCAAAATTAATAAGCACCGCTCTTAACAAAAGAATGGCTAACACACTTCCCTCGTAGAAGCTGAACTTCAATTCATTTAATCATTGCTAGTGAAACACGCGTGACAATCCTAAAAGAAATCCATCATCATTAGATCCATCATGAAAGCCTATATCGAACATCAGGAAAATTGGATTATAGCATAATAGTTCTGTTCATTTTTTTTGTTAAAGTGTGACACCATATCTTTTTCTTTAAATAGTTCTGTGCAGTGCATGTAGAGCCTTCCTTTCAAAGCTGACATTCCATAAGAAAAGAAAAATGTATCCCTATGCAGTAAGTATGGGACCTTATATCAGATTTAATGTAATTTTTTGTCTTTGAATTACTGCGGGGAACATTTCTGAATTACTGCTGTAGGTACATTACAATGACAGAGATAATGTTTCCCTGTCAAGCATGTCATTTCAGTTGTATGGCAAATGCATTATATTAGTCCTCTATTTAAAAGCTAAAACCACTCATGCATTATACAATGCTGATATTATTAGGAACAATCAAACCTTTTTGCAGAAGTTTACATTTGACCTCTGGGGCAAAGGAGGACATTTTACTATCATAGTGTTTTCATTTTCTATGAACAATGGTGCATTATTTAAAATTTACAACCACCAAATTATTTTCCTTTTTCTCTTTTTTAAAATGTTTAAGAGTTAGATGTTATTCCTTGTACAAATCACTGTACGAAAAAGTGTGTGACAAGCATTAATGTCCCTTAGCCAGATTGAGAGTGGCTACATTTTTCTTGAAGAAAAAACGACATTTTTCAAGAAAACAATTGTGAACTTAATTGTGTTCTTGAACCGATTAACTACAGATGTGAATAAGATTTTGGATTTAAGCTTTTCTTAAGACTTTTGTTGATTAAACATGTGGAAGCCATGTACAGAGTCAATGTGTTTGTTGAGCTAAAGGTACAAATGAAACTTTTGAGGAATCACCAATTTCTTATTAATTGTGTTCTTGAACCGATTAACTACAGATGTGAATAAGATTTTGGATTTAAGCTTTTCTTAAGACTTTTGTTGATTAAACACGTGGAAGCCATGTACAGAGTCAATGTGTTTGTTGAGCTAAAGGTACAAATGAAACTTTTGAGGAATCACCAATTTCTTACTGGAACAAGACCTTCCATACCTCACCCATGTGACTGAGGCCAAGCCCCCTCTCTGTAAATCCAGTGGTCCTTCGCGAATGGTATTTGATGTTGCAGGCTGCTCATAGGTATCCGAGTTGGGTGGTATTGGAAAGTCATAAATATTGCTGTATATGATTGTGTTAACTAGCTGCATAATCTTGCAAAGGAGACAGAAAGTAAAACAAAATTAGAAAAACATCCATTTCTGAGAAACCAAAGTTATTTGTACTTAAAGTAAGAGCTAAGTATACAAAACACACAGAAACCTGCAAAACAGTTCAGGTCAGGTCAAGTAATTGATTCTATTACTTTTTTAGTTGATCAGAATGATTACTAGGTATTTTGGATAGATTGGCTTTAAGTTTATTAAGGTTTAATCGGCAGCTGATCTTCCCTCCAGAAAATATTAAAACTAACTTCTTAGCCTTCATATTTGTTTTAAAAACCCATTTTGCTCTTGAATAAGGTTGAGTTCTGAGATGCTGAGATCTCTGTGTCAGTGTAAAAAATGCGCTTGTTTCAAAAATTGCACCATGACCAGTGTCACTAATGATATACATCCATAGTGCACTTAGTGCAGAGCTCCTTAAAGTGAACAGTCCAACAGGTTTTGTAGGTCTCCTTAAAATCATCAACAAATTTAGAAACTGCAGAAAGGTTTAATTGGTTCTATTAAGACGATCGTGCTAATTTAACCTTTGATCTTAACCTTAATTTAACTCCTGAGGTCTTGTACTATTGCCCTTGAGGAACAGACTAGAGAAATATGGCTTCTCCAGTGGTGCGCATGAGATTTGCAGAAGCAAGAGTAGAAGTGAAGTTGTGGTGCATTTACAGTCACACATCTGCTGATGTGTCTCAAAGGTGACACAGCTTGGCATGTAAACATATTAAAATGAATCACTCAAAATTAAGTAAAAAAACCCACAACTTTCAAAAGAGCAGTCAAATACAGTCTCAGACAGGGTATCAGGGATCTATGAAATATTTTACATTTTTTTCCCGACAGGTTATGGAACATTTTTAACAAACATCTAAAACCTGCAGGACTGGTGTTGCAGGAATATGCAATAAGATCACTGTCTTAAAGCAACAGTGCCCTTAGGGGTGAAGGACTAAGGCGAAGGTTTCCTGTCTCAACTGCTTTGTCCTACACTGACAGGGTGTTTGTCTTCTCACATTCTGTTTGTCTTCCAGCGATGATGCTTCCAGCTCATAGTCATGCCTTCCCTGAAATGAGATGGAGAACTTGGCCCCCACCCCATCGTCACACGACTTCACAGTTGAAAAGGGCAGCTGCCTCTTGACAATTCCTTTCTCAATACTACAGATGACTTTTGCCTTAAAATCGATCTGAAAGAAAAACAGGGAACAAAAATAGTTTCCTTGCTTCAATTTCAATGTAACATTTCAATTGCACAGATTCCATCACCACCTACAATACTTTTGGTCTAACTAGGCACATGTCATTTGGAATCTCCATGTGGTTTCTGACCTTGAGCAACATTCAGCTAGAATTTCACAGCCCCATTCACGGTGTTGATGTTTTGCAATTTTGAATCTTAATAGATCTTACTGAACACTGATTCATTGTAAAGGACTGGCATCCTATGTGTGGCATAGATGTGCCCTGTGCCCTTTGTATAGAAACAGACAACATAGTGGAACAGATTGCAACCTTTACCACATCACAACCTTTACTGCTTTCTTGCAATGGATAGATGAAGCAGCAGGTCCTTTTGAATGCAGTATACAGTACGTTAAAGATTACAAAACTCATAAAAATCTATAGGAAACAGGAAAGTACATGCTGTAGTATAAACATTCCTCTTGCATTCTACTGATACAAACATTATAACAGGCAGTAATTAAATATTATATATCTCATTAAATTGAGTGTAATTTAATTATTAACTATCTGAACAATGCCACAGATCTACAGTATGTCGCGTATTCAATTTTACAAACATTTGTCTTTATTTTAATTAAAACCGAAACAATTTTCTTGAGAAGCAATTCTCATGGTTCTCAGGGGGATGGATGGATTTCAGATGGAAATACATTCTTCTGTTTCCCTGCATCTGTCAGTTATTTTCGCTTACCTGCAAAATGCGTTTCTGCCATCGATATCTGTTGTACTTGTAGACACTGAAATTGTATTGTGTAATGTCTTCCTCCTACAAAGGAAGGAAAACATGTTATCTGACTCTTTTTGCAATGCCAAATCCATCCTATGTATTACTACTGGCCAAATATTCAGAAAATAATATCAACAGTATATGAAAAATTATAACATTATAGCATCTACTGTACAGTATGATAGATAGCTTCCTCTTCTGATGTGATGCTCGCTGTTAAGGAAAGCTAGCTGCTTGTAATTTCACTTGTAATGCTCACTATTGTGTTTCCTTGTCATCCATTAATTAATTAGTATTCAGTTTTTTCATCAATTAAATGATACTCAGTAAGTCACTGTGGGCAAGAACCTAAGGACACCATGGTCAACTCAAACCAAGCCAGCTCTGGAGACACTAGCCAGAATTATGTACTGCCATTTGGACAGACAAGGACAGGGGGTAAGTAACACAGACTGAAACTAGCCATCTTGTGTTAAAGAGCAAGTATCTTTACTATTGGGGTTGCTTGTTAGCATCAGGTTTATTTTTGCTCTTTCTGCAGCCTACAATCCAATATTATGATCTATATCTTATTCAGTTTGTTTTGATACAGGTCTTTCAGATGGGTGTGCTCTGCAGACAAACAAAACTCCACTGAATACTAAGCAGAAGAGGAAGTTTTCAAAAGAGGAACTTAAAATGAGCACGTAAGGAATCATTGTTTTATTACCATTGTTGCGACCTTTGAAAGAGGTCTTCAGGGTGTTTCAATACAGTATCCTGCAGCTTATCTGGTCTGTGTTTTCTTATTTATGTCTTGATATTATGATAAGCAAAGCATTTTGATAACAATCCTAATTCACACAAATCTGTAAATGTCTCATCACTGTTGCAAAGCATCAGTGGAACTCCAGACTGGTAGTGCAATGCCAGTAGTGCAATACTCCCCCTCAGAGAGCAGGACCTGCAGATGAAGTCTGTGGCCAGGAGGCAGAAAGGCACCATGGCACAGGTCCATATACCTTCTGGATCAAAATGAACCCAAAGCTGCAGGCAGATCCTCTATCTCTGTATAACAGCCACTCTCTGTGCCCACCACAGAGACATATTTCTGCAAAGTCGTTATGCTACAGCTGTAAACCACCTTTGGCTGCCTCGACTACGCTTCACGTTCCAAAAAATTCAGGTGCTTCAGTTATTGGATAGGCAAAATGTAAATTACAAACCTCTATGCCAATTGGGGGAAAAGAAACTTGGAAACTCATTTTTGTTGTCCTTTTATATGCTTACAAAATGTCTGGCTCTTGCAACCACATTGTTGTTTCAGGAATTATGAAGCTGCTGCCGGGAGTTGAAATCATGACATCTTCTCCCTATTGGCTTGTACGAGTACTTTTAAGTGCCATAAGCGCCAGTGCATTTTCTTTTATTTTCTTTTACAAGAGCTGAAGAATTGTTTCTCACAAGCCCTCTTCCTCCCCTAAATACCCTGAGACAAAGTATTTTTGCATCCAAAGCACTGCTCCATGTCTTCTCTGCTAATTCAAAACTGTTCCTGCACATACTGTACATACCTCACGGTGATACCAGTGAACATAAACAACCTACTATCCACTACTGAATCATGCACATGACATGCATTCATCACACTGTTAAAGAAATATATTTTTCTTAATTTGCTATGAATAACTAGAAGGTTCATCGACACTCTAGTTAAGAGCCTAATCTCTTGGATACTCTAGACATATTATTCTCTAGGCAGCTTCTCTCACAGACAGGCCACCCTCAATCACGCTTTCACCATCATCACTCAAGAGAGTTATTTATACTCATGTAACACTCTTTTCATGTAAAGATTCTGGGTTAACTATTTTAGGGAATTTCTGAAAAATACTAAATGATCAAACACAAGGCCTGAGTTCTTTTTGTTATCATCCCACTGTACTAAACTATTTAAATAGTCTCACTGCTGTGCATCAGTGTATTTAAGTCTAGCAGCCAACCACACATATGGGTAGTAAACCCTATATTTTCCTCTTATTGTCACCTTGCATCCCTCCTCCTTTCTCTGTATTAGCTCTTGGGCCTAATTCAATTAATGACAAAACATGGCTAACCAAACTAACAACGATACAGAGCACACTGCACACTCAAAATCAGTGGGCTGTCCAAAGATCCTTAAATACTATTACACTTACAGGGTAACATTCAAAAGCATTCAGCTCAAGTGGAAAAAATGACCCACTGTTTCTCTTCCCAAATAAACCCCAGTGAAATCCTAAAACTATGTTATAGTACATAATGAAACTGAATTTAACTTACAGTATATTTCTGTATTCACATGTACTGTATGTTGTCTCTAGCATTATTAGTGTATTCATACTTTAACATTTACTTTAAGCAAGTTAGAAGGTTATTTTGCTATTGGAGGAAAATATGACAATTCCCATCTTAGTTTTATGCGTATTTTTCCTAATAATAGAACAATGTAATTATAATGCATGAGATCATGTCATTCAGGGTGTGAAGGTTAGCTCTGCCAAAACAGGCAGTTTTGTAACCTTGGAAAGTTACTATTACTGTCTGTACTGTTATGCAAGTATTTTTTTTTATTTGAACACCTTATCGATGCTAAACATTAGCAAGTGCAGTTGTTCATCGGCCACTATGTTATCATGTAATGTATAAAAAAAGGTGATGAAACACTTTGCATTTAAACCTCCTTTTAAATTTCTCCCTTTTCCATCCAATTCTGCAGTGATCCTTTACATGAAGCAAACACATCTTATATGTTAGCACAGAGAGTTTTGTCCACAACATTAAAACACCATGTAGTCAATTTAAATTGGTCTTATCATTATGGGTAGTGGAAATCCTAATTTCTACTTCCTCCTAGAGAATATCTCAGTTCCTCATTTCCAAAAGAAACGCTTAATGATTTGCTTAGAGAACCTTTAAAAAGCATGCAAGGGTTTTGCTGTTCCGTTTTTAAATTTACAGATTGAAGTGTTCTATTGACTGCAATGGGGAAGCTCACTCTAACACCTGGGTTGTAGATGTTTCTGCAGATACTGAGATGAACAGTTAAATAAAACAGATCTATAAATCCATATACTGTAGGCTTGGCCCTATCTAGTAGTCGGGGACATGGCTGATGTTAGGATATTACAACTGAGATATCTGCTCCAAGTCCTGTTAGGTAGGTTTTGGCTTTCAAAACAAATGTTCTCTGGAGGAGAAATGGTACAGTTATGCAACATTCTTTCAGGATGCATGGAATGAGGAGGACTGTGAAGTATATTAATCCATGCTAAAAAGATAAGAAAGGAAACACAACCTTCTTCGGGTGTGACTACTACCTACGGTACTTGAACTAAATTAATTTCTTATTAAAATCCTCTTCTAAGTTGTCCTTAAAAAGGCTTCAGGTTCGGGACTATAGCACATGGTCTTATGAAGGGGAAGCGAATCCCCAAAACACAAAAAATGTAAGAGAATGGGTTTGGCTATCAGGCTTGATCAAAAGCTGTAAAAAGGGCTAATTTATTGTCCTTTCCCTTGCAGAAAAGCAGCTTCTCTGTATATGGCACAAAGAAAGATTCATCCTTCCATTTTCTAATCCCTTTATCCAGTACAGAGTCATAGGGGAGCTGGAGCCTATCCTGGTAAGTAATAGGCATTTAGGTGGGACCCCAGTCCAACACAGGGCCAATTTTCCCGGAAGCCAATTTACCTACTGGTATGTTTTTGGACTGTGGAATGAAAACGGAGCACCCAGAGAAAACCCACACAAACACAAAGAGAACATACAAACTCTACATACTGTACATACTGTAGCACCCCAGGTCTAGAATTGAACCTAGCCACCCAGAGCAGCAAAGAGGCAATGCTAACCTCTGTGCTGTGCCACCATGCTGCCCTAAAAGAAAGATTTGTTTTGCCTAATCTACTTGGTGTACTGCAGACATTAGGAGGGTATAAGGAGAGCTCTCTCTCAAGTGCCAAAAGAATTACAGTAACACCAGGCTCTAAGAACTTCTAACTCTAATCTTTCCCAGGGCTTGTTTCGAAATATTTAGAATCATTACATCAGCCAGGTAAGAGTGTTGTATATTCATAAAGGGATTTAAAAGTAAGCAGGTAGCTTATAAAATCAATTCTGCGCTCTACTAGTAGTGTGAAAATTTCCATTAATTCAGTACTTGTGAGGCTGCAGGGTTCTATAACTCTAGCTAATCAAATAAGCTGGTTTTAAAGAGACATCTAAGAACTGTAAGAGTTCTGCTCGCGATAAGCAAGGTTGATGCAATTCTAAATAGAGCTTTTTTATTATACAAACCTACTGGGAAACTGACTGCAAAATCCATATCTAATAAGTGTATTAGTTCAAGGATTTTCCAATCAAATATCTTTCTGATGTCTTACTTCAACACATACTGTATGTTCTGCATTCTAACTACCAGGTTACATCCATATAGTAACTGAACGGGTTTCAAAGTACTTCAGGACCAAAAAATAATACTCTTTTTTTTAACACAATGTGTACATTTCTTCTGAAGGACATGCAGGACACGAGCAACACACACCATCTGATCTACAATGTGAAAGTTGGGATTTCAGAGAGTGAAGCAGTCTGGCCATGGCGACCAGCAGAAAAAAAGAGCTGCAGCTAATACTGTAATTCACACTGTTCCTTGTAACGCTGAGCTGATGGGCGACACACAATACGGGGATTAGTGCACAGGGAACATTATGAACAAAGTGGTGAGGTCCATTTTGCTTTGATGTTTCTTTCAGAAGGTCAAAGCCACATTCAAGCACCTAAGCACATCTGAATGGCCTCCACAGTTTTTTTTGTTTTCAAGTTATAGGAGGAACTTTCCTATTATAGTAAAAAAGTGCTGCACTTGGAAATACAGATAAAACATCTCGTCATTTGCCATTGCATGAACTGTACATCGAGCAAAGTGACAGGTACTGATTGTCCTTACATGGGATAGCCTGTTCTGCTTCAGGACTTCGGATTTCTCTTTCCGGGCCTCGTTTAAAGCTTCCTCAATGGTCAGCTCCCCTCTCTTCACCATATTCATGATACTGAGCTGCTTCTCATTGCTGAGCTGAAAAACACGTGCAAAAGAAAAAGTGAAAACACACTAATTGTTTTCCATCTGGCTTGCTCAATTAAGTACAAAGAAAATGATAAAAAGGATAGTTTACAAAGTCAGGCATTCAACCATATTATCTACATTGTTTCATATAATCTGCATTATTTAATTCTACATTTCTTTATATAATTATCTTTTTTAGCACATTGCTTCTGAAGGGCTTTATTTTGCAGGACACGAATAAAACACATCAGCTGATCTGCAAAGTAAAAGTTGGGATTTCAGAGAGTCAAACAGTCTGGTGACCAGCAGAAAAAGAGAACAGCAGTTACAGTAATAAGGAACACAGTAAACAGATAAGAAACACAACAAGTGGTCAACAAGTGATCACTCCACAGTGTAACCTTCTATATTGCACTCCTGCGATAATTCCACTGGAGACTGAGCATCAGAAATACAGTATTGATTTTGGATACCCACCGTCAGTTTTCTGTATGCCCTTTTGTACTTTTTCTTAGCTTTTTAAACCCTTTGATGGCTGTAGACATAATACAGTATGTACAGTATGCCATCTGATTATAATTGTAATACTTGCACAATAAACATGTACTGTACAATTGTTGCATGCATGATATTTTGTGTAGAAAATGGTTTCGAAATAAAAAGTACTGGGTAGAGACAGTACTACTGTGATAGAGACCTTTGATTATTCAGATAATTATCAGATCTAAAGTATGATTCAGAGAAGATGTATTAACAGCATATCAATGACACATTATTGATAAATATTCCATAATACTTATAATTATAAAATAGTTCATAAGTGTACAAATTTGCAATGTGTAAAAGTGAGTTCTATTTTGCTCTGAAAACTACCAGGGAATGAACAGCTGCGCTTACTACCTTCTTTTAAAAAGGAAATGAATGTTAATGACATGCTTTCACAGAATAATGTGAAAATAATTTGGAATTCTCCACATCTTCATAAACTTCAAGCTTGCTATATTCAATACAAGCATTTGATGAAGACAGCCGTCATATGTTATGATGTATAATTTTATTAACGTTTCGCATATCCTTTCTGGAAAACAGTACAAAATGTCGCAAACGCACTCAAATTAAAATGCACTTCTAACTCAAAGAAATCATCTGAACAGCTACTTTCATAGCACATAAAAGACTACTGGGATCGTTAAGAGTGCGGAATTAGGGACTCATGTTCTTAGTTTCGTTACGTTTACAACTGTCAAAGAATAGTCACCAAACACTGTCCACAGTTTACACAGATTCTGAATATGCTTCATTCAAGTGACAGCATCTTCTACAACAACACTTGGTATTGGGTGTGTGTACTGTATATGGAACTGTGGGGTTATCTGAGGTATTTATATAGCTGTAAGATGTAAAGCCTGATCTGTATTTCTAGAGAGGCTTTATACATTTCTAGCTCAAAACCGTATGAGCCGGTACACGTGAGACGTACTGTACTTTCCTTGCAGATTACTGACCCAACAAACCAACCCAATCACCGTTCTCAGAATATTCCATCTCCGGCTATATGTTTGATGTTATACACTGGGTTGTACGTCAATGGTATTTATGCATGTTTTTAAATGTTTTTTTTATTTAGTCAAATATTCTACTTTTATAATTACTCTACTTACTTTTATAAGTACTCTACAGCTTTAATAAAACACCAGATAAGCATCCAAGGAACTCGAACGTACAGTAATTCTGTCACCAAGGCAAGTTGTAACTCTGCAGCAGCAGGAAAGATCAGTGACAATCAAACTGTGACAATGTAACAATATCTATATTCTGCATATCTATATAACCTTAAAACGGGTTTTCTACTGCACCTGCGGGACGTCTATGGCGAGTTTAGGCATTTCCATAGTCTTCACGTCCTCATTCATTAGATCCCAAGCCTGTCCGAAAGTAAGCCTCCCAGTTCTCACAGAGCTGAACAGCCACCGTTGCTTCTCGGCTGTGAGACTTCCTTTTCCAGCGAATAGTCCTTTTAGTGCCATAGGTAAAAGAGACTATTATTTCCTCACCCGGTCGTGAGAACACACCTTAATTACCCGCAGAACAACTTCCTTATTCAAGAAGAAACGTGGATTTGCAAGAACCGCAGTTGGGGAACCTGCTTCACTGAAGCAGTAACTGTCCGACGCTTTTACCTAAGAGGAGATCAGATTTCATTTCCCTTTAGGATTTGAAGCAAGGAGGGTTTTCCACAGTGGAGGTGTGTACTTCGGCGTACTGTACGCATAGCGCCTAATATAAGGTTCAAAGGAATACGTTTCTTACATACTGTGTTTTGTAGATATTGTTAATAGATATTGTTTTATATTCTCTAATTAAAATAATATCTTTACCATGCTTAACACTGTGTTAGCGCTGTAATGTGGATTAACAATCCTTAAATATCTGGTCTGTGTACAGCAAGTAATCTAAATGTAATTTATAATACCAGAATATAGGTGTGCATATACTCCCATAATTAACAAACATAGTAGCTGCAGGATTTAAATTCTCCAATCTATGATTTTGTATATCTCCATCGAAAACAATTAATCAAAAGCACTTTGCAACTTGCTTCCTAAAGTTATATTGATAAGAGATAAAGGCTGCAACCTGAAAAGACACCCATAAAATCGTATGCAATGTTTTGATTACACACCAGAGGGCTCAATTCGCTCAAGAATGGCTACTTTTGACCTTAATGTTAAAGTCATTCATTCTTTAACGGAACATAATTACATGAAGTAAAGAAAAAAGATGAAGGGTGCTCTTCAATATTAGGGGCTGTTATTTCTTTGTAAATATTAGAAATGTGATCTCTATGCCTTCAAGCTTTTTAAAAAAACATTATTTATTGTATCTCTTTATTAATCTACTGTATCCACCAGGACCACAGATGTCTGGGAACAGATGTCTTCGTTTTGGAAGACCAGAAATCAGTCAAACATTTTTTTACTGTCACCTTGGGACCTTGGCTTGAATGTCAGGTATTCGTCCCGACACAGATACAGGTATATACAAAACTTATGTATTAAATCTAAGATGGTATGTATATATAAAACTCTCCATAACACATATTAGGTTCCATGTCACTTCACTTCGTGGATATGATCAATTGGCATTGATACTGTATAAGTGAGTATACAGTACGAATGGCGATACAGAATAAATTAACGATACCCTTCACTGAACTTTTACAACACTACTTTGTTACTTTGTTAGTGCAGCTTCTTACACTACTTTCTTACACTCTTTCTTTTGACTGTTTTTTTTATTTATTTTTTTTATTTTTTAATTACTGGATCGTTTTTTACAGAACAGTACTGGAAATGCAGTAGGTGCATTAATATCTGTTAGCAATTCTTGTGGTGTTAAATTATATTTTAAAAACGTACATTTTTACGTTTCTATGAATGTTAGCTGTACTGTACTGTACGTCTTACCTAGGTAAAATATAGGAATCTTTATAAGTTAGAGGTACAGTATTGAAAGTTTCAGTTGCATAAATGTCAACTCTTTTTGGGAATTTTCATATTTGTTCTTGTCAGTTTCAAAAGAGTAAGGGTTCATTTGAAAAGTAATGCAACTGTGCAAGAGATGCAGCTGCATCCCATTTTCAACACTACATCTGTGCCGAGAAAATAATCGTGCAACACTGTAAGATTTTTGTCTCAGTTTAGTGCAAGCATTGCCTGCTTTCTCTTACTCATTGTCAACGTTCAGTATGATCACAAACCAAATATTTACATCTTACTCTGTGAGTGTAGCTCTGAGGAGCCTAGGTGGTTTGCAGGAAGTAACATAACAGACTAAAAATTTCCTTTTGTATTATTTATTTCATATAATATTTATATTACTTACACAACTTGAACCCATCTACTAGTTATGCCTGTTTCTTATACCTATGCAACTAATCTATGATTACTTTTCTTTTGGAAAGTTTCAGAAAAAATAGGTATATGCTAAAATTACATTATGATATTTGATTTTACTTATTTAAACAGCCCTTAGGGTGGTCTTGGGCTAAAATGTAAGTCATTCTTAATAGCTTCCAGCAGAGGTCAGTGTAGGAAAGAGAAACTTCTGTTTTTCAGCGAAAATGCAGACTGGCTTAAAGAAATTAAAAGTAAAATTTAAGACTGTAGTTCTGACACTTAATGAGCAATAAGGTATGTGCTCAGAGATGAACCAAAAACAAATCTGTTTCTTAACTAGTAGTTTTTGTGTCATTTTCGGAGAAAAAAATAACATACTGTGGAAGTAACACTGCTAGCTGAGAAGAACCCTTGTAAACATATTTGAAAAAACGTGTTTGAACAGAGTGTTTTGCTGAGCATGAAAAAGAAATTCACAATTTTTGCAAGGAGCTAAGCAGTGAAGAGGTAAAAATAGGTTACTCTTGGGTTTTCATGTGTAAACACACAAATCAGTGTTACACATCTCTGTGAGGTTAACATGTCCTCCCTATGGTATATTCATTGGTGAGATGACCTCCCTATGTTTCTGTGAGAGATCAGCATGTCCTCTCCATATTTCTGTGTGAGGTAAACATGTCTTTCCTTTTTTTTGTGTTCTTCCCTGTGTTCTGTTCCTCTCATCTTCAGAAGACAAGCTCGTTATGTTGACTGGTGTCTGTAAATCCTCCTGTTAGTAGGTGCTTGTTTATGTGACCTGTGATGGGCAGACATCCTGTTCAGGGAGTAATTCTGCCTAAGGCTGTACTGTATGTTGCCAGGGTAGACTCCATGTCCCCTGATACTCTAGGAAGAAAATTGGTTGTCTAGTGGATAACTAATTACTGGCTTGCTCTTGGATGGTACTGCTGTTCTATCGAGTTTTATTGAGTGATCAAAGAGAAAAGGACAGTTGGGCAGCTGGAAGAATGGTGTTGTTTGAAAACAACCAAGGTAAGAGCTAACCAACTGTAAAGCTGATGACTTCTTTTAATTTTGCTGACATATTCAGTCTAGTTAGGAACATAAACCCATCGTGTTCACACCACTACTAACTCTTTTTGGTTATCTTTACATTTACAACAAAAGAGTCTCCAACAGCTAGGAGATCAGTCAGACTAAAATCAAAGGTTCTTTCAGATTTACTTGCTGCTGCCTGTTTCTAATCATGTGACCAAGCTAGCAGGTGCAGCCTTACCCACTTGAGTGGCCAGCAGTGTTTGTCTTGCCGGGGGAATTCCGTTGGTCTACAAACTTCAGCCTTCTACCTAAATCTCTATGTTTTATTACCCCTTGGGATATCGGAAATCCCCCCCATTCAATTTATGAATCACTGTGGATTACACCTAACTGTTCGATTTCTCTAACACAAAAGCGCAGGAAAAGCAAAACAAGGGTCACTCTGACGTTCTGTAAACCAATGTCTACAGCAATTTCCCCTTCTAGCCTTATATATACAGTACAAGGAAGCAAAAAATGGCTTATACGTGCACTATGTCGTATCCGATGTTTACCTCAACTGTACTTTCCATTAATGAGTGCAAATTTCTGTTACAATCTCACATATACAGTACAGTACCTAAAAAGAGATTTATGTTGATTTATTTTCAGTTGTATTAGGCATTCATTCTTTCATACATTTTCTAAGCACTTTATCCAATACAAGGCCGTGGGGTAGGCAGAGCGTATCCTGGCAAACAACAGGTGCAAGGCCAGGTTTCCCAGAAGTCACTTAACCTTTCACTATGTCTTTGAACTGTGGGAGGAAACTAGAGCACCTGCTCAAAAACCCCACGTGAACACAGGGAGAACATACAAAGTCCACGCACATACAGTAGCATCCCGGGTCCAGAATTCAACCCAGGACCCCAGGCTGTGAGGCAGTAATGCTAACCACTCTACCTCCATGTTGACCACATTAGTCATTCGCTTCAGTGTTTATTTGTTCACATTTTAAAGTATTTCTCATTTTCTTAAGATACTGTTCTTAGATTGTGAAGGCCTATACATAAATATAAATGCTTCAAGAAGTACAGCTGCAGCAAAATGGAGGATTCTTGGGTCTACAATTCTTTAGTGGCAACAAAGCAAGTGGTGTTTGTAAGAAGGCAAAAAGAGTACACAGAGTGTGATGGAATACAGGAAGGTACAGTAACACAGGGCTAGTGAATAGCAAGGTTTTGGGGTGTTTTTTAAAATAATATCAATAAAAAATTTGGGGGGGAGCGGTGGCTCTGTGGCTAAGGATCTGCGCCTGTGGCTAGAAGGTTGCTGGTTCAAATCCCACAGACGAGGAATCTTACTCCGTTGGGCTCCTGAGCAAGGCCCTTAACCCCAACTGCTCCAGGGGTGCTGTACAATGGCAGACCCTGTGCTCTGACCCCAGGCTCTCTCCCTGTCTGTGTGTCTCATGGAGAGCAAGCTGGGGTATGCAAAAAGATCATTCTTAATGCAAGAAATTGTAAGGGTTAATAAAGTGATGTTAAACATTAAATTAGATTACTGTAATTGGAGGTTGTGGATGTGAAGAGTGCATAAGTGAATAGTCATTTGTGCTTTGCTAATACCTGAAAAGGAAGATGTTACATATTCCTAAAAAAGTCTTAATTGCTAAGTTCCATATTTCAAAATAATCTGAGACAGTGCTAAGAGAAATAAAAAAAATATAATTATCAATGCATTTGCTTTACATATTTCTATTCAGGCTGCAGAACTGAATACATCTGTATTAGTAAATAAAATCATTATAAGTTGCTGTTAAAAGCTAAACCATGTTAGTGTGCATACTTGATTGGGGGGAAATCTAGCATTAATCTTTCTTTCTTTTTTTAATAACATTTAAAGTGCAGTGACTGCTTGTGGTGAACCTGAGAATTGCTGTTGGGTTTCCCCTTTTCATACAGTACAAAATTCTTGGCAAAGGTTAAATAACATGATACTAAATTTGTTTTATTTTTAACACACCCCCTTTCCTTTAGACCCATCTGTATTTTTATGTCTAGTGAATTGTAATGTTTGCTGACATTATGGTAAATATTTCCGTGTACTGTATGTACTTTGTATAAAATTGGTTTATTAGGAGAGCATTCCTTTATGCGTTACACTGTGTAAAGTAAGAGGGAAATGTTGGTGACATATAAAAACAAATATACAGGTGGTATCAGTTCCTGTTCTTTTTTTCATTTTTTTTTTGTGGATGGCTGATAGAGCATTCAAAGTTTGTGCTGGATTTTCATAGTTTAATTCCTTGCTGATTTGAACTGTAATTTCTGTTGTCTTGTTCAAAATTGCATGGAAAGTTTTCTGTTCGTGCAGATGAACCTGCTGGGTTGCTTGGTCATTGGGTAGGTAGTTTTGGCACTTCCCTATAAATAAATTAAAGGTGACAGGTCTGTTTGTGAGAAACGTTGCCAAAGACATGGTACTGTAATTGTGGACAAGGATATTTCAAACTAAGGAAGACTAAAGCACACAAGTGTAAAACTTCCTGAAAGAGAAGGGAGGAAAATAATGTATGGGTGTTTAGGAGGGAGAAAAGAGCAAAACATAACTTTTCTGAAGAACAGATGCATAGAGACACACAGGGAGTGATTGGCCACTATTCGTGTAGATACAAATTTACAGTACCTGCCATAGTTACACCCCTAGTGTATTCTCCACTCAGTAATAAGGGCTGTAAAAGCTTACAAGCAAAAGTAAAAAAAAAATGTTTCAAGTTTAAAACATAAAAACATGTATTACATGTAAAGCAGTATTACTATTCTGTGGGCCCCATCATGCCAGATCTTTAAAGCTCAGCAAGGCTGGGCCTGATCAGTACTAGGATGATGTACTGCTCACGAATCAACAAATGTGGCACTATTGTTCATATAAAACAAGCCCTTTATTGATAGAAAGAAAGCAACTCTTCAATAATCTTATTGTGTAATCTGTGAATTTTGAGTAGATGTCAAACTTATTGAATAAAACCCAGTAATTCCTTTTTACTAAAAAACAAAACAAACATTTTTTAGATAATGTAATAATTCCAGTCTTCAAAATTATATTTATAAGGCAGAGGAAAAATAACTGAAGTTTATGGTCATCAAGACAGTTTTGGTAATACTGTTCTTTAAAAAATAACTACAAGCAAATTGTGACTGCATTGTAAAGGAATGGCATTATTATTATTATTATTATTATTATTATTATTATTATTATTATTATTAGTATTTATTAATAATACTAATAATAATAATAATAATAATAATAATAATAATAAAATAATAATAATAATAATAATAATAATAATAATAATAATAATGCTGCAACAATTGCTACAAACAATTAGCTCCATACAGATGAGTAGGTGACTAGGGAAAGTACAGGGTTTCTATAGTGAAACCCTTCAGTTAGCATTTCAAATTGTGAGAGATATGTTACTGTTCTTAATTAATTAATCATACGGTATGTATTAAAATATATATATTAATTTAAAGTACCAGATGTGTATCCGACAAAGCTGAAATTAAGACCTTTCAGATGTAACTACTGTATAAGATTAGCAATCACAGAAATGTGGAAGTGTTGTTCCCTGTTCATTCTGTACTATACTTCCTCCAGACAACAACTACTCTGCTCACACAGCCTCCTTTAATTACAATACACCCTTAGTTTAATGCTTTCTTTGAAAACAATACAATAGTAAATTTGTTTTATAAGGGCATTCATACTATTCAGACCTAGAATAACTCAACCTTCAATCCACCTGCCACTCACAATTCACAAACCCAGGACTTGATAAACAGTTTTTATTTGTAGAAGGAAAAAGTCTTGGGAAAGGTAAAGCTGTTGAAAGGTAAGGGGTATGCAATTTGTAATTTTGGGTCTGTATTTTTATTTAACACCTCCAGGATGGTGATTTTCCACTCCTAGTAAGCATTGCAGCTAGATCAGACTCTAGGTAGATTTAAGAGACTATATGTCTTGGTCTAAATGGGTGACACAACAAGATAAATGAACACAATTTAAAACAAAGGGATATACAACAATAAAGGAATGATTTTCTACAATGAACAAATATGAATTTCTCAAATGGTATACATTTTATATTGCTGTGAAGAGATTGGTTCCTGGGATATTCCCATCTTCTGTTGTTTTTTTTCCAGCCAAGGTCTTAATTACAAGCTAGTCACTTTTTATTTTGTATTTGAGGTACATTACTAAATTTGCTTACAGTTCTTAAAAAAGGTAATAGGTATGGAAATTGGTAAATGGATTGGTAATTGGTATGCACCCTATGTATGTAGAGGCCGAGCATTCACAGAAACATTGCCTTTTCATTCTGTCATTGTGAAGCAGAAATCACCAAGCACTGGCTTGTTCACCCACTAATAGGAAAGTGAGCAAAGATAGCTAGATGGTCAGGAGCCAAGTTAGTTTTACCCTCCTCCGATGTGATGCTCAGTACAAGAGGAATTGCAGGCTCAGAAATAAGTTGTCAGTGCTTCGTTGAAGAGCCAACACTTAGAAAGCACATCTTATTCAGGCATATCAGATGAAATGCAACTGATTAAACCTATACAGAAGGAAAAATAAATAACAGTCATTTCAGGAGTGTGTGTGATGCATGTCCAGCTGTTAATGTTCATCATAAATTAAAAAAATGTGTTATCTTGTTTGTAATTGAACAAAATTGAATATCATTCAAAGAACGTAAGGCACAGTGTGTAATATAAAAGTCCTGGAACAGTTTTGTGAGACACTGGCAGAACTAAATCCCCTCCTATTTTCCCTTTTCTGTCATAATGGAAAACAGGAAACTCTGTAAAACTGAGTCCAACATAGGTGGGGATGTCTTTCCTATTTCACAACCTTACACTATTCATCAAATCCGAAACTTTAAAATTAACTCTCGCCTTTTCAAATTTGGACTTCAAATTTGTACAGAGGTGTGACAATACATCCGGTCAAAAGAAAAAAAAATCGTTTACAATTCCAGAAACCTAATCATTTTGTTTTAGTACAGATCTTTTTTAGTGTTTTCATATTAAGGCAATGAGCTTTTTTCCTCTAAATTAGTCATACCAATCGTTTCCACTTTAAATCAGCCAAATTTGACATACATTCTTGTTTCTCTTCCACAATAATCCTAGTAGGATGGCCAGAAGAAAAGTGAAACGTATCCCTTCTCCATGAAAATCAGAAAATGTGCAGATGCAATGCTGAAGTTCAGCACTGGAAGCACTGCTGTGTCTAGAATCAGAGAAAGTAAATGATTTCCAAGAAGTCACATGAGAGGCTTTGGAAACATCCACAGTCCTAATCCACTTCCACTGTATTTCCCTCACCTTGGCACTTCTCCATGGTGCTTCCTGTAAAAACAATTAAACATGAAAGTACAGCCACAAGAACTTCAGATCAAGACTATCTGAAAAGCTTACACTCTTTATTTGAATAACAACTCTATCTTAACTAATGATCATACTGAAATAACAGTAAAATAACTTTAGCCTTTATCTAGCTGTTGGCAAAGTAAATACATGGTTGTTTACAGTGAGCAGGAAGAGGGGTCTAAGAATGATTTGGTCTTCTTTTTACACACAAAAGTCCTCCACCCAGCTGACTCAGATGCAAAATATTCTAGTAGATAAAATAAAAAGACATACATGTTCTGCTAAATATTTCTAATTTCAACTGAATTATTTTTGGTGATGATAAACAACATTACAAACCTTATTTTAGTCATACCACCAGACAGGAAATAATAAATCAGTCATCATATATGAAAACATCAGAATGGCACAGTTACCTCTAATTGCTTTATTGTATTGTCACTATTCGATTTAGTGGATAAATAACCAAAGGATCATGACAAGGAGCACATCAGCAAAAATTCCCATAGCAGAGGTCTGTGATCACAAGCACAGTATCGTCTTGGAACAGCCTTTTGAATTTAATTAATTTTCTACACCAATGGAAACAAGTTAATAGGTGCACATGCACAGGTGAAGGAGAAAATAACTATAATGCAATGTTTAGAAAAGATGTTTAGAACTTGTATCATACATACTGTGTGGCATTAAATGGCACTAAATATCTGTACTTCAGCCAGAACATCATCATAAAATTATCCCTTTTATAATAGATTTAATATAGTCTGATGATGAGTTCTTCAAATATGACCTACTGTATATACACTCTTGGCTTACTATGGGAAAGTACCAAGATATGTGTTTCAAGGGATCGATAACTGATACTGTATGCTTTACCCATTATTTTCTTAAGGCCACTAGAGATTCCTTTCTTTTTCAAACAGGTGTCATTTCTGAGACTTGCCTTGCAGAGGACAGAGCATTGGTTCATATTAGTTTCACCTGCCACATATAAATTAATCATTTTTGGTCCATCTGCTTTTCAGACTCATTTCAGTTTTGGTTTAATGCACTCACCTGATATTTAAAGCGTTTGGTGACCTGAACAGAATACTGAACAGAACACTAATAAAAATATTGCTGTCTTCCTAAGAGTGGCAGTGGAAATGAGGAGTGAAATGCAGGCTATTGTAGCTGTCAATCAATTCTACAAATGCAATGGTGGAAATACTGTAGATAGGTTAAGGAACTACAATAGTCTTGCACCTGGTGTCTTATGATCTACTTCACAGAAGAGTTCCTATTAAAAGATAATGTGTGCCTGTTCCAGATGATGGTTTTCTGGACAACATAATATGAATTGTGTGCTTTTGACATTCGATAACTGTAGACTAAATCTCTTACAAGCAAATAAGGGGAACACAAGATTGGACTTAACGTCCATAAAACCATTGACACAATTGACACAGCTTGATCTAAGAAGTTGAAAAAGGAGAATCTGGAAAACATCAAAAAGAGTGTATACTCCAGAAGCCGTTGGAGCTTTTCTGATTGTATGCCTGCCCATCCATCTTATCAGGTATCCATCTCTTGCTATAATCCAATGAACAAAATCTATTGACAATAGCACATTCCTGAATCCACAAGGATCTTGGTAGGCTCAGGTTGTCTGTGGGTGTTTTTTGGTTAATTCAGTAGATAAAACTTTACAATGACATCTTATGAAAAAAAAAACAATGCCAGTGGGATTTTCAATGTAGCATAGTAGCAACTCACAGTATTTTTGGTTGTATCTTCATCTGCGGCTCTGGTTCTCAAGATCCACTTGAGAACCAGAGGTGTTCATTTGGTTCATTTGGTGTTTATTCTAGCTAAATTACTAATTTCATTGTTGGTTGTAAAGCTGTATTCTGGGAGAACTAAGGTAAGAGAACGATGTGGTAGAATGAGGGATCTTTTGCTTGTGGTTTCTGAGCAATGAAAACCTTCACATATCAAAGCTGCTATTGGAAGGCTGAATATCATCGAAAGTCATTTATGTGTGAACTTCATATTGTATAACGTAGTTTCGCACCAGTTTAGCTGTTAATCTCATTTCTTCAGAGTAGCTCACATATAATTCACACGAGAACAGAAATTGCATTTAAAGACAAGCTCAGCAATTTGATGTGACTCAAAATGCAATACAACATAGACATACCTACTGTACATTAGTACCTTAAGACAGAAACTGCCAACAAGACACTTTATAAGTATAAAAATGATGACTCAAGTTCCCTGGTTGTAATTTAAAAACAGGGTTTCCTACCTGACAGCACTATTGATAGGCATCAGTAGTTCTTACTTAAAGAACTACTGTATAAAATATATACTACAGTATAAATATTCTATATAAAATACACAAAATACTAACATTTATGTATACATGTATGTATGTTACATAGAATATTTACAGTGCCTTGTAAAACAATTAACACCCTTCCAATGATGTCTCATTTTGTACAATTACGTGTATAAATGCGTACACATGCTTTCAAAGTTAATATTTATAAACAAGCTTGAAACTCAAACTTTAATAGCTGAAAGTTAAACATCTACTAAAAACATTTAACAAATTCTGTAGCAAAAAAAAAGAAATATATCAAGTTTTCTTCCACTTTGCAATGACAAAGTAGTTTTGTTTTTAAATTCAGGTGCACTAAATTACTTTTACAAGTCACACAATCAGTTAAATGACATAAGTCAATAATAGTGGTTCACATGATTTCTGAATAAATACACCTGCTCTGTTGCGTGCTTCAGAGCACAGATTCAACCATGAAGAGAAATCAACTCAGCTAACTTCAAAGTTAAGAAAAGCACAAATCAGGATATGAGTTTTTAAAAAAATAGTTTCCATTTGTGTCTTCTGGTTTGTGTTTCACTGTTAATTCTAAGGAAGTCCAATAAGCCCAGTGCCTTTAATTAAGTCACTGCTAGACTTCTCTTTTAGAGACAATAAAGATTTCTTTTAGCTAGACAAAATAGGAAATTCCTTTGAGACCTGGAATATACCTTACCCACTCTGGATTGATTCCAAAGCAGCTGTACTGTATCTTTTTTGTAACTTGGTGGTTAAACTTTAACGTTTATTAAAATGAGGTCATTCCACTAGGGCATTCCACAATTTTAACATAAAGTCCCTTTAAAGTATTCGAATTGACTACATATTATAATATTACGTGCCAATTTTATAGCTTTCACACACTGTCTAGAAGATGAAAACTATAGTATGTCAACATAAAAACTTTTTTCACACATTGCTAATTTCAAGCTCACTGTTTCCTCTTCTGTATTTCTAGTTTGTTTTTGCTACATGAAAACTCTTCAATTGTCTGCATTAAATATCATCCGGCAGAGGTGTGCCCTGTGTTGAACTCTGAAAAAGATTATTTCTAATTTATTTTGTGGTGTTTTCTAACCTGTTTTTGGTAACACCCGTATCAGCATTAAAGAGTGATCCTAACACAGACCCCTGTGATACTGTTTTGTTTTGCTAACTGCATCACCCCAATCTGAATTCTCTGTTTTATAGTCTTTAAACAATTCTTAATTCAAATACATGATCAAGTCTAAATATATAGATATATTGATCAGTATGTTTATATATATATTATATGTAATATACTGGTATTATTTATATCCTGATATTATATACAACAGTACTGCATATACAACCATACTAGTTGGAAGGAGGACAAATAGTTTGACACACTGAATAATATGTTAGAAGGGAAGGAGTTACATGTAACATAAAACAGGAAGAATCTGGAATATTATTGAAAACACAGAAGTGGTTCTAAAAAGAGTCTCTCGGCTTTTCCCACAAATGTTGTCAAAAGGTCAATATCCCGTGGCTTTAATGACTCTGCATGACGTGAATTGGAGATTTTCATAAACTCCCAACAGACAGATGTTTTACAGTAATTTGAAAAAATAACCAGCCTGTGATGATGGGTTTCCATTTAGCCAGAAGAAAAAAAAGTCTCTGGCAAAGAAACATTTGTCATCCTGTTCCTGGTTTGTGATTTGCAATTTGGGGGTAGATTAGATCAAAATCAGGTTTGATTCAATCCGAGCTGTAGATGGATTTTCTGTCCTGGTATAAACTGCAGATCAAAGCTGCACAGGTACACAGTCAGACAGATTGAATTTAGATGGCTGTTTGCGGTGAGAAAGATAAGACATTACAAGATTAGATAGATAAACTAAACCGATTGTTGTTAATTCATAGTTGAACAGAAAATGTTCTGTTCAGAAATAATTAAGAAGCATTGAGCAAATGTTTGCTTCATTCACTACACAATTATTTATTTTGTAGCAGCAACTTCAACTCTCTGTGCTAGTTAAACACAATCATGGACTAGCTCATGAATCATGGATTTATATATGGACAGATATTATGTTTTCTTTTAGGAAAATTAATTTATAAACATAAAGTATAAATAAGCATAAACCTACTATTAAAGAATATGTTTGACTTCAAAATCACTCTAATTTGTCCATCCCTTCATTTTCAAACCACTTTATCCAATACAGGGCTGAGGGGAAGCTAGAATCTGCAGTATCTGGGCAAGCAACAGACCCAGACATAGACACAGACACTCAATCACACTGGGGTCAATTTTCACAGAAGCCAATTAAATACAGTACCAGCATGTTTGTGGACTGTGGGAGGAAACAAAAGCAACCGGGGGAAGCCCTTGTATTGTAAACAGAACATTGAAGGTGATTTTTATTTTAATTGTGATACTAACAAAGCTTTCCCTTACATTGGTATACAGTACCTACTGTAGGTAATTACAATAGGTTGTGGGTTAATGATGATCAATGAGCAGTCCAGAAACACACTGTATAAGATCACATTAAGACCACAGAGAGAGGGAGAGACAACGAGAAAAGGAGAAAGTAGAGGTGAGGAAAGGAGGTCAGACCACATGAGAGAAGTTTGAACTTGAAGCTTACACCAGGCGAAAGCCCGTACTCCATGATCATCCAAACAAAAACCTGATTGGAGCTTATTATCTGAGCCCTGCTAGAGAGAGTTTGCAATTCTGTGTTTTTAGGGAACTTGGGCTTCCTGGGTAAAAGATACCTTGCTTAGAGATGTCTTTCCTGCTTGTGAGTGAGCTTTTAGAATAGCTCCCATTTATTTTGTGGCATCCAGGTGCAGAGAGAGAGATTTAGCTGCAAGTTGTTTTACATTTATTTAGAAGGCAGCTTATCTCTTATTTGGCCTCTGTAGGCATTATTTAAAAGTTTCATACTCAGTAGAAGTCTGGGGGGTTTTCTGAGTGATAAGAATGCTAGGCCTCTGAAATGCCTTGTCTATAAATATTGTATACATAGAGTAATTTGTGTTATACTGTATATGTTTTGTTGTGTGTAGTATAGTGTTTGTATTGTCATCATTAATAAATATTTGTTTAACCAAGTGTGCCTGTATTATTATTCTTTTCAACAAAGCTGTGCCAGACAATAAGGAATTCAAGTGCCTCTAATTATACCAACTGCTTGGGTATTCTAGAAAAATCAGTTATGAACAATTATTTTACTTATTGGCTACTGCTTGGTCAATTCCTGATTTTCACCATTTTTGTAACCCCCATTTTATCAATATCTTAGAAACAGCTCATAAGAATTGATATCTCAATCCATGCCTGCCTTAGCCTGCATGGAAATTTAAGAGTTATCAGTGTAACAATATAAGTTAACACAGTAGAGGTCAGGCCAAGTGAAGAGAAGAGTCCCTAGAACAAAGCTTTGTGGAACACCAAGATTCAGTAAATCGGTGTTAGATGCCATTAGTCCCAGAGCCACAAATTTCTTTTCAACAGAAACCTAGACCCAAAACAAATAAGAGCTACCCCAGAGATTCTAACATAAGTCTCTAAAATGATTTATTTTATTTTATGAAGTATTTCGTGATTAACAGTGTCAAAGGCAGCACAAAAGTCCAGCAGAACAACCAACACTCCTGAATCTGAAGCAGCTCATTCAACACCCTCACCAGGGCTGTGCTATGGTGTTGTCTGAAGCCTAATGGAAAAGTATGGAGAAGAGTTTGTTTCTCCTTAAAAAGTTGTGTAAGTTCTGCAAGTTCTAGAAAAGAGGCACCATAACCAAACACAGAGTTTTGTGAACATAAAAGATATCAACTGGCTTCATCTCCAGGGGCATTCGGTCTGTTAATCCTACTGCTTGGCTACTCTGGTTCCACTAATTCCATTGCACTTATTCAGATGTTAAGGTTTAAGTACCAACCAAAGATGTGATATCTTATCACAAAGTCTAAAGTCTTTACTCTTGAGGTTTTGTAGCTTTTGATTTTCAGTGCTTGGAGGAAAAACTGAAGGTGGTGGCACGCTTCATTTACAATAGTACAGTATCCAAAGAGGACAGACAAGTGAAATGCATATTTTTTCACTTGTGATATGATACATGCATTTCAATAAGTGACTATAATATACTGTATTCAAAGTGTCCTACTTGGGGGACCATTCTGTTTTAAGTGACATTACTCTGAAAAATTATAACCATTTTCTTGAAGTGAAACTACCATCTTAGAGTCAGACATGGTTAACAAGTTTATGATGCCAAACGAACAATGAGTGAGACATGCCATCACAGTGTGTTGCTGAATTTCCCAAATGAGAAAATATTGCTACTCACCTTAAATCCCCTTCTTTCTATTGAACTCCTGGACAGGATTCTTGTTAAATTTCAGGTGTTTTTCTGGGTATAGATAAGAATGCAACAGGTGACCAGTCACTAGGAATAGCAACAAGTTACAGTACTTGCAACTAGATGAAGTCTATTGTACATATAACCAGTCTTATAGTTTCTCTTAATATACAATATGTAAAGTTGTATATAATGTTAGAGGATAGAGGAAGTCTCATTCTGCATATACTGTAGTCAATACAAGGTGAATACTGTACTGTATGAGAACCTATGGGCAACCCCGTGCAGCATTGGTCAAACCAGACTTAAAGGTACAGGATCCTAGTCAATCTGGCAGAACACATTCATGAGCCTAAGGGAGACGTCACATGTTTTCTCAATAAAATGACAATAGTAGGCAATAACAAAACATGAAGGCAGATATTCACCTGCACACAATGATTTTTTTAAAATTATTATTCACTGCAACGAGCACATAGGATGTTACCAGAATCTCCTGGGTTTCTATTTTTTTTTCCATTGATTTAACTTTTTCCTGTCATTTCTGGTCACACACGGTCAAGCATGGCCATTCACACAAAATATATCAGTCAATCCAAAATTGTTGGAGATGGTATTTGGATCAATGGACAATAACTGCTGGCAGTGTGGGAAGGAAAATTACTGTCACTTGCATTTGACACAGTTAATTGCTCCAAGTAGGATATCTGTCCCAACTCACATTACCATGCAGATTAATGATGGAAGGAAGCAGAAGCATTAGAACAGGTTACAGTATCATAGTGTCTGCAATGTCAGACTCCATTCCAGATACAGACTGCAGCTTCACAGTCTTAATATCCCTGTCCCCAAAATACATTTACAGTATGTAATATGACCAAATGGCAAACAGTGGCAAGAACAGGAATTAATCCCTAATCCTATCATGTTATTGTTCCCAGAACAGACAATTTGCAATTTGGATATCTATTCACTTACTGTTCAGATAATATCTGTACAGCACATAGTGTAGGTTTACAAATACTGATAGAAACAAATGTCCTAGCCTTTCTGTGTGTATTTTATGAAAAAGTTATGTTATGCATTTGTATTAAAATTGTTATAGTGTAAATACTCAACGTCTGGTGAGAATTTGCAGAGTACTCTGGAAATCCCCCGTGCACAGTGATTGGCTGGAGCAGGTCGGGGTTTTGATGTAGCTAGCTTCGATAACCGCAGTCGACACATATCGAGCAGTCAGTACGGTGCAGTACCCGACTGAGAACAACCCAGACAACAGTGCAGAAATGAATATTTTCCATATCATCGTGGTGGTAAGTACCTGGGCGTAGCGATGTACAGTTTGTACAGTAGTTCGTAGAGCTAGAGTAGCTAGAGTTTTGACCATTTTAAATGTTGTAAAAACGACATACTTTCATGTACTTTGAAATATGTCAGGGTTCCTAGTGCAAATGCGATATACTGTAGTGTGTTATTACTGTTATGCTTGGTACAGGAGCGCGTTAGGTTTCTATGTGTTATTTTCTTTTTAAAAATCACTCACCAGTGTCTAGGTGGCAGGGGCAGTCAGGCGAGACACTGCAGTATGACGTTAATGTTTTTACTTTCGATTTCTCTGCACGCAGTCCAATTTACAGCTTTATTTTATGTTTATGTACAGCATGTAGTCGCTACTACTGCTAGATTGAGAATCTGGAGAAAAGTAGACGCTATTGAGACTTGGTTGTTGTGTTAGGGGTGTCACCTCACAAGAGAGGACCCAACTCCCACCTTCTCCAACCCATGCAGATGATGTGTCGTTATGGCGTAATAACAAATACAATTTGCTGTATTTTCGCTTTCTTTCTAACAGAAATACGACGCATTGTTTTAAGAACACAAATCCTCCTGGATATGCCTAGATGCTACTTTTATTGCATTGACCTATACTTTTACCAGTACTTTCCCCTTTGCTTGCATACAGTACGTATACGAATTATCGATATAATTTATAAATATAATTGAAGTAATGAAAAAAAAACGACAGACTTTATGCTTCAACTGTTTGTTTTTTTTACCGGTACGTGAAATAACGTTAAAATCCGAGACAGTTCTAATAAAACCGAAGAATCTGTGATATTTAGTAGTCGTACATGCCGTAAATTATCATCTTGTCAATTCTTTTGGTATATCTTGGGCATTCCAGTGATGTTTTTCTAACAGTTTTAAAGCATTTCTATGAAAAACAGTGCTTTTCAATTGAACTTCGGGGGGTATGTTGGGGACTTTTGGCTTAACAGCAGAGTTTTAGAGAGGGGACTTTCCGTAAAGGAAGCAAGTTTAACCGCTATGGCTTTATGTCTCTGGCCTTGAGAGATAAATCTCTTCATTTTTAAAACATTTAACTTCTGAATGTAAAATGAATAGTGACCCGTATAAAATACACTTTGCCCCCTTGCATGTGCAGCTGATCTTTCCGTTTCTTATTATTCAATGTTTCTTATTTATTTATTCCAAAAGAAAGTCTTGCAAAAATATTATTTAACGCATTGTATAGGGTGTGGTGTTGATTTCAAAATGTCAGATGTCTTTAAAATCATATCGATCAAATGAAAACGTTCTCCAAAACAGGACGACGGATAACTTTATATACAGTAGCTATTTATAAAGTTTACTGGTATCATATAATTTTGTTTGTGCTATCCGTGAATGCAACAGTTTCTATTATACAAACAGATGTCAGTATTTCTGCACTTGGTAGTTCAGTGTAATGCCCTCTGTTTATGTTAATCATTTTACATCTTGTGCATCAGACAATGTTTTACAATTTATGTTGACCAGGGTCACGGCTCTTACAACCAGCAGTTTTGCGGCGTTGTTGACACCTGCCGACCCCCATCGTTAATTTCACACGCTCTCTGCTATCTAGCTGAACAGAAATATACACTTCTGGCTGCTGATTTGTATTTAAGGTCTGTCTGACTAATACAACGATTGCGATATGAATGTGCACTCACTTTCAGAAGACAGACAATCACAAAGTCATTATTGTGTACACAATTATACAATCACACAGTTATTGCCATTTTTTCCCTTAAAATATCCCTGTATACAGGTACGGTATTTATAAAGAATAGATATGATCTTCTTCTATTTATTTAGAATTTTTTATTTAGAAAAAAGTAGGTTTTCTGTGCCGTTTCGGTCCTAGTAAAAGTTTCGGGTTTTCACACAACAGATGAGGTGTTATCGTTTTGATCTAACCACATATGAACACGTATGCCATGCAGGTGTTTTACAGTGAGGCTAGCTTGTTTCTTTGTGTGTTTTGTTTGAGGTTACTTTGGGAGGAACCTTAACGTTTAAGAACTGCTTTGTCACTAGTAGCAAAATAGACAAAACAAAAAGGCATACTGTATATCTGGGTCTGGAAACATTTTACTTCTTGAAAAAAAAACATCCTTAGATGTCGAAAACATTGTGCACATTATTTTATTTTTTGTGTGCACATTGTGTTTGAAATGGAAATAAGTTACAGCATATATTTTTAATGCACAATACAGGTAACAAAATATTGTGTATTGTGTATTAACACAGTACAAAGTTGATCACATCACCACATCTGGTTTAAATATTTGGATATAATTTTAAATACCACTTAGAAAATGTCACTATACAGCAATGCTCTCCAACCTTGGTCCCAAAGAGCTTCAATCCAGTTGATTTTGTACAGTACCTGTTTCTAAAGCTTGGGAAAGCCCACTAATTCTTGGCCATATAAACACGTACAGTATACAGTTCAATTAAGATAATTTTGTTTGTCAGAGGTCTGAGGGGTACTTAGAATTGTTTTTCAACAGGTGATTAGTAAATTAATTTAGCAAATCCCTTCCTGCTTAATTATTCACAATGAAGTTGCTCAGAGACTTTAGAAATAATTGTAACTGTAGGGTCCATGTGATGGTTGTTAACATTCTGCCGGTACAGAATGGAACAGGATGGAGACGAATATTCTTCACACTTGTTCTCCCTTTCTCATGTCTTGATCTCCACATTTCCTCGTCACGTTCTCCCCCCATAACTAATCAGAAGGCACAGAGTCACAGTACCGTAAACCTAGCCACCAACTGAACCAAAGGACTCCACACGACTCAAAAACACTACAAACTGCTCAACGGAAGAAAACGCAAATAGGACCTAAGGTTACATCATGATTTCATGACCATGCATGAAACCTGCTGCATTGGGGTTTTCCAGGACCTGGGTTTCCCAACGGGCCTCATATCAGTTACTATAGGCATGTTGTGACAGAAAGAGCCTTGCATTCATCCATCCTTAATCAGAAGGCAACTCGCTTCCTGTAAGTGATGCAGCAACCTGGAGCCTATCCTAGAAGCACAGGCACAAGAAAGGACTAGGAGTACCAGTCCATAGTAGGGAGTGGGATGCATATCTTTAGAAGCTGGGACTAAACTGGTTCAAACCCATGCAGACATGGAGAGCAGTTCAAACTCCACACAGAAGGTGCTGCAGTCTAGAAGTGAACAAAGAGCTCGTGAATTGTGAAACAGCAACACAGACCACAATGACACCATGCCTCCAAGAGCTTTGCGTGAAACCCCCTCTGCTGGAATAGGTGAATGCATCTTTATGTTTACCGAGCTTGCACTGGTCTGAACAGCATCACTACTTCTGTCCTGAGAACAGTCTGCTGGAATATACTAGCAAAAGAATACAAAATCAAACTCCTAGCATGTACTGTAGCTGCTGAATACAGTAGAACCTATAAAAAAATATATATTCTGGTTAGATCTAGTTTGTTTATATAGTGCAACAACAATGTATTTTAATGTTTTCTAACAATTAGCACCAGTTCCAATTTATCTGTCAATTAATGCTAAACTTACAGTATGTACTGTATTGATTTGTTTAAATTTAGAGGCAAGATTAAAAATATCCTTTAAATAGTTCATCTGAACCCCAACCTAGTCACCTTTTCATGATGGAGAAAAAAATATACATCTATTATACATCTTGGTCTTTAAAATCAGCTATTAGGGTGGAGCAGTATCCCTTTATCACTTTTACAGAATGCATTTACTGATTTCTTAGATCTTTGTTTCACCCCAGTTGTATGTGCTATTTTAAAAGGGGAAAACTTGGAAGTTTTTCAGGAGATCATTAAAAAACTTTCGGGCCTGCCTTGGATATGTTAGGCCTGGAGATTGGAAGGATTTGTTATTTTTTCATTTATCTAGTCAGACAAAATCTGTCTATCTAGTGCTACATCTTCTGAAAAGGTTTAGGGTTCACACTGCGAGCCTATTAATCATTATCTTAATATAAACTATAAACTATAAATATAAAGAGAGACATTTACCTATAAAGCATTAAGAACTGTGAAAAAGCTGTTTAATAGAAAGCTTAATATTACACTTTCATTCACCTCTTTGGTTTGTTGTACAGAATTCATATCATCCTTTACAGGAGTTTAGGAAAGTCACAAAATTATGTACAATAACTCGAGTCTGTTCAGGATGAAAAACCTAGCAATTCAAAGGTTTGCAAGCAGCCTTAGTGCAGCTCATTAACAAGCCACTTGTTTGTAATATTGGAGTTTATTATATTGGAGTTAGTGATTAGCACTACTGCCTCATAGGGCCTCAGTTGATGGCTGGGAAGTCTGTCTTTGCAGAGTTTAAGTTCTGCCCATGCTCACATGGGTGCAGGTTAGAACTTTGTGATGAATTTCATTGGATTTTCATACTTGGGGTTGCTTTCTGTACAACCAGTTCTGGTTATAGGAATATATAGAACTTTATATTTCAGTATTTGAAATAGAAGCAGATAAGTCTGATGGGTCAGAAAGCCTTCTTAATCAATGGTCTTTGTGCAGTTAGACATCATACCTCTTAATGATGTTCTGAAAAAACAGTTTTGTTGCTATGACATAAACTACTAGCATTGCTTTATATTAAATAAAGCATCTTATATGGTAATACTTCATTATACTGCAGTGATCCTTATGTTGATGTTCAATTTGAAGCATAGGATGCCAGGCAGGACTAAGAGCACGTGACTGCTTTCCAACAGACAGAACAGTAGTGTATTGCAGAGCCACAGAGAATGGAACAGTTAGATACAGCCAATCATACCTGGCAAGTCTGAGAAATACATAAAACACATGCATTAGACATAAAATCAGAAAAAATACATTTCGTACTTATTACTATGAGGGATTGCTTCTGGTTAATTTCATTGCTTGTTTTTAGGTGTCCTTGATTGCCACTGTTTTGACCTGCGATGAGACAACGAACTATATGAAGAATGGAGAATGCTGTAAAAAATGTGAGCCAGGTGAGGTTTAGTTGTACATCCAAAGCTTTTATACGTGGTGCATGCAAAATGTTATTTGCAGCACAATTTATTACTTGCAACAAAGTTTAACACATCATTTTGAAAGGTGCATGGTGGCAGCACAACTGAACTCAAACGGTATAAAAGCAATCAAGAATTGAGTAGTTTTAGGTTATTTTCTTGCTTAACCAGGTAGATAGTGAGGGTCAACAATGTGGCGATAACTAAGAGTACAAATAACTATAAAAGTGTCTGCATCATCTTGCATGTACAGTATACTGTACTTTATTCTTTACAATAGTGAATTTGCATCTTAAAATGCATTTTTGCAAGTGTTAATATGCTTTGAGATACAGTGCACATAACAAATAGTGCTGGGGAAGGGAGCTGTGGACGTGAATTGAAAGACGAACAAAGAACAGAACTGGAAGAAAATGGCTCATGTTCACAAATATGGTTAATAATGATCAGTTATACTATCACTACAATCTTTAGTACAGTTCACGATGAAAGTCAGTTTGACTTTGCCAATAAGAGTGTGTGATACTCTTAGTGCAAGTTAAGAACTTCCATTTACTGGAAGAAACATGATCTACAAACACTAGTAGATTACAAACATCTAAGAATATTTTCAGTTTTTAAGCATCACTTTATACATATTTAGTGCTGCAATGAGATTTAAATCACATTATTTATATTAACATAATGATTAAGTATTTTTCATTTGGACATTTTATACTTACATTTAAAAAATGTAACATATTTTCTTCCTTGTGTGTATTAATAAAAGGGTTGGCAGGGTTGTCATTACCAGATATTGCAGTTTCGGCTGCCAGTCTTTTAAAGACTTGTTCTCTAGCTTGCATTTTTTGTACTCATGCATTCATGCAATGGCTTTGCATGAGACACTAAATTTAGGAAATTAATTCCCAGTTCCCTCTTTTCAACTTTGCTTGACTCCTAGATACAGTACCTTGAACATGGACAATTCTAGTGCTTTATAATATTAATATTTCTTTATAATATATTTTACAAAATGCTTTAATTAAGTAATATATCATGTGTACTGTAGGTCTTGTCAACAGTATTCTGTTTTTCAAAATGTTTTTAGTTGGCTTAATTGTCATCCATTAATAAAACCTGTTACATGGGAAGCATCCTTCTCAGTCGATCATTTCAAGCCTTTCAGACTTTTTTTATTTTAAATTGTGTATAGCCTTCAAAAACATATGTATCTAAATTAATAAAATATCCAGTACAGCTAAGATGGATATACACACCAGTAGTTTTTCCTGTGATGAGACGCTCTTGTCCATTATGTTACTGTACACTATTAGAGAAAAAGATTAATGTTAATAATGATTCTTGCTCTGTAGAAATACGATACCTGAAAATAACTGACCTAGTTCTCTTCATATCAAATGTATTCTGTTCAAATGACCTATGTGCATTTCTGTATGTCAGGAACGAAGATGAAAGATGAATTCCAACCGTGTGATAAACCGAAGTGCGATCCATGTGGGGATGGTGAATATATGCCCAACTACAACAGTGACACAAAATGCAAAATTCAGCCTAACTGTGATGGAAGTAGGTTTTCATTTCACGCTATAAGTCGAATAAGACGAGTTAATAGAATTCTCGTGTTTGGTCTCCAGATGATGCTTTCTGTTGGTTTGTTATTAACATCCATACACGGCTTGCATGTGCAGATCTGAACTTCATCATTGAGGATCCTGGAAGCAAGACGGAGGTTGGAAAATGTGTGTGCAAGGAGGGCTATCATTGCAGCAGTGAGGACTGTGTGACCTGTGCTAAGCACACAGAATGCGAAGTGGGAGAAGGAGTTCAAAGACCAGGTAAACCTTAATCTCCGGTTTGACATAGTAGACTACAGATTTTTGTTTATTCTATTAACCCAAGGGCAAAGTGTTTCAAATAATCTTCAGTGAGTCTAACAGTATGTCATTGTGTTTATTTCTATATATGTTGAGATAAATGAACTACATTTCCTTGCACGTGTTTCACTTCTCAGCTTTTGCAGAACTCAAAAAGGATCAATGCAATATCAATAATTTTGATATTTGTTTTATTTCATACTGTAAATTCGTATCAACCTAAGCAATACTGCACAGGAAAACAAAGCTGTAGATAAAGAAAAAAAAACATATGTGAAGATTACGGAGATATACTATATCATTGCATGTTCTACTGTGGATTTGTGCCTGGGGCTAAACTCAGTCTGCCAGATTTGTTTCTTTCTCTGCTTGTTGTGTTACGATTATTACTAATTGATTATTTGTCTGCTGCTTTTATTGGAAGAGAGTTACATTTCTACCCCTTTGCACAGCAGGGTGTATCTGTCAAGCAATCAGAGTGAGGTGGTCAAGGACACAAAAGCAGTGACCCACAAACTTCCAGTTCTCAGTCTAGAGTCCCAACCACTACGGCACTGCTGACTAACTTGAACAGTGGTAACCAGTTTCTGCAGGCCTGAATACAGGAAAAAGAATGATGTTTGATCTGTCTCTACAGGTACAAAGGACAGAGACACTGAGTGTGAGTCCTGCCTCAATGAAAGCTTCTCTAACATCACTTCTGCAGTGGAGAAATGTCTCAAATGGACAGAGTAAGAAACTGAGAATTTTCTTACTCTGGAGAGTAATGGAGAAAACAAAAAAGCAGAAGTTCTGAGCAGTCTTCCTTCCTTTGTAACTTAATCATGACTTCTGCTATCCCATTTTTATACTGAATGAAATATGTAAAATATGAACTCAGCAAAATTATCTAATTATAAATATAGTTCCTTGGTATGCTGATTGTTTTCGGAATAAATGGCTGTGTATAAAATAACATACTTAGGGTTAAAGGGGCATTCTTCATTTTTAGTATCATGTGCTGCTATGTACTGTATTATTATATAGTATTATAGTATAATATACTGTATATATACAGTAGTACTGTATGTGTGTTATTTTCTATAATGCAAGGATGCTTAACACGACTTTATTTTCTCTTGATTTAATCCACAGCTCAGATATGGCACACATTGCCATTTTAAACAGAACCTAAGTAAATAATCATAACATATTTCTTTTAATTTAAATAGCAAAACTGTCTTGCTGTCTTAAATCCATTACTTTCATATACTGTAGAACTAACTTACATGTCCAGAAATATTAAAAGGCAGATCTCTGTGTTGCATACCTCTCAGGTGTACTTACTATTATAGACAGTGTTTATGCATTTTCTATGAAGAACTATAGGGCTGTTTGTAATGACACTGATTACTCACACATATTTTTCCTATCTACATTAAGGTGTACAGGGGACTCAGTAGAAATAAAAGCAGGAACCCCCATATCCGACAGAGTTTGTGGTGAGTATGATTATGAACCTCCTGCAAGAATGAAAGAATACTCTTTTGCCAATCCAGTCTTTTTTTAGGAAATTGGTGGCTACTTAAGTCTTGTAAATCATGCTAATTTCCACACTCAGGTCTAGTCAAAGAGCACCTTTTGTGACATTTGACTGCCTGATACACCAAAGTTGTGCAGTCATTTGGGATAGGAAGAACTGCTTTATAGAATTCACATCGTGCATGAAAAGACCCCCTTCCCTCACTATTTGCAATGAGATGAGAGGCTGCTGCATGAGTGAAGATGGGGTGGAGGGAGGGAAGTACTGTACAGTGATGAGGAAGGGGAGAGGGCTGGTGTTACTGGATTTAAATTTTATTAGCCGTGGCTAAGGTTTTTACCTTTGCTCTCACACTTCAGTTGTTAATGCATTTCGTTCAGGCATTCTTTCATCAATCCTCACAAATACACAACTCATAAGTTTGGTTCTAACTTTGTACCGGTCTTAAACAACATAGGCATGCAAGAGGCTCAACGAGTAAAAGTACCAGCTTAGCAGAAGTGGGGCCCTTAGTTCTAGAAAATGCCCGTCTGCCCCTGAGCAGTGCGATCGACCAGCAGGATTGGCTACTGTAGGTTTGATTGAGCAAGATATCCTCACCTTGCTTTGTTACATTGACTTGTAAGACGGACTAAGTGTCCAGGAGAATGCAGATATGTCAATGAGAGATACATCACTCATCAAAATGATGCTAAATCTGTATTGGGTACTGTAGATCTTCCATAGTGTCAAATGGCAAATCAATTAACAGTAGTCATGTCATGATGTGCACTAGTATTACAGTAGCTCCCTTCTAGTACTGTTTTTGGGGGTAAAAAAGTGAACATTTCAAAATGAGAGGGCATAAAAGGGAAATATAATGGGTGATTCCATTTTTAAATATCCGATAAGAGTAAATGAAAGCTGTCCTTCATAAGAGGTAGCTCGGCCCCAGGGATATTTTTAACTTTCCAGTGTTGCACTGCTGTCTGGTTTTAATAGCTGTCATGAGTTTTGATGTTCAGTCCTCTTCAGAGGAAGTGAGGTCTACAGAGTAAACATGTGAACAGGAACCTGGAAAGTTAAACGATGGTGGGCGGCTAGATTCACTTCCATTTTTCTGTGAAGAGTTATTTAAAAAAAGAAAGAAACGAAACAGTGACGAACCAAGGTTTTCCTTATGGGAATACAAGTTCTTCAGCTATTGCTCATTGCTAAGCCTCTCACACATGACTGACTTTCCTTCCTGTTTGAAATATGTTAAGATGATTAGATTCAGTATCATGATTCTTGGGCCAGCTCTTTCCTGAAACAAGACTTCTTTCGCTGTCTACTCCAGGATTCTGAGGAAGCAGGATTTAGAATAGAATTTGACCTTTGGGCTTTTCCCCTTAATTAAAAGACTATGTGCATGTTAATATCCTTAACAGTTATGTACTGTATACCGGGTTCTCTTTTGCTGTTTGACTAAGTGTTTTTTTAGTTGTGTTAATTTTCTGTCCATTAACAAAATATTCTGTTACATGGGAAGCATCTTTCTTAGTTGATCATTTCAAACCAATTAAGAGTTCAGACACGGGAGCTCTGAACTACCATTTTTGCTGTGATTGTAATTTTGAACATTCTTCAAAAACTCTGACAAAAAGTAAAATAACAATGAATCCAGTAAAGCTGAGATTGATATGCATGACACTTTTGTCTCTGTATCTTTTAGGTTGGAGTCACAGAAGAGCTGTTTCAATTATAATACCAATTATATTACTTCTTGTTGCTGGAGCAATAATGGTGTATCTGCTAAAAAATGGTAATAACCCTTACTGTTACTATATGACTTTGGGTCTATAGACAACCATTTTAAAAGTAGTATAGAAATTGATGACAACAGAAGTGCAGGTATTCTTTATCATTTGGCCTTTGTATGGCAAATATTAGTTAAAACTTTAGCTTACAGTAAATTGGATTTATGTCTCCTGCTACAGAGGTCCTTCATTAACTTTAATCATTGTATTGTAGAGAGTCCTTCATTACCTACATTTCCTATGTTGTACAGTACAAACTTAGAATTAAGTTTAGTAAATAGAAAATTTGACCTTTATATACAACTCCTTTAAAGTCTCTTTTTTATGTATCAATGTCAAAAATTTACTTTTTTGATAGTTTAAATTTGTGCTACCTTAATTGGCCACATCAGTGCCGTAACATTCATGAGCTTTAATACCAGGAACATACAATGAAAGCATGGCAGTGTGCTCTATTATATGATGTTTGAAAATGCTTTTAGCTCTCCAGCTACAGGCAGTCTTCACCTTGTCACTTAAGTTACATGCGCAAAATACCTTTGATTAAAGTAAAATACATCTAAATTCATTTATGTGTTATCTCAATCTTTCTTTGTTGCTTCTTTGATGTTGTTTCAGGTCATCTAAGAAAGTTATATGAAACGGTAAGAGTCTTTTTTATTTCTTTAGGAGTTTGGAAAGAAATGTGAGGCAAGAAAATGGAATGATAACTTACCGGATATTGTAGGTCAATATGCAAATGTTACCTTTTAACTTCAATGGTTTTCAGTACCATACAACTTACTTACTGTGTATTATATTGGTATTATACAACTGACTTATATTAAGCCTAAATAAATTCTACTACTTTTTATTTCAAAATACTGTATTTAACAATGCTGTATTTAAAAAAAATGAAAAAATAAAAAACCCAAAGCTATACCAGAGAAGTACAAAAAACTGAGCTAGAAATTATATAGAAGCCCCGTACATTTTCATAAAACAATAATAAGTTTTCAGTTGGTTTACTTAATATTAGTAGACAAAGTAAAATATTTCTGATGCTATGGAAGCATGCAAGAATAAGTAAATATAATATGTTTGGTTCTAAACAAAGTCAAATCTAATATACACGTATAACAAAAATGACAGTTGGTCTAAGAAGCTTAATATTAGATACTACTAGCAGATGCAAGTAGCACTTAAATGAAAAGCCAGAAACCAGTATTTTGAACTTTACAAATAAAAAAATGATCAACACTGCTGTAATTGTTTTCGGATTTTTCAGTGAGCAATCGCAGAGCATCATTCACTTACAGTATATACTGTTAACAGCTTCAGAAAATAGTGTTTGGTACATGGTAATCCTTTTAAGTGCCAAACTGATTTGCTTATACACTGTTCTGTTGATTTTTGACTTAATTTAGAAATGCCGTCACCATCATGAGCACCTTGAGCCAGCAGATCACTTTTTGCCAGAAACTCCTGATACCGACGCCCGCTCACCTGTTCAGGAGGACCTTCCACAGAGTCCACAGATGACAGAAAACCACAGGCTTGTGGCTCAGGAGCAAGGCAAGGATGCAAATCTGTCTCAGCAGGTTTCACAGAACACTCAATGTTGAAAAAAGAACATCTGTATGGAATGACATTGAATCCCGAGATGAGAGTGAAATGCACCTTTTCATCTGTGCTGTGTGTGGGATGTATTTGTGGACTGCACAAATATATGGCTGAAGATAATCTATCCTACCATGCAAGGTGTACTGTAAGTCTGAATCTCTGTTTTAGGGGAACAGGTTGCAAGCATTAATTGTAGTTTTGGGGGGATATCCTACATTTTTAGGGTGGATCAACATTCATTTTGAAAGTTCAATGAATGTCTGAGAGGATGGAGGAATAAAGACCCACAAAACCTAATTTTACCTGTAGCAGTATTTTGTAAATGCCACAGAAAATACTGTGTACCATTGTAAAAGAAAAGAGTCTGAAGGCATATTGGCTTGTGTTTAGTTCTCAAGATACCCTTCCTTTATCTGTTCACATTAGCCGTTTACACTACTGCTTGCATGCTTGCATGTAATATGGCATAGATTTTTTTGTTCAGTGGCTAGTGGTTGTTGCATAGAAAATGAGTGAACACTAGCAGAATAAGAATCTCGTAATAACTGAACCACATTGTTGTGGCGTTGCATCCGAATTCAGTAAGACTCATTTCAAGCTAGCAAGGCTTGGTGGAATGTAAAACATCGAACTGGGAAGAATGTAACAAAAAATTGTAAAAAACAAATAAAATGTTGTTGGATGGCAACATTATGTAATGTGTTTAAAGCTTTTGTAATAGCTTTGACATAATCTATCGGACTTGCTTTCCAGACCAATCTGAGCAAAAAGAGAACCTGATGTTTTTCACTATGTGAAAGAAAATTCTTCAGATGTTCTGAGATTTGATGATGGATTGCTTCTGAGTTTTTTCTAATTTTCATTCCACACAAAATGGACAGCCCCAATTATAGTAATATAATCCGTAAAATACATATATAACTTGTTTGTAATTGAACAGGATCTAAGGCAAAAATGACTTTTGTTGTATACCTATGAATTAATGTTTAATGATTTATTATTCGAACTATCAAGTAAGCTGGGCAGCTGTCAGTTTTTTTTTCTGAAAAAATAATTACGTTTTTTAAGTGCTCAGCGTAATTACAGCATTAGAAGGTCTTTATTAATAAAGCAACTGGTCCAGCACAGTTCATCTGTACATTTCAGGTAGTATCATAACTGTGTAGGTATACACTTTTGTTGTTAAAATTCTATAACTGTTTTTGTGAAGTTGAGCTGTCAGAAGTGCACAACAGCTTTCTAGACATTACAATAGTGAATTCAGTTATTGCTTTCTCGACAGTGCATCCTTTGCTATGGATTCCAATTCTTTTTGATACTGACAGGTAGAAGAAGAAATTAAATGTGTTGAATTCTGTGGCACATTACTTCACCCAAGTACAGTACTTACATTCAATGTATTACTGTATTACTTCTTTTGTACAGCTATTAGTGTTTTGTCTCACCTATGAAACATTAAAAGTTTAAATCTATTTTGGATTCAGTGATTTTCTTATTCAAAATTCATAGACAATCAACTTTAACCTCCTTTATTTTCTGATACGTAATGGTGATCTTGGCTCTCTTTTACAGTTACTTGTGTTTTTTTAGCTTCACAGTGTTGTACTGCAACACTCACTTGATGAAATGCAGTGGTCTTGAGACAGGAGGCCAAATCCACTTTCAGGAGCAGAAGCTGGGCAGGCAGTGCACAGGCAGGCTGAAATGAAACCATAACACAGTCCGAAATTGTAGTCACACAGGCAGGAGTCCGAAAGGAGAGCAAAAAGGATGATCCAAAGGGGTAGTCTCACTTCACTGTAGCGAAGTGAGCAAGGGTTCAAGCTGGATAAAAGAAGAAGGAAAGTACAGAGGATGATCCATAAGAGAAGTCATGGAAACTGGTTTCATTTTAAAATATCAAACTGACAATTATAATAACAGACAATTTCTAAGAGCAGTTTAAAAGTTTAAATGTAATGCACACCTTCACTGAGCACACAGACCCCTTTGATACAATTTCAATGTGCCTTTTCAAAAGCTTTGAACATCTAAAATGCAATACAACATCAGAAAGTGCTGCATATTAATAGTAAGAATAGGGTGACGAGTGCTAGTATTTAAAGTGTTATGATACAGTATAGTGCTCTGTGAATTATTGAGCCATGGGCAGAAACATTCTCTTCAGAATTTAAATTCTCTTCTTTGGAATCATTTAACACTTACACTAATTATACATGCACAAATATTGGGAATTTTGTAATTGGAAGTATTAGGAAAGGAAGATAATCAGGACCCATTATGTGTAGTTTACCTAGATTTTTTACTAAATTTGACCTAATATGCAAGATTTGAGGAGTACTAACATTACATCTCATCTTGTAATATTTTAACATTTATACAGCTTAGTGCAATGGGAATTAGATATGTAAACTATTCCAAAATACTTAATTTTTGCCTAAGAAGATGTTTGTTAAGCATTAACAAGTGATTTGAGATATCACGTTTGTTTGGGGATAGAATTATGACGTCCTAAACTGTTATTATAACTTTGTGGAATACTGCAGTCTACCATCCAAAATACTTGTGCCAGCTATCTATGAGAGGTTTAAAAAAGAAGTGGATAATTTGACTTCACACCTTTTACAGTTGCATAATAACAGTTTTCAGCAGAGGTGGATATATAAAATATTTACAGAGAGTGAAACTTCTGTAACCTCTGTTTGAAACTTTCAAACCCTTATATACAGTATGTTAATGGTCAAATTGTCATTAAGAAAGCTGCAACAAAGATTGTAGGTTTAAACAGATTTAGAGAAATACTATTTTTCTTTGTCAATAATTTAGTAAATTATTTTTACTTTGAATTAATATTATGATTTTAACTCTACTTCATCAAATACACATTAAGGATCAATTTTTTAGAGCCTGGGATATATAATGAGCACATACTGTATATTATGTTTTTATTGTTAGTTGTATGGCACCCTCTATTGGAATAAGAGAGTTACTTACTACTTTGTTCCTCTGTTGTCAATTCCATGCAAAACACTATAATTTTTAAGGATTGGATTGTATACTGTATATTTTAGATTATTTTCTGAATGCATAAAGTGGTGCTGTACGTAGTGTATTTACTGTATCCTTTAAACAAATCAATTTATCTTTATAATTAAAAAAGCTCCTAAATGCACTTGTCTTCAGTTAAACCCCTGTTGAGAAAACAGAAATAAGGTATCACAGCACAGAAAAGAAGAGGCGTGAATGGTGATGAGGAATGTATTGTATTCATGTACAGTGTTGTAGTGTGTATAACCCCCAGAAAAGTGCACATTTCTTTAAAAGAATGTGTGATGTGTTGGACAAACCTGCCCATTACTTCAGTTGAAACAGATTCTGCTGGCTCTTTACTAACATGGTACAGTATATGGGATTCTTGAATCAAAAACCTACTAGAAAGCAAACAAGCAAGCAAAATAAGCAGAATGGCATCCTATCACTTTGATTCTTTTTTCTGTTCAAAATCCAAACACTAAACATTTGGGTAACAAAACCATCA